>NC_045794.1:91667560-92361673 GCF_009873245.2 Balaenoptera musculus | reverse complement strand
AAACTCCTAGGGCTGAAAGTGCCCCTTTAAGACCTGACCTTTTGGTTCTGTTCCAGATGCTGAACCTGGGCTTTCTTACTCATCTTGAAAAGGTCATTTCTCCCACTCCTCTGATTATAAAAGAGGGCAAATTCTGTTCAGCTGAGTCTGTTAATAAAACACTGAGGGCTTCACTGCAAGTATGTGATCATTATGTTCTAGAACATAATAGCTGGAAGGTCAGTTGGAGAGTCTGGCTCCAGGAAAGGGGGGGCTCAGGAGGGAGGAGGCTGCTGAGAGGGCTTCAGGCCCCTGCCTTTCCTTCTTTTCCCCAATTTTTTTCTGCTTTATTTATTTTTGCATTTGAACAAAGGATTTTGAGGCCATGGAAAGTTTGAAAGCCACTGCTGGTGGCCAATGCGTCTCATGTCGCCGGGAGGAAACACGGCCCAAGAGTCCGAGCCACCCAATGGCAGCTACAGACAGAACCAAAAATTCCCAATCCTACCGATGATGATGATGGTGGTGGGGACAATGATGATGGAGATGGTGATGATGATGATGACGATGATGAGGGAGATGGTGATGATGATGGAGGAGATGATGGTGATGGTGATAATGGTGCTAGAGACGGTAAAGAGGACAGCAAATATTTATATATAGAGTACACAGTGATTGCTAGACCCTGTGTTAAGTGTTTCACATATATTTACTCATTTAAGCCTCACAACAACCTTATGAGGTAGATATTATTATGATCACCACATCTAACAAAGAGGTTAAGTAACTTGCCCAAAGACCCACAGCTGGAATTCAAATCCAGGCGACTTGGATCAGTACGCCTGCTCTCGACCCCTATGCTACATCATCCCACAGTCTTGACACACTAGAGATGCATTCCCATCCTCATCTGGTTCTTTGGTTCTAGAGCAGAGAAGGATTTGTGCAGGCCTGGGAGAATCCTCTGTCTTCCGTGTGGGTGTCTGATTGGGCCCCAGCTCAGAGAACAGCTGGGAAATGGCCTCCTTTCCCTCTGACTTGCCAGCAGACCTGTGATAAACTAGGCAGGTTGACGATAGGATTGAGGATGAAAACACAAGGCAAGTGAGCACTTCTGAAACACTGGAGAAAAACCCTCCACCCGTTTCTACAGGGCGGGGGCCTTCCATCTGCTCCTTTTCCGGGTAATTGCTGTCACAAACATCCAGGTATGGCCTCCTGTGGCTGCCCTGGGGGCTCCCAGCTGCAGGACTCGGGGCCAAGAGAGGGAGGCGGCTGTGTGGTGCCAGGATGATCTGGTGGGCTCTCCTGAGCCCAATTTTTCTGCCCTGTTTAAAGCGAACCTGGCTCTCTCTCTGGCTGGCAGGTGCTGAGAGTGGAGGGTGAGGTGGCGGTCAAACCTTAGAACTTGGAGGCTGAGAAATCAGCTAGACCAACCCTTTTGGTTTACAGATAGTTACGCCAAGACCCAGAGAAACCGAGTGACTTCTTCAACTTCACACAGCACATCGGAGGCAGAGCTGGGGCCAGAACTCAGCTTCCATAATTCTCAGTGCCGAAGTCTTTCTCCCAGACATCCAGGGAACTCCCCAAATGTTTGAGATCCCTGGCCGCCTTGGGTCCCAGGTCCTTGGCCCTCTTCTGCCCCAGACAGTCTTCCTCCAGTGTCCCGACCTCAGGCCTTCGCCTGTGGGTTCTGGGTCTTGCATCTGTCAGGCAGGAGTTCAAGGATCATTGTCACCAGATAATAATAGTCAGGAGCTCAGGGACCCTTGTGTGAAAGGTGCCAGGGATGAACTGTCAGTGATGTACAAGGTTTGGCCGGCACCCCAGATGAGGTGGTGACATTGGGCATGGCTGTGGACAGCCCTGAGTGTTCTGGGGAAGCGGGAGGGATACGCCCCCTGGGAAAGGGAGCGCTTCCCGTCCGTGCTACGTCGTGCATGCGTGTGCGTGTGTGTGCACACCCCTGTGAGTATGGGTGTGTGCCATGAGATACTTGTGCACACTGGAGTGTGTTCACAGTTAGGTTTAAGGGTGTCGCAAAGCCAGGAAGCTACAAAAGAGGAACCTTTAAAAGAACTGAAGCCATTAGACAGGAGAAGGGGGAGTCAGGGCAGACAGGGTCACTCCTGCAGAGGTTTCAGGGTGCGACACAAGGGAGAGAACGTGAGTTATGGAACCATTCATGTGGGTTTGTGTCTGGGCTCTGCCACTGACCAGACATGTGACCCTGGGCAAGTCACCTACCTCTGTGGTCTTCCGTTTGCCCATGAGTGAAATGGGGAAAATCACTCCCGCCCAGGTGGCAGGTATGACTCCCTTTAACTAACCTCCACCTTTCCGCAGCAGGAAAAACTGAGGTCCAAGGCGACAGGTGGCTGCTCAGATCACTGTGGCCAGCTCACTGGGACCCTGGCAGGAGCTGGGACCTGGTCTTTAGCGGTGGCTCCCACCAGGGACCCTCACCATCGGTACTGTGAGGGGCCAGGGAGGTGCAGGGAGTCAGAGCAAAATAAGCAAGAGCTTTCTGAGGTTTCTGAGCTCAGACTAGAATGGCTCTCACAGGTAGTAATGAGTCTCCTGGAGCCAGAAGTATTTAAGAAGCCAAAGGGCGATCCCCAGGCAGGAAGCTGCAGAGATGGTCCCCTGCATGGGCTACTTTTTGAGTCACTCAGACCTGATTTCAGTCTGGCTCTTCTGCACCCTGGCCGTGTGATGTTGAGCTAGGACTTCACACTTCTTAGCCTCTGTTCTCTCATCTGTAAAGTGGGAATAATATGTCCCTAAAGGGAAGCGCAGGTGCAGAGCCTAGCACGGACCTGGCACACAGTGGGTGCTCAACAAATCCAGGTCCTTTGGCCCCAGTGCTCCCCCTTTTCCCTGCTCCACTGTGATGCCATTTAGTCATCTATGCTCCCAACAGCTTAGAGGAAATGGGGGTGAAGCCAGGTGCAACGCAGAGATGTCTTTCTTTCCTGCCTTTCACTGTAACAATGAATAAGAAGAAGATGATGATAAAAATATTTAATAATAGCAAGCATTTATACACTTCTTGTGTGGCCCTCAGCATATACTATCTCATTTAATCCTCACGCTTCTATAAGGAGGGACTCGTTATCTCCATTCCTTGGATGAGGAGGCTGAGGCACAGAGAGGTGAAGTGAGTTGCCCAAGGTCACACAGCTGGGAGCTGGGAGAGCGTGGGCTTGAACTTGGGTCTGGCCACCTCCAGACCCCCTGCATCTGACTCCAGCCCTCCTTGTGCCCACAGGCTCTTTAAGGGTCATCCCGAGACCCTGGAGAAATTTGACAAGTTCAAGCACCTGAAGACAGAGGCTGAGATGAAGGCCTCAGAAGACCTGAAGAAGCATGGCAACACCGTGCTCACCGCCCTGGGGGGCATCCTCAAGAAGAAGGGGCATCATGAGGCGGAGCTGAAGCCCCTGGCCCAGTCGCATGCCACCAAGCACAAGATCCCCATCAAGTACCTGGAGGTGGGCGGCGGGACCGGGGGCGGCTGGGAGGATGGAAGGAGAGGCCTCAAGGGCATGAGATTTGGGTTCAAGTCCCAGCTCAGCCACTAACTTGCTGGGTGACCTATGTCATTCCTCTTTGTTCCCCTGTTTCCTCATCTGTAAAGTGGGTTGCCACCCACTTTGCCTTCCTCCTGGGTCATTGAGAGTCAACATATTTCTCCCCCAAATTAGTATCTTGTTACCAAGGAGGAAGTGGATATGGGATGCACAACTTGCATTCTCTCCACAGGTAGGTACCGTTATCACACCCACTCGACAGATGAGGAAACTGAGACACAGAAAGGTTAAGTAGCTTGTCCCTGGTCACAGAAGTAGCAAATGGCAGAACCAGGATTCAGACTAGGTCTCTATTCCTCCAGAACCCCGGCTCCTAATCCCTGTGACACTGGGAGTCGGAGACATACAGGTCTCGTTGGCAGGAGTTCAGCAACTGGGGCTCAATTCCGGGTGGGAATTATTAGTTCCTACATCTTTACAGATGAAGAGAGAAAGCCTCAGGTGTCAGAGGCATAAGCAATTGGTTTGAACCCCCTGTGATGGGCTGAGAAGTTGGGTGGGCTGGGGAGAGCCTGAGCTTCGAGTCCTATGTCTAGAACCAGTGGGAGGAGGGGACGTGGCAAGAGGGAGCACTAGGGTTCTGGGGGATAAAGGATCCTGTGGATATCAACCCTGGGGATGGGAGCAGCAGGCAGGTTGGTGCAGCAGTAAAGGTAAGGATAATTATGATAGCTCCCAGTTAGGATGGGCCATAATAAGCTATTTGCCTGGGTCACTGCATGGAATTCTCACGATTTCCCCATGAACGTAGGAATTGCATTCAGTGTTTTCTTTCCCTCTCACATAAAAGAAGTTCAGAGGTAGGGAGCCCAGAGCTGGTATGGAAGCCCCATAGTCACCAGGGATGCAGGTTCTTTCTGTGTTGCCATCCTTGGCATGTGGTGTCCACCCTCAAAGTTGACTCGTGGTCCAAGATAGCTGCTGGAGCTCCAGCCGTCTGGTCCATATTCCAAACAGAGCAAGAGGAAGAGAGGAAGTCTCTCTTTTAAGGAGCCCTGGAAATCTCATCCAACAATGTTTTTTACATTTCATTGGCCAGAAGTTAGTTACAAGACCACATCTATCTGCATGGAAAGCTGGGAAATGTAGCCTATTACCACTCCAAATACAACTAGTGTTCTCTTACAAGGAAGAAGGAGAAAATGGACATTGGGCAGGCAGTTAGCATTCTCTTCCCCAGGTAGGTACTCTTCTCATCCCCATTTTACTGATTTGGAAACTGAAGGCTCAGAGAGGTTAAGTAGCTTGGCCCAGGTCACCCAGCTTATAAGCCAGGAGGTACAATCTGATCTATGGTACTCTGGAACCCAAGCTCTTAATCCCTTGTGGCACAGCATCTCCCATGAACAACCACCACCACCATCCTCTTCAGCCTCACCACCCTGCACCCCTACCTGCTCCCCCAAGTCACACACAAACCATCCTGCCTGCCCATCTCAGCACCCCAGACATGAGGAGCGGGTCCTGCATCTGAGATTCTGCACGAGCAGTGGTCCCTGCCCTCCCCATCTTCTCTTGGCAAATCCCTGTTCATCCTCCAAGGCCCAGCTGAGACGCCACCGCCTCTGTCCTGGCCCATGAGGCGGTCAGCTGCTCCTTCTGCCAGCGCTCCGCTGCGAAGGCATTTCTCCCCATCGCTGCCATGGCGCCTGCCCGGCTGTATTGTAATTTGTCTCTTTACCCAGCTGTCTCCTGGCTGGGACACGAGCTCCTCAAGGGCAGACCCTGGCTCCTCCTCTATCTGAACCCCAGTGGCATGTGGAGGTGTTTACAACACAACTTGAATGATGGATCCCCTCTCTAGGGATGAGCAGACCGGCTCAGAGAGGGAAAATGATACAGCCAAGGTAGCACTACCAGCTAGCAGACTAGAGCCCAGGCCTGCTTAAAACAGGTTTAATTTACTGCATAATCCCTGCAAAAGAATTAAGACAGGGCCCCATGTCTGCTCTTTCCCTCACTATGGAACCTTCGTCTGTGCTCTTCATAAGAAATTTCTCCTTCTCACCTGTGAGTGAGGGGGCACAGAGGGCGCTGGGTGCTAAAAGCAACTATCTTTACTCAATCTTCCAGCTGCCCCAGCCCACAATTTTCTAAGTATTTGTGGCTCTGCCACTGACCCAGGAAAACTGAGTGGGGGGACCTACTGGGGTCACGAGCCCCTATTTTACAGGTGAGGTCACACATGGAGGTCAGGGAGCTGGGCCTGGAACTTGGGTCTCTAAGTTCTCCATGGGCAGGGCTTGCTGACATCAGTCCCTCCCCCCACTTCGTTTTGTTGTGTTTATGACATTAAAAGGGAATTAAACATGTGTCCAAATCGATGGCCAGCAGCACGTGTTTGTGGAGCTCTCCCTGTTTCTGAGCCAAGCAGGGTTTACTAGATGTTGACATTTGTGCTTCTGAGGCCGCCCTCAGTATATGCTCCCCCCCACTCACCCAACCCCACCCTGCTTTTGGCCACTTGCACCCCCGGCGCCGGAGAAAATGGGCAAACCCAACCGCGGTGCCTTCTCTGTCTCTGTCCCTGGCTCTGGCTGTCATTTGTCCATGATCCCCTGGGTCCACCTGCTACATGACCTCAGTGTGGGCCTCTGTAAAATGACACCCTTTGACCACAGGCCAGGGTAGTGATTGGCATCAAATCTTTCTGAACTGTTGAAAAAGCACAGTAGCTTCTTAGAGACACAAGATCTTTCAGTCCCTAAAGCAGTCCCGTGCTGTAGAGATGCCTGTGTCCATTTTCCTGGTAATGACATTGTGGATGGTAAAGCAAACAGTGAAGGTGAGGCTGGTGTAAGATACAGTTGGTCCTGGGGCTGAGTTGTAGGCCTGATCCCTTTCCTCTTCCCTTCTCTCCTTCCCTCCCACCTATATACTTCTGAGTACCAGCTCTGTGCTTGGCACAGAAAATATGATGTTCTGACCCCCTGCCCAAACCCCAAAAAGGCTATTTAAAGCAATCTCCATCCTAAGCCATTAAACGCAAAAACTAAATACACACAAATGGAAATAGTTTCTTTCTAGATTTTCTGAGTGCCAAATCCTGGATAAAACCATGGAATAGGAGCATTTCCCTTCCTTTCCGAGGTTGGGTCCTCAAGCTGAGCACAGCTGAGCTGTACCAAGATGGGCCTCCGTTTCCCCATCTGTACCTGTCTCGCAGGGTTGTGGGATTAAAGGAGTTAATCCATGGAGGCCGCTCAGCCGCATGCCTGATGTATAGTAAGTGCTCAATAAACAACGACCCTGGAATAAAGAGAAGATGGGTTCGGGCTGATTCCCATCTGGCCCCTGGCTTGTCCTGCCCGTGACCAGTTCCCCTCTGCCCCTGTCCCTGCAGTTCATCTCGGACGCCATCATCCATGTTCTGCACAGCAGGCATCCTGGGGACTTTGGTGCCGACGCCCAGGCAGCCATGAACAAGGCCCTGGAACTGTTCCGGAAGGACATCGCCGCCAAGTACAAGGAGCTGGGCTTCCAGGGCTAAGCCCCACCCCCCATGCCCCTCTCCCCACCCACCTGGGCAGGGAGGGAGGGGACTTAATCTTGTGTAGCTGTAGGGTTTGCTTCTGAGTGCCTGCTTTGTTTGTGAGAGGCGGGTGGGAGATGCGGAGGCGCTGGGGGCAGGGAGGGGGATGAGGGTTTGTTCAAGTGGTTTCACGTGCCTGGGGACCGGGTTTCCTGTGGAAGGTCGTCAGCTTGGTAACCAGGAGAAGCTTGGCTCTCCTCACTGTGGCCGGCAGTTTGGGTCACACTCAATTCGCCTTTCACCTAAATTCCAACCCAGTTCCTTCCAACCTCACCTTAAATCCCCAATCCAAACTGTCAACCTAAACTCCAGCCGTAATTCTCTGATCCATCACCTCACCCCGAGAAGAAAGCAGAATGCCCCCCTTGCACTGAGAAGGTCTGGGCTGGGCTGGACAGCCACACCCAGCCCCTGGGATGCGTGGTGTCTGGAACATAAGTGTACCTTCTCAGGTGATGGAGTGACTCACCTGGCTTAATAAAAGACTCGCATGCCATAGACTCTGCCTGGTGTTTTTCATCCCCTGGAGCAAGTGAAGGGGGGGTTCAGAGGGAGAAAAGGCCATGATGGGATTGTGTGTGCAGAGAGCCTTATGGGGAGGAGGAGGGGAGGGAGGGAGGAGGATGGGCAGGAGGCAGAGCCACCACTCAGTGGCAGGGTCAGTGCTGGGCACTGGGAGATGGAGGGCAGAGCCTCGTCGGGTGGGGGCAGCAAGCAGTCGATCTGTGCCAGGAGCCCGGGGCTGTGTGAGCCCAGAGCAGAAGATGCAGAATCAGGGGAAGATGGTCATTGTGGGTACCACAACTTAGGTAATGAACTCAAGGATACTAGTTAGTAAGTGGCAGAGCTGGGTTTAATGTGTGGCCTGGAAGCTGGCAGGGACTCCAGCTGGGGAGACAGCTAGGCGGCCAGCCGCTGGCAGGCGCTGACCTTCTGGCCACAGAGCAAGGACAGACGCATGGGGAATAACTTACCGACACAGGCCAAGAGACACAATCCCTGTCTACAAAGGCCAACCGCATAGGCAGAATGTGTAAATTTCGCTCCAGGGACCCAGAATAAAACCTTGGCATGCGACCGCAGCAGCCAGGAGGCAGGCTGGAGCAGAGGCTACAGACAAGGGTCTGGTGGTCTGGGTCATGGCGGGTACCCAAGCCGAGAGGGACTTGAAGAGCACCCAAGATGCCCAAGTCCTCGGCCCCATACATCTCCAGGGGCTCCCAGGACAGGCAACCTCGTGCCCCCTGCCCTCAAGTGGCCAGACCCCTGTGATGAGCCCGACCTCCCCGCCCCAAACCTCAGACTGCGCCAAGGTTCATGGCCACTGAACAGGCCAGAACCCATCTTCAGAAACAGACATGTCTCAAATCCTAACGGGCTCATTTATCAGGCTGTGCTGCAGCGTTGGAGGACAGAGTAAAAGTCCCCCTCCTCCCGCTCTGCTCCAGGCTTTGGGAATTCTTATGCTATCTGAGAAGTTGAGAGAGGAGGGGAGGGGAAAACAGGAGGAGGGGAGCTTTTTGATCTGGAGCCTGGAGAAAAATTCCATGCATTTATATAGTAACTCCATTGAATGCCCAGGCAAGGAACACTTCTGTATAGGATACATGTGCAGGATCTAAAGTGGAATAATCTGGTCCCTGCCTTCAAGCAATTGATAATCTAGTCAGGGAGATGATGTGCTCTGATAATTAAATCAGGGCAGAATAAAAATCAGGGTCTCAGAGAAGTACCAGGCATTTGTCACACACATTAAGTATTCGTTCAACAAATATTTCTGGAGCACAGCAGGTAAAGATCTGTTTATACCTTTGACGTGCAAAAAGGGTAACTTCTTTTTTTCTACAACTCAACTGAATTTTTATTTGGAATCCTCATTGTGGCTGGGTGGCAGCAACTTAATCTCAGTCTCTTTGAGGTTTCTCCCCCAATCCAAATGTCCCTGGGGTTTTGACTAATTAATTCCAAGAAGCTTACATGTGCCAGGTTGTAGTGTGTATAGGCAGGGAGGTGGCAATCTGGTCATTGCTGTCATCTGTCCCCAGTAGTATCCTCAGGGATGCTGCACCCCACCTGGTCTTCAGTTATTGCCCCCATCAGGCACTTATGGAAATTCTGAGGCTGCCCAAGGCTCCTTCTGCCTGACGCCACTTCTTTCCAGGGACCCGCCCCAGCCCCATTCGGCTCTGCCTGGAACATGAAGCACAGGTTTCCTCTGTTCAGACCCCACAGGGCTGTTTGAGCTTTCTCTGCTTCTGGCAGGGATTAGCAGAGCTTGTGCCTGGCTTCCCTGTACGGTTGTATGGGGTGTGCACTGCACATGGGTGCCTGGCTGGGGTGCGGGAGGGGCTAATAAGGCTAGATCCGGTCTGTGATCCAGTTGCCAAGCTGTGCACCTGGAAAGGGTGCCTTTTCCTCATTCACACAAGGGCGCTCTCTGAGCTAGCAGGGGCCCCCAGCAGAGACAGAACCACTTTCTTTGGGAACCGCCACCAACTGCAATCTTATTTCCTTTTCAAGTCCTTTCCTTCTGATGGTTCAGAAAATGATTTTCCAGCTGGGCAGCAGAGATGCCTCATGACTTCCTCCGAATCTTTTGCCCTTTCTGTGTGTTCTCTCTGTTCCTCTCAGGTCTGAGCTTTTGAATCTGCAAATCCAGGCAAGGGATACATTTTTCTTGCTTTCAGCTGTTACATCCTTTCTTGAGGCTTGGGCACAGAAATGCCTTGCTGTCTTAAAAGGAAAGAGCAAAGGAGGAAAGGAAATCCCAGGGGAATATATAGGCTAATATTTTTTAAATGTGATCCTGCAATGGTACATATTCTGCATTGATCTAACAAATATTTCTTGAGCAAATATTATGTGCCAGGTCCCACCCAGGTTGGGACTAGGGGTCCCAGCTTCAAATAAGGTAAACATGGTCTCCTCCTTCGTGAAGCTTCTGTGGAGTGGGAGTGAGAAGGAAAGAATCTGGAATCCGCACTTCCACCACAGGGGGCGCAGGTTTGGTCCCTGGACGGGGGAACTGGGATCCCACATGCCCCACAGCGTGGCCAAAAAAAAAAAAAAAAGAATCTGTGCTAGGTCTTGAAGGTAGCAGGGAAATGTATTCATTAGACAAATATCTACTGAGGGCTGCAGCATACCAGGCCCTGGGCTCACTCTGGGGCACCCTGGTGAAGCCCACAGGCCTGGCCCCATCTTTGGGGAACTCATGGGCTTAGGGCCCTGGGAGTACGGAGATGGGAAGGCTGAGCCCTGAGGAATCTGAGGAGATGGGGGGGTGGTCCAGTCACAGGGACTAGTCTCGGAGATGGCTTATTAGTCAGAATTCTCCAGAGAAACACAGCCAATAGGATTTTTTTTAAGTGTATTTTTTTTTAAAAATTAATTTATTTATTATTTATATTTTGGCTGCGTTGGGTCTTAGTTGCTGCTCAGGCTTTCTCTAGTTGCGGCAAGCAGGGGCTACTCTTCGTTGTGCTGCACGGGCCTCTCATTGCAGTGGCTTCTCTTGTTGTGGAGCACGGGCTCTAGGCGCGCGGGCTTCAGTAGTTGTGGCACGTGGGTTCAGTAGTTGTGGCTCGCGGGCTCTAGAGCACAGGCTCAGTAGTTGTGGCGCACGGGCTTAGTTGCTCCACGGCATGTGGGATCTTTCTGGACCAGGGCTCAAACCCATGTCTACTGCATTGGCAGGCAGATTCCCAAGCACTGCGCCACCAGGGAAGTCCCAATAGGATTTTTATATATAAAATATCTCTTCAAGTGTCGCCTTTCCTGCATATCTATTATCTATTATGTCCTTCTGGAATCCCCATGAGATGTTTTTTACATGGGCTCAAACTGTCCTCCATGACTCCTATTTTCCGCCTCATGGCTATTTTGCATACAGAATTTTCCTTATTTTCTTGCTTGCACAGTTATACATTTCTTCCAGTTTTTCAAGTATTTTTTTATCCAGAATCATTGAGGTATTAGGATTGTATTTCACACTATCTAGTCTGCCATACTTCCAGAAGTGGACATCTTTACCACAATTTATAATTATGACTTTGGTTTTTCTCCCTTGTTGTGTTTCCTTTGGCTTTTTGTCTCTCCCCTATTGGACAGAGAGGGTAGGGGTCCCCTCAGTTTTGTGTATCTTTGCATACCTACCCCCTCGCCCAATGCCCACTCCATCATGGCAGCTCAAACGGTGTGAGCTGAAGATGGGAGCGAGGCCGCCCTACTTCTCTCCTGGACATGATGGCATGTTGTAAACTGTAAAACATTGTAAACATTAGGATCAGGAGGCATCAGTGGAGCCTGGTTCTGAATATCTGGTTCCTGAGGTTGAGGTCTATGCATCTGTGTGTGTGTGTCGTCTCTGTGAGGGTGCCGAGAGTGTGTGCAGCTGTCTGCGTGAGTCTGAGGGTGTGAACCTCTGTCTAACTCCTCCGTTGTGAGGTCTGATCTCGACCTTTAGTCCCTTTGACCTGCTGCTCTGAGATCCACGGGACTCACACCCCCAGGACAGCCAAGGTGACCTCTTTGGGCCCTAAAAACCAGCTTTAATGTCTCTGCCTGGGACTGTGGCTTTTGGGGTGGAGCCAGGCTGAGAAGTTGCAGAGGACGTAAAAGAAATCAGAGCTTGGGTAAGATCTGGGAAAGGCTAAGTGTTAAACTGTGAACAGCTGTGTGCATGATGACTCATTTGTGCTCGACTTAGCACACTTTAACTGAGCAGAGCTGGAGGCATCAGGTGACGACAATATATGTATACATATGGCTGATTCACTTTGTTATACAGCAGAAACTAACACACCATTGTAAAGCAATTATACTCCAATAAAGATGTTAAAAAAAAAAGAGCAACATCGTTTTTTTTTTTTTTTTTAAACTTTTGGGTTTTATTTATTTTATTTATTTATGGCTGTGTTGGGTCCTCGCTTCTGTGCGAGGGCCCTCTCCAGTCGTGGCAAGTGGGGGCCACCCCTCATCGCGGCGCGCGGGCCTCTCATTATCGCGGCCCCTCCCGTTGTGGAGCACAGGCCCCAGACGCGCAGGCTCAGCAATTGTGGCTCACGGGCCCAGCCGCTCCGCGGCACGTGGGATCCTCCCGGACCAGGGCCCGAACCCGCGTCCCCCGCATTGGCAGGCAGACTCCCAACCACTGCGCCACCAGGGAAGCCCAACATCGTTTTTTAAAATTTTTATTGAAATATAGTTGATTTACGATGTTGCGTTAGTTTCAGATGTACAGCAAAGTGATTCAGTTATATCTATATATATATATTGTGTTTGTGTGTGTGTGTATATATATATTCTTTTTCAGATTCTTTTCCATTATAGGTTATTACAAGATATTGAGTGTAGTTCCCTGGGCTATACAGTAGGTCCTTGTTGTTTATCTGTTTTATTTATAGTAGTGTGTATATGTTAATCCCAAATTCCTAATTTATCACCCCCGTTCTCCCAACACATTCTTTTTTAATAACTGTCTCTTTTTTTTTTCCTTAATTTTTTATTTATTATTTATTTATTATTTTTATTTTTGGCTGTGTTGGGTCTTCGTTTCTGTGCGAGGGCTTTCTCCAGTTGCGGCGAGTGGGGGCCACTCTTCATCGCGGTGCGCGGGCCTCTCACTATCGCGGCCTCTCTTGTTGCGGAGCACAGGCTCCAGACGCGCAGGCTCAGTAGTTGTGGCTCACGGGCCCAGTTGCTCCGCGGCATGTGGGATCTTCCCAGACCAGGGCTCGAACCCGTGTCCCCTGCATTTGCAGGCAGATTCTCAACCACTGCGCCACCAGGGAAGCCCTGTCTCTTTTTATTTTGTATGGAAGTAACACTGTGATTTTGTCATTCCCTTACTGATGAATATTTAAGTCGTTTCTCTCTCGCAACATCTTTTTTGACCCACCTCCTAGAGTAATGAAAATTAAAACAAAAATAAACAAATGGGACCAAATTAAACTTAAAAGCTTTTGCACAGCAAAGGAAGCCATAAACAAGACAAAAAAAAAAAAAAAGAAAAGTGAGCGGCCAGGCTTCATAAAGCCTACCAGACATCACACACACATTTGCCATTTTATCCATAATTTAAATTATATCTTACATTTTATTTTTCTTTGTGTGCACTCCCTCTCTCTCTCTTTCTCCCTCCCCACCCCAAACACACTTCATTTTTTGTCCCCTAGCAAGTGAAATGTACATCTTTTAAAAACAGAGCCACAAAAACTTCACCTCTATTGACCTGCATCAATTCTGTTGCTTTGGTCCAACCACATAGGTATATATATATATACATTCCCCACGGATATAAAAACTCTTTCTGTGTGGCATTTTCCACAGAAATAGAAACAAAATACTGAACCTCTGTCACCACATTTAGAACAGGATCTTTGCTGGAAATACTTCCACTTATCAAAGGATATTGTTTTCTCAAGGAAGATGAGTATCTTGTCCGAGGTAGAGAATGTTTCACATTCTGGCTGGTGACCTTTCCCTCCATCGTGGTGAATGTAGACTTCAACCACCTCATCCAAAGTTTTCCCGTGAATTATCCGATACACTCAAAGGGCAGGATGGCCCCGCTCACCACAGGGAAGAGGTGAGTCTGTGGGCCTAGTGGATTATGAAACTGGGCTATTTGCAGTCCCAGGTTTTGAGCACTGGGGACTCAGGGTCTTCTGACAGGTGTGGGAGGGGGGGTGTTTATGGCAGGTGTGGGGCAGAATGGGCATCCCTGCCTCAGCTAGAGCGGTGGTACTTTCAGCCAAGGTGTATATTTAGATTCTGATGATATTTCACTAGAAATAAGCCAAATAAGGCTATTCTGTTGGAAAAGGTTTGTCCCAACCACTAGCCTAGATCAGTGGCTCTCAGTGGGGCACATATTGTCCCCTATAGCGGCATCTTGGGTATTTGTGGGAGTGTTTTTTGCAGTGAAGAGGATACTGACATTTAGTGGGGGGAGGGGAGAAGGAGGGATGCTGGGTGTTCTAGAATGTGCAGGAAAAACACACAAGGAAGATTTATCCCACGTTCTTGACCCGAACTCTAGAACTTATAAATTTTACTTATACATACATTATCTTTGAACTGTTTAAAAATACATTAAATGTTCCAAGAATACAACTACTGTGTACATTGAAAAAAAGTTTTTTTAATTGGGAACTTTCCAAGTCTTGTTCACCATTTCAGGAAATGGCACCCCTCACAGCAGTGCCACCATGGGATTCTGTGGCTGTGACCATCATCATGGACGTAAGTACTCTGGGTGCCCCTCCTTTCAGGCACAAGGTAGGATGTTTCAAGTTAGGTACACGTTAAGTTTTGTGTAGCCAATGAAATGCGAGGGGATATGCGTCATTTCCGGTGGAGGTTTTAAGAGCCAGTGAGTATTCTCCACATCTCTCCACGGTCACAGCGGCCATGAACGTGCAGGTCTGGATGGAGTCTCTGTGGTCCAGCTGGGAATCAGGGAAGAGCAGAGGCCCTGCCAACCACACTGAACGTGAAGTGTGAGTGAGAAATCACCTTGAGGATTTGGGAGATGCCTGAAGTGTTTGTCACTGCAGCATAGCCCAGCCTGTCCTGACTATGCAGTCAGCCACCCAACACACCTGCTCTGGTAAGTATTGCAAAGGGGGCGGTTCTATTGAATAGGTGCAAACATCAAACTGCTCCATGTGTCCTCTGGTGCCATTACGCCCAAGCATTTAAATATTGAAAAGCATTTTATTTTATCATAAAAAAACTTTCTTTTTATCTTTATACATATTATAGTTCGGATATGATATTGAATTTTTTAAATTATGGATGTATCAATAGTAGGTTATATTACGGATGAGCTTCATTTTAGGATAGCAAAGGGGATGTTAGCAAATGTTTGTTATAAAGAGGGGGTATCACCTGGCGGTATTGATAATCACTGGTCCTCTGTCCTCTGATAATCACTGGGCCTCTGCTATGGGGCCAGCTGTTCGGGTATTCAGAACAGGAGCATAGGAGGCTGGGGCAGTAAGTGGAGGGGAGAATATTCATCAAAGTCACGTCACTTCAGAAAGTGCATGGATCGGTTCTAAGCTAGATGCTCATCAACGTGATCGCACATGTACACAGGTAAAGGTCACAACACCAAAGAGAAACCTATACCTGAGCACAAATGAATGTACCACTAACTGGGTGCAGCCCTAATAAACTTGGAGACTCGTGTGGCTCAGTCTCAGAGCAATGTCATGTTTACATTAGACCGTTCAGGGAATTCCCAGGTGGTCCAGTAGTTAGGACTCTGTGCTCTCAGTGCTGAGGGCTTGGGTTCAATCCCGGGTTGGTGAGCTAAGATCCCACAAGCCTCCAGGTGAGGCCAAATAAATAAATAAATAAAATTAGACCGTTCAACAACAAAAAGTAATAAGGAAGTAAAAGTAAAAAGGAATAAGACAAAATCTCCGGTTTCATTTGCAATCAGGTGGGAGTGGGGGACAGGGAGGAGGGGAAGAGAGAGAGGGGCACGGAGGTGTCTACAGGGTACAGTGATAAGCAGAGAGGAGAGATAAAAAAATCAATATTGCCTAGAGGGGATCAGGCACGCTGGGTCTTGAAGGATGGGCAGAAGTTTATCATCCTTATGGTAGGGATCAGGCAAGAGGGAAGAACAGGTGTGATGATGTAGAGCTGGGATGGACCAGGTCCCAGGTCCCAGCTCCATCCCATTTCCGATGGAGCTGGAGCCCATCGTGTGAAGGAGAAACGAGTGGTGGTTTTAGATAATTCTGGGGGGGTCATCTGTGCCAGGTTAAGATGCCTGGGTGTCAAGAAGAGGTTTAAGTGCTAGACGGTGGAGTGTGCAGGCGATGGGGAAGGGGCTGTCTAAGCTCCCGGCCTGCCTTATAGATCTTAGATTAGCCAGACCCCAGAATCATGTGAGCCAATTCCTTAAAATAAATCTCTCTCTCTATACATCCTGTTGGTTCTGTTTCTCTGGCAGACCCTGACTAGTACAACCACCATCCCTATTTTACAGATGGAGAAGCTAAGACACGGAGAGTTTAAGCAACTTGCCTAAGATCACCGACTGAGAAGTAGTGGAGTTGGGATTGCACCCAGCGTATTCACTCTTTTTTTTTTTTTTCCCACCATAATGTTGAGTTTTGATGGCTTTTTAAAAATTTATTTTATTGACGTATAGTTGATTTACAATGTTGTGTTAATTTCTGCTGTACGTATAACAGGGTGTTCACTCTTAACCGCTCCCTGCCTCGGGGGATCTCCAGATTTACTTAGAAGCGTGACATGCCTCATCCCCTTAGGGGTAAATAGAACCCCAACTCCCACATTTTTCAAAGTAAAACCAGCTTGAGCCTCCACTTTCAAATTAGCAGGAAGTCCAACTTCTCATTCGGGGCCTCCTTTCTTCTCCCTGAATTGACCAAGAGTCCAGGGCTAACTCAGTCCAAGGGGAGCCAGTCCTTGCAAATGTGGTGGGAAGAGGCCCGGAGGCTCTGATCTGTCCCCCTGTGGCAGCCTCTGGTGCTGCCCCTGTCACTAGCCACATGGTTGTGACCTTGATACGCCTTCTGGATGGGCCGACACTCCCTTTTCCAGTGACCTGCGTCCTGGAGTCCCACCCGCCCTCCATGCTGTGGGTGCCCTGAGGCAGAGCCCATGACAGTACGTGATATTCTGCAGGCGAGACTCAATGACCTGCCAGTTGAAGCCAAGTGACCAAATCCCCACTAAGCGTCTGCAGGCTGGGCTGGCAAGGTTCCTAAGCTGTGGGTGATGTTCCAAAGGCTATGGGTTGGCCAGATCTGGGTCACTTGTATCTCACCTCTCACCTTACGTGGGAGTGCCTATGAAAAGCCATTGAGGAGCTCTCTGGAGCAAAGGTGACCCACTCCAGGGGACCTGAGGTCACTGCTACTCAATGGCAACTCTTGGATTCTTTTACGTGGCAGCTTCTCTTAGAAAAAAAGAATTCCACCTAATCATGGACCCAATACATGAATTCACCAAATATCTATGAAACACTTACTGTTCTGATTTCTACTGCTGTATAATAAATCACCCTAAAATATAATGGTTTAAAATACAACAGTTCAGTATTTCATTATTGCCTCTCATGGCCCTTGGGCTTGACAGGGCTCCGGCTCGGGGTCACTTATGCGGCGTGAGGTCTTCTTCTCTACAATTCACCTTCCTTTCAAGGTCACAAGATGGCTGCCACAGCTCCAGGCATCACATCCTCATTCAACATCCAAAGGCAGGAAAAGGCAAGTCTCTGCTTCATGTCCCCTTTCGAAAACAAAGAAGAACTTCCTAGAAGCCCCTCTCCCTCCACTCTGACCAGTTCCCTCTCAGCCTCCCTTTCCCAGGAAACAACCACATGTCCATGCTTAAGCCAATCACAGGCAAGACCACCATGACAGGCTGAGAGCAATTGTAACTCGCCTCTGGGGCGGTCTGGAGTCATCTTCCCTGAGCATCATTGCGGGGGGGTGTAGAACCCCCAAACCAATGTGAGACTCTTAAGGAAAGGGAGGCAGCTGGTGGGATGGAGTTGAGGAGAGGGCTGTTGGGTAGGGAACCCACAGTGCTGGCCGTGAGGGCTGGGATGTCGGCACACTCAGTGAGGGCACACTGTCATGACGCTCCAACAGCAGGAACCCAGGCTCCGCTTTACTTCTTCTCCCTGAGTTTTATCTC
Source organism: Balaenoptera musculus (assembly GCF_009873245.2). NCBI lineage: Eukaryota > Metazoa > Chordata > Mammalia > Artiodactyla > Balaenopteridae > Balaenoptera > Balaenoptera musculus. The sequence continues at coordinate 92,343,877 of NC_045794.1, read as the reverse complement.
TTTCCTTAGTGAAGGAGTCCCAGGCTGCAGTAGCTCACTGAGGAATGGGGAGAAGGGAGCCTGGGTGACGAACACATGTTCCCTTCTTGCCCTTTGTTCAGAGAGTGTCCACAGGCAGCATGGAAAGAGCGTGTATGTGGCTGGGTCACCTCTGCCCTGGTCCACTGAGCACCGAGGGCCAGGGAGGGGATGAAGCAGGGGAGGCAACGTGACAGCCACGGGGGAGACTGGGATCTGGGTCCACAGACACAAGGAGTCGGAAGGCGGGTGGAAACGCCTACCCACCACATTCAGCAGACCAGGTCCCTTCCCATCACAGTCAGCTGTGTGGCCTTAGAAAAGCGTTTGCCCCTCTCTGATCCTCAGCTTCCCACATGCCAGATGGGGTTAGTTATATAGAGCTGACAGTGGGGAGTGAATATCAAAGCATGACCCAACTCTGAAGAGTTAGGAGGTTGGTGGGACCCATCACTCCAACCCATTCTCAAGATGCCTCACACCACAGGGTCTGAACATCAGAGTTCAGGGAGCCCTTGGGGGTCACTTAGCTCAGATGTGGTTTTACAGGTGAGACCACTGAGGCCCAGAGAAGAGAAAGCTTGGCCGACCCTGTACCTGGTCCCCCCTCGTCTCTGTATCTCCTCCCTCCCGCGCTTTCCCCACTGCTTTTCTCCCCCCAACCCCCGCCCCGCCGCGCTCCCAGGTCTTTCCTCTCTCTTTCTTTAAATCCTTTTCTACTTTTCTTTGTCTCCTTGCATTTGACTTATTCCTCTCTTTCCATTTCTATCTTTGTCTCTGTCCGTTTCTATCTCCATCTCTCTGTTCTCTCTCCCCATCTCTGTGTCTCTGCATCTCTGTCACTCATCTCCATTCCCAGCTTTTCTCCCCATCTCCAATCTCATAACTTTTCTGTGGCTTTCTAAACAGCTTAAAATAAAAATAACGTGTCCAAGCATGGCGGGTGCATGAGGTCAGGTTGTAATAACTGGGGTGCAGTGTTCTGGGGGACCAGAGAGAGTGGGCTGCACCTACCTTGGGTTTTATAGATGGGACCAGACTGGGCCCAAAGAGGCTGGGGAGTGAGCTGGCCCAGCCTCAGACACAGGAGGGGTCGTGCTGCATGACCTTGGGGATCCCTGGCATCTCTCAGGTTCTGATTCCAAGATGAGTGTGTGACTGCCCTCAGTCTGGGTAAAAATAGCCCAGAGAGCCATGGCTGTCCACCCGGACGCCTGGCTGCCCAGGTCCCCAGAGACACAGTCTGGCACCTCCACCATGCAGGGCAAAAGCCTGCAGCCCAGAGCCAGCAAATGACCTGCCCAAGGTCACAGAGCAGGTGGGCAGCAGAGCTGGAGCTGGAACTCCGACCTCTGACTCCCAGCTGGCACCTTCCACAGAATCGTGGAGCTCCCTAGGGGCCCCCAGGCTGGGCCAGGCCCCCTTTTTGGGTCCTGCAAGCCCAACCCCAATCTTCACCCCAGCCCCTACCTCTCTGGACCATAGCAGCCCTATTTTCTAGACAGTTTCTTACACTTCCCAGTGACCTCCTTGAGGCTGGGGAGAGGGGAGGGGGGCACTGGGTTCGGCCCACATAATGCACTTGCCAGGAATAGTGATAAAACAGCTCACATTTATCAAGCACTCAACATGAGCTGGGCACTTTCTAAGCACTGTAGGCATATTCACTCATTTAACCTTCGCTACGGCCCTATGAGGCAGGGGCTATGATTATCATATCCATTTTATAGATGAGGAGATGGAGGTTCAGAGAGGTTAAATGATTTGCTCAAAGTCACAGAGCACTAAGTTTGCTGCAGCTGGTATTCCAACCCAGGCTGTCTAGCTCTAAATGAATCAGCGGATGAACAAGTGAAAAAAAGTTTGGTACTCTGGTGTAATAAAACAGCTGCTGCTATCATTTAACTCTTAAGCCACCAAGGATCAAGAGTCCCCCTCCTCACACTGGCAGGCTGGGCCCACAACCGAACCCTCAGAATGCCATTTCCAGGGGACTGGGATACACATTCACGCTCCAAGCCTGCCCCTTCCCAGCCAAGTGACCTTGGGGAAGCCCCTTTCCCTCTCTGAACCTTAGTTTCCCCATCCATGAATGGGGAAACTTATTAAGTTGGTGATTCCCAAGGGGGCTGGTAGGATGGGTCGGACTGGGGGTCCAAAGCTGAGAGCAGCCTGAAAGAGCATAGTCTAAAATTTGGTTTTTCGGGGGTCAAGATACGGAAATAACTTAAAAAACACAGAGAGCGTTGCAAGAGGACCTGAAGTTCTTACATGCACCCCAAGGGGGGTTTCCAGTAAAAGGTGAGCAGAGCCCCCCTAACTAGAAGGGCGTGAGGGAAGAGCCTGGCCCAGAGGGCGTGCGGGCCGAGGCCATCCTGGCACAGCTGCCGTGGGACTGGTGACAGTTACCTCCTGGGAGCTCCAGCCAGAGAGGGAAGGGCTGGGGGGCGGAGGAGGGGGCAGAAGGACAGCCAGCTCTGGGGCTCATGCTGAGTCATCCTGCTGAGTCATCCTGCTGAGTCATCCTACTGGGCCCGGGGTCTGGGAGCAAGAGGGCAGAGAGCTATTTCCAGAGCGGGAGGAGGTGGCAGTGGAGTCACGAGGGGAGGGAGGGGCTGGGGGGGGAAGGTGGGCAGACTGCCGCCCCAGGGGGAATTTGGCCACCCCACCCCCTTCCTGCCTCCACGGCCTATCCTGCAAGTTTCCTTTCCTCCCTGGGGTCCTGCTGTCTGGTGGTGGGACCCAGTGCCTCCCCCAGGCTCTCTGCCCCTCCAACCCTGGCTTCCACACCCACAAACACCCCTAGCCTTCCCGCCTTCCTCCTGCCCCCAAACCCCTAACCTCAGGCCCCTGAAGCTGTCAGGCAACTCTGGGCTTGAGGCCTAAGAGGGTGGCCTGGGGTCTCTGGAGCCAGACAGACATGGTCCAAATCCGCCCACCATTCCCGAGCTGGATGACCTTGGGCAAGTTACTTGATCACTCTGAGCCACAGTTCCCTCACCTATAAAATCGAGAGAACAGTCTTCCTGCAAGAGGTGATTATAAGGCTTCAAAAAGAGGTGCCTGCGAAAGACACAATTCTTGTGACTTCATCTCTAGAAGTGTCCGGAAGAGGCAAATCCATAGAGACAGTAGATTAGTGGTTGCCTGGGATGGGCAGTGAGGGCGGGGAATGGGAAGTGACTGCCCCGAGATACAGGATTTCATTTGGGGGTGATGAAAATGTTCTCAAAGGGATTGTGGTGATGGTTTCTCTGTGATAGACTAAAGCCGTTCATCTGTGGACTTTGATGGTGTGAAGTATATGGAATGTGAGTTCTAGCTCCCAAAAGCTGGTTTAAAAAAAAAAAAAATGGAGATTCCCATTGGGTGGGTGATCAACGTGGGTGCCCAAGGCTTACAGCTGACCCTGTTGGCCGCTTTGCTACCTGCCCCGCGTCCTGGGCGAGGACTGCGGCTTCTTGACCAGAGCACGAGTCATTTTCCAGAAGGTGAATGCTGAGGTTGAGATATTCTCACCCTGAAGTTCAGATGAGATGACCTTGGAGAGAAGAGGCGGCATCCTCTACCCCCAGAAGGAGGCCATCAGAGCCTGGGTGACGTGGGGCAAAGACCTGGGACCCAGCACCCAGCAGAGCTTAACTCCTAGCTCTGCCTCTCACTGGCTGTGTGGCCTCGGGCATTTCTTAACCTCTCTGGCTGCAGTTTCCTCTTCTGAAGAAATGAAGGTGATGGTATTCCCAGTCCTTATCTCACAGGGCTGTGTTAGGATAAATGCAGGACATAATGAGTGAACAGGGCTTTGTGCATCCCGAGTGCTTAGAAAATAACAGCTATTTCTGATTTTGGTGCGAGGGAGGAGCCAGAAGGGGGCTGAGAAGGGCCAGAAGACCCCCACCTGGTGTGACTCATCCCACACCTTTGCTGGAGCGTCAGGCTTTGCCAGGCCCACGCCCCAAATCCCCCTCCTCTTCGTTTCTCAGCAGTCCTGTGCACTGCATGATATCACAGTCCTGGGACCAAAGAATCTCTCTCTGGGTCCTCATTTGTTCACTTTGTCCAACGAGGGACCAAAAGGAGTCTGAGGTTGCCATTTCCGGTGGCCTTCGCCTGCTCCCTGGCCCCGCACACCCCTGAGCGCCTGCCTTTGGCTCCAGGACTTGCCCTGCCTTGTCCAAGGGCCTGCGTCCTCCTTTTCACCCAGCCCCCTTTCTCGAGTCCCTCAGAGGCAGGAGCCCACCTTTCTGACTCCCTGTGCCTGGGGTGGTGTGAGGTGGGTTCAGCTGACCATCTACCTTGACTGAGGCCCCAGCCCAGATTCACCTTGAGCTGGATGAGTGACCTTGGGCAAATCCTAGCTCTGGGCCTCAGTTTTCCCCACTGTAAAACAAGCCAAATAATCCCTGTGTCCTCTTTGTGTTCCAGGGGAAGACAGTGATGAGCCCTATGATCTAGGGGGGCAGGGAGGGCCTTGAATAGCACTGAGTTCAACGCCAAATCCAATGCTTGAGGACCCCTACCATGCCCGGGCTATGCTTGCATACCTCTGGAGTGACGGGGAGCTCACTACCCCTCCCCCAACCCATTTTATCTATTTGCTTGACAACAATGACTGCATCTAACGGGTGCCACACATAGTGGCAGGCTCAGAAGGCTCAGAAATAAATAGGAGCAAGGTAACGCAGAGACAAGGACATTGTTCAGGTTTGAACCCTGACTGTTTCTGCCTCTCACTAGCTCTGCGTGGCCCCTGAGAGAGTCTTAACCTCAGTTCCTTCATCTGTAAATGGCCGTCACAACGCCTACCTTGTAAGGTCATTGACGAGACTATAAGGGGTAAGCTGAAGGTCCTGGTGCCCCATGCCAGGTCCATTCATTCTTGGGGAGCAGGTGCTGTCATTATCTCAGTTTCTTCAGATGAATTTTTTGGAGGCAAAGGGAGGTTAAGCAACTTGCCTGCGATCACATAGTGAGTGTAATGGGTAGAACTTGATCTGGCCCCAGGCTGCCTGCCCCCAGGCCCCTTGTACCTCACCCCTCTCACAAGCGGCCGGCTCTGTGCAGCCCGGTTCCCTTCTTATGAAATGTGGGCATGAGCGCTCTGTGCTCCTCAGAAGCCCACAGACCCTGTTAGCCCCCTTTCCTTAGAGGGCAAGAGGAGCTGGTGGTTTCCCATTGTTAATTTTAGCTCTGCCCCACCATACTGTTTAGGTTCCAGAGAGTGGAGCCTCCAAGGTCCCCCATGTGCCCCACCAGCACCCCGGGAGGTGTATGTAACCTTAGTGGATTTGCTAAGGAGCATGATAATAACAAGTTTACCAGAACCTGAGCTCTCTGACCCCTACACCACCCACACAGTGACTCGGTTCCACTGAGAATGACTCAGCAGAAACTGCCCTCCCCCTCCTGTCCCATCCAGCTGGCATCCATAGGTAGGGGACAGGGCAGTGCTCCCAGCAGCTGTGCAAGAGGAACCAGCTCTGGGCCCCGAGCTCTGCCATTCCCAGCTCTGCTGCCCGTGTCCACTCAGCTCCGGGGTCACACGGTCTGCAGGACCACATGGCCTGCATGAGGGACCCCTTCCTGGGCCCCAGTGAGTTAGCAAGGGGCAGGGGGGAGCGACTAGGATGGGCCAGGAGTCACCCAGGCAGTGTGGAGTAGCAGTGAATCCTGTGGCCCCAGCTGCCAGGGAGCAAGTCGGAGCTCTGCTGGTGTGATGTTGGGTGAGTTACTTAACCTCGCTGTACCTCGTTCTTCATCCATAAGGTTCTTGTGACCATTTACCATGAATCAATACATGTAAAGCACCTAACACAGTGCCTGGCACAGAGAAAGGGCTTGGGGACAGGGAGTTGTTATTATCATTCATGGTCCATCTATCCTCCTATTTATACAACAAATACAGGAAGGGTGAGGAAGGACGTTCTATGCAGAGGGAACAGCGCATGTGTGCCATGAGATGGGCTATGTGGCAGCTCAACTCTGATGCTCGTTTGCTTCCCTCTTTGGCCTCATTTTCCCCATCTGTAAAAGGGGATAGTAAACAGTTCCTATGGGGCTTTACTGCGAGTGAAGCTCTTAGCACAGAGTGCCTGGCGCTGAGTAAGAGCTTGGGAACATGAGTGTCATGAGAAACCAAAATGCCTGATGTTGATGGAGGTGCTTCTAAGTTGACTGTTTCTGCTTCATTAAATATAACCATCTAATTTCTCCAGAGAAGACATACAGATGTCCAATAAGCACATGAAAAGATGTTCAACATCCCTAATTATTAGAGAAATGCAAATCAAAACTACAATAAGATATCACTTCACATCCATCAGAATGGCCATCATTAAAAAGTTTACAAATAATAAATGCTGGAGAGGGTGTGGAAAAAAGGGAATCCTCCTACACTGTTGGTAGGAATGCAAATTGGTGCAGACACTATGGAAAACAGTATGAAGGCTACATATAAAACTAAAAATAGAGTTACCATATGATCCAGCAATCCCATTCCTGGGCATATATCTGAAAAAAACTCTAATTTGAAAAGATACATGCACCCCTATATTCACTGCAGCACTATTTACAATAGCCAAGACATGGAAACAACCTAAATGTCCATTGACAGATGCATGGATAAAGAAGATGTGGTACATATATACAATGGAATATTACTCAGCCATAAAAAAGAATGGAAGAGGCCCTGAACCAAGATGGCGGAGTAGAAGGACGTACTCTCACTCCCTCTTGCGAGAACACCAGAATCACAACTAGCTGCTGGACAATCATCGACAGGAAGACACTGGAACTCACCAAAAAATATACCCCACATCCAAAGACAAAGGAGAAGCCACAGTGAGATGGTAGGAGGGGCGCAATCACAATACAGTCAAATCCCATAACTGCTGGGTGGGTGACTCACAGACTGGAGAACACTTATACCACAGAAGTCCACCCACTGGAGTGAAGGATCTGAGCCCCACATCAGGCTTCCCAACCTAGGGATCTGGCAACAGGAGGAGGAATTCCTAGAGAATCAGACTTTGAAGGCTAGTGGGGTTTGATTGCAGGACTTCGACAGGACTGGGGGAAACAGAGACTCCACTCTTAGAGGGCACACACAAAGTAGTGTGTGCATTGGGACCCAGGGGAAGGAGCAGTGACCCCAGGGGAGACTGAACCAGACCTACCTGCTAGTGTTGGAGGGTCTCCTGCAGAGGTGGGGGGGTGTGTGGCTCACCATGGGGACAAGGACACTGACAGCAGAAGTTCTGGGAAGTACTCCTTGGTGTGAGCCCTCCCAGAGTCTGCCGTTAGCCCCACCAAAGAGCCCAGGTAGGCTCCAGTGTTGGGTTGCCTCAGGCCAAACAACCAACAAGGAGGGAACCCAGCCTCACCCATCAGCAGTCAAGTGGATTAAAGTTTTACTGAGCTCTGCCCACCAGAGCCACAGTCAGCTCTAGCCACCACCAGTCCCTCCCATCAAGCCTCTTAGATAGCCTCAACCACCAGAGGGCAGACAGAGAAGCAAGAAAAACTATAATCCTGCAGCCTGTGGAACAAAAACCACAGTCACAGAAAGATAGACAAGATGAAAAGGCAGAGGGCTATGTACCAGATGAAGGAACAAGATAAAACCCCAGAAAAACAACTAAATGAAGTGGAGATAGGCAACCTTCCAGAAAAAGAATTCAGAATAATGATAGTGAAGATGATCCAGGACCTCGGAAAAAGAATGGAGGCAAAGATGGAGAAGATGCAAGAAATGTTTAACAAAGACCTAGAAGAATTAAAGAATAAACAAACAGAGATGAACAATACAATAACTGAAATGAAAACTACACTAGAAGGAATCAATAGCAGAATACCTGAGGCAGAAGAACGGATAAGTGACCTGGAAGACAGAATGGTGGAATTCACCGCTGCAGAACAGAATAAAGAAAAAAGAATGAAAAGAAATGAAGACAGCTTAAGAGACCTCTGGGACAATATTAAACGCAACAACATTCGCATTATAGGGGTCCCAGAAGGAGAAGAGAGAGAGAAAGGACCAGAGAAAATATTTGAAGAGATTATAGTCGAAAACTTCCCTAGCATGGGAAAGGAAATAGCCACCCAAGCCCAGGAAGCGCAGCAAGTCCCATACAGGATAAACCCAAGGAGAAACATGCCGAGACACATAGTAATCAAATTGGCAAAAATTAAAGACAAAGAAAAATTATTGAAAGCAGCAAGGGAAAAACAACAAATAACATACAAGGGAACTTCCATAAGGTTAACAGCTGATTTCTCAGCAGAAACTCTACAAGCCAGAAGGGAGTGGCATGATATACTTAAAGTGATGAAAGGGAAGAACCTACAACCAAGATTACTCTACCCAGCATGGATCTCATTCAGATTCGATGGAGAAATCAAAAGCTTTACAGACAAGCAAAAGCTAAGAGAATTCAGCACCACCAAACCAGCTCTACAGCAAATGCTAAAGGAACTTCTCTAAGTGGGAAACACAAGAGAAGAAAAAGACCTACAAAAACAAACCCAAAACAATTAAGAAAATGGTCATAGGAACATACATATCAATAATTACCTTAAACGTGAATGGATTAAATGCTCCAACCAAAAGACTCAGGCTTGCTGAATGGATACAAAAACAAGACCCATATATATGCTGTCTACAAGAGACCCACTTCAGACCTAGGGACACATACAGACTGAAAGTGAGGGGATGGAAAAAGATATTCCATGCAAATGGAAATCAAAAGAGAGCTGGAGTAGCAATACTCATATCAGATAAAATAGACTTTAAAATAAAGAATGTTACAAGAGACAAGGAAGGACACTACATAACGATCAAGGGATCAATCCAAGAAGAAGATATAACAATTATAAATATATATGCACCCAACATAGGAGCACCTCAGTACATAAGGCAACTGTTAACAGCTATAAAAGAGGAAATTGACAGTAAGACAATAATAGTGGGGGACTTTAACACCTCACTTACACCAATGGACAGATCATCCAAAATGAAAATAAATAAGGAAACAGAAGCTTTAAATGACACAATAGACCAGATAGATTTAATTGATATTTATAGGACATTCCATCCAAAAACAGCAGATTACACTTTCTTCTCAAGTGCGCACGAAACACTCTCCAGGATAGATCACATCTTGGGTCACAAATCAAACCTCAGTAAATTTAAGAAAATTGAAATCATATCAAGCATCTTTTCTGACCACAACGCTATGAGATTAGAAATGAATTACAGGGAAAAAAACGCAAAAAACACAAACACATGGAGGCTAAACAATACGTTACTAAATAACCAAGAGATCACTGAAGAAATCAAAGAGGAAATCAAAAAATACCTAGAGGCAAATGACAATGAAAACACGATGATCCAAAACCTATGGGATGCAGCAAAAGCAGTTCTAAGAGGGAAGTTTATAACTATACAAGCCTACCTCAAGAAACAAGAAAAATCTCAAATAAACAATCTAAAGCTACACCTAAAGGAACTAGAGAAAGAAGCACAAACAAAACCCAAGGTTAGCAGAAGGAAAGAAATCATAAAGATCAGAGCAGGAATAAATGAAATAGAAACAAAGAAAACAGTAGCAAAGATCAATAAAACTAAAACCTGGTTCTTTGAGAAGATAAACAAAATTGATAAACCAGGGACTTCCCTGGTGGCGCAGAGGTTAAGAATCCGCCTGCCAATGCAGGGGACACGGGTTCAAGCCCTGGTCCGGGAAGATCCCACATGCCGCAGAGCAACTAAGCCCGTGCGCCACAACTACTGAGCCTGTGCTCTAGAGCCCACGAGCCACAACTACTGAAGTCCACATGCCTAGAGCCCATGCTCTGCAACAAGAGGAGCCACCGCAATGAGAAGCCCGTGCACCACAATGAAGAGTAGCCCCCGCTCGCTGCAACTAGAGAAAGCCCGTGCACAGCAACAAAGACCCAATGCAGCCAAAAATAAATAAATAAATAAAATTTTTTTAAAAATTGATAAACCATTAGCCAGACTCATCAAGAAAAAGAGGGAGAGGATTCAAATCAATAAAATTAGAAATGAAAAAGGAGAAGTTATAACAGACACTGCAGAAATACAAAGCATCCTAAGAGACTACTACAAGCAACCCTATGCCAACAAAATAGACAACCTGGAAGAAATGGACAAATTTTTAGAAAGGTATAACCTTCCAAGACTGAACCAGGAAGAAATAGAAAATATGAACAGACCAATCACAAGTAATGAAATTGAAACTGTGATTAAAAATCTTCCAACAAACAAAACTCCAGGACCAGATGGCTTCATGGGTGAATTCTTTCAAACATTTAGAGAAGAGCTAACACCCATCCTTCTCAAACTCTTCCAAAAAATTGCAGAGGAAGGAACACCCCCAAACTCATTCTATGAGGCCACCATCACCCTGATACCAAAACCAGACAAACATACTACAAAAAAGAAAATTACAGACCAATATCACTGATGAATATAGATGCAAAAATCCTCAACAAAATACTGGCAAACAGAATCCAACAACACATTAAAAGGATCATACACCATGATTGAGTGGGATTTATCACAGGAATGCAAGGATTCTTCAATATATGCAAATCAATCATTGTGATACACCATATTCACAAATTGAAGAATAAAAACCATATGATCATCTCAATAGATGCAGAAAAAGCTTTTGACAAAATTCAACACCAATTTATGATAAACACTCTCCAGAAAGTGGGCATAGAGGGAACCTACCTCAACATAATAAAGGCCATATATGACAAACCCACAGCAAACATCATTCTCAATGGTGAAAAACTGAAAGCATTTCCTCTAAGATCAGGAACAAGACAAGGCTGTCCACTCTCACCACTATTACTCAACATAGTTTTGGAAGTCCTAGCCATGGCAATCAGAGAAGAAAGAGAAATAAAAGGAATACAAATTGGAAAAGAAGAAGTAAAACTGTCACTGTTTGCAGATGACATGATACTATACATAGAGAATCCTAAAGATGCCAACAGAAAACTACTAGAGCTAATCAATGAATTTGGTAAAGTTGCAGGATACAAAATTAATGCACAGAAATCTCTTGCATTCCTATACACTAATGATGAAAAATCTGAAAGAGAAATTAAGGAAACACTCCCATTTACCATTGCAATGAAAAAGAATAAAATACTGGGCTTCCCTGGTGGCGCAGTGGTTGAGAATCTGCCTGCCAATGCAGGGGACACGGGTTCGAGCCCTGGTCTGGGAAGATCCCACATGCCACGGAGCAACTGGGCCCGTGAGCCACAATTACTGAGCCTGCGCGTCTGGAGCCTGTGCTCCGCAACAAGAGAGGCCGCGATAGTGAGAGGCCCACGCACCGCGATGAAGAGTGGCCCCCGCTTGCCACAACTAGAGAAAGCCCTCACAGAGAAATGAAGACCCAACACAGCCATAAATAAAATAAATAAATAAAATTAAAAAAAAAAAAGAACAAAATACCTAGGAATAAACCTACCTAGGGAGACAAAAGACCTGTATGCAGAAAACTATAAGACACTGATGAAAGAAATTAAAGATGATATCAACAGATGGAGAGATATACCATGTTCTTGGATTGGAAGAATCAATATTGTGAAAATGACTATACTACCCAAAGCAATCTACAGATTCAATGCAATCCCTATCAAAGTACCAATGACATTTTTTATGGAACTAGAATAAAAAATCTTAAAATTTGTATGGAGACACAAAAGACCCCGAATAGCCAAAGCAGTCTTGAGGGAAAAAAACAGAGGTGGAGGAATCAGACTCCCTGACTTCAGACTATACTCCAAAGCTACAGTAATCAAGACAATATGGTACTGGCACAAAAACAGAAGCATAGATCTTTGGAAAAAGATAGAAAGCCCAGGCTTCCCTGGTGGCGCAGTGGTTGGGAGTCTGCCTGCCGGTGCCGGGGACGCGGGTTTGAGTCCTGGTCTGGGAGGATCCCACATGCCGCGGAGCGGCTGGGCCCGTGGGCCACAATTACTGAGCTTGCGTGTGCACCGCGATGAGGAGTGGCTCCCGCTTGCCACAACTGGAGAGGGCCCTCGTACAGGGGCGAGGACCCAGCGCAGCCATAGATAAATAAATAAAATAAAGTAAAATTAAAAAAAAAAAAAAGATAGAAAGCCCAGAGATAAACCTACGCACCTGTGATCAACTAATCTATGACAAAGGAGGCAAAGATATACAATGGAGAAAAGACAGTCTCTTCAATAAGTGGTGCTGGGAAAACTGGACAGCTACATGTAAAAGAATGAAATTAGAACACTCCCTAACACCATACACAAAAGTAAACTCAAAATGGATCAGAGACCTAAATGTAAGACTGGACACTATAAAACTCTTAGAGGAAAACATAGGAAGAACACTCTTTGACATAAATCACAGCGAGATCTTTTTTGATCCACCTCCTAGAGTAATGGAAATGAAAACAAAAATAAACAAATGGGACCTAATGAAACTTCAAAGCTTTTGCACAGCAAAGGAAACCATAAACAAGACGAAAAGACAACCCTCAGAATGGGAGAAAATATTTGCAAACGAATCAATGGACAAAGGATTAATCTCCAAAATATATAAATAGCTCATGTAGCTCAATATTAAAGAAACAAACAGCCCAATCCAAAAATGGGCAGAAGACCTAAATAGACATTTCTCCAAAGAAGACATACAGATGGCCAAGAAGCATATGAAAAGCTGCTCAACATCACTAATTATTAGAGAAATGCAAATCAAAACTACAATGAGGTATCACCTCACACCAGTTAGAATGGGCATCATCAGAAAATCTACAAACAACAAATGCTGGAGAGGGTGTGGAGAAAAGGGAACCCTCTTGCGCTGTTGGTGGGAATGTAAGTTGATACAGCCACTATGGAGAACAGTATGGAGGTTCCTTAAAAAACTAAAAATAGGATTACCATATGATCCAGCAATCCCACTACTGGGCATATACCCAGAGAAAACCATAATTCAAAAGGACACATGCACCCCAATGTTCATTGCAGCACTAGTTACAATAGCCAGGTCATGGAAGCAACCTAAATGCCCATCGACAGACAAATGGATAAAGAAGATGTGGTACATATATACAATGGAATATTACTCAGCCATAAAAAGGAACGAAATTGGGTCATTTGTTGCGATGTGGATGGATCTAGAGACTGTCATACAGAGTGAGGTAAGTCAGAAAGAGAAAAATAAATATCATATATTAACGGATATATGTGGAACCTAGAAAAATGGTACAGATGAACCGGTTTGCAGGGCAGAAATTGAGACACGGATGTAGAGAACAAATGTATGGACACCAAGGGGGGAAAGCGGCGGGTGGTGGTGGTGGTGGTATGATGAATTAGGCAATTAGGATTGACATGTATACACTGATGTGTATAAAACTGATGACTAATAAGAACCTGCTGTATAAAAAATAAAATAAAATAAAATTCAAAAATTCAAAAAAAAATGGAAGATGTCATTTGCAGCAACATGGATGGACCTAGAGATTGTTTTTTTAAGTTGTTTTTTTTTTTGATGTGGACTATTTTCAAAGTCTTTACTGAATTTGTTACAATATTGCTTCTGTTTTATGTTTTGGTTTTTTGGCCACGAGGCACGTGGGATCTTAACTCCCCAACCAGGGATTTCACCCACACCCCCTGCATTGGAAGGCAAAGTCTTAACCACTGGACCCACCAGGGAAGTCCCGGACCTAGAGATTATCTACCAATTGAAGTAGGTCAGAAAGAGAAAGTCAAATATCATATGATATCACTTACATGTGGAATCTAAAATATGATACAAATGAACTTATTTACAAAATAGAAATAGACCCACGGACATGGAAAACAAATTTATGGTTACCAAAGGGGAAAGGCAGGGAGGGATAAATTAGGAGTTTTGGATTAGCAGATACAAACTACTATATATAGAATAGATAACAACAAGGTCCTTCTGTATAGCACAGGGAACTATATTCAGTATCTTGTAATAAACTGTAATGGAAAAGAATATGGAAAAAGAATACATGTACTGTATTCTGAATCACTTTGCTGTACATCAGAAACTAATACAACATTGAAAATTAACTATTTATTTTATTAACTTCAATAAAAAAAATAATGTAATCATCTAGTAAGGGAGACGGATTAATATGGCAAAGCAGGCAACACCCTGTGGCCTGGGGTAGGGAGCAAAGCTGGTGTGTGTGTGTGGGGGGGGGTAGGTGTGGGTGTGTGGTGGTGGTGGTGGGGTGTCTCTGCAACTATGGGGGAGGGACACATGGGAAGGCTCCCCCCAGGAGTGGCACACAAGTCTGGAAAGATGGGGGGGGCAAAGAGCAGAGGGGAGCACATTGTAGGCAGAGGACACCGCCAGGAGGGAGCCCGTAGGATCTGTTAGGGAGCGGTGGTAGCTCTGTGTAGCTTCAGGCAGCTGAAACTTGGTCACTGTGGAAACAGGCCAGTGCCAGGAGGGAGGGAGGCCTTGACCCTCACATTTGAATAGGCTTTCCTGTAGGCAGCGGATCAGCTGGCAGGAGAGAGACAGGGACAGACAGATTTGTGTTCTAGAAGCTCCCTCTGGCTGCAGGGAAGAGGGGCGGGCAGAGAAATCAGTAGAAATGTGGGTCCAGGCAGGAGACAGTGAGGCCTGGCCCAGGGTAGTGGGTGTGGGAATGGAGGGGAGCAAGGGAGCCCCAGAGGGGAAGAGGGAGTCAAGGAGGAGGAGGAGAAGGCAGGACCCCCACCCTTCCCAGGCCCTGGCCAAGTCTCCCCTCCTTTTGCAAGGGTGTGCTCGTACCTGCTCCCTTCCATCCTCTCCTGACCTCAGACACAGCTATCCCCAACCCTAAGATGACACTTAGCAGAAGCATGAGGTTGTGTGACCTCTCCAGCGTCCCTCCATTATGGTAATTATTTTGATGGTGACAACCATTTATGGAGTACCTGCTGTATTCCAAGCACCACACACACACACACACACACACTCACTCATCATCTCATTTAAACCCCACAAGACTCTTGCAAGGTAGATATTATGGCTCCCATTTTGCAATGAGAATCCCAAGGATCAGAGAGGTTAAGTAATTTGCCTACAGTCACACAGCAAGTATGAGAGAGTCCGGATTTCACCAAATTAACTAATATATGGAAAGTGCTTACACCAGGGCCTGGCACATAGTAGGCAATCAATAAATGCTGGCCACTACTTTTGTTAGTATCAGCAGCTAGATCTGTCTGGCTGCAGAGCCCAAGGCGGGGGGGCCTCACCGATTCATCTTGTTCTCATGGTCTGTTATCTATTTTTCTTCCCCACTGGGCTGTGGGATCCTGCAGAGCAGGAGCCAGGTGGTGTTGGTTTGTGGGTCCCCAGCACCCCTCATGAGGCAGGCACAGAGTAGGTGGTCGGTGATTGTTGGTTGAATAAATCAAGGCAAGATCAAGCTCTTGAGGGCAAGGACTACGGTTCTCTAAGAATCATGGGATTTCTCCAGCCATGTGTGTGCTACATATCTATGGGAGGAGCCTTGGTTAACACTTCAGCCTGGACAGTCTGTTTCTCTTTCCAGCCTGCTTTCTCCCACCCTCAGGACTCAGCCTGTAATCAGCTCCTACCAGCAACACCTCCTCCCCCCTGGGCTGTCAGCCCTGCCAGGCCAGATCTGGAGGTGCACACGCACCCTCTCTGGTCCTCCATGGCCTCCATACATAGGATGGCATGGAGCGGGGTAGGGGGACAGGCTGCCTGGAGTCCCAAGCTGGCCTCTAGCTTTTGGTGGAAACCCGGGGAAGGCCCTCTTTGCTTTGGTCCTTCCCACAGAGGCACCACGAAGAGTTAATTCGTTCTGGTCTCCCAGAGGCTGGACAGGCACAGGGCGAGCCCTGCCTCCTGACCCCTGGGTCTGCCCCTGACTGCCTGGGTGTGTAGTTCGACTGGCTAGGTGTGTAGTTCCCCTGTCTGGGCCTCAGTTTCCTCAGCTGCAAGATGATCATGGTCATTTTGATCACTTCTTTTAGGTCAACCTTGTCGATTTGCTAAAGGATCCAGCTGGATGGAGGATGAGGAAGTTGTGTTCATCTCTCCCAGTGCCTCTGCAGGTTCTAGATTATCCCTCGGGGGAAGTGGCATAGCTCCATAAGACCACTAGGTGGCGCTAGCGGGTCACATATCTCCCTGAAGACTGTCTTCAGGCGGAATTCCACCCCAGGATTAAGATCGCAGGACCATAGCCTCCCACTGCAGACCCACCAGCTGGAGGAGGCAGGGTATGCCAGGGTTAGGGACTGGTTTTAAGGTCGGGCAAACTTGAACTGGGAAGTTCCACGCTAGACCCTTCTCTAGTGAGTGTCCTGGGCTCTGCTGGGCAATTAGCTTGCCCGGTGACCCTGGGCACGCCATATGACTTTGAGATGTCAGTTTCTTCATTGGGGAAGCAGGATAACAAGTCTTTCTCCTGGGGCATCACGGAGACTGAATGAGATCGGGGCGCATAGAATGTCCATCCCGCCTTCTGGCGCAGCACTCTCTGTCACTAGTCATTACTACTTTACGTCTCAGAATCTCCCCTGGGAAGAACCTTGGGCAGGATGCCCAGAGATCTAGGTCTACATTTGGCAAGTCCCTTCCTGTTTCTGGTCCTCTGTTGGCCTCAACCAGCCTTGAGGGACTGGGAGTGTCATGGAAAAATAAGGGCTTGGGAATCAGAGAGACTTGGGTGTGAATAGCACCCATTTCTCCTCTTCCCAGCCGTGTGACCTTGGGCCTCTCTGGGCCTCTCTGGTAATTACCTAATTATTTGTGATTATTTGTTCTAAGTCTGTCTTCTTAGCTCTATTATAAGTTCCATGAGGGCCAGGATCTTGTCTGTTCAGCTCACCTACATAAACTCAGCACTGAGCTCAGCATGGGGCCCAAAGTTAGTCCTTAACAAACAAGAGCTGCCATTATTATTATTATCACTACTACGGTTACTATACACATCACTCAACACCGTAGTAGGGCTGTGTTCAGAGCTTTCCCTGCATTATCTCTAACAATCCTCTTCCATTATCTCTATTTTACAGGTGAGAAAACAGGGCTGGAGAGGTTGAGTCCTTGCCCAAGGTCACACAGCTACAAAGTGGCAGAAGCTGGGATTTGAAACTGAGGCCCACGACAGATTATGGTGACAGGTGTAGTAAGTGGAATAATGACCCTCCAAAGATATCTACATCCTAATCCCCAAAACACTTGTGTTCCCTTACTTGGTGAAGGAAACTTTGCAGATGTGATTAAAGTAAGGATCTTGAGATGAGGACATTATCCTGGATTATCCAGGAGTGTCAGAGTGGGAAGAAGGAGACAGGACAGCAGAAGCAGAGGGCAGGAAGGCCATGTGATGCGGAAATTAAGTCAGCATCCATTCTAGAAAAGGCAAGGAAGAGGATTCTCCCCTAGACTCCAGAAGGAACCAGCCCTGTTGACACATTTTGCCCAGTGAGACTGATTTTGGACTTCTGACCTCCAGAACTGTAAGGTAATTAATGCGTGTTGTTTCAAGCTACCAAGTTTGTGGTAATTTGTTACAGCAGCCATAGGAAACTAATACACAGACAGATGAGATAATGTCCAAGAAGCACCTGGCATAGAGTTGGAGCTCACTAAGTACTCTTTCCTTCCCAGTTGTAACCCTTGTTCCTCTTTCAGCTATAACAGAATAGCAGAGGGGGAACTGACTTCCAAGATCTTTGAGCTCAACCAGCCCATTTTACAGATGTGGAGCCTGCGGCCAGAGTCAGGAAATAACTGGCCCCCTTTGCATGGGGGTAGGGTGGGGTGGAGGGAGCTCTCCCCTGGGCAAGTCCTGGGGTTGCTGGGACTCCAGCACTGGGCAGCCTGGGTGGAATCATCTAATCCAAACCCATTTTCCAGGTGAGGAAACTGAGGCCTGGAATTGCCCCAGAGAGTGGCAACTCCCAGGGAGTCCACCTCTTCACAGAGCCTCCCCTCCCCCTCCAGAGTTGGGGGGGAAGGGGGACATGTTTATCCCCAGCAGATACGGGCCAGCGGGGTCTGGGAAAGCCATGTCCGCCGCGGCCCAGCTGTGCTGGAGGAATTCGAGAGCAGCTCCTTGGTGGCCTTCAGCCTGGGAAAGCGCTGAGGTCTTCCTCTCCCTGCCCGCCTCGCTCCTCCCAGCCAGCCCCGTCCCCACAGCTGTGAGACATCACTGGAGGCAGTGTCCGGTGGAGCTGGAGGAACAGCGGCCCGGAAAGGAGGGACTTGATCCCTGATCCTGAGCCAGCATTATCCTGGATCCTCCTAAACCGAGCCTGGGGCCCCGGGCTTGTCTGGGAACCATGGATCTCCCTACCCGGGCACGTGGGGGCACGGTGGCACCATAACACCCAGTGACATGGGCACAGTTCTTCACATAAAGCATTCACACACAATAGCATTCTCAGTCCCCACAACAGCCCTGCAAAAACGAGGCTGCTACTGTCCCATTTTACAGATGGAGAAACTGAGGCTCAGAGAGAGGAAGGGACTTGCCCAAGGACAAGGTCCCATGATGGCAGTGCTGGGACTCCGCTGACTCCATGACTCTCACGGGATGACCCTGGACTTGACTCTGGCACCTTCTGGTCCCAGCCTTGCTGTGAAACCTTGAGCCAACGCCTTCCTCTCTGAGCCTCCGCACGCTCCTCCGTAAACTAGGACATAATGACCTTGTCTCCCTCATGCGTGCCCTGTGCCCAGTAAGCAACGAGCCCTGTGCCCAGCACTATCGCCTGTCCTCAGCACGATCACACCACTGGATAATCGCAAATAATACCACCCACCGTGCGCCATGTGCCAGGAACCCAACACACAGCCCCTGCCCCAAAGTGACATTCTGGTCCTGAGGAAGACAGCCAATAGCAAAATGAGTGCCTGGGAAAGCATGTCAGAAAGTAATCAGTGCCGCGGGGACAGGGCTGCTGGGGGGAGGCCGCAAAGGTGCGGCATAAAGGGTCCAACAGGACGTGAGGGGGTGACCATGTGGCTCCGGGCAGAGCGAGTGGGGCTGCCTGTCAGGTTCAAGAGACACAGAAGAGGCCAGTGGAGCAAGCGATGGGAGTGACAGAAGGGTATCCATGGTAGTTCTGTAGTGGCCACTACCAGCTCCTCACCTTCAGTTCAAGGGGGAGGAAATCCACCATCTATCCACCCTCTGGTCTTCCATCCATCCACCTCTCTATCTTCCTTCCCATCGGTCCATGCATTCATCTTTCCACTCATCTAACCAATTACCTCACCCACATGTTCATCCATCCATCCATCCATCCATGCATCCATCCATCCACTGGTCTGAAGAGCCACCAGTCTCTGTCTGATTGCTATTGGTCCATCTCTCATGCATCTAACCTGTCCAGCCGTCCATCCACCTATCTTACACTCTCTCTCATCCACCTATTGTTTACCCAAAAACCTATCTCTCTTTCTGTCCATTGGTCTACCTATCCATCTATCCACCTGTCTATCCTTTTCCTAGCTTCCCCACCAATCCACCCATTCACCCACCTTCCTCCATCCATCATCTCCTCACCGCACTTCCCACTGCTCTGCCTACCAACTTGTCAGCCTGCCTATTGGTCCATCCGCCCATTCATGCAACATTCGTAGAAGCATGTCCTGTGTCTGGGGTCAAATCCTAGCTCCATTGCCTTCCCAGCTGTGTGACCTTGGGCAAGTTACCTAACCACTCTGTGCCTCAGTTTCCTCGGGTCTAAATCAGATGACAAAAGTATTTATTCCATAGGATTGCTCAGAGGCGTAAACACAGAGACAGAGCTTAGAACCATGTCTGTCACTAAGCAAGAGCTCAGTAAAAATTGTCGTAAAGCAGATGAGAAAGTGGCGGCTCAGAGAGGTCAAGAAACTTCTCTGTGGTCAACCAGCTGGGAAAGAGCCCACATTCTAATCCAGGTGTTTGACACTGGAGCCCTTGCATTGAACGGATATATTCAATGTATGTTCTTGGAAGGGCCCGACCTCATACCATGCCTGTCCCAAGTCTGACATACAGGGCTCTAGATTAGATTGACAAGGGTGGAGGGGCTGGCCTGGCTGGTCTCCACGGTTTCCTGCCATTTCTGACACTGGTGGCTTCTCCCTGTGCGCCCCCAGTCTGGGGCGTGCTGAGCCAGCAGGCTGACCTGCCTCCAGGGAAGCTTCAGAGAAAGAGCAAGAGAGCAAGAGAGCACGTGTGTGCACCTGAGCATGTGCACACCCCCCCCCCAACCCAGCCACCCACAAGGTGCAGCTCCCAGGGCTCCCTGCATGGCCTCCCAGGGGAGGCGCCCCCGCGGGCTCCGCGCCCTCCGGTGACATGTGACACTGGCAGGTGGAGTGGGCGGGAGGAGGGGATGAGCTCCCTGCTGACTGACGGCTTTCCCTCTGGGGCAGGGAGCTCCGGGGGCTGCAGCCCTAGCCCCAAATGGCTTTTAGCAAACTGTAACTTCTCACAGACAGATCTGTGCTTTGCGGTGCCAATTCCTGGCTTAGTGTGACCTGGGCACACTTCTTCACTTCACCGGGCCTCAATTTGCTCATCCATAAAATGGGGACAATTGCTCCTACCCCACTGGGTTGTGGTGCAAATGACAGGAGAAGATGCATCTATGTAAAAATACCCAGCCCCCAGCAGATTCTCAGCACTGTCAATTCCTGCCCATCCCTGTTCCCCTTTGGAGGTGGAGGTGGCTCCTGGTCTGAGACAGGAAGGGGCATCCTTTGGCATCTTGTCACAGTTGAGTGAAGGGTGGCTGGAGGTCCGGCCCCTGTGGTTGGGGTGGCCTGTGCAGGTGAAGATGCCCCAGGTTCTTTTTTTTTTTTTAATTTATTTATTTATTACTTTTGGCTGCATTGGGTCTTCGTTGCTGTGCGCAGGCTTTTCTCTAGTTGCAGTGAGCGGGGGCTACTCTTCGTTGCGGTGCGCGGGCTTCTCATTGCTGTGGCTTCTCTTGTTGCAGAGCACAGGCTCTAGGCTTGCGGCCTTCAGTAGTTGTGGCACGTGGTCTCAGTAGTTGTGGCTCGCAGGCTCTAGAGTGCAGGCTCAGTAGTTGTGGTGCACGGGCTTAGTTGCTCTGCAGCATGTGGGATCTTCCCGGACCAGGGCTCGAACCCATGTCCCCTGTATTGGTAGGCAGATTCTTAACCACTGCGCCACCAGGGAAGCTACCCCCCTCCAGGTTCTTGATATCAGGAAAAGTGCTCAAGACAACTTGCTCTGTGACATCACGGGGCTGAGGGAGTGAACCCCTTCTCCACTCCAGGCTTCAGTCTCCCCTTGGTTCAACTGGGTCTCTGACAACCCCAGCAGCTTGAGCACCCTGTGGCCGGGGTGGGTGTCTCAGACCCCCCTGAAGGCCAGGGAGTCTACTGGGCAGGACCGGGGGCTGGGAGGGCGGAGGTGGGGGAGACTTCCCTTCTCCTGCTCTGCATCTTTGTCTGTTCACTCACTCCTCCAACAAATACCTTTTGAGCCCCTACTATGTGCCATGTTTTCGGTGCTGGGGGTACAGCCATGAACGAGACCACACCTGAGGAAGCAGGTGTTCTGGGGGGGCAGTCAGATTCCATTTGGCAGGTAGCAACTAGTGCTGTGAAGGAAAACAAAGCAGAGGATGGAGATGTGGGGTGTCCGGGGTGCTCGTTAGGTAGAGGGTCAGAAGAGGCCTCTTCCGGAGGAGACATTTGAGCAGGACCCTGAAGGAGGTCAGGTGGCAGCCACAGGGACATCTGGGACAAGTGCATTCCAGGCAGAGGGCACAGCGAGTACAAAGCCCCGAGGCTGTAACCGGCTTGGCACGTTAGAGAAGAAGGCACGGGGGCTGAGGGTAGTGAGCTTAGCATGTGGGAGGAAGCAGATGGGGTCAGAGAGGGAAAGGCAGAGGTAGGGGAGGTGATTTAGAGCTGGTTAGGGATCCTGGGCTTGAGGGGCGGGGAGGAGGCCCCCAGGCCCAGCCTTGCTTCACTGGCTGGGAAGAGGGGGCATTCTTTGGGATTACTCCTCTGAGTTCCCTGCCCCCAAGGGCAGCAAGCCACTTGGACTTAGCACATGGATGAGGACGTGCTCTTGAAATTCTGGGTTCAGCCTAAAAGCCTTAAAGCAATAAGAGGTCATCTGGTCCAGCCCCCTTTGTTCACACAAACCCGCATCGAAGATAGAAACTGAGGCTTGGGGCTTCCCTAGTGGCACAGTGGTTGGGAATCCACCTGCCAATGCAGGGGACACGGGTTCATGCCCTGGGCCGGGAAGATCCCACATGCCGCGGAGCAACTCAGCCCATGCGCCACAACTACTGAGCCTGCACTCTACAGCCCACAAGGCCACAACTACTGAGCCCAATGCAACTACTGAAGCCCGTGTGCCTAGAGCCCGTGCTCCGCAACAAGAGAAGCCACTGCAATGAGAAGCCTGCGCACTGCAACGAAGAGTAGGCCCCGCTCACCGCAACTAGGGAAAGCCCGCGTGCAGCAACAAAGAACCAACACAGCCGAAAGAAAGAAAGAAAGAAAGAAAGAAAGAAAGAAAGAAAGAAAGAAAGAAAGAAAGAAAGAAAGAAAGAAAGAAAGAAAGAAAGAAAGGAGGGAGGGAGGGAAGGAAGGAAGGAAGAAATAAAGAAAAGAAATAGGAAAAAATGTTTTTAAAAAAAGAAAAGAAACTGAGGCTTGAAGAGGAGAAACAAGTGTCCCCAGAACACCTGGCTACAAGATGTGCCTGAACCCCGAGGCACGCTCTTCCCACTCTGGCCTTCTTTCAAAATAATGTTTGTGAAAATTAGCCTCAGTAAAGAGCTAACAAGCCTGGGTTGGGGATGTTTTTAGCTGCCTGTAAGCCAGATAAAAGGTTCTGCTGTTGCAAAGATGCTCTTCTTGTGCATGCTATAAGCGTCCATCAATTTCAGAAATTATCCAGCCTCGCTAACTAGAAATGACAGGTGCTTTTTGAATTTGAGATGAAGAGGGCTTTTTTTGGTGTTATTGATGGTGGTTTACTCGTGTCAGACTCTTTTCCTATCCTGAGTGTGATATTCTAAATTTCAAGGAGGAAGGCACTGTTTTTCATTTCTGCAGCCCTAGCAGAATAGACACACCAATTAGCATTTACAGAAGAGGTTTTTCCTAAGTGGCCACTCAGATACCTGCAATTATGTGATCTTCTATATAGTAGACCTACTATACGCCAGAGCATTCTATAGGCACCGGGAATATAGCAGGGAACAAAACCAATTTTCTGATCCCATGGAATCTGAATTCTAGGGGAGACACAGATAATAAGTAAAATAAACTCTATACATACAATTTGTAGTATGAAGGAAAAAAAGCAGACAGTGGTTTTAAAGAGTACCAGAGAGGCCATTTTGGACAGAGTAGTCATGGAAGGCCCCTGTGAATAGATGAGATTTAAGCAGAGACCTGGGTGGTGTGACAGATGAAACAACGTGTCTGGAAGAGTCAGTGGACAAAGCAGGTACAAAGGCCCTGAGGTTGGCGTGTACCTGGGCGGGAGTGGGGCGGGGCGGGGCGGGAGTGGGGCGGGGCGGGGCGGGGCGGGGCGGGGTGGGGGGCGCAGCAGAAGGCCTGAGTGGGAACGCAGCAGGGGATGAGGCCCCACGAAGGAGTTTGGGGTTTTGCCGAGTGAGGTGGGGAGCCTTTGACTGGTTTGCATCCGGGGAGAGGTCTGATCTGCTCTGTTGTCCAGGCAAATACCCTGGGGAGAACCTAGGCGGCGGGCGGAGGGACCTGAGAAGAGGGGGCACTTGCCACTGTCTGCGGGGCTGCTGGCGGCTCATAGGCGCTGGGGACTGGTTTCAGCGTGTGGCCGAGAGAGTCCCAGACCTTGACCCCATTTCACAGAGGGCTGGCCCTGGGGGCGTGCCAGGACAGCAGGCTGACGGGCCGGAGCCACCGAGCGGGGCGCGGCCGGGCTCCAGGCCTGATGGACAGCGGAACAGCGCGTTTCCCGCACGCCCCCTGCCCCGCCGCGCGGAGGGGCCGAGGCGCTAAGACGGCTCATGGGCTGGAACCTCGCCCTGGGCGGCTGGCTGGGCTGTGAGTGCCTCCCAGGAGCGGGCCTCAGGATGACGGGGCCCCTCGTCTGTGATTCTGACCACGCTCAAGGCCCAGCTGTATCTGCCACCTAATTCTTTCCTGACCTTTCCGCTTTCCATCAATTTCCCTAACCCCTTCCTCCCCTGAAAAAGTAAACGAGGTCCTTGGAGGGGCGGGTATTCTTCTCATTTTATTCTTACCAGGTTGTCCTTCAATAGCCCTTCCCAGAGTTGCATTTTCCCCTTTCCCTCTGTGATTAGTTGATTGACGTCCATTTGTCGCACTCGATTATGAGCTCTGCGAGGGTTGTCTTTCATTTTGGGGGTTTGCTGGGTCGGGGCGGGGTGGTCACCGTTGTATTCCCAACTCCACCAAGTCCCAACAAACAGCTCAGTATAAACCCGAGTTTCCTGCCTCCGGGTGTCTTCTTTTTTTTTTTTTTTAAATTAATTTATTTAATTTATTTTTAAATTTTTGGCTGAGTTGGGTCTTCGTTGCTGTGCACGGGCTTTTCTCTAGTTGCAGTGAGCGGGGGCTACTCTTCGTTGCGGTGCACGGGCTTCTCATTGTCGTAGCTTCTCTTGTTGTGGAGCACGGGCTCTAGGTGCAGCAGGCTTCAGTAGTTGTGGCATGTGGGCTCAGTAGTTGTGGCATGAGGGCTCTAGAGCTCAGGCTCAGTAGTTGTGGCGCACAGGCTTAGTCGCTCCACGGCATGTGGGATCTTCCCGAGCCAGGGATCGAACCCGTGTCCCTTGCATTGGCAGGCGGATTCTTAACCACTGCGCCACCAGGGAAGCCGCCCCCCCCCCCCCCCCGGGTGTTTTCAAGTCCTGTCTTCCTGGAGAATCAGGACCTGATGGCCAGGGGCTGTCTTGGGATTGGAGTCCCAGGGAGCAAAAGACCCATTCTTTTCTTTTTTGATGGGGAGGGTTTTTTCCTCAATTTTTTTATTGTGGTAAAATACATAAACATAAAATTAATCATTTTAACTATTTTTAAATACACAGTTCAGTGGCATTAGGTACATTCATATGTGCAACCGTCACCACCATCCATCTCTAGGATACTTCTCACCTTGTAAAACTGACATTCTGTGCCCATTAAACAAGAGTTCCCCTTTTCCCCTCCCCTTAGCCCCTGGCAGCCACCACTGTACCTTCTGTCTCTATGAATCTGACTACTTTAGATACCTTGTATATGTGGAATGATACGGCATTTTTTTTTTTCGTGTGTCTGGCTTATTTCACACAGCATAACGTCTTCAAGGGTCACCCATGTTGTATCATGTGTCACAATTTCCTTCCTTTTTTAGGCTGAATAATATTCCACTGTATGGATAGACCACATTTTTCTTATCCATTCATCCATCAGTGGACCCTTGCATTGCTTCCACTTTTTGGCTATTGTGAATAATGCTGCCATGAACATGGATGTACAAGTATCTGTTCAAGACCCTACTTTCCATTCTTTTGGGTATACTCCCAGAAGCGGAATTGCTGGATCATATGGTAATTCTAATTTAACTTTTTGAGGAACCACCATACAGTTTTCCATGGTGGCTGCACCAGTTTACACTCCCACCAACAGGGCACAAGGGTTTCAATCTCCCCACGTCCTCGCCAATGCTTGTAATTTTCTGTATTTTGGACACTTAGCCGTCCTAATGGGTGTGAAGTGGTATCTCACTGTGGTTTTGATTTGCATTTTCCTGGTGATCAGTGACGTTGCACATCTTCTCATGTGCTTACTGGACGTCTGTATAATGAAGACCCCATTCCTGAGTGTTCCTTGCCAGGATGGGTCACAGTGCAGCAGAGTGAGGGGCTTCTAGTCACCCATCTGCCGTTGACTTGCTCTGCATGCGTGTTCTTTATTAGATTCTGTGTTTCAAAGTATCTGAAGCGAAGAGCGAATTTGCAAGCAGATTCGCAATAACTCCGTAACCCACTGACACCAATTACAGGCAGTGGTCTTAGAGCGATGTTGTTTTGGGTTTTTGTTCTGAACTTACTTCAGGTGTGTGGGGGGTGTCCCATCTCCATCATTTTCCAGTGGGTGGGTATAAATGGCCCAGCCACAGGCCACAGGCCACAGCTCCTGTGAGTCTGTCCTCTCCTACAATGACAATGATAATGACAACTCCCTCTGATTTGGGAACTGTCCCCTCCTGGCCCCTCCAGTCCTGGGGGTGATAATGGCTCCCACCTGTTGCCAGGTTCCTGGGTGCTTCGCCATCCCTTGTCGATTTCCCTTAACCCTGTCTACACCTCACAAGAGTCTCTATTAAATGCTCCCCATGAGCCCATTTGTGTGCCCTCTGCATCCTTCAGGACCCCAGCTGATGGTCCCCACAGCACTGTGCACGGGTCTCTGCCCAGCAGCCTGAAGGTGTACCACCCAATCCCAGGGTTAGGAAAGAAAACAGCAGGGGGCTTCCCCTGCATCCTCCCCCCATAGTCTGGTGCCTGGGGATCTCTTTCTCTCTGCTTTCTGAGCATGAGTTGCAAGACTGGGTGGTCCTGGCCACTGTGCTCCTGAGATGACGTCTGATCCCTGACCAGTTTCTGGGTTGGGCCTCAGATTCCTCGTTTGTGAAATGGGGGAAACCAAACTGCCTGCTGCAAGCAGCGTTGTGAAGGTGAGATGAGGTAATGAATATGGGTTGGCACAGAGTAGGTGCCTAATCAGTGCTGGCAGATCTGGATTCCACCAAAGGTGACTGCTCACATTTTCTGCATGATTCCCCAAGTCCTCTAGAAAGAGGTGAAATAGTTTCTGCTGAAGCCCAAGAAACCCATCTCTGTCTCTGTAGTTTTAGAACCCAAACCACATCCTCAAGAGGGTCCCCATGGTAGCAACCTCCAAGAAGGCCTCTTGGTATTCACACTGTTATATACTTTCCGCACACACTGAGTAACCAACAGGGCACTGCAGAAATGATGTGTGACTCCTGAGACTGTCATAAAAAATATCGCAGCTTCCTCCTTGCTCTTGCTTGGATTACTTGCACTGGAAGCCAGCCGCCATGTTGTGAGGACACTCAAGCAGCCATGAAGAAGCCCATGTGGAGAGGCCTGAGGCCTCCAGCCAACAGCCAGCGTCGGCGTCCACCATGTGAGGGCGCCACCTTGGAAGTGATTCCTCCAGCCCCTGTCCATCCCTGGGATGACTGCAGCCCTGCCTGACATCTGGACTCTGACCTCATGCGAGACGCTGAGCCAGAACCACTCAGCTGAGCTGCTCCCACATCCCTGACCCACAGACACTGTGAGATATATTACATGTTTATTGCTGTTTTAAGCTGCTAGGTTTTCGGGTAATTTGTTACACAGTGATAGATGACCAATATAATCACCCACTTTATCCTGCCAAGTTTGGCTGCCACAGCCTTTGGCTGCTTCTCAAAGTCAGATCGATCCCTGAAGAATGAATATTCACCTTTACAGTGGCTTTGGGAAAGAATGTCATCCAACGTGGATTAACAGGCTGGCCTCATAGGGAGTCTGGAATTTATAAGGAGGGAGTGGGGACGAGAGGGCTGTATAGGATCCAGAGGGGGAGCCGTGATGGGGTGGGGAGTGGAAAGAACCCAGATGTGGGTGTGAAGACCTGGGCTGCAGTCCGGCCTCTGTCGCTTGCTAGCTGCGTGACCCTGACAAGTGACTCAGACTCCTGGGCCTCAGGTTCATCACTTGCCTAATAGACCTAGCTGACAGCACCGTTGTGAGGCTGACAGCCTGTTCTCCCAACAGCAGCCAGAAGGATCTTTTAAATTGCAAATCCGATCATGCCATCCCTTGCTTAAAACCTATCAGTGGCTGCATTGCCTGGGTAAAGGAGCACAGCCCAGCTGGCCTGTACCATCCGCACACCACACCCCTGCGGGGCCAGGCCCTGCTCAGCTGCAGTGCTTCCCTCACCCTCGCTTTCCCTCCCTCTCCCAGTTCTAACCACGCCACCCGTCTTTTGCTTTCTTGAAAGTGTCATGTTGGGTAGGCCCAGGGATCTGTGGCCCGTGTGGGATTTTTCCACCTTGAATATGTCCCCTTCCACTTTCTAACTTCTCTGTATTCTTCAGATTTCAAGTCACACGGAAAGCCTTCCCTAACCACTTAGGCCACTCCTCACGGCCACTTGGGATCTCAGATATGATAACTGGATACGTGTCTGCCTCCCCACGAGTCAGTAAGGCAGGGTCCCTGCCTCACTCCTGGCTGTGTGCGTGCCATGAGCAGGTTGAAGGAGCTTAAGTCTTTGTGGAATGAATAAATGAGCAGGAGGGGCCTAGGACCGTGCAAATGTTAGTCTTCATTTGTTCCCCCGTCCCCAGATTCTACTCTGATTTCATGAACTTCCTGGGGACCCGGGCTGGGGAAACATATGTGAGCAAATGCTTCCAAGTTTCTACCCTTTCTTATCTTTGGCTGAGTATTATCACTCCCTGTAGAGTTTTCCAAAAAGCTGTTGCCTGAGTCCCACCCTCAGAGATTCCAGTGTAGACCTGGGGTGCACTGGACATCAGGATAATTAAAAGTCTCCCAGGTCTGGGGCTTCCCTGGTGGCTCAGTGGTTGGGAGTCCGTCTGCCAATGCAGGGGACGCGGGTTTGAACCCTGGCCTGGGAAGATCCCACGTGTCGCGGCGTAGCTGGGCCCGTGCGCCACAACTGCTGAGCCTACACTCTAGAGCCCACGAGCCACAACTGCTGAAGCCCACGCGCCTGGAGCCCATGCTCCGCAGCAGGAGGGGCCACCGCGGTGGGAGGCCCGCACGTTGCAGTGGGGAGTAGCCCCCGCTCGCCGCAGCTGGAGAGGGACCGCACACAGCAACGGTGACCCGAAACAGCCAAGGATGGATAAATAAATAAATAAATAAATAAATGGATAAATTTATTAAAAAAAAAAAAAATCTCCCAGGTCAAGCCCTGGCCAGTGGGGAGATTGGGGCCCTGGCAGAGCCCTTCTAACCTGGAGACTGGAGACTGTCTCACTACCTAGGACGATGGGGCTATAAATAACGAGAGGAAACCCAGAGGCTACGATGTGCCAGACACTGTTATAAGGACTTCTCTTAATTAACTCATAATCCTCAGTAGAGTCTCAGAAGAAGATGGTATTATTATCCCCACTTCACAGATGGGGAGACTGAGGCACAGAGCTATCAAGTAACTTGCACACAGTGACCCAGCCACTAGGTGGCAGAGCCAGGATGTGAACCCCAGGTAGTCTGGCTCCAGTGTCCAGTGCTGGGCCACCACCCTACACTGCTAGTGACCGTGGAGAGGTCCCCACTGACTGTCCTTATCCTAATGATTGCTCTCCCATCCTCCGAGGGCACTGATGGGGGGCAGGGCTGCTGCTCATCTGGCATCTCTGTCCCTTGCCACCAGGATGTGCCCTGAGCCACCAGCAGGCATCACGGAGCTGAATTAGAGGGGCCCGACTGACCCACTCTGGGCTGGGCTTCTTCCAATACCGAAATAATCCTGCTGATGATAGAGCCCTTTGTCAGCCTTAGGAAGAGACAGGTCGCCATGGAAACCACGGGACTCTACAGCCATACCACCAGCTGGCTTCAAGGAAACCTTTTCGTGGCTCCATTTGGGACTCTGCTGTGAGGAAGTCAAGGGGGCTCTAGCTAATTGGGCCCCCTGTTTGGCCAGGATGTCAGGTTAACTCCCGGTGCTCAGCGGCAGCAGCATTGGACCAGCCCTCCTCCCCACCACGTGTACACACAAGCGCTGTTTCCAGTCCTCCCGTGGGAAGGTGCGTTGGTGGGGGAGGTCTGCAGGTGATTGATGTGTGGGGTTGAGTCTTTAATTAAACGCATCATGTGCCCGTCAGAAGAAAAGAAAGTTCAACTTGCTGGTGAGGTCGTCATCCTGAGCTTCACTTCAAGAGCTCTTTCCCACGGGAGGGGAGTGACCTTGTCTAAAGCTACGCCAAAATCCTTCTGAGGCTTCCGGCGCTGTTCCTGAGCCCGGCATCTGACAGTGTGGGGCTGGTGTGCAGACCTGGCCGCTGGACCACACGCTGACAGTCAGCGCTGGGTTGACCCTTAATGAGCACCAGCTCTGTGGTTCTCAACCCTGGCATCCGTTACAATCACCTGTGCAGCTTTTTAGACACACCCACGTCTGGGCCTCACCGCCGTCCAATTAAATAAAATCTTGGAGAGTGGCACCCAGGCCAGGGTACTTGGGAAAAGCTCTGCCAGAGCTAAAGTGTGGCCGGGGCTGAGATCAAGTCCAACCCCCTCTTCTCCAGGTGGGGAAACTGAGGCTCCGAGAGAAGGGACTTGCCTCCCAGGTGGTAAGGAGCTCCGAGGCTGGTGGAATGCAGACCTTCTCCATCCCTCTGACAACCCGCAGCTCCAAAGATGGGGGTGCAATTTGAGGGCCTGGCTTGGGAAAGGGAGGTGGGTGGCACTGGGGAGACCCAGAGCCAAAGGCTGGGGGGGAGAAGATGTGAGAAGATGACATCATCCCTGTCCCAGCCAGGGGCCTGGGGTATAGTGAAAGGGGCGCAAAACTCAACCTCATTTTACCTTTTAAAAAAACGTGGGAGAGCGTAAGGCCTTTCTAGTAAAGGCGTAATCGGGGGCCAGCTGTGTCACCAAGGAGCTTGTTAGAAAGACTCTCAGGGCTGCCCCAGACCTACTGACTCAGAGTCTGCATTTTAACAAGTTCCCCAGGCGATTCGTATGCACATTCAAATGTGAGAAGCCTCATAGTAATGACCTTGGGATGAAAGCTACAACACTTGCTTTCTTTGTACGTAACCCTGGGGACATTCCTCTACCTGTTATACGGAGATACCCGAATCTTCAAACGTCAGAGCTGGAAGGACCAGAGATGGGGAGCGAACTGCTCAAGTACACACAGCAAAAGAGTGGCGGAGCGCCTAGAAGCAAGAGCAAGGCTTCTAGTCCAGTGTATTTCCCTCAGCTGTGTGACCTCCTTGCAGGGGGGCAGGGGCACTGGGGTGCTGCAGATATAACAAATACCTTGAGATGCCTCTAAGTTCTTCTTTTGATATGTCATTTTGTTCCAGCAGATTCGTTGCTAGAAATCGCATCTCCTATCAGTAAAACTTGGGGGTTTGGTTCCAGTCCCGTGTCTTTGTGATCTAAAAAAATAACAAAGATATCGAAACAAAAATTGGTGCCAAGGAAAAGAAGTCATCCGAACTAGAAGGAGAAGAATGATGTGTCTACCTTCTCCTTCTCCTCCGCCTCCTCACTTGTTCTTGGCAGAGTGCTGGGCAAGCCTGTGCCTGCTGTGTCTGTGTGTGCATTCATGTGTGTGCATGTGTTATGGGCGTGCAAGAGTGTGCCTTGCATACATGCATGTGTGTGTGTAAGGGGGCATCCATGCGGGCAGGTTGTGTGGACGCATGCATGCGAGCACTAGTATGTCTCTGTGTGTGTGAGCGTGCGTGGTTGGAATGCATGTGTGTGCCTGTGTGTGTATGGTGTGTATTTGTATGTGTGCATATATGTGTGGTGGGAGACGTGTGCATGCCAAGGTGCCACGATCCTGAACGTGTGTTCCTGTGTGAGTGTGAATACAAGTGTCTGAGTGTGCAAGCATGCGTGTGAGCTGGTGTGTGCAAGCGTGTGCTACATGTGCTGTGTGCACGTGTGTGTTCATGTGTATATGTGTGAACCTGTATGCCTGTGTGTGCATGGCGGCACGTGCCCGCATGTTCATGTGTGTGTGTGCATGTGTGTTAGGTGGTGTGGAACATTAGGGGATTTAAAGGCTGCATTTGGGAGGGGGAGGGGGAGGGGAATCAGAAAGCCCAAGATGTCCTTGACATTCAAGGGTTTAGCATGCAATTTGGTGTCATTTCAAGTGATCCAAAGGTCCATGGCTTGCAATGGTTTTTTTAAATTTTTTAACAGTTTATATTTTTGATGGGGCAAAAAAAAGTCAGCAGGGAACTGAGCTAATGAGTGAGCCTAGCTCTGGCCACCTGGTGATAAACACTGTTCCTTTCAGGAAAATGGTCTCAAAAGAATTCCAATTGCTAGTGCTAATCATGGAAAGAAGGATGAAGACGTCTGAAACATGATTGGCTCTTAGTCTGAAAAAAATGGAAGCAGGGAGTGGATTAAAGAGAGGAGAGGGGAACGCAGCCCTGGCTTAGATCTGCGGCTCCAAATGAACCCACAATAGGATGCTCTCAGTGGCAACCAGGAGAAGTGATTCCCCACCCGGCTCTAGGGAGCCGCTGAGCCAGCTCCAGGAACAGCTCAACTGAACGAGGACTCAAGGCAGGCTGATGAGTGATGGAACGCACGTTAATAACTGCAGAAATGGCTCCAGTCCTGACTTTACAGGACTAAACGTCCAAGACAGCAGTTTCACATTCCCACGACACTTTGCTCCTTTTTAGAAGGACAGTTTATGCTGGAGACAGTATTTCCCAGTGTGGGATTCTTAAAGCTCTCTTGTCTTATTTCTTGTGAATGTCAAGGGCCCACAGTAATTATAAGCATCAAAAAAAATAAAATAAATTCGGGGAGGGAGTTGGGTGGAGTCAAACTTATAAATGTATGAAAATTATTAGTAATAATATTTTAATGGCTCATCTATATCGAGGGCTGATGATATGGCAGGTGCTGAGCTAAGGACTTTGATATTAAATATAATTACACTTATATTAAGTAGAATAATATGATTCTCCACCTCCAGGAAGTTCTTCCCTGTAAAATTCTATAAATCCTTAAGAGGCAGCTATAATTGTTACCTCCTTTGAGAAAACTTTCCTTCTGTCATCAGCAATTACTTCCCTGAATTGCGGTACACCCCCTTCCTTGTGTGTCCTTCCCACCCCCCAAGATTCCCTGAGAGCCTTATTCATCTGCCCCCAGCTGCTAGGGCTGGTCTGGGGATCCAGAGAGCTCCGTGTTTGTGGAGTGACTATTCATTGTCAAATGGGCTTTTTCATTTTAGTTGTCTCTGTGAATTCCACGCCCCAGGCTCCTGGACTGCAGCCATCCTCTCTGCTTGTTACTCATTTTGGATAAAATTGATTCCGGCTTTTCTTCTTGAGGTTTAATTTCTTATGAAAACGTTAGAGAGCTGAGAATGTTCTCTCTTAGGGACCAGCCTCCATCCCCATCAGGTAGCACATCAGGATGCTGATTGTTCTGGAAGGCAAGAAAAGGCTTTCAGGCAGCTCACTCCATCCATCGCGGGTTCGGCTCCCCTCCCCGCCCTCTCCTCCGCGGTCATCCTCTCTCTTGATTGAAGCCACTGCCTCCGCCTGTGTCCTGGATCCCCGCCCTCCCCATGTCTCCAGAGACCCCTCTCCAGCAATCAACCCTTCCTCCTCTTCTGTGCTGTCATCCTCCTTCTCTTCTGGATCTTTCTCAAGAGCATTTCAACAAG
Source organism: Balaenoptera musculus (assembly GCF_009873245.2). Classification (NCBI taxonomy): domain Eukaryota; kingdom Metazoa; phylum Chordata; class Mammalia; order Artiodactyla; family Balaenopteridae; genus Balaenoptera; species Balaenoptera musculus. Next base: position 92,310,342 of record NC_045794.1, on the reverse strand, counting down.
TTCCAGCCTCTCCATCTTCAAAAATGGTAATAGTACTAACAACGGTCCCTCTGGAACCCCTTGTCTCCTTCTAGTTTCTCTTCCATTTTCCAGCCATGCTTATTAAAAAATGTAAAAGAAAGAGAAAAAGTTACCCTCGCTATTGGCTCGCCACCCCCTCCATTCACACGCCGTCTGTCCTTTAGTTGGGCTTCTTCCAGTGTCTTGTGGATGCCCTTCAGCCCCTTCGTGGCAGCTTTGACACTGGCGCCCATCTATCCCTTTTCGAACCTTCCTGGTCCCCGGCTGCCATGGCCCACACTCTGGCTTTCCACCTACCTCTCCTCTCTCCCTCTGCCTTCCTCCACTCTCTGTCTTTTCCTAAACCCTGGTGTTCCTCTGGGTCCTCTTTTTACTGCCTGGCCTGTCTAGTCCACACTCTCCCAAGGCTGGCATGACCCTCAGGTCCACCACTCAAGGCTGGACTTCTCTCCTAAGATTCAGACCCTCCCCTCCAGGTTCCTGCTGGTCCCTTGCACTTGAAGTTCCCACGGGTGCCTCAAACTCCACACGACTCAAACTCAACCCATCCTATCCGTCCTGTGCCCATGCTCATGGCCTTCCAACCTGCACCCTGTCCTGATGGTGTCCCCACTTTGGAGACTGGCACCACTTACCATCCAGCTGCCCAAATGCCAATCCTGAGACCCGCCTTTGGCTCTCCACCCAACGCAACACCCCACAGCTGGCTTGGGAGCCCACGTCTTCAGTTCTACCACCTCGAATCCACCCTCTCTTCACCATCCCCTCTCACGCCCCTCCAACACATTCCCTGAAGCCGAGTGGGCTTCCAAATGTGTAGCTGATCAGGCCTCTCTCTTCATTCCTCCATTGGCTCCTGATATATTTATTGAAGACCTACTGTGTGCCAGGCACTGTGTTACTCTGGGAGGACCTGTGCATTAGTCTTGTGTAGTTCCCACTCTAGCGGAAGAGACGTACAATAAACATACGCATTATAAAGAGTCAAGCGATGATCAATGTTATCAGGAAAGATGAAGCAGAAAAAGAGGGCGAACAGTGATGGATTAGGAGGGGATCTTAGGGCAAGAAGTCAGGAGAAGCTTCTCTGAGCAGAGATAATGAATGAAGGGACCAAGTGAGCCAGTGGGGATTGTAGAGGAAACACATTCCAGGCGGAGATTACTGCAAGTGCAAAGATCCTGTGGCAGCCTGGTGGGCATTTAGGGTGTTTGAAGGAATAGTGGGTCTGGGACTTCCCTGGTGGTCCAGTGGTTAAGACTCCATGCTCCCAATGCAGGGGGCCCGGGTTCGATCCCTGGTCAGGGAACTACATCCCGCATGCTGCAACTAAAGATCCTGGTGCCCCCAAATAAATAAATAAATATCCTTTTAAAAAAAGGAACAGTGGGTTTTGCCCTCTGTGCCCCAGCCGCGTCGAGCTCTACCCCCTTGCACACTCCCTCATCCTCCCGGTTAGCTTTTATTAATCCATTAGATTCAACTCCAGCATCATCTCCCCCAGAGAGGCCAGTCCAGAACCTTACCCAGGCAGGGATGGGGCATCCACAGCCCCTAACGTAGCACATGACGGACTACATTGCAATCGCTGCTATGAGCTGCTTGCTCGTTCTCTGTAGAGCAAGGACCACGTCTGATTCATTTCTGTGCCCTGAGACCCGGACAGTGAAGAGGGGTTAGGTGAATGTTTTAAATATGTATTGCTGCTAACAAACCCCTCCAACTTTAGTGGCATAAAATCACAACAACTACTTACTTCTGCTGTCAGATCCTGTGGTCAGGAATTTGGACAGACCATGGCGGGAATGGCTTCTCTCTGCTCCGTTATGTCCGGAAGACTGGGATGGCTGGGGCGGGAGCCACCTGAAGCCTCCTGTCTGCACATGTCTGGCCTTCGGGCTGGGCTCAGCTGGAACTGTGTCCAGAACGTCCCCACACAGCCTCTCCACGTGGATCGGGCTTCTCACTGCACAGCAGCTGGCTTCTGAAAGGGAGCATCCTGAGAGCAAGAGAGGGTTCCAGGAAAACCAGGCAGAGCCGCGTGGCCTTTTCTGAGCTGGCCTTAGAAGCCACAGAGCATCGCTCCAGCATACGCCATTGGTGGAAAAGTCAGAAGCTCATTCAGATGAAGAAGAGGGGACATAGACCCTACCTCTTGGAGAGAGGTATGTCAAAGAATTTGGGGACCATGTCAAAATCCTACAGTGAACACATGTCAAATGATTGATATTTGCACCCTTTTTACAAATTGCCAAGTGCTTTCGTGTACACGTTTTTGTGTGGTCCTCCCTGAGATTCAGGGATGAAGGAACAGAGGTGCAGAGGAGTGATGTGTCCAAGGTTGGTTCACAGAAGGCACACAGCCAGAGCTGATGCTGTAGGGAGCACATTGGGAGTGTGCCCACCCCAGGTGGGCCTGCAGCGAGTCTCAGGATAGGTGTGGTGGGCTGTCATGTTCGCCGTCCTTCACGCCTTCCCTGTGTTAGAACATATATGCAAGCCCTTTGCCATGTGACCCCCTGGAGTGGACAGAGTTATTTCCCCACCCCATGGGCTGTGGGCTGGCTGTATGACTTGCTTTGGCCAATGAAGTATGGGAGAAGTGAGAGTGTGTCAGCTCCGGGCGGAGGTCTCAGGAGACATCTCACGATTCCATCCTTTTGTATTCCAATGATTCATCATAGAAATGCATACCCTGGGTAGCTGCGGGCTCTTCAGCCTAGGCGGGGTGGTCCTAGAACAAACATGTGGAACAGAGCAGAACCTACCTGGTAGCCTGGAGCCAGGGTGAGGTGAGGGTGGAAGTTGCCTCGTGTGCAAAAATTTGAGGAGATGCCAATAATAACTCAGGGCTCAAGCTAAATAATATTTAATGTAATATTTTAAAAAATAAAAAGTAATGCAAAAAGTCCACTGCTGTAGACTGAATGTCTGTGTCCCCCCAGCCCCAAAATTCATATGTTAAAACCCAAACTCCAGGGCTTCCCTGGTGGTGCAGTGGTTAAGAATCCGCCTGCCAATGCAGGGGACACGGGTTCGATCCCTGGTCTGGGAAGATCCCACATTCCGCAGAGCAACAAAGCTCGTGTGCCACAACTACTGAGCCTGTGCTCTAGAGCCCGTGAGCCACAACTACAGAAGCCTGCGCACCTAGAGCCTGTGCTCTGCAACAAGAGAAGCCACCGCAATGAGAAGCCGGTGCACCGCAACAAAGAGTAGCCCCCGCTCGCCGCAACTAGAGAAAGCCTGCGCACAGCAATGAAGACCCAACACAGCCAAAAATAAAAACAAATAAATAAATTAATTTTAAAAACAGGAAATTAACACTGATATATTAAAAAAAAAAAAACCTAACCTCCAGCGTGCCGATATTTGGAGGTGGGGTTTTGGGGAGTTAGTTAGGTCACAAGGGTGGAGCCCCTATGAATGGGATTAGTGCTCTTATAGAAGAGACCTTAGAGAGCTCCCTTGCCCCTTCTGCTATGTGACGACACAGTGAAAAGATGGTCATCTATGTAAAAGTAAGCAGACCCTCACCAGACATTGAAGCTGCTGGTGCCTTCATCCTGGACTTTGTAGCCTCCAGAACTGTGAAAAACTATATGTTTGTTGTTTATAAGCCAGTTTCTGTTATCAATATGTAATTTGTTTATAAGCCAATTTATGATGTAATATGGGCACGTTGTTAAGACCCAGTTTATGGTACTTTTGTTATAGGAGCCTAAATGGAATAAAACATCACAATGAACAAAATATCAAAATTTTAAATTAAAACAGGATCAGTATTGAAGTCAAGACCAGCAATGTCCAGCCTAAACCATTCAGATTGCGATTGACCTGGAGTCCGGTAAGCATAAGAAGAAATGTTTGTTGTGAACCACTGAATTCGGGGGGTAGTTTGTTACACAGCATTACTGCAGTGAAAGCTGACCAATACAAAAGTAATTTGCTTAAGGACTCTCAACTTGAAAATAGCAGAGCTGAGATTTGGATGTGAAAGTCTCAGAACAGAGTCTATGTTATTAACTATTAAAATGCTCTGCCTCTCTTGTTGAGACACACATTAAGGTGTGTGCCCAGGATACCTGGGCTGGTTCAGTCCTTGCACTGGGCTCTGACTCAATTTTCTGTTCAGTGTTCCATTTCCTGGATGAGATTGGAGCCCCTCCCTGAGTGTCATTCCCCTGCCCCCTTTTACCTAGTGGATGACCCTGGCCCTCTCCCCTTCTTTTTGGTTGAGACCCAGCAAGATTGACCTCAGATTCTAAAGCAAGATGCCAAACCAAAGGCAACATTTTCAATGTAGGTGGCCAAGAACCAGCTACTTGATGCTCATACTTCTCACCTATGTCAAAGATATGAGTCAGTAGTAAGAGGATTTCTTGGGAAAGAGAATTTTTGGAGAGCACTGTGGTGTTCTTGTGAGAGTGTCTGCCCTCGTCGCAAGCCTCAAGTGCTTGACACACGTCCCTGTAGCCAAGGGCTCTGTGGACCACTGTCCTTGCCTGATAAATCTAGCGGGTGATAGACCATCTGGGTTAGATGCTAAAGACACTTAACTGAACTCAGATCAACTTATACTCAAGCTAATTGAGGCAAGTGATGTGAGTTTCATGTGGAGGAGATGTGGGATAACCATGAGAGAACGCTGGTGTGGGGATGCCTTCAGCCCTGTCCAAGAGAGCATCCTGGAAAGACAAGAGGCCTCAGCACAGGGAATCCACAGATGCCGGAACCTTCCTAGGGGCCGCAGAAGGACTAAGCTGGCACTCCAAACAGAGATGCACAGAACTGCATCAGGACACCCACAGGTGAAAGATCCCCAGTGACGGCAGGATGGTTTCTGAAAAATCTACAAAATTGCCCCTGAGATTTTAGTACCATCATTAAACATCTCCCAAGCTCTGAGCATGACACAGTCTTACCGCAATACCACAGTGCTCCGCAAGTGGGAACGTCCCTGTCCCACTGACCTCCTCTCCCCCCGCCTCCTCCCTGACCCACGTCCCAAGAACGGAGGAGAGAGAAACTGGAATTAGCTAAAAGGGAAGATGGAGAGTGAAAAAAGAGGAGAACATGCCCACCCTTCTCTTCCCCAAATTCTAGCTTTTTGTGCACAGCAGAACTCAGCTGGGGGAAGGTCTTTCCTTTGAGTGAAGACAGAAATGTCAGTCATCACATGGCCAGAGATTTTTAACTGAGGCTGTATTGCCATCCGAAGTGCCTCTGGTATAGATGAGAAAAGTCATGGGACAGTCCCAGTTCTCATGGAGGGACGGGGAAAGCAAAACCCAGAGCCACTTGAAAGAAACAGTGGGAGGTCAGAGCTGCTTTCTGATCGCGTCTACTGAGTGGAGCTTGTTGGAAGTCGGGTTGAATGTGAGTCCTGAGGTCCAGACCTGCTGCTTGAGGGTGGCTTCATGGGGACAGTTAGCTGGCCAGCCAGTCACTCCTCCTCTTCTTCCACGAGTCACCATTGGGTACGGGGCCACCTAGCAGAGAACTGTGTTTCCCAGCCCTTCTCATAGGTAGGTTTGGTCACATGACTGAGTCTTGCCAGTGGAAAGTGAGCGGAAGGGATGTGTCCAGGGCCCTGAAAACAGCAGATGTGCAGTGTCTGCACTCTCTCCCCTTCACTTTCTGGCTGATCCTGAATGTGGCAGTGGCTTTGACCTTGCAGATGTGACACGGTCCTAGAGATAGAGGAGCCTGAGACCTGGATGCCTGAATGACCAGGTGGAGCAGAGCCATACTCTGGCCTAGCACACTCACCTTGGGCTTCTTCATGAGAGAGGAGTCAAGTTCTCCTCCGGCTACAGTGGCTGCGCCCTTGGCTATGAGTGGCAGGGCATCTCACTCCCTGTGAATGACACCTGAACCATGTTCAGACGTCACACCCCAAACGGCTGGCTTCTCCCTCCAGAGAGCAACTCCTAGCTGGCTCAGTTACGAAAGCTCTGGGGAGAAAACATGCTTTGCAATCAGTGGTGAATTCTAGCCCAGCTCTGCCACTTGCCAGCTGTACAATCTGGGGCATGTGCCTTTATCTCTCTGAGCCTCAGTTCCCTCATACGGGGATTCATAATCCTTCCTCGTATCTTTGCCTCGAGGATGCAACAAGAGGCTGCAGGAACAGGCCGAGCCCAGCAGAGCCCCAGCTGGCCTCCCATCAGCCCCCACCAAGCCTGGATACAGGCTGAAGTTTTCCTTTGGAATGAGTAACAGGATCAGGGAGGCGGAACAGAACAAGTACTTAGAGTTCATAGCTCAGAATTCTCTGAAATCAGATTCCCACCGCTCCCTTCCTAGCTTGGGAATTAAGCTGGCTGTCCTGGGCTTAGCTCTGAATGGTCTCCCCATGAGGGGAATTTTCCTGCAATCTTATTCCACCCTCCACGCCAGGGCTACTTGTCAGGGGCGTCTTCCTCCTCTGCCCCAGCTTTCTGCTTGTTAACCCCATTCCAGGGGGAACCTGTGGGATGCACGGAGTGGGGCTGGGGCTGGGGCTGGAGCAAACGTGTTCTGTTTAGTAACGATCAGAATGTTGTGGGTTATGTAGTAGGAATATTAATTCCTTTTCGCAGAGAACATAGGGCTGTAAGGGGCTGTTCGTGTGCTGTCTGGTCCAGCTGTCCTCCTCCCCACCTCCCACTTAGAGATGAAGAAACTGAAGCCTGGGAGAAGACAGGACTTGCTCACGGTCCCATGAGGAGGGAGGGCGTGGCAGAGGTACCCCGGCTCCGATGCACCGTGGAAGGCTTGCATGGAAGGCGCGCCCAACTACCTCTCCGTTTAGCCCTTCTTAGGGTGCAGTTCTGACCTGCAATGCAGAAGGGAATGTTCACCTCCACATCTCACATTTACAGAAACCAGGACTGGGAGAACATCAGGGTGACTTGTCTCCCACTTTGACCTTCTCTGGCTGGCCTGGGCAAAGGATGGTAGGGAAGCTGGGCTCCCAGGTAGGCAGAGGTCGGGAGCTCTCCCAGGCTCACCTGGTTTTCCTCCACTGTAGCCGGACTCACCTTGCTTTGTGACTGTCCACACAGGGGTCTCTCCCTCTGGATCGTGAGCCCTTGGCAGGCAGAGACCTTGTCCTCATTCTCTATGAACCTCCCTGCTCAGTGGTGTTTGCTGACTGATCAAAAGCACAGACCTGTCTCCATCTCCCAGATGCAAAATCCTTTCCTCACTCACACGGAGCTCAGACGGCCTCTGGTTTCAAGTCCCCGACCTGCGCCTTCACCAGCTGTGCCTTTTTGGACGAGATATTGAGCTCTCTGAGCTTAATTCCCCACCACAAGAAGGGGTGAACACAAGGAGCATGTTTCTTATGGGGCTGGAAGATATGAAGATGGAGCGAGAGGAGGGGTGTCAATCATGCAGCAGGTGTGTGGCGGATTCCCTTCCCTTCCCTCCGCCGAGGGAGAACCTCGGTCCAAGGCGCCATGTTCGGGGTTACATGGGGATAAGACCTTCTCCCCCCACCTCCACCTGCCACTCCCCTCCCATGTTCTGTCTCATTTCACACAAGGGCACACTGTGCTTGTCCAGTGTTTACCATCCATCCAGAAAGTTGTATGTTGTATCAACCATACATAGACATGGGCTGTGTCCTGATCTCAAGGGTTGACGGTCCAAGCGAGGAGGCTGCCCATTGCTGACATTCAGGGCGGGTAACACTTTATGGCGAGGTGTTCAGCACCGTCCCTGGTCTCTACCCACCAGGTGCTAATAGCATGCCACCCCCCTTCCCAGTTTTGACAATCCAAACTGTTTCTAGATCTTGCCAAATGTTCTCTGGGTGGTTCTGGAAGCCACCCAGAACTTGGTCATATGGTGACCCCAAAGGGCTAATGGTCCACGGGGAGGCCTCTCTGTCTGACCTGGCCACTCCTCCAGAGGGCCCAGGAGCCAGGGGTTTTATCCCCGCCCCCCCACCCCCCGCCCTCCACGTACTTAACCTTAAAGGCTGACTCAGTGCTGACACGCAGGGCAAGGGCACCAGGCAGGTGCAATCTGGGGAGGGAAAGGCCAGCTTTGGTTGGAGGAAGAGCCACACCTCTTCTTGGAAATACAGAAAATACACATGGTCAAGGACACGGCTTAGAAACAAACCCACTTTAATTGAGAGTGTACACAGAGATAGGGGGAAGCAGGGGTGTGACTGAGTGAGACCAGGCCACACACCTGTCCTGGCCAAGGTGCATGGTCTGCTTAGAGGGTTCAAGCTGGGGCCAGGTGTGGGCACAGAAGCAGGGTCAGAGTGGCTGCCTTGAGCAGCAGGGGCCAAGGTGGGGTAGGGGGTGTGCAGAGCTGAGGCCAGGGCACATTTATGTCTGTGTGTTCATGTGTATGTACATGGATATACGTGGGCACAATGTACACAGAATCTACAGGAGCCCTCAAAGGCCGATTTAGGGACAGGGTCAGGGAGACAACACCTCAAATCCCTGAAGGCCCCAGGGGATGAGGCAGCATCAGGAGAGGGGCACACCATGGTGCGTGCTGAATGCCAGACCTAACCCTGCTTCTGCCACTCACAGGCTTGTTGTGTGACCTGGAGCAAGTTACTTACCCTCTCTGGGCCTCAGATTCACTAGATGACCACTAAGGTTCCTTGTGGCCCTGAACTTCAATAGTTTCAAGGAGGTTTAAAATATAAAATGTATTTTGTAAGAGCTGATGACAAGAGCCTTTGGTCCATGGGTTCAAATCCCACCACGCCTGGTACCCAGCACAACCCAATCCCAGGCACCAGGAAAAGGCCCACTGGGAGCTCTTCCTACCTGCCTCTCCCGGGCTCAGCTCTGGCTCCCAGCTGCTCTTTCACGCCTCCCAATAGCTGCGTGTACAGAGGCAGCAGGGGTGGGCAGCGGCCAGGCGGCTGGTGGGAAAGAGGCCAGAGCCGGGGAGGCTTGGCCTTGGGGGCGTAAAGTGCATTGCTCACCCTCTTTGTTTCCTAGCACACGGTGGACCCAGCGCCCAGCAGGCGCTCAATAAATGCTTGAGGAACCAGCACAGTAGAGGACAGCGTGGTTCCAGGTGGAGCTGCGTCCTGAACTAGCCGGGAGGCGGAGCTGGGGCCTGTCACTTTGCCCTCTGAGTCTCATCCACCCGCTCTGGGAAATAGAGGCAAGAGGCGAAGCTGCCCCCGCAGGCCTGCCCCGCCTGTGTGAGTGTGAACGCTGAAGCTTGGTAGAGGGCTGCGTCCAGCTGCAGACAGGCCACAGAAACCCCATCTGGAATGGGGGCGAAGGTGTCCCCAGTGGAGGCAGTGGATCTACACTGGGGGGGCCTTGCCAATGAGGGGTCACTAGGCTTTCACAGTACAGCAATTTCCATTCCTACTGGGAACACGACATAACAGCTGCAACAACAAAGCACAACCAGCAGACGAGAGGAACCTGGGAGAAGAGGCTGAGGAAGGCGGTCCAAGAGATGGACATGGGCCAGGCGACGTAGCCACGCCTCCTTCGAACACACAGACACCCCTGGCTCAATGTCGGGGGCAGCTGAGGGCCAAGTTGGGGGGCAGGGGATAGAGCCAGAGGGTAAGCGTTTCAGGATGGGGTGGGAGGAGACTCCCAGCTGCCTCCTAAACCAAGCTGGGTCTTCCACCAGGAGAGCGGAGCCCTCTCCCAGCTGGCTCTGGGTCTCATTTTCATCTGGGATGTTCCAGGAGTCTCCATCGGATGCAGGGGTCCTGGCCCCTCTGGCCCCTCAGGCAGGCTCTGACTTGGGTCCTGGCATAAGTTCAGATGTCACCCAACCTTGCCTCTTGTCCTGCAGGGATTCCCCTCCCAACCCACGGAGAAGCTGAAACCAAGAGGGAGTGGCGGAAAGGAGGAATCAGAGGGAAGTGGTTGAAGGCAGGAGACTGCACAGAGGCTGGAGCCTGGGGTCCTCCAGTCTGGCGCCAAAGGTCTTGGAACGTGACTGCTGTTGGGGTCTCATGGCGGGGGATGCGGGCAGCAGGCACCCGGGGCCACGCCCCCCCCCCCCCCCCACCGTAAGGCACCGCCCAAGTCCCACCCCAGCGTCCCGTCTGCTCACTGGATGGTGCATTTGTCCCGCTCGCGGGCCTGGCCCTCCCGGAGGACCTTGGCCTTGATGTATTTGAGGTCACTGTTGACGCTGGGGCGGCGGGCAAAGGGCGAGACCATGCCGTAGGCGTCCATGTCCTTGACTCGGCGCATGCAGAAGGGCCTGGGGTGGAAGGCGTCCCCGTACTGCACGGAGATCTTGCGGTGCAGCGCAGGGCTCATCTCGTGCGGCAGCTTGGCCATGCTGAAGAGCACGTAGAACATCTCGTCCACGTTGGTGTTCTTCTTGGCCGACACCTCGAAGTAGGCACAGTTCCCGTCGCCCGACACCAGCAGCTCGGCCTCGGTGGTGGGCACCTGGCGGCACAGCTCGCCGTGGTCGTTCTTGTTGCCGCAGATGACCATGGGCAGCTCCGCCACTTCCTTGGTCTTGTTCTTCAGGCAGGACTTGACCTCCAGGATCTGCTTCTGGAGGCGCTTGACCTCGTCGAAGGATTCCCGATTATCCAGACTGAACACCAGGATGAAAACGTCGCCTGTGGGGAGAGGAACCCCAGGCGGTGAGTTCACAGGCGCCTCCTGACCGCACCCCCCCACCCCTCCCTGCTCCCTGACTTGACCTTCACAGTGACTCTGGTGGGGAACTGCTATTATTCCCCCCATTTTCCAGAGCAGAAGACTGAGGCCCAGAAGGTTAAATCCCTTGTCACAGAGCTAATACGTGGCACAGCCTGGTTCAAACACAATCAATCAGCCCTACATTTCCCGGCAGGGCTGGAGACAGGGTGAGTGATTTGTGAGCTTGTGTGGACTGTGTTAGAATAATAAGAAATACAGTTTCCACAAGAGCAGGGGTCTTGCTGTTCAGCGCACATCCCCAGGGACTGGAATAGCCCCCGATGCATAGTGGGAACCCAGAGTGTCGGCATCAGGCAGGCCTAGGTTTACCTCTTGCCCCCTCCACTCACTGGCCACACGGCCTTCAGCGGGTCATACCACCTCTCTAAAGCTCAGTTTCCCCATCTGTCCCATGCAGGATGCTTTTGAAGGTTTGATGAGATAATGAATGGAAAGTGACACGTGCTCAGTGATCTCGGGTCTCAAAAGGATAATGAGAACAAGCACCTGCGAGAGTCGCGTGGGTTCCCCCTTGACTCCTCACGGAACATCTGTGAGGGAGATTTCATTACTTTCATGTGACAGGTGAGCCAACTGGGGCTCAGAAAGGGTGAGCAACCAGCCCAAGATCACACAGCTCAGGTGTAGCTAGGCCGAGATGTGGACCCGATTCTGTCCTCACCTGGCTGGTCCTGGCACACACAGGTGTCTTCTGATTCTTGAATAAATCACGGATGAACAAGTGAACACTAGCTTCCGAGGCCCACGCTACCCCTGCTACAACTCGCTGCATCCCTCAGCGCAGGTCTTTGAAACAGGGATGATGGGGAGGTGGCAGGGGAGGCGGGGAGGGTGAGAGAGGGCTGGTGCCTCCACCCCAATTTCCACATCTCACTACAATGATCACAATCTCACACTCAAAGTACCTTTTGCACTTTGACTTAAACTCTTGAGAACCTGTGGGGAGATGTTAAGATCCCTGTTTTACAAGAAACCGAGGCTCAAAGGTGCCTGGGGCTGGCCCAAGTTCTCCAGAGGAGAATCAAGTGATGCCAGCTTCTGGTAGCACTGCTGCCTCCTTCCTCTGGACCCCCGGGGCACGCCATTTGTCCCGCCAGAATAGCACACGCCACATTCAGGACCACGTTCCAGCCAATGATGCTCTCTGGAGCAGAGGGAGATGTCATCACGGCGCACAGTGGGTGTTCATAAAGCTGGTCCTGTGGACGGGGTGGGACGGGATGGAGGACGGTGTGGACTGTTTAGAAAGGCACTTGTAAGGCAGCGCCAGCCTGGCAACCGTTTCTGCTTAGGCTGCCAAACCCATCCCGTTAAGGCTAATCCCGGGCCCCTGAGGGCTCTGCAGCCTTGACATATTCAGATGGAAGGCTGTGATGCCAAACTTCAGAGACGCCTGGCTGGCAGCTGGCGGCAGAATTAATGGCTTTCAGAATTTGCTGTGTACCAGCACCAGGTTGGAAAATGAGGCACGGGCTGGTGAGTGAAAAAAGCGGGCAGCAGGCAGATGTGCTTGGAATGATATGTGCACGTAAAAATGAGACGAAAATACTCTCTGTTATGGGGACACAAATGTGAATGTCAAAGTGTTCATGGGGGGTCTGGAAGACTGATGGGGTGGCTACCTCAGGGGAGGGGGCAGGAGCCTGCGGTTGGGGGCATGGGGCAAGGGGGCTTTTTAGCCTTATCTGTGTGTTTAGAGGAGGGTGTGTTTGTGTGTTATTTGTGTAATTAAAAATTAACTTTGGAAATACGCACGTGGCCCCTCTCCACATCTACTCTCTCCCTCCGTTAGCCTTATTTCTGTTGGTGGGCACCCAGTCTCCTCCCCACGGCCGGGAAAGCAGACATCCTTGCAATCTCCATCGAGTCCTGGAAATGCCCCCCACGCGATTTCCTGCAGTCCTCACAGCCACCCTGGGAGGAAGCAAGGTTATGCCCATTGTGCAGCTGGGAAGACTGAGATCCAGACTTATGGTCACACATCTAAGCCGTCAAGTGGTAGAGCCAGGGCTGGAACCCAGGTCAGCCCAGGCTCCTTCTGCCCACACACTCCCTCTCCAAAACATGGCGTGGGACAGTCTGAGTGTGATCTGGGTCAGATGGTCAGCAAGGACAGCCGGAAGAGGAAGCCATCTGTCCAGGGCACTCAGGGAGGAGTCTTGACTGGGCCGTGGGGAGAGGGGTGGGCATGGCTAGGGTTTCTTGGTGTAGAAGTATCTCGATTTGTGGGGTTGTTTTAGTGATGGCTGGGGGGTTACTTGCTCATTCCTTCCCTTCATCGCCACCCAGCAATGGCAGGTGCAGGGTTTAGGAAATGGGCCTGCATAGCCCATCGCAGGCATACTGCAAATGTAGGTTTAAGACCCATAATTCTTGAGCACTTACCTTCCAATCACCAAGCACTTTTCTTATATTAACTCATTTAAATTCTCACAAAGACCTTTGGAATGCGTGCTAATGTGATGCCAACTTACAGATGAGAAAACTGAGGCACAAAGAGATAAAGTCACTCGCTCAGAGGGACAAAACCAGGAAGCAGTGGAACCAGGATTCGGACCCAGGCAGACCAGTTTCTGGACGTGTCCTCTTAGCTACCACACAAAACTGCTTGAGTGATGAAAATCATGGCCCAGTCTCACATCTCTACCTGCCCCCTTAGTCCCCCACAATCTCCTCCCTCCCCACCACTCCCAGCCGGGCCAAGAGGCTATAGGAGAGCCCAGTGGTAAAGCATGAGAGGCAGACTCATTTACCAGCTGTGTTATCACCTGGAGTAACTCAACCTCTCTGGGCCTCAGTTTCTCCACTTGTAAAATGGAGGCAAATACCTGTCTCCTAGGTTAGTTGTGAGGATTAAATAAATACATGCCAAGCTCTAGAAACAGGCCCAGGCACACAGCTCTTGGTAAGCGTTACCAAGCGTTGCCATGGCCGTTACTGTGATTATTACCGAGTTCCCAGCATCCACAGCTCCCCACCAGCCCCTCTGGCTGATCACTGCCTGGGTCCTGCCCTTGCCTCTCTGAGAGCTGGAAAAGCCCTGCAGTGTTAATAGATCAGAGCCCGACGGACTGACCCCGGGCCCTGGAGCTCTGCTGGGTCACCCCCACAGAAGGAAGGCAGCAGCCCCTCTGTTCCCTGGGGAGGTAAAGCCCCAGTGCAGAGTCTATCAGTTCCTGATCTGGAAGGCAGCGCCAGCAGCCATGAGCAATCGATCCAGAGTCAGACAGAATGGAACTGGGGACCCGGCTCCATCCTTTGCTCGGGAAGCAGCAACACCTCTCTGACCCTCACAGTGCTAAGGGGGCTCGTCGTGAGCTTCATCTCAGATAGGCAAGTGCCTTGCAAACTGTAAAGTACCGAGCACACACGCTCACATACTCAAGCACCTGTGCCCACCCCTGGCACCCACCTGTGAGGATGGAGAGCCTGCGCATGGCAGGGAAGGGGTGGTTGCCGGACGTGTCCAGGATGTCCAGCTGGTACATGTCGCCGCGGATGTTGTAGACCTTCCGGTGGAAGTCCTCGATGGTGGGCGTGTACTGGTCCTCGAAGCGGCCGTTGAGGAAGCGAGAGACGATGGAGCTCTTGCCCACCCGCGAGGCGCCCAGCACCACCATGCGGTACGAGTTCTTGGCGGGCACGCTGAGTGTGCAGTTCCCACTGGACAAGGTCTTCATCATGGCTCGGGGCTGCGGCAGAGAGCCGGGAGCCGGCGTCAGGAGGCCCGAGGCCCGGCCTTGCAGCCCTTGCTGGAAGCCTTGGCCTCCCCTGCCGGCCACCTGTCTGGTCTCAGTTTTCTGTCTGTACAATGGGAACACTGGACTGGGGTCTCTCTAAAGGTCTTGGAGTTCTGCCTGCTCGTCCTTCTCTTGTTTTTTTCTTTCCTCCTTCATTCATCCACCCATTCACTCATTCACTCACCCTTGCGTTCATTCACCCCTTATTTATTTGTTTGTTTGTTTGTTTATACAGCACGGGACTGCTGGGGCTTGACTCCTCGCTTTACCACTAATTTGCTACTGCTCTTGGGTATGGAGCTTAACTTCCCCGGGAGTCACTTTTCTCATCAGAACTTTCTACAGGCGCCTCTTGGGCTTGTGGGAGAGGCCGAAATGGATCCAAGCTCCAAACCCCAGTTAAAGATAAGTAACCTCCAGGGGCTCCATCAGGCCCACCCAAGGGCCATTCACACTCCAGCCACCCTCGTTTCCTATCTCAGCAGCTGCCAGAATCCCCCCCGGAACCCCTAGTGAGCTTGCGCTCTGCTGGCACCCGCCTCCAGCCCTCAGCTCGTGCTAGCCCCTCCCCCAGAGCACCCTCTTCCCCGCATCAGGGTCTGGCTCAAATGCCACCTCCTCTCTGAAGGCTCCTCTGCCTCCTGCCAAACCCAGCAGGAAGCCGCCCACCCATCTAGAGAAGACGAGCTACAAATGGGTGCAGGCCTGCTGAAATACAGATCTCCTCTGCCCTCAGCGGGCTGCCACACAGGGTGGTGCAGGTGGGGCACTGCACAAGGCCCCCGGCTGGGTGGGAAAGTGGGAGGCCGTCTTATTTGGTGTTCATCTGCTCAGAGAAGGCACCTTTTCTCAATCTGCACAAAGGGCTGTGGTGCTAACTCTGACTGGTCCCCACCCCGCGATGCCCCAGGTCAGTAGCCTGGAGAGCCTCATTCATTCACCCCCTGGCACTCTCCAACATCATAAATGTCTACATCTGCCGTGATGCTAAGAGACTTCAGGTGGAGACACCTCTTGTGTGTGAGTTTTCTGGCACACGACCTGTTCAGGGCGTTCTCCTTGCCTGACTGAGAACCGCCATGCAGTAAAGCGGCTCTCAAAAAGACCTTTATGAAAGCTCTGATTGGTAGCATTTGTCAATTTCCATGAATACTCCCACCATGGCCGATGCCAAGCTACCAAGATGATCTCAATGAATGAATTGCAAAGGGACGCACACAATAAGCCGGCTCAGCCCACCGCTGACCCAGCCTGGAGCCATGACAACGATCACCAGTAACCAAGCCCTGCAGTGTGCCAAGCACTGTGCTAAGTATAGAACAATAATAACAGCTGACGTTTATTTTGCAGTTAATATATGCAGAGCGCTCCAAGTGCTGAACGTGTACTAACCTGCTTCATCCCTCAGGAACCCCAGAAGGTAGATGGTTACCCCAATTTACAGATGAGGAAACTGAAGCACAGAGAAGTTTAGTACCTTGCTCGTGGTCACACAGCCAGTAACCAGCCAAGGAGGGATTTGACCCCAGGCAGTCTGCCCCCCTGCCATGGAGTACCCTCACCACCTCCCTATGAAGTACGTATTCCCTTCCCTGTTTCACAAATAAGGACCTGATGCTTAAAAGTCTACATGACTGGCCCATTTAGTTAATAAGGAAGCCAGGATGGTGACTCCAAGCCTACGACCTCTACATCCCCTGTGCAATTCACGCCTGAAGCCAACTTCAAATTTATCCCACAGGATTTCAGTGCCATGTACACAGCAGGTGCTCAGTAAATGATCTGTGAATGAATGAAGCAAATGGCTCTACCTTTGGAGCTCATTCAAAGCCTCCTTCTGGGGCCTTCGCCCTCCACCCACACCCTGTCTAGCTGGCCCGGGGGGCTGCAATGAGGAGGGTCTCAGTGCCCTGAACACACCCCTGGGTGGCAGCAGGGGAGAGAGGGCTGCAAGCCAACAGCACTGAACTTTTTTCAGTCTCCTCCTGGGCCGGGAGAGCCAGGCTGCGTGCACCTTCAACAGAGGCGGGCTGCTGGGGAAAGAGGTCCCACACCAGGATGGCCCCCCCGCAAGTCCCTCTGCAGGGAGCTTGGATCTTGGTGGTCACCTCTGTCTACACAGAGAGGGAAGGAGGCCAGTAGCCCCCAGGGACAGTGTATCTTCTGCCCCAGCCTCTAGCCCAGAGCTCCTGGTATAGACATGCTAACATCGGTGACTATTGAATGGGCCTGAGGAAGTCAGAGGGAGGAGGCATGGGGTCAGGAGAGGGCAAAGAAGGAGAAAAAAAAAAAAAATCTGTGGCTTTCCTCTCTGAGAGAAGACTGCGAGTCTTCACATGGCCCCAGCCACGTGGGGCTGTGTGAAACGCCCAGACACCTGGTCGTCAGGTGACAGCACCTCCCACCCCCGCATCTTTCTTCCCTTCTCCTCCCCCAGAGGAGGCACTATGGGCAGCGCTGTAGGCACAGCTTCTCTCGTCCACCGCTGCCTGCTCCCTTCTCTCCATCCTCAGCCAGGCTGACCCTACAGCGAGGAGTTCAAAGGGCCCTTTGAGAATGTAGATTCCCCCCTGGAGGCCCAGAGAGTGCTTAGTGGGGGCCACTAGCAGCACAGGTACCCAAATGCAAGTTCTGTGACTCATCCCAGGGAGGCAGAAGGGCCTGGAGCAGAGATGATGGGGCCATGCTGGGAGAATGGTCAGCACAGCTGGGCAGGCCTCCATCATGCTGGGTGCTTTGCATGCCTTATTTCAACGACTTCACAACACTCCCATGGAGAGGGGACCACCATCAACCCACTGGACCAATGGGGACACTGGAGGTCGCAGAGGCTGAGTCACTTGCCCCAGTTCACACAGATGACTAGCCAGGCCAGGATTAGAATCAGGCTGTTGGCTCCAAAATTGGGGCTCTTACCTCTATAAAAACCCACCCCCTGGCCAAAATCAATCTTTTTCAAAACAAAGTCTGACTCACTGAAGCCTCAGCTGGGGTCAGGCGGGGGGAATGACCCCAGAAGCCTATTCTAATTCCCTCTCTCTCTTGCTGCAGACAGTTGGGGTCAGGCACCCTGCCCAGTACTCCCGCAAACCTTGTCCAGCCAGCTCCCAGCAAATACATCTGTGCGTTCACCCCATTCTTCTTCCTCAAGGCCCTCTCCCAGGGCCTGCCTGGAAGATGGAGGGGTCACAGGGGCAAGAACAGCAGGATAAGAGTCTGGCCGCATCCTCCGCCTTGTGGTACCCTGAGCCCTCCCTCCCTCCCTCCCTCCCACACACCCCAAGCCTCCTCCATTAGCACACATCCCAGCCTCTCTGGACCCACGTGCATTCACTGGCCTCCATGCCCACACTGAGGGGAGTCCTGGGGGCTTTGCAAAGCCAATCTCACCACCCTTGACAGCTCAGGGTGGTAGAGAGCAGGCAGACCAGCTCTGCCTCTCACCAGCCCAGCCACCCTGGGCAAATGACTGGACCTAGTGGGGCTGGTCATCTCTCAAATGGTAGAAACAAACCCACAGTGGCCCTCAGAGCTCAGTGAGAAGCCAAGAGGCCCACACAGCTCCTAGCACACAGCAAGCAGGTTCCTTTCTTTGTGGCACTTCCTCTTGGCAGTCAAGGGGCTGCCTGGAGCAGTCAGGTGGGGAGGGACTGGAGTGCAGGCAGAGGTCTTGGGGGACCCCATCTTGTCTCTCTGATGCCAGGGGAAGCCTGAATATGGGCTTCTGAGCTGGCTGCCCCTTCCCAGCCTGGCCTCCCACCTCCCATGAGGTCCTGGACAACACCCTTCATCATCCTCCCAGGGCCAGGGGCAAGGGGAGGAGAGAGAGCCCCGCAGAGGTACCTGGGAGCCTTCTGGCCAGCTGGTCACAGGAAACCCTTGTTGGGAAGGGGATCGCCCAGGAAACTCACTCCTTGCACCAACTCCCCCCAAAGCTCACGGAACTCTGAACAGGGAAGGCGTTCCTTAATCTTCCCTCAGAGGAGGTCCTCACCAAGGCCACCACCAACTGGCCCCATCCCAGCCCCACCCTCAGCCAGGTTTGCAGGCTGCAGCTGGCTTAGGAAGGGGAGGGGCTGTGTTTGGGGCAGGGAAGTGCCTCTTCCTCTCTGAGCCTCTGTTTCCTTATATTCAAAACGGCTGTTACTCCAGATCTCTTAAATGGAAGGCTTCTAGCACCAAATCTGGCACATAGGAGAAACGCAGTAAGTCTTTCTTTCCTGGAATAAGCACCCAGCCTGACACATAGTAGGTGCTCAACTAATTTCATTTTCTCTAGATAAGTGAAGTTGCCGGATGATCATAATAGGCGCTCAATCAGTTTAACTTTCCCTAGTCCCGTAAAGCTTCACCTAGCCTTCCGCTGACAAGCTTCAAACCCTTCTTCCCAGCTTCCCCGCTTCCCCAGTTCTGCTGGGGTGTCTCCCTCCTACCTGGGAGTGGCGGGCCGGGCCTCTGGCGCGGCTCGGACGGATGCCCGCAGGCGCCTGGAGGTGCGGGGAACCGCCTTGCTCTCCAGCCGCCGAGCCTTCCAGAGTCTTTGGCGGCTCCCGGGTCACTCCGCCGGGCTCCTCCTCTGCGCGGCTCGGGGCGCCGGGCTGGGCGCGGCCGGGCGAGGGGACACGGGGAGCCGGTGCCCCATGAGTGGGTTCCGAGGGTTCGGCGGGGCCCGGGCGCTGGGCGGGCTCCGGCTCGCTGCCGCCGGCCCTGCCCTGCCCGGACCCGGGGGACTCCTGCTGAGCCAGGTGCCCGGAGGCGTGGGGACGTCCGATCCCGGGGTCCCTGCCTGGGGCTCCGGGGTTGGGGGAGAGGGCAAAAGGAGCAACTCCGGGTCCTTAGAGACTCCTGGAGGGTCCTTTGGAGGTGACTGTAGGTGCGTGCGTATGTGCGTGTCCCGGGTGGGCGAACCTATCCGACCGCCTATGCCACCTGCTCCGCCCGCCCCAAAGGGGATCGCTCGGGTGGCGGGGGGGATGCCTGCCCGGCTCGGCCGCTGCCTCCTCCTCTGCCCGCAGCTGTGCGGCTCCCCCGGCGCCGAGGGACGGCTCCTTTCTCCCTGCAAGGCGACGCCAGCAGCTGAAGGAGGAGCTGGGCGCTCGGCTCCGCGCTCCTGTGGGAGGGGGCCGTAAACGCCGCCCTAACGTTTCGCAGCTCCAAGTTAGCCTCACACAGGCTCCTCCTCCCACTTCACCCCCTCCGGCCCCCAGAGGAGGTGAACTTTCTGCGGGGCCCTGGCTCTTCCCTCCTTCCCTCTCCTGGAGGCGAAAGCCCCTCTTCCTCCCGCAGGGCAAGGTCAATGGTCCCTCCGAAAAGTGATCGGAGCCCAGGCTCCTGATGGCGGTCCCAGCGGCAGAAGCCCAGCTCAGGCCTGGGCGCCCTCCGCCGCCCCTGCGAGCGGTTCTCCGTGGACCCGTCGCGCGGCTAGCACTCTGCCTCCGCGGCCTGCAAGCAGCCCGTCCCGCCACCCGGCGCCCGCCTCTGCCTCCACTAGCCCGCTCACCCGCCTTCGCCCGGCGCCCCGCCCCCGGTACTGCGCTCGGCCAATGACGGCGGGCCCCGCTGCCTGGCCCCGCCCCATAGCCCCGCCCGCGGCCGCCCTGGCACCTCAGTCTGGCGCTCCGCGTGCCCGGGCTTGTGGGGCCAGGGCGCTGGTGGGGGCGGCCGGGGGCGCGGGGAGCGCGCGAGGAGCGCGCGGGGAGCGGAAGGCGGCGCGGGCCTCGGAGGCTGACGTCTGTGCACGCGCTCACACGCGCACCGCGCCGGCCGCAGGTGACCCGCGAGGGAACCTAGCCCCTCGCGTCCGGTCTGGCGGCAGCCCGCTCGCAAGGCTCCCGCGCCCTCCTCCTTCGCCGAAATTCCCAGGGACCCTCCCGGGCGCCCATTCTGCCCACCCGAGCCTCTACCTCCCTCCCGAGGTCTCCGGGCCTGCGGGACCCCGCGGGATGACACATGGGCCGCGCACGTGCGGTCAGGAGGGGCCGCGGAGTCACCCTGGCCTAAGCCCTCCTGAATGGAGGTCTGTGCGGCAAGCAGGCCTGAGGGAGCACCGTAGAGAGAGCCCTGCTGGGGACGTCCTGGGTGCCCTTGGGCAGCACCTCTCTCCCTTCCCTTCTCCTCACCTTGAACCAGGGCAGACATCAGTCATTATTACTTAGTATCTTCCAAGACCCACTCCTCCCCCCTGGCCCAAACACGTTTTTTGAAGAATTGTTATATCACTGCCTTAAATGGGAAACCAGTATCACTTGCCATAAATAGAAGGTTAGAGCAAAAATAAGCACAAGGAAAACAAACCAAGTTTATTAGATTCTAGCAGGAAATTGGCCTGCCAAGGCTTGAGATGTGCCCTCAGTGAAAAAGGGAGGTCGGGGACTTCCCTGGTGGCGCAGCAGTTAAGACTCCACGCTCCCAATGCAGGGGGCCTAGGTTCGATCCCTGGCCGGGGAACTAGATCCCACATGCATGCCGCAACTAAGAGTTCGCATGCCACACCTAAGGAGCCCGCCTGCCACAACTAAGGAGCCAGTGAGCCTCAACTAAGGAGGCTGCCTGCCGCAACCAAGACCCAGCACAACTAAATAAATAAATAAAACATCTTCCCAGCAATCAATAAAAAAAAAAAAAAAGAAGTCATTTAAAAAAAAAAAAAAAAAAAGGGAGGTCGGCCAGCTTTGGAGAGGTGTTAAAGACCTTTTAGCTCCCAACAGAGACTTTCTCCTTCAGTGTTATCAGGAGGCTGAAAAGAAAATGTTCTCACTGTGTGATGTGGTACAGGGACACTGAAGGGATGCAATTCTCTGTCTGTCCAACCATCATTTGGATCAGCCAGGGAACTGTCCCTCACTTCCAGAACCCTGAACATGGGGGATGTCTGCCAATCTGCCCCCAGACCTATTCTCCCACCTCATGATAGTCAGTGGGATCTGGGGGGGCACCAAGCTGAGGGTCCAGCTCCGTTGGGTGAGAGATTGGTGTTCAGTCTGCCTCTGTGTCCGCTCAAATCTCTGGCCTTGGGCCAGTCATGGAAATTCCCTGGGCCTTGGTTATGTCATCTATAAAATGGGTGTGCTATGCTAGGTCCACAGAGTGACAGAAGTGCTAAGATGGTCTTGGACTTTGATTATAGAAAGTGGCTTGCTCTGCTTGTCCCTGCATGGTGTTAAGAAGTTAATCAGAGAAGATGGGGCAGATGGAGGTGGAGGGCCTAGATAGAGGACTCAGTGCTTATACTTCTTGAGTGTGATTAGTCCCCTAACCAGAGGACGTGGAATATCTAGGCCTCAGAAAGGCTTAAGGGAAGTGCCCAAGGTCAGCCAGCCGGCAAGTGGCAGGATCCCAGCCCAGTGATCTTTCCTCATCCAAAGCACCAGACTTTGCTTCTAGGAACTGGCTTCAGCCCAGGAGGGTTTGTGCTCAGCTTGATGCACAGAGGCTGTGAGCCTTGAGCTGGCTGTGAACTTGGCAGCAGGAGGCAGGCAGGGTGGTATGCTTCACCTGGAAAGCTGGGGTCAGTAGGACTTAGGCCACTGGGCCAGTTCCTCCACACCCACCCCGGAAACGTGGCAGGCGGCCAGCTCTGAGCTGGCTCAGGAACCCATTACCTGCTGCTTCAACTGAGTTCTCTATCCTGAGTGGGTCACGCTCCACTGACCATGTCCCCATCTTGAGGGGAGCTGTATATGGAGACCCACCTGCCCCTGCCCCCCAGTGCAGAGTGGCTCAGTCAGTAAGCAGGTGCACATAAGGAATTGATGCGCAAAGAAGCTTCACGTGGCAATAGTACACCTCCCGCGTGTGCTCACTTTCCTAGTCTTCCCTGCCCTGCCCCCCCATTTGTTTTACCATTGCACATGGACCATTTGTTGTAGCCATCTCCTTCCTTACTGGACTCTCTGTTACCGCCCCCCCCCACTCCCGTAACCCATGACCACTTTCATCTTTTTCTAAAAATGCCATCCCTTGCTCAAGAATTTTCAATGGCTCCCCATGGCTTAAGATATAAAACCTAAACTCCTTAGCCCAGCACACAAGGCCAACAACCAGGATCTGATTCCCAGCATGCCTCACCATTAGCCTGCATTTCAGCCAATCAAAGCACTTCTGGGTCCCTAGAGAAGCTGGGATTTCCCTCCTCTGGTCCTTTGTATATGCTGATCCCTCTATCTGGGAAACCTTTTTCTCTATCTACCCTTTGAACTTCTACACATCCTTCAAAGCATGTCCACACCTCTCCCCACAAAGCCTCCTCGCCTTTCTAATCGTGTGGATCTCATCCTCGTCTGGGCTCCCGTGGCAACAAAAGCTGGCTCTTGCACTGTGGGTAACTGACCAGCCCCTTAAACCTCAGTTTCTTCATCTGTAAAGTGGGTGTTATACTAGTAGCTACCTCATGGGTTGTTGGGAGGATTATAAAACCCATTAAGGGTCTCCCACTGGGGGGCCTTGCATACAGTGGCCTTCGCCATGGTTACTTCGTCTATGGCCTGTGATACATCCCGTCTCACGTTTTGGACACATGCCTCATCATCCCCACTTACATGTGAGCTCCTCGGAGAGGGGACGGAGCCTGATTCATCTTTGAATTCCCACATCATTAAGGACAGCATCTTGCACATTGAGTTTTTAATAAATAAATGCTTATTGAATTGTGCTCAGCTGAACAGCCTCAGAGCAGAAGAATGCACAAGCTCTCCTTGGAGACAGGAGGAAGGGAAGGGCAGACACAGGGAGGCAGTTCTGTTTAGTCCTAACAGCACCACTTACAGGAAGGGAAACTGAGGCTCAGGGAGGCTGTTCAAAGCCAGGCAGCTAATGAGGGGCTGAGTTGGGATCTCAGAGACCTTTCTCCAAAGGGAAATCAGGCATTTACCCAATCAATGTGCTGTCACATCTCTGGCCACTTTTCTGGAGCAGTGTTTTCTATCCCTGGTAGTCACCCGGGGGAGCTTTTAAATGATAACAAAGCCCAGGCTCCCACTCAGAGATGCTGATTTAATTGCTCTGGGGTTGCGCCTGATATCCACACTGTTTAAAGCTCCCCCAAGTGATTCTAATGTGCAGCCAGAGTTGCTAGAGCAGTGGTTTGTCAAAGTGTGGTCCCTGGACCAGCTGCATCACAGCATCTAGGACTTGTGAGAAATACAGACCCCACCCCAGACCCTCTGAATCTGAAGCTCTAGGGCGGGTTTTAACCAGCCCCTTCAGTAATTCCAATGCCAAAGTTTGAGAACCACTGACCAGAAGATTAGAGTTGGCAAAACCTTATATGTCATGCGGCTCAGCCTTCTTATTTTGCAGACAAAGAGATGGTTTGTGGCTTGACCAAGTTCAACACGTGTTAATGACAGGCTAGATCCAGAGCCCAGGTACTGACTCCTAGCACAGGGCTCTTTCCTGCTTGAATGTACCATCCAGGGCCACGCAGCCCCTAATTGGGTCTCTGGTCCCAGCAGTCCTGGGCATCAGAATCAGCCTTGAGCCTTCGGCAGAGGACAGTGGGTCACCAGCTGCACGAGCCTGGCTGGATCAGGGGCACAGGGTCAGGTGCTAGCCAGTGCAGAGAACAGCTAGTTGGAGTAAACTGGCACCACACCTGGCATTACAGGACCCTTCCAAACACCCCTGGAGGTGGAGGGATAAGGACATAGGGGGTGCTCCCCGGGCCAAAGGTCTGCAGGAGCACAGTTGAACCAGCCACACCCTGTGCCCTTCCCCTCATCTGATCACTCCTGCCTCCTTCTGAGCTGAGATGGTACTTGTCACATAGTAGGTGCCCAGTAAAAGTTCAATAAATGAATGACTGAATGAATAGTGGTCAGTTTTCTCTTCTTTGCAACAGGAATATTGGGTCAGATCCTCTCTGAAGCCGCATCTGATTCCACATTTCTAAGCTGAATGAATCCCACTACAAGGTGACTCAGGTGCCTTCTAGCATATGCAGTTTTTATGAGAATTAGAAAAAGGCACCTCCTCTAGGCAGAGGCAGCTCCTCTCTGAGGCTTATGCTTTGGAAGGGAAAAGCACAAGCTGAATTTTCTTACCTGAGTGCCCTTGAACAGTGAGCAACCTGTACAACCATACAGGGCAGCCCCTTGTGACAGTTTTGCAGGGACCAGTGATGACCAGGAGGGTGTGATCATTATACCAGGCCAAGCCAAGCTGAAAGTGTGGCCAGAAAAGAAACAACCAGAGTGAACCAGAGACTTTAATCGTAACAAGGACCATTCATGCAGCCCCTACTCCTCGCAGGCACTGGGTTGATCCCTGTAACTACAAGAACCCATTTTAGCCAGGCCACAACCTTCTGTGGGGGTGGAACTAGGATCCTCATTGGTAAATGAGGAAACTGAGGCTGGGAGGGACTCAACTGGCTTAAAGACACCTGGGTAAGGAAGTAACAGATCTTGCACTGGCACTAAGTCTGATTGATGGCAGTGGCTGCCTGTGGGTGGGATTTGCCCTCAGCTGCAGCAGCAGCAATAACCACAGCTGCTTGTGTGTATGAAAATGATCACGGCCATGATCTCCACGCATGCTCCCAGTGAAGTAAGCAGGGAAGGGTTTTTTTGTTTTTTTTTTTAATTAATTAACTAATTAATTAAGTTTTGGCTGTGTTGGGTCTTCGTTTCTGTGCGAGGGCTTTCTCTAGTTGTGGCAAGCGGGGGCCACTCTTCATCGCAGTGCGCGGGCCTCTCACTATCGCGGCCTCTCTTGTTGCGGAGCACAGGCTCCAGACACGCAGGCTCAGTAGTTGTGCCTCATGGGCCTAGTTGCTCTGCAGCATGTGGGATCTTCCCAGACCAGGGCTCGAACCTGTGTCCCCTGCATTGGCAGGCAGATTCTCAACCACTGCGCCACCAGGGGAGCTCGCAGGGAAGGGTTTTTGTTCCCATTTTACAGCTGACAGAACTGAAGCTCAGAGATGTGCAGTGACTTGCCCAAAGTCATTTGACTAGTAAGAGGCAGAGCCTGGATTGTAAAATATCTAGGTCTTTGAATATCTAGCCCTTTGATCTTTTTATGATATCCTATTGCCTTCTTAAGGCTTGGCCTAAACATGCTATAACAAGCACTCTCATCTATCCACCCATCCACCCAACATCATCATCATCATCGTCACCATCATCACCATCATCATCATCATCATCATCTCCACCATCATCTCTGTCATCATACCTATCATCATCATCATCATCTGCAACATCATCACCTCCATCAACTCCTCCATCATCATCTGTGTCATCATACCTATCATCATCATCATCTCCATCATCATCACCTCCATCATCATCTCTGTCATCATACCTATCATCATCATCATCACCTCCATCATCATCTCTGTCATCATACCTATCATCATCATCATCATCACCTCCCAAGCTCATGGAACTTCTGCTTCTCTCCAGATGTTTACTGGGCCCCTTGGCCTTGACTTGGTGTGATCCAGATGGAGGCAGAAGGGCAGCCCAACTTCCCTTAGCCTTGTCCTTTGGCCGGGACTCCACAGATGTCTTCTCCATCCTCTATCGCATCTGATCACCCCACAGCCCCAGGAGACATGCAGAACAAAACATAACACGGACGAGAAGCTGAGGCAGAAGAGGTTAAATGGCAATGGAAGAACAATAGGCCTTCCAACCTAATATTTATCAACTGCTTCCCTTACACCAGGCTCAAGCTGGGGAGACAGACCCTGTCCTAAGCATGCTACACAATTAACTCCTTTAACTTCCTCAACAACCCTTGTTATCCCCATTTTCTGGACAAGGAGACTGAGGCTCCGAGAGGTGAAGTAACTGGGCCAAGGTCATTCAGCTCTAATTGGTGCAGCTGGGATCCTGAGTCTGTCTGGGACTCTGAAGCCAGTGCTCTCTCTGCCGTAGGAAGTTCCCTCCAGTGCGGCATTCTGACTGCTCCTCTGGGGTAACGCATCATGATTCTGACCGGGAATCTGCCCTGGGCCCCTTTAACCGGGGGGTGCCAAGGACCCTGGGAGTTAGCATGGCCCTCCAGATTCTGACAGCCAGATGAGCCGCTGGCCTAGGACCTCTTGTCTACAGAGGAGTGCCTGTAAACCCTCAATTCAAGAGAGATTGAGGAAGGCCAGACACAGAGACTCAGCCAAACACTGTGCAACTTTGCAGCCTGGCCCCAGGTTCCCCCTCCGTCTCTGGCATTACTCCCTGTGAGTGATGAGGCAGAGAGGTGCCTTGGCTCTTGCTTCCTTCACCAGCACCCTTTCCATCACCATTGTCCACCCCTTCATTCACCCTTATGAGCCAGGTGTCATAGAAAGGGCACAAGCTTGGCCACCAAACAATCTTGGATTCAAATCCTGGCCCTGCCTCTCACCTTATCTTGGCCTTGGATGAACTAGTTCTCTGCTTGATGGCAGCTGCCTCGGTTGCCTCATCTGTCAAATGGGCTGTTGTGAGGACTTATTCATCCCATCATTCAGTCATTCAACAAACACTTAGAGAACACTGGGCTGGGAGCCTACAGTCTAGCAGAGAAGGGAGCCTGTGATTTGAGGAATGCATTGGAGTTGACCAGAGAAAGAGTGTTTCAAGCAGAGGGAACAGGACACGCAAAGGAAGAGACAGAGTGGCCCACTGGAAGAACAGAAACACACCCAGATTGTCAGGAAAGCCAAGAATGGGAAAATAGCACAAGATGAGGCTCAGGAGAAAAGCAGGGGCCAGACATGCCGAGTGGCACTTGGCACACAGTAGGCACTCAATCAATGTGAGTTGCCTTCCCCTGAGCCCAGAGTTGAACCCCAAGCCCCAGGTGCAGGCCGATCCTCGTGGAGAGCGGGGAGTCTATTTCCTCTCCTGGTTGGTACTCGGCACTTCTGCTAATGCCACGTAATACAGTGGGCTCATTACCTCTGAGTGCTGAGCTGGGAGGCAGGGGGTAGAGGTTTGCCAACTACCTTGGATCTGCCAGAAATAGAACCCAGTGTTCTGGGATGCTAATGACCGTGACCCTGGTGTATTTCTCTTTCCTTTAGTGGTCTCCAGCCGATGGGTTGTTTGAAGAAGAGGAAAGCAGGGTAGTGGAAGACAGGCCAAGCCAGCTGTGCAGAACCCCAGCTCCAGACCCATGCAGTTGGAAGGTGAGCCTCGCTCTACGCACCAAATGTGCTTCTCTAAAGCCGTGCATAATCCAAATTTGTGTAACTCACATCTTATTTTCCATCTGGGTTCCATGATCCCTATCAACTCCTCACAGAAGTTTGTCTATAAATATGGCCACTCACAATTCTTCCCATGGAGAGGTGGAGTTTATCACCTCCCCACTGGAGTCTGGGGCACTGTGTGACTGTGGACTTGCTTTGACCAATAGAATGTGGCAAAAGTGACACCATGTCACTTCCAGGCTGGGGCCCAAGAGGCCAGGAAGCTTCTGCTTTCACTCTCTCAGAATCCAGCCACCACGTAGTGAGGAAATCCAGGCTGTCATAGGGGAAGGAGAGACCAGGTGGTGAGAAAGGCCACGTGGAGGATGAGAGGCCATGTGGCATGCCCTTCTAGAACCTTCCAGCCACAAGTTGAATGCAGCTGCATGTGTGTCCAGTCTATTTCCTCTCTTGGTCAGCACCCAGTACTTCTCTTGTCTAGTCCATGTGAAATAGGAGCCCTGTCCGGCCTACCAGAGAAGCATAAGAAATCATAAAACCATTGTTATTTTAAGCCCCAACTTTTGGGATGGTCTGTATAACAAAAGACAACAGAAATGGATCCATTTGCTTTTTGTCTTCTAACCCTCAATTCTGACCGCAGTGTCTGCAAGGATGTACAGGCCCATCAAATACCAGAAAGAAAACTGACTTATTCTGAGCCAACCATGAGCATCCAGTGAATCCTTATTTTTCCCACCAAGTCACTTTGTTTCCTATCAAGGATGCCTCAGAAGAGCGCCTGTGTATCCCTTCTGCCTCTCAGTTCCTTTTCCCTACTCACCCCGCCCCAGCAAGTCCTGTGATCTTTTTTAACCCCACCCTCCCCTGGGATCCTGGCTCAATTTCGGAGAAAATATACAAGGCCTATGAGTTTCTGGCTGTCTTCTAGAATATTCTTAGCATTGTGTTCCAAGCAGAGGCTTTATGTCTTACAGACTTTTCAGAGGCTATAAGGCATGTGAACCCTTCTCTTGCTAACATCAGTCACCTTTCGTGACATAATGAGTGTGCAGGTGTGCTTAAAGAGACTTTCTCCTCGCTCTCTTATAGGGGTGGGAGAACACCCTGCCTGGCCACAGGAAGCATGAGGGACAACCCGGGAAACTGGAGGGCCCTGTGCCCTTCTCCCAGGAACTGCACGCTCCTGCAATCCGGAATGTGATCACTTCTCAGAGATGCCATCAACTGGGGCCGAGGCCTGGCGCTCAGAGATGGGTCTGCTGCTTGTCCCCAGGAGAAGCTTCAATTACAAAGTGTTTCCCTGCCCGGCTCAAACTCGCACCCCAGCCTGGGAGTCCCTGCTTTGTAGACTGTTTTATTGGATGAATAGATGAGT
Organism: Balaenoptera musculus; assembly: GCF_009873245.2. Taxonomy (NCBI): domain Eukaryota; kingdom Metazoa; phylum Chordata; class Mammalia; order Artiodactyla; family Balaenopteridae; genus Balaenoptera; species Balaenoptera musculus. The sequence continues at coordinate 92,281,377 of NC_045794.1, read as the reverse complement.
GAATGAACTTCATGAGAGAATGGTGGGATGGTTGACTAAATGAATGAAAAGGTAAATGAATGAGTGGAGATCCAATGACTGCTACCAGAGTCAATTTACCTGCGAGGCCAACAGGTTCTATCCCATTCCACAGCCTAGATCCAGACACATTACAGCTACAACTTCTGCCTCTTTGATGGGCCATGGGGCCATCTTACTCTGTGTGGAAAAGTAAGTCTCCTAGACATTTTATCCTACTTTTCCCTCTTTCCATCCAAGGCTGTATCATTAAGATTATTTAACTGTAAACTACAGAAAATCCAAAATAAAAGAGGATTAAACCAGAGAGTTTATTTCTTGCTCAGGTAAATGAATTCTGGAGGTGAGGGGGCTGATGTTCTACAGAGCCAGAGATCCAGGCTGCTTCCAGCTTTCTGCTGCACCATCCCTGGGATATGACCTCATCCTCAAGGCCCAAAATGGTGACTCAAGGCTAGCCATCACTTCACAATCTCACAAGCAGAGGAAGGGGTGAAGAGGGGCATACCCGCTTTTCTCTAAGGATATTTTCTGAAAATTGGCCAGAACTGAGTCACATGGCTACACCACGCTTGCAAGGGAGGCTGGGAAGGGTGACCTTTATTCTGAATGACCTTGTGTTCCGTTAAATTTGGGATTCTGTTATTAAGGAAAAAAGAGAGAACTGACACTGGAGAGTCATCCAGTAGGCTCCGCCACAATGACTAAGAGAATCATTACTTGGGAGCCCACACTGGCCCACCATTCCATCCTGGGGACCCCCTTTTGTTTCTCTACCATGAGTTCCCTAAGAGCAGGGAGACATTAATCGTGTGTGGATTCTCAATATCCACAGCAGGGTCTGTCACGCAATAGGTGCTCATCCAGTCAGTAAATACAAATATATTTAAGCCTCTACTGTATGTCAAGGCACTGGTCTACCTGCTGGGTATAGAATGGAAAACCAGACAGGCAAAATCCTGCTATCAAGGAGCTGATGTTGTAGAGTGAAGAGGGGGATAATAATAGTTATAACGTAGGATGTAAAGTAGTAACTATAATAAATACATAATATAATAAAAGGTCACATAGTGATTAGTGCTCTTCAGAAAATGGACACGGGCCAGGTGTGTGACAGGGTGATGAGGAGCTACTGTGGACAGGTGCTGAGGGAGGGGCATTTCTGCAGAATGAGGCAAGGGGGCGAACCAGGTGAACCTCTGTGGGAAGCGCGTTCCAAGCAGAGGGAATGGCAAGTACAGATGCTCCGAGGCAGGCATGCGCACGGTGTGTCCACGGAAAAGCAAGGAAGCTCAGGAGCATGTGAAGGAGTAAGTGAAGAAGTGAAGTGACGAATGAATGAATGAATGAACGGTGAGCAGCGTATGTCCCGGCAGAAGCAACCCCGGGCTGCACACTGGAAGGTGTGTGTTGTCTCCGGTTAACAGCGGGACCTTGTTGATCGTCGGTTCCCTCCTCTACAAAACTGGGATAATACAAGCCCCTGCCTACTTGGTCGAGAGAATCACATGCAAGAAGCACTTGGAATTATATAAAGCAGACTGTATCTGTGGACTCCAAGTAGTGCCATGACTATTATAAAGCCACAGTCAGACAACTTCCCGCTCAAAGGTGGCCAGGAAAGGGTCCTTTCTGACTCCACCCTGATGACAGGCTGTCTCGGGGGAACCCTCACAGTGGCGGCCCCCTGCCTTCCCCTGTGGCTCCCCCATTTCCCCTCTCCTATCCTCCCTCCCTCCCCCCTGCCTTTCTCCAACATTTCCTGGTGCCCTCTGTGGGCCAGGCCCTGTGCAAGAAGCCCCTGCCCTCTGAATTCCCAAGTCCATTGTGAAAATAGACTGCCAAACAGGTTGGGACACTAGAGATTTCACGCAGGTCTGTGCAAGTTGCCTGGGAGCATCTAAATCTGCCTGGAGGAGTAAGACCTGAGGCTGGGCCGAGGCAGGGGGCCACTGGGCTACGAATCGGGCCTGATTCTATCTCTAGTTCAGTCCCCAGCTCGCCGTGTGACCTTGGACACCACCCCTCCCCCACCATTCCGGGCCTTAGCTTCATCTGTAAAAAGAGATGGTGATTGTACACCCTGGCAATCTCCCACGCGGTGCTTTTGCCGACCGAGTGCCCCAGCTGTGCTCGCCCTGAAGGGTGAAGACAAGAAAAGAGAAACCTCGGTGCAGCCCGTCAGGAGAAAGGCCCAGCCTCCCACTCCGCCCAGCCGGACAGTGGGCTCACTCCCTGTTCGGGCAGGTGTTCAGGCAGAGGCGGGGATGCCTTAGAGAGAACCTAAAAGCCCAATGCTGACTTGGAGTGATGGCCATTGAGGCCTCTTGCCACAAATTCTGGGAGCCTAGGAACAGTTCTAAGGGCAACAGAAGGTCGGACACAGGAAGACATCTGATTTGGAAGCCATGGTGCCAGGACGTCTAGGAAGGAGAGGCTTGTGCAGCGAAGCTGGGTTGTCTGCGGGGGTTGCGACAGGAGGTGGGGTTGCATGGGTGAACTGCTTGAGGTTCCGGGTGGGAGAGCTTCAAGCAGTCTGACTGTCAGACAGCCTGATGCTGGCCAAGTCACTGAGCTTCCCCAAGCCTCGGTTTCCCCATCTGTAAAATGAGGATGCTGAGAGAATTCGAGAGAGCTCCTCAAGGCTAGTTCAGGGCTCAGCACACAGCAGGCCCTCGTCATCGGCGGTTTCTGGTCCCGTTGTGTCACCAGAAGGATGCTCACCCCCCCCTCCCTGCTCGTGACCACGGAATCCTGATCTCACCGCCCAAGCCCAGGGAAGCCACCTGCTTGCTGTAATCTTGAAACCGGTCCCAGACCTGCTTTCTCTCTCTATCTTGCCTGACAAGCCCCCAGAATCACTCCTGGTTTTTTTCTTCCTCATTTTCCCCTGGGGGCCTTTTAATTTCTTCCTCTGTATCATAAACACAAAACAAGTGTTTCAACGTCTGCCTCGAAGGCAATCTGGGAAGCAGAGCAACTCTTACATAAAGACCAGATGAAGCCCACGCTCGCCAGAAGGGCCATCTGGACGCTCGCTCTGCCACCCATTCCTCCCTCCCTCCGTCCACTTGGGAACCACTGTTGGTTCATAATTAAGGCCTGTAAGGAGGAGCTGGAGGGAGCAGTGACCAGGAGCCTAATGTAGGCTAATCGCCCAGTTGCCCTGGCCTTGGGCGGCCCCAACTGCAAGCCAGAGCTCGCCCCCCACCCCCGTTCCCAGTCCACTTCCCAAGTCCATGGTCCTCCCACCTGGGGTCCTGGCATTGGAGGAGAAGCCCCGCCATGGCAAAGAAGCTGGAGGAGAGGAAGGCAATAGAGTCTAGTCGTTACTCTCCCAGATGCAGGGGACAGAAAGCCTGGGTGTGGCTCTCAGCACCCGCACTCCTGGCCTGTGTAACTGGAAGTACGTCGCTGGGCCTCTCTGAACCTCAGTTTCCTCATCTGCAAAATGGAAATAACACTGATACCTACTTTATAGGTTTGTTGTCACGATTCATTGACATCATGCCTGCAAAGTGCTTAGCTTAGGATCTGCTTTAAAAAAAAAAAGTTTATCTTCATTAGGGAAAGGTGGGCTGGGGAGACGCCTGGCTATGACCAGCCTCAGCCTTCATGGCCACACATCCCAGGAGGGTGGGACATAGTAGGGAAACAGCATTAGGTTTTGGTGTGCACGGTGAAAATTCAAACTTTGGCTAATATCAACTTTGGGTGGCTAATCTTAACACTGACCAGCTACTGAGGTTCCAGGTTACCATTAAACCATTAGCTGAATAAAAACAAATTTTTTAAACAAAATGATCATTAAATTAGCAGTGTTAAAAGCTGCTAGGATGGCCTGGAGAAGTACACGTCATGCCTCTAAGGGCAGATGATGAGACACCTTTGTCTCTGCAAGCTACACTGTGACCATGGGGTCAAGCAGATTCAGCTTTTCCCTGTTCAGTCATTAACTAGCTGGGTAAACTTTCTCTGGGCCACTTACTACCTGCCCTGTCTACTGACGGGCAACGGGGATACGTCCCGGTCCTTCTGGAACTCTGGGTCCAGGGGAGGACAAGACAGGTAAACAGGCAGTTAGGATGGAGCATGCAGAATGCTTTGATGGGGGCACATGAGGACCACAGAGGCCTGTGGAGGGGCCCGTGTGCTGGCACCGGGTGAAGCACTGGGGTCGTGGACACTGCCCCAGACAGGCTTAGGGTCAAAGTGACTGATGGCACATGGGGTTCAGGTGATGAAACCCAGTCCTGTTCAGGATTATGGTGAGACCAACAAGGAAAATATAGATGCAAGCAGGTTCTGGCAAAGTACAGAGTGGCCTGCAAATGCTAGCTAGTTTTTATCAGTGACGATTTACCATTCCTCAGTCTATGTTAACATAAGGCTAGTTTGGATTTATGAAAACACGGCACACCTGCAGCTTTCAAGCACACAGCGTGTGCATGTATGCACATACATGTGGACACGAGCATACACGTATGACATGAGAAGGGTCTGCACGGTGTTGACGGCAGTGAGTTCCATCTGGGATTACTAGGAGGTGTTATTGGGATTACTAGGAACGGTGAATCTCGTGGTGAGCCTAGAAGAACTCCCAGCGGACAGAACTGGAACGGGGACCCTTGGAGCAGGCAGTGCTCACCGTTAGGTGAGCCAGACACATCCTCATCCCCCCGCCACCGCCACCCCCAGCCAGCTAAAGATAGGGGAGGCTGCTCCCTCTGGGCTGGCCTCTGTCTCCCAACCCCCACGCCACGGTCATCCAAAGAGACAGGTAAGTGCACCCAGAATGAGTCCTGGAGAACGACCAAGGCCAGCACTGGCCCCAGGCTGCAGGTGTCTGTTGCTACTGAATAAATCATGATTGGGCCCAATCAAGCATCTTCCCCCAGAGGAACGCTCTCGGCCTCCCAGATGCTATCTTCCCCCAGGAAGCCAGGTGGCACTTATGTGACCCTTCTTCAACAGATGGCGAGCAGGGGCGAGCCTCCCACCTGGTCAGGCTTACGTTTCCCAAGCTGGAACCAGCCTCTGCAGTGATCCACGCAAAGCCCAGCAGACTGCTGCTCTGCTCATGCAGCTCCCTGCTCAGGAGCCCCCCCAAGGCTCCCCACCCTTTACATCCTCAGCAACCCCTTCTTCTGCTGCTCCCCTAAACGAACTTCTGCTAGAGTCACCCCAGCATTCTTACAGCTCCTTAAAAATTCTGCGCATGTCCACCTCCATGGCTTAGCCGTCCACTCCCCAAATGGCCTCCCTTCCCATCTGGTTCCGGGCCATTCCAAGGGCTGCATCCACAGGGCTGGGTTTGGTCAGCTGAACCCCCTGTGCCATCAGTCACTTTGACCCTAAGCCTGTCTGGGGCAGTGTCCACGACCCCAGTGCTTCGCCCGGTGCCAGCACACGGGCCCCTCCACAGGCCCCTGTGGTCCTCATGTGCCCCCATCAAAGCATTCTGCATGCTCCATCCTAACTGCCTGTCTACCTGTCTTGTCCTCCCCTGGACCCAGAGTTCCAGAAGGACAGGGACGTGTCCCCATTGCCCGTCAGTGTCTATCTCCGTCTCCTTTGTATTCTCAGGGCCTAGAATAGAGTAAACCCTCGATTCCGAATGAATGGAAGGAAGAAAGAAAGAATGAATAGATGTATTATTTGTCTGGAGGAAAGCCAGATATCTCCAGACTCCTCCAGTTCATCAACTCTCTATTTAAGAAACCCTCAAGCCAGCACAACTTCCTATTATTATCTCTTATTCCATCCTTTATATCAAGATCGTTGTCTAAAATGCCTTGGGAACAGTTTCAACTCAATTCCAGAAAAGATAAATAGCTTATGCCTGACACAGACGAGTAAATAACTCAGATTATCTATTTTTGCCCTGGTTTCTTACGTTGACAAGGCAATCGAGCTGACGCGGCATTGCACTGATCCAGTAATTGCTTTTATAACATGACCTTTAGAATGCTACACATTTTCATGCAGAGAAATTCGGTTAAACCCTGTAACTTACTCTGGATATCACGTGTCTTTGAATATGCTTCGGCCAAGAGTAACCAAATGTGAGAGGACCAGATAAGAAAGATGGAGGATTAATTACTCATCTTGGTTGAGCATTGCTGGTGAGTGGGCATGATTCATTTTCTTGAGAGGGAGGGAAGGAGAATGGGAGACAGAGGGATGGGGGCGGGACAGAAACACAGACAGAGACAGAGGGAGACAAGGCTGGGGGTGGGGATTATCTGGACCATTTGCGGGATGCCCTGCTCCCCCATCAGCGGGACTCTGGGCTCTTCTGGCCCCAGCTGGCAGTGACAGCAAGAGTAATGGCTGCATGCTTTCTCACCTCTCTCACGTGTGTCGCATTGCCACCTTCTGGAGAGCTTTGACGTCCATCATCTCATGAGATCATCCACCCTGAGGCCTGCGAAAGAGCAGATGTGCTGTCTTGAACCCCAGCATCCTCCAGAAGGGCTCATACCAGGGCATCCTCCCTGTACTGGCCGAGCAACAGGCAGGGACTTGCCCTTCCCCAGGGGGCCCGTTCTGGCCTTGATGGCACCCGTGGTTAGAAGGTGTGTGCGGTGGAAAGCAAGCCTGTGGACTTTGGAGCCAAACGTGAGCTCGGCCTCTGGTCGGCTCTGAGATTTTGAGTCATGACCTTGCTTTTCCTGGGCCTCTGCCTCCTGGGCTGGGAAATGGGGGCATGGCGGGGTTCCCCCTCGGGGAGATGATAGGAGCACTGCAGTGATTAGGAGTGCAGGCTTCCAAGTGGGCAGAGCTGGGCTCAAGTTCTTGTACTGTCACTTTCAAGACAGATGACCTCAGGCACATTGCTGAATCTACATGGACCTCAGTTTCTCCATCTGGAAAATGAGGATGATAGCAGCACCTCTCATAGGATCATTGTGAAGATTAAATGAAACCAAGTAGGTTGGGACCAAGGGAAAGTCATGATACTGGCCAACACTCACACAACAATTACTAAACACTTACTATTCACCAGGCTTTGTTCTGGGGTTGATGTATGTATGTCTATGTGTACATACACTGTAATCCTTACAGCTACTCCTGAGTTGGATAACATTATTATCCCTAGTTTACAGATGAGGAAACTGAGACTCAGAGATGGGAAGTAACTCTCCCAGGACCACACACCTGGTGAGTGGCAGAGTCAAGATTTGAACACAGGCTGTCTGGCTCCAGACACTGGGTCCTTACCCTAACCTCTCAGCAAGGACTTATAAAACTCAGCTGTTTCTCTTCAGAACCCAGACACACTGCAAACGCTTAATGCAAGCTCACTTTCCCTACCCCTACCCCATGGCCCTCGTGTGGAATTGAAATCTGTCCTCTATTTATAGTCTGCTCATTGTCCCCAGGACCTGTCTCTAACCATCTCTTCTTCGTGCCTTGTCACAGCCATTCTGTTGCTTGGAGATCAATTAGCCAATTTCCCATCCACCTCTTCTCCAGGCTAACCTTTGTCCCCATTCCCAATGGGAACTCTCATTGATTTCTCATTCATAAATTTGCATTAATGACCCTCCATGTACCAGGCACTGGGCTGAGCACAAGATAGAGCCTGATCTCTTGGTTCTCCCACTCCAGTGGGTGGACTAGGGGGTCCCTGCCCCATTCTGATGACTCCTTGTGGGATCCTCACCAGTTTTGCTATGTCCCTCTAAATACTGGGGCCAAGAAATCAGCCCAGCACTGCTTTGAGCCTTCATAGCCACCCTGGGAAGTGGGCAAGACAGCAATTATTGTCCCCCTGTGACTGATGAGGTCACTGAAACCCAGAGAGGGAAAGTGACTTGCCCAAGGCCACACAGCAAAACCATGTTTCACAGATTCACACATCTGGCTTCAGTCTCCTAACTCTCAGGGTGACACTTTCCTTGGATTTGGGGGAGGGAGGAGCAGGAGCTTTTTTGGGGAGGGGGAGCACCAGACCTTGACCTTCTTGGCATCTCTGCCCACTGAGATTTGCAGGACCTGGCTGGTGATGGCAAAATTACCACCTGCTTCAATTCTTCCCCCAACTCAGTGGACGCAGGGGGCATCTGATGCCCTACCCCTGGTCTGCAAAATATAAAAGCTAAAAAAATATCCCTGAGAAGTTAAAATTAGTTTTCCACCTTCTTCTGCCCCAGAAAGAGCTAACAAATCACCTGGAAGGAACTTTTTCCTTTCTGGAAGCTGAGAGGGGTACTGGTGAGGGTGCTGAGGTTGGGGCCTGAAAGGTTGTTTTTCTCCCCAGCCTCATTTTCCATTTCCCACAGAGAAGGCACAGCACTTGATTCTATTTTAATATTAAAAGCCAAAAAGAGAGGTGTTTCTGCCCCAGGCCTGGCTGCCCATGACAGCATCAAGAGGCATTGGGGCTTAGCACATGGCTCAGAGGGAGGGAGTCCTGAGGGTCACGTGCCTGGCAATTAAGGCCGGCTCCAGACAGCAGTGCCAAGAGGGAGAGGGGCTGCCGGGAAGCGGGGAGAGTGCAAGTCTCCTGGTTCAGTCCCCAGCCCTGCCCTGACTCTGGACTGTGAGCCCCTTCTTTCCCTTGTCTAGGCCTCAATCTTCTCATCTGTAAAGTGGGCTCATACTGCCTACCTGAGTGGAATCAGGTAAGATGGGGAAGGGCGAAGAAGGGACCCCCTTTACCTGGATGTTGTCTTTGAAGTAGCCGCCAGGCAGGGGACAGGGAAATAGTCACAATCCCATGTGACCACTTATGATGTTGTACTTCTTCTGGATATGGAGAAATGGAAGCTTGGGGAAGCCAGCAATGCTGGTATTCAGGCCTAAATCTCAGGAACTGCAGGGCCCAAGCTCTTTCCAAACAGCCCATCTGACTGTACTTTGCAAACTCTTCTTTGCCTTTTGAGTCTGAATGACCATTACCAGGCTTGCTCCAGGGAAGCAACCTGAGCTCCATGGTGGCCCCTCAGACTGCCCTCAAGTCGGAGGCCCTGAAGCCCCTCCTCGGAGCAGGACCACCAGGGACCCCTCTCCCAGCTCCCATCCACCCCTGCATCCCCACCCCCAGAGACAGTCCTCCTGCATTCCAATGCCCTGTGCAGCAGAGGTGCCCCTGCACATCTACCTTACACACAGGAACTGCTCACAGAGAATGACAGAAGGAGCAGGGGATGGTAGTTTCCATAGCAACGCTGGGTTTCTCATTCCTGGCACATAAAATGCCAAAGCTGGGTTGGGGTGGTGCGGTCCCCTCTCTCGTTGGAGAGGAGTCTCTTCCTCCCTCCCCTGCTGTCGCCATCTCCACCTTGCTTGGTCCCATCCAGACCTCGGGGGAGGGGCTGGGACACTTGGACCCACAAAGGCTATTAAACTTGACTCCATGGATGACAGACCCACCGGGGGCTGAGGACAGCCTGAGGGATCTTTCAGTCGACCGTGACCTTGTGCAGAGGGAGTTGGGAAAGAAAAAGAGGGGAAGGGAGAGAGGACAAGATTGTCCCCACCTCACCACCACCCTGGGAGAGTACTGTCCATAAAGAGTGACCCCTGTCAAAGGGGCTGCTGGGTACCCCCAGAGGACGCTGACTCTTACTGCAGCCAAGGACCTGGCCTCGGGGTCACGTGGACCTGAGACTCAGTCCGGGCCTTGGCACTGATCACTGTGTGGTCTTTGCTCTCTGAGCTTGAGTTTATTCCTCTGGAAAATGGGAGAAATAAGAGACTCCAGCCCCTGTGGTGCAATGCTTGGTACCTCAGAGTGCAAATAATGATGCTCATTCTTACAGCTTTGTTATTATTATTAATAATAACATTGAAGTCCAAAACTTCCGCCTGGCAGGGAGCCTTCCACAGCCCTCCGTTCTGCTCTTGCCACTCACCTGCCCCCTACGAGAACCCTCTGGCCCTTCCAATCCAGCTGCTCTGCTTCCTGCCTGCGGACTGAGCTGAATCAGAAGGCGGGTTTGGGGAAGAAGCATCGCACCAAAGAGCAGTCCCACCTCCCAGCCTTTGCTCAGGTGCCCCTCTTGTCTGAAGTTACTGCCCCATGTTCCCTGTTCAGATCCTCCCTGATTATATCCCCCTCCCTCAGGAAGTCCTCCCAGCCCACAGGGATCTTGCCCTCCCCTGAGCTCACCTTGTTCCTTGATCCCAACTCTTACCATATGTTACCTGGGAGCACCTGTGCTTCATAAGGAACCACATTCCCCAGCTCTTTGGGGCGAGCTGATATAACATTCGTCGACCGTCCTGGGTGCTGGTCACTGTGCTGAGAATTTACAGGTGTGCCCCGCTATCCGAAAGTAGAGCGTTCCTATGAAAACTTCCGTAAGCCAAAATGATGTAAAGTGAAGAAGCAATTACTTGAGGATGCATCTTGCTAACAGATGCACAAAATAGATCGAGATAAAACACAGACGTTCACAGAGTTCAAAGCTATGGTGGCTTGATGCTGAGTGTGGTTCCCAGGAAGGGGCTTGGTGGGGCCACTCTTGCTGCTGGGGTTCTGCAGTGCCTCTATCACAGCTCTCTGCAAAACAAACACTGAACGCCATTTTCACTTTTCACCTTTTTTTGTAAAATTAAAAATCCTCTTCAGATTTCTTTTGGTTAAGGAAACAGGTCTTTCATAAAAGTGAAGTGATGTAAAGTGAACTTTCGAAAAGTGAGGGGTACCTGTACATGGGAAAGTGGCCAGTACCCCAGCCGATACTCAGTAAACCGCTCTTATCATGGATAAATCTCCCTTAATCCTAACAGTCACAGAAAATAAGTACCCTTGTTATCCCCATTTTAAAGATGAGGAGACTGAGACTCCCAGGGGTTGATGGATCTGCCTAAGGTCACAAAGCTAGAAAATGGCAGAGCAGAATTTTAACCCAAAGCCCTTTACAGAAGCAACAGGGTGAAACAGCATTAACAGGTGGCAAAATCCTTCTTGGGGAGGAAATGGCCTTTATTTGGAAAATACTTTGACAACTGTCTCCATTAGAAGGTGACACGTGAGCCCAAGAACCAAGAAGTAAGTCGTAAGAGCTGAGGCTTCATGAGCCCCTGCCATGCCCCAGGTGCCTCCCCAAGTACTGCAAGTCGATTTACCCAGTTAATCCTCCTAATGACCCTGTGAGGAAGGTCTGAGGGTTAGTTCCATTTTGCAGATGCAGAAACTAAAGGGCAGGAAGTTAGGAAGCTCTCCCGACGTCACACAGCTAGCAAACTGGGGCAAGATTCAACCAGGCAGACTGACTCTGGTGCCTCTGCTCTCAACCCCTTTGCTCACAGGCTGGACTGTTTTGCAAAGACAAGGAGTGGAATTTGTGGTTTGCTCCTGGGAGGAGCAGAGGAGAGACACTGGAGATCAGTGTAGACAAGTGATATAAAGAAGCCATTAAAACGGGTTGAGATGGGCTAATGGGGGCAAACCCCCAGTGGTGGTGGCTGAAAGGTCCCTTAAGAGCACAGCTGCCTAATGTGCATTTTAAGGTGATTTGCATTTTTGTGATGGAAACCCTAGCTTTCTCCCTGCTCCCGTTCTCCCACCAAATCTCCAGTGAAGTGTTCTATGCTAATAACTGTTTTGTATGACTGCGGCAGAAGGGGAGAAGTTAAGTGAACAAAGAAAATTATCTTTAGTACTTTAGTAGGCAGATTTCAGGAGAGGAGATGAGGATAAAATTAATACACACGCACACACCTTCTAATGCAAGTTCAGTCTTTTGCACCTTATTTTACATCTTTTTGTGATAATTTGAAGAACAGTCAGAAATAAAGAAACAGGGACTATAGAGGCCAAAGGGAAGGGGGAAGACAGGAGAAAGATGGAAAGGTTTGGCAGGTGAAAAAATACAGGAGCACATGGGAATGTGAGTGAGAACTAGTAAGAAAAAGAGTCTTGAGAAATGAAACTATGAGATCTGATTGAGATCCTCTTAAGTTTGATGGGAAAGACACAAATAAAAATTGGAATTACTTTTTAATTACTTTTGTTCGTTGAACTGTGCATCCTGAATACAACTCCATCCAAAGACTGGGCCACATGGGACCCTTGCTTGTGATCAGGTTACAGTAGACAACAAGGATAAGGAAGAAAATGAGCTTCACGCATCATCAGTTTGGTGTGAGACACAGTACAAGAGGAAGCAATAGTCTGGAGATAGCAGTGACCTTGATAATAGGAGTCCTTGCCTCCCCCCACCCAAATTCACAGAAATTTTGATTTAGATGTCCACAGGGCATGGAATTGGAGATTGATACTAATATTTTTGAAGCTTTCAAAGGGTAGGAAAGCTCCATCTGACATTGAATTACATAGGAATAACTGACTACTAGAAATAATGCCAGGAAATCTGAGATCCCCCTCCTCTCTCCTGCCAGCTAGCAACCGATGAATAATCAAGACTAAAACACTGCTTCTGGTCACCCATGGCTGGAAGAGTACTAATCTGTTAGAGTAGACCATACCTATGATATAATAGCTATAATTAGTTCTGTAGATGCTGAGTTATTTTAGCAAGCTTATATAGAGTTCATCTAGAATGCTGTTTTGATTCTTCTTAACTAATTTCTTTGGTTCTTTCCAATTCGAGCGAGTTTATAAACCACAGATCTCTAACCTACAGGGATATCCAGCCAGTTGAGTGTTTGATGCCAAGGCAGTTTCTCCCCAGACATCTGTTACACAAGTGGAGCCCAGAAAGGGATGTCTCTAACCAGATAAACTGGCAAAACGTGACCCAAGAGGGACTGCCCCTGCTCTGGGGCAACATCTTATCCAGACCCTCAATGAACATTTATTGAGTATTTCACTAGATATGAGATATTGAGGGCAGACATCATGTCTTCATGATTTGTTTCCCTGATGGCCTTTCCAGGAGCCAAACCCAGCACTTAAGAACTGCTGAAGAAGCACCATGTACCTGGCTGCCCAAGTCAAAAACCTACCAGTGGCCCTTGACTCTATCTGGCTCTCACTCCCCACATCCAGGTTGTCAGTAAACCCAACTGGCTCTGTCCACCTAAATCCTACCTAAATCAGTCCAGTGATCACCAGCCGCCTCCTGTCTTAACCTAGCCATGGTCATCTCTTGCCTGAGTGACAGCAGCAACTCCCTAACTGGTCTCTGCAGCCAGCCTTGGCCCTCTCCATCCTATTTCCACAGGGCAGCCAGAGAGGTCGTTTGAAAACAGAAATCAGATTGTGTCACCCTCTGGGATATTTCTCCTTCTCCTTCAGCTAAAATCCCAACCCTCACTGTGCTAGAAGACCCTCCACATGCTGCCCATCTCTCTGCCTTCTCTTCCTACCCCTGTCCCCCTTTGCCCCTGCTCTTCCAGCCCTACAGAGGTCCTTGGGTCCCTGAACACACCAAACGTGTCCCTCCCCGCAAGCCTTGGCCCTTGCCGTTCCCTCTGCCTCTAATGTTCTTCCCCAGATGTCTGCACCACTCACGATCTTTTTACTTGAGTCTTTGCAAATGTCACCTCTTTAAATAGTCCTTCACTGACCATCCTCTCTAAAGTAGCATCTCCCATCCTTCTCCATCTCCTGCTTTACTCTTCCTGGTACCGTTTATCACTGCCTGTCACTTTATGATATTTTTAATCGGTGATACTAGGATGTTAGCTTCCTGGCTGATGTCAAGGGTTTTCTCTCCTCCACCGTGAGTCCCCAGTGCCTGGACCTTGGCACTCAGTAGCTGCTCCAAATTACTTGTTGAGCGAGTGAATGCACCATGTGTTGAAATGAATGCACATATGAAGTACCTAGTTTTTAAATGATTGACAGGCGAGAGATTTTGTAATTAGGGTAGTGTGGTACCCGTGAAGATGATGTGGTCCCCAGACCAGCAGCATCAGTGTGACTCGGAAGGTTGTTAGAAATGCAAACTCGTGGGTGCCACTCAGACCTATTGAGTCAGACACTGGGTGAGGGCCCAGCCATCTGCATTGTAACAAGCCCTCTCGGTGACTCTGATAAGCGCTCAAGTTTGAGAACTACGCTGTAATAAGGACCCTTGAACCCAGCATTCAATTTACACCACATACAGCAGGCTGTCTCCTTTGAGTTAACTGCTGAAGTTATTTTGTTTGGGGGCACTAACTCCCACTCCAAATGCTGGTGGAGAAATGATTTTCAGTGTAATGAATAACGCCTGGACCAGAAACCAAAACAGAACGCCTGTGGACTTGTGTCAAGTAGGCGAGCGTGTTCGTCATCGTTCTGAACAGTTGTTCTGAAGTACGAAGAATTTTTAACATCCAAATATTATAAAAACTGCACCAGCAATAAGGACAAATTAACCTTTGGGAAAGTAAAATAAATGTTCCTTTTTATTATTTGTGTGGGTGTCAGCAGGCCTCCCCAAGCCAGATGGAGTTACAGAACTTAACCCTATGAGCGATGAGAGAGAGAAAGAGAGAGAGAGAGAGAGAGAGAGAGAGAGAGAATATGGTGGCTATTCCACCCCATGTCATTCAAAGAGCATTAGTCCAGATTGCTGGTCCTCTGCCGCCAGCCCCCCCCCCCCACCCAGGGCACATCCAGAAATGCGTGGGGACGTTTTTTGTTGTATGATGGAAGTGCTACTTGCTTTCAGTGGGTGGAAGCAACCACAGGACAGACCCACACAGCAAAGAACTGCCCGCCCCAAATGCACAGCCCCTCCCCCAACCAAGCAACCCTCCCCCAGAGTGAGGGCACTTCCCAACCATTCTCCTTATCAACTCCAGTCCTGCTTCCCCTCCTGGAGCCAGAATCCAGTTTTCCAAGACGCACGCCTTTCCTGCTCCCTGGGCCCTGCACGCACACCAGCTCCTGTTTCTGGACACAGGTGAGGAGCCAGGGATCGGAGTCAGAACTGGAGGAAAAACAGGTCGTACTGGTCCGATTAGAGACAGTCTGTGGGGCTGCCATGTGACGATGCCTAAGGAAATGTCAAGGGTGATCTGCTATTCCTGACCTTTTGCTGAGTTTATTACTGAGCAAGTTGCAGCTTCGTCGTGGAGGAGGGAGGTTCATTCAGCCAGGTTTTCACAAACATAAAGTGAGGTGGCTGGACGTGGTGCTCTCCACAGCCCCCCACTTCCAGCTCTGGGAGAGGACGGCACAGAGGCTGGGAGCCACGGACCGGAGGCCAGCTGCAGGCTCACTTGCGTGACCTTGGGCAAGTCACTTGCCACTCTGTCTTAGTTGATTGACCCAATAGTAAAACGGGAGAATGGAGTTAATCTTTATAAAGCATCAAGAACTGAGCCAAGGGACTTCCCTGGTGGTCCAGTGGCTAAGACTCCATGTTCTCAATGCAGGGGGCCTGGGTTCGATCCCTGGTCGGGGAACTAGATCCCACATGCCACAACTAAGAAGTCCTCATGCCACAACGAAGATCCCACATGCCGCGACTAAGACAGCCAAAATAAATAAACATTAAAAAAAAAACAAAAAACCTGAGCCTAGGGGGTTAGGGGAGGGCTGGAGTGGGTGGTTGGGGTGAGCAGATGTAAGCTATTATACATGGAATGGATAAACCACAAGGTCTTACTGTATAGCACAGGGAACTATATTCAGTATCCTATGATAAACCATAATGGAAAAGGATATTTAAAAAAGAATGTATATATATGTATAACTGAATCACTTTGTTGTACAGCAGAAATTAACACAACATTGTATATCAACTATACTTCAATAAAAAAAATATTAGTATAACTTTTAAAACTTAAAAAAAAAAAGAACTGAGCCTAGCACCATATAAGTTTTTACTGTGATTATAACATAAGGATTTGACATGGTCCTGCCCTGCTGTTACTAACTCAAGATGGAAGAAAACATGGAGCCCACGCAAGCCTTGGCTAATGCAGCCTAAATCCAAGGGTGGCTATAACCTTAGGCTTCCCAACCCTTAGTCGCTGGAGAAGTGTAACTCGCCACTTTACATCAGCACCCTCAGGGGGTCTCCAGCTGAAGGGCATGTGCTTATGGCCCAGCCATCTGGAGCGAAGAGGGAGAATTCTCCAGTTATTGTGGCTCTTTTAACATCAGTCGCTGAACAAGCAAACCGAGAAGGTATATTGCCAATTATGAACAGAGGAAAATCAGTCCCCCACCTTCTTCCCCCACTTCTACCCCTGCAGCTCTGGTGTCCATCACGTGAGATGCAGAAGGGTCTTAAAAACCACTTAGCTTAACCCAACTCCCAGTCCCAGGCCGCCATCAAAATGGTCAGGTTTTCATGTAACATTCTCAGTCTGTTTCATTCAAACTTCATTAAGGCAGATAGATGGAAGGGCTTGGGGAGTCAAGTACCTAACATTTTTTGAGTACCTACTATATGCCAGACCATAAGACAGGTGAGACCTATCATCTATCTATCTATCTATCTATCTATCTATCTATCTATCTATCTATCTATCTATCTGCCCCTATAATCCCCACCCCAAATTTGTAATTCCATTTAATGGAAAGGAATCTAAAGACATATGAGAACTCTATTATACTCATTTTACAGAGGATGAATGACCATCAGGGAAACTGACTTGTCCAAAGTCATGCAAGTGGGAAGCAGGAGACCTGAGATCCAAACCGGCTCAGTCTGACTCCAGCCCATGCCATTTCCCAACACTAGGCTGCTTCCCAAAGCTGTTTCCATGGAAAACATGGTAATAAGCAATAATGATAATCCTGGAAAAAAGGAGTATTTGGTAAAGGCTCTGCTCGTGAAAGCCTGTTTTCATCAAGAATTGTATACAGCTACAAGTACTAGAGTTTCAACTTCAGCATGAACCAAAAGAGGCTGGCATGGCACTTCCATGAGGTCTTTAGAGACTCGGGGTCCTTGGATTTTCCTGCTCTGCCATCCTCATTGTCTGGCTTTCATCTTCAAGGTCCAGATGGCTGCTGGAACTCCAATCATCACATCTATATTCCAGGCAGGAAGGAGGAGAAAGGAAAAAGACAAAAAGGGTCTATGCTGTGCTCTTCTTAAGGAGACTTCTGAGCAGTTCCACTCAGAAATTTGCATTTATGTCTCAGTGGCCACCCCATCTACTCTGGGGAATGTATTCTTTCAACTGGGCACATTGCTGTTGAGTATATATCTGTTAGTGTCCTCCACCCCAGCTGGGGTCTTTCTGCTCCTTAAGATCTAGATAAGAATGCTTCCAATCCCCATTCTATTCCCCAAGAAAGTCCCAAGCACCCAACCCCTAACATTTATGCAAATTCTCAAAGGATTTACACCCCCATGGCCACCTCTAGCTCCTGATTCCACTGAGTTAATTCCATTTATCAATTGTCTTGCTGTCCTGCATGTTCTGTGTCTGTCTTGGGTGAATCCAACTGAGGAATACCTTACCCATGTTTGCGCGTTTACACACACACACACACACAAATCCATACTTGCAAGGCATTTCTATGTATGAGAGATTGTACTTAAGATTGGAGGAGATGGGCTAAGAAGTTATATCACATTCAGAGAATAAAAAACTTGCCCAAGTCAGTCCATATAATAAGTAGCAGTTCAAATAGCACATCATTTTGTCCCATATGAAGGGACCTCATCCAGCCCAGTGGCCCCTCTCTCTTCCCCATTTCCATGATGGTAGGTCTGGTTCTACAGAAGCAGCATCTGAGATAGGGATTCTTGTGCAAATGATCTATTGGAGGCTGTGCTCTCAGGAGGAACTTAAAAAGGAAGGGGGGAAGCAGGATAGGGCAGAAGAAGAGGCAAAGCAGAGGTGTGGGTTCCACGGAAGCTTAGCCTCAGCCCAGTACCATGGGGAGCTCTGGAGTGTGAAAGGCATTACAGGTTTATCCCTCCTTGAGCCAAAGAGGGTGGCCTTTTAGACTCTGTATTGGTCATTCAATGGCTGAGGGTGGGCAGGGTGACCTCCCAGGTCTCGGTAGGGGAAGCGTTCTCAGTTGAAGGGTACACTCAACCTCCATAGCAGGGGGGGGCTTTGGTGAACCAGTCCTGCCAGGGTGTCTGGGCAGGTCCCCAACAGTGTCTATGACACTCTGCCTTCTCCATGGCTTCTGGAAACTCTAAATTCTCCTCCCTTATTTAGGGAGAGGATTTAAACTCCCCCCAGCTGCCCACTCCCAAACATGATTTTCCAAACATGATTTTCCAAACATATCAGAGGTCTCAGAAAAACATAAGCAAGATCCAGCCCTGAATTTAGAAGGCAAATAGGGTTTCAAACAACAGCTCTGCTTCCCTAGCTAGATGCTAACTATCTTGAAGGCATTGATTCTGGATCCCAGGCCGAATGCACTCACCTCACCCAAGGCGTGCAGCCACTAGAGATTTTTGTTTTGTTTTGCTTTGTTTTTATGGCAAATTAAATGATTCACCAGTTAGCCCACCTGCCTGAACCACTGGGTCAGGGGGCCTCACCGACTCCACCTGCCCTGCTCTCCAGCAAGTGATGCTGAAACTCCTGAAGTAATTGTGTCATCCTGAGCTGTTCAAGTTTATTTCCACTAAAAATACACTCTGAAACTGGGGCACAATGAAAGATTGCTGGCAAATGGGGAAGAGGAAAAAATAAAGACTCTGAGGCCCTCTGATTCCTCACTGAGTCACCTCCAAACACTCACCACCGAGCTGAGCTTGGACCCTCTCCACTCATCACTGTCATCAGTAAAAGCTAAGGCAGTCTGTGTGGCTCCAGGAGCTTGTGAGTCATTGTTAGGAGATGTCCCTGTTGGAACTGAACCTGGCATTTTACCAGGGAGAAAACAGAAGAGCTAGAGGGGAAGTGACTTGCTCCTGGACCACATCAAGGATTAGTGGTGGAGCGGAACTTGGAGTCCGTGCTCGGCTTGCTCACTTCCCCACCCCCCAACGTCCCCAAGTCCCCCATCCCCACCTCGTACCTGTGTCTGTAGTTCCTGTGTCACATCTTAAGGCAGCATAGGCATGTCAGAGGGGTCAGTGAGAGCATCTTCACTATCAGTAAAGAATGCTTTCAGCTTCAAGTTACAGAAAACCAGATCAATGGCAGCTCAACTGTAAGGACATTAGTGTTGACTTAATGAGACCACGGAGGGAGGTAGCCCCAGGGCGGGACCACTAGCTCAGCCATGTCAAGAAGGATCCAGCCTCTCCACTCTGCCATCCTGAGGATTTTGACTCTTTACCCTCAAGCTTATTGCCTCGTGTCACAAAATGGTTGCCACAACTCTGGCTATAAAGTCCTCATAAATAGTATCCAAAGCTAAAAGGAGTTACCCAAAAAAGGCGGGGGGCTGCTTTCTCTCTGGGTAGCTCTCTCTTCTATGGAGGAAGGAAAATTTTCCTTACATCTCACTGGCCAGAACCAGGTCATGTGCCCACCCCTTCACCAATCACTGGCAAAGGAGAATGAGATCATCAGGCTTAGTTTAGACCAATCAGGATTCACCTTTGAGTCTGGACATATTGCAGTGCCCACACGGTCAGAGTTCTCTCTGCGGTTCCTTCTCTGTGAAAAGGGGGTAAGTCCTACCCACCACCTGTGGTTATCATGAGGATCATTGAATGAAAACACTCTGGACCTATATGAGGCAGAAATATTATTCTTGCAATCCTGAGAAGGAAAAAGTCTATAAAAATAGACCTTTGATCATTAGAGAAATACCGTCTATGAGGAGCTGAGTTACAAGGTGTTGCTAAGAGACATTTGTACTGAACACAAAACTTCTTTGGGAGAATAAATCCAAGGAGGGAACTCCTAGAATCGCACAGAGACCTCGGTGCTGAAGAGATGGCAAGAATAATTTGAAGAGCTGAAAAGGTGTGGGTGAAAGGGGGATGAAGAAGTGGCTGTGCCTGGTTGATTGTCAAGGGTGTCAGAGCAGGAGTGGAAAGGCATGGGGATTTAGGAGCTTCCTGTTGGTTCTCTGGGAGGAGCTGCCCAGGGGCAAGCTTTGGAAAGCTCTAGGGAGAGTGTAAGGAGAGCCTTATGGGGGAAGGAGGCAACAGACAGTGAGGTCTGGGCTGAGCCGGGGCTCCTGGCTCGGGAGGAACATGGTTGGGAGGCCCGGGGCAGGGGGGCATCTGGAGAATCCACTCCCACCTTCAGGCACCTGCACTGCCCTCCCTATTCCGTCTCTGCCTCACTGAATGACCTGGTCCAGTTGCTCCTCTCTAGAGGGGCCTCAGCTTTTCCATGAACTCCCAAAATGGGAGTTCATTTTGTTTTTCATTCTCTCATTCTTTAATTGCTCATTCAGCAAACACTTATTAAACTATATATGCAGAGGCAGGGAGGCGTGTGGTGTCAGAGTTGGTAGTGATCTTAGGTGACTTGCTTCACCCATCTGAGCCTCAGTTTCCTCCTCTGTAAAATGGGGTTGATCAACCTACCTCATAGGTTTTCATGTTGATTAAAAGAATTACTACATGTAAAGTGCTTACACAGTGCCTGGCACACAGTGAGTGCCCAGTCAATGTTAGTTACTGCCTTTACGTTCCGGGGAACCATGCTGGACACTGGGGGTCTGGGGATGAGTAAAGCAGGAGGGTTACTACCTTGGCACTTCGAGTCTAATGGGGGCTACGGACATGGATCAGCTAGTCACTTGAAACAGAATAGTAATAAATGGTGGTAAGAGATTCGAAGCAGAATCACAGGGTCCTGTGGCCACACGACCTGGGCAGCTGTGGGGATCCTGGGAAGCTTCCCCGAGGAAGCAGTTTTCAGGCTAACATCTGAAGGATGAGGAGGGTTAACTAGGTGAAGTGGGGGAACCTTCCAGGCACGTACAAACCCTGCAGTGGGGGGAGTATGGCATGCCCGAAAAACTGAAGGATGGCCTGGGGGTCTGCAACTCTGAGTGGGAGGAAAGATCCCCAAGAGGGGGTGGGGGCCAGACCAGGCCTGACTCTGGGGCCACATTTACCTGGTATTTTATCCTCAGGGAATGGGAAAGTACGATCACTGCTGTGCTTTAAAAAGAAGTCTCTCAAAAGATTGGAGGCAATCTAAACATCCATCCATAACGGACCACGTAAATAAATGATGGTACTCCATACAATGGAAAACTCACTTTTTAAAAAGAGCAAGGGGGGACTTCCCTGGTGGCGCAGTGTTTAAGACTCCATGCTCCCAATGCAGGGAGCCCGGGTTCGATCCCTGGTCAGGGAACTAGATCCCACATTCATGCCACAACTAAGAGTTCGCGTGCCACAACTAACAAGCCGGTGAGCCGCAACTAAGGAGCCCACCTGCTGCAACTAAGACCCAGCGCAACCAAAATAAAATAAATTTAATTTAAAAAAATAAAACTAAATAAATAAAAAGAGCAAGGAAGAGGAGGTGGTGACATTTCATGTCCGGAGAGGAAACAGTCTCCAAGATACGTTAACTGAGAAAGACCAGGGCATACCAGTGTTTATCATAGGCTGCCATCTGTGTGAAACCCAGCAGGAAGAGAAAAAGTAGGTACACATCTGCATATTCATATGTACATAAACCACCTCTGGAAAAATTCTTTAAAAACTGATATATTAGCTGTCTCTGGAAAGGAAAGCCAGGTGGCTGGGAAGACAGATGAAAAGGAGACTTGTACCATTTTAATTGTGAACTGTGTGTTTCTTGAGATTAGATAGCTAGCTAGCTAGCTAGCTAGCTAGATAGATAGGGTGAAACTTTACAAATAAAGTGGTTCCTCTGGTTGCTGTGTGGAGACTGAGTTGAAAGCTGAGAGTAGGAGTCAGCAGGTCAGTGAGTCATCATCTAGGAGCTGGTAGTATGGGGATGTAAGGATGGACAGAAGTGGATGGACAAAGTCAAAGATATGCATGAAATAAAACTGAATTCTCTTTGCAGCCCTTTCTGCTCTGCTTCTGTCACTTTTTGAATGGAAGAGGAGAACCTGAGACAGGAGAGACTGTCCCCCAGAGAGCCCTCCTCCATCAAGCTTTTGTCTAAAAGGTGGTTGTTTTGCACCTGGTGGCAGAAGTGGGATCTGAGAGGGACTTGAGCAAAAAAAGCAAGGGACAGTGTTAGGAGGGAAGGACCACTCCAGCAGCCTTCTCTCTGGAACTTCTTCCTCACTGGTCACCCTCCCTTGCAGAATTCTGGGTGTCAGAGTACTTAGGGGATCCATCAACCTTGTAGTTCTAGGCAAACATGTGGTTCATTGGTACCCCACATGGCATTCCCATCTCTCCTTGCCTAGGGTCATCACCTCCTACCTGCTAGTTCAGGGGAAACATTTCCTCATGGAGGAAGAAGCTAATCCTTTGAGTTAAGGTGATGAGGGAGTGATTCATGAATGGAACAGTTGAGTTCTGATTAAAATGCAAATGTCCTTGGGAGAGACAACATAGAAAGCTATAATTCACTCACCAGAAGTACAAAGCAACCCTTATAAAACTGTGAGTCACATGGTCACAGATAAAGGAACACAGTTCACTAACGAAAAAATAATTCCAGTTTGGCAGTTTGTTATGAAGTTAAATATAAACTTACTATCTTCAGTAAGATAGTTAAGTTGAGTGTGGCCCAACAATCACACTCTTAAATATTTATGCAAGAGAAATGACAGTATATGTCCACACAGACTTTTATATGAATATTCATAGCAGCTTCAATCATAACGACCAAAATCTGGAAACAACCCAAATGTCCATCAACTGGTAAATGGATAAATAAATGGTGGTACATCCACACAATGGAATATTACTCAGCCATCAGCAGGAACAAATATGGATACATGTGACCACATGGATGACTTTCGAACATTATATGTTAAGTGGAAGAAGCCAGACACAAAAGGCTAATCGCTGTTTGATTAGCTGCATGTGACATTCTGGAGAAGGCAAAACTATGGGGACAGAAATGAAACTGTTGAATTATCTTTAATTCAAATCAGTGGTTTCCAGGGGCTGGGGGTAGGAAGAGGGACTGACTGTCAAGGGCATGAGGGAATTTTTAAGGGAATGGAAATATTCTATATCTTCACTGTGATGGTGGTTACATGACTGTATCTGTTTGTTAAAACTCACTAAACTGTACACTTTAAAAGGTGAATTTGGACTTCCCTGGTGGTGCAGTGGTTAAGAATCTGCCTGCCAATGCAGGGGATACGGGTTCAAGCCCTGTCCAGGAATATCCCACATGCCTTGGAGCAACTAAGCCTGTGCGCTACAACTACTGAGCCCGCACGCCTAGAGCCCGTGCTCCCCAACAAGAGGAGCCACCGCCATGAGAAGCCCGTGCACCGCAACGAAGAGTAGCCTCCGCTCACCGCAAGTAGAGAAAGCCCGTGCACAGCAACGAAGACCCAACGGAGCCAAAAATAAATTAAAAAAAAAATTTTTTTAAGTGAATTTTACTCTATGTAAATTATACCTCAATAAAACTGATATGAGGGGGGGAAATGTCCACAGTTTCTTCACTTGTTTTTCTCAAATTCTGTTAAGTGGATGTGCCGTCTCCCAACCACAAAAAAGAAACTCCCACCCACAGCCGGAGCCCACTCGACTCTCAGCACCCCTGTTCTGAGTCTCCTGATCCTGCCTTATAAACTCCCCAAAGGCACCTTCCGGGTGGGGAGGCTACTTTAGAGGCTTCCAATCAACACTGAGAGTCCTGGAGGCTCACAGGAGGTGCCTAGGGCCCTGGGGGGAGTGGGAGGCCAGGAGAAGGAGCCATGGGGGCGGAGTTCTGGGCCCAGCCTCCAGGAGAGCAGCCCTTGTGGATGTTTCTATATATTGAACTTTCACCTGACTTTCTGTGGGAAACAGCGGTCCCTCTCAGCCAAAAAGAAATTTGAAAAGCACTGGATCTGATACTCCTTTAAAGCCCCCTTCAGATCTGACAGTCTGTAGCACAATATGTAGAAAGGAACTAATATTTATTATGTGTTCTAATTTAATCATTTGATTTAACCCTCACAGGAGCTCTGCGAAATGGGGATTGTTCACTTCAGTTTTCACACGTAGGAAGCGTGGACTCAGGGCCACTCAGCCCCAAGGCACAGGGCCAGTGCGGACCGGTCCAGCCACGCATGCCCACCCTATCGTGCATGAACTTTACAGGGCAATCGGTGGCACTCCCAGTGCAAAGTGCTTTAGGAGAGATGCAGATAAAGTAACAGGGGAGCAGTAACAGGGAGAGGTGCTTTCTTGCTGGAAAGAAAATACCCTTGAAGGCTGGGCAGGAAGCCTACCAGGAGCAGGGTCACAGGAGAGGAAAAGCCCGGAGCCCATCTTGCAGCTGGAGTGTGTGTTGGTGGGGGCGGGGAAGGTCACCTAGGAGAGGAGGGAGGCGGGCCTGGGGAGGCTGGTCAGAGAGGGGCTTACCTGGACCACCAACTCCCCTGGCAAATCGGCTTTGCAGAAGCTCAGGATGAGCAGAGGGAAAGAAAGGGCACCAGGCTCTAAAGCCGACGCCACTTGCAGAAAGCAGGGCTGAGGCTTTGCCTTCTTCCCATGGTTGCCAGGAGCAATGGCCCCCAAGCCATAAGGGAGGATGTGTGAATGATCCACGGGTGAATTAAACCAATATTTATTCACCACCGCTCAATCCTGGGGCCAGTGCCAGATGCTTTCACTAATATTAACTTATTTGATTTTCATAATAAGCCTGTAAAATAAGTGTCATTATTCCTGAACTCTCACTCGGCAAACACAGGCAGAGTGCTTATTACGTGCCAGGCACCCCTGGAAGACCTAGAGGTAGAGATGAACAAGACAATGGAAGGCATGTATCATGATTCTCCGTTTTACTAGCTCTATGTCATTGGTTGGGTTACCTCTCTGTGCATCAGTTCCCTCATCTATGAAATGGACATAATAGTAGCACCTACCCAGGGCTATTGAGAAGCATGTTAGAAAGCCTGGCTGTCTGCATGTCACGTGAGCCATGAGCTGCAGCTGATTGGACAAGGGGCGGGAGCCTGATGCGGAGGCAGCCAGCCCATTGGCCAGGGGCTTATGATGTGGCTATGGGCAGAAAGATGAGCTGAGCCCATCAGATTCTCTCTGTGAATTGGGAGATGCAGAGAATGAAGCCAGCAAACCAAAAACATATATTCACATGTACCCACAAAGGTTGGAAAGACATATAGATGCTCCAATATCCTAGCTTTTGAAAGGCACTCAGTTGGACTAATTAAGCCCCACCTCCTATTTATCCAAGGCCATTCAGTTTTCAGTGTATTTCAACCTCCAACGTTCCCACCACACCTGTGAGTTGAGTGGGGAGACAGCACTCCCCTCATTTTACTGATGAAAAAACTGAGGATCCCAGAGCAAAGTGACTGGTGGTGATCACAGAGCCGGCGGGGTAGAGAAGTTGGCATATAGAGGCAAGACCGGCTCCGGATGGAGCTCTCTCTCCATTACATCAGCCTTCTGGTTTCAACTGGTTCACCGGGTGTTCAGAAGAAAATCTTGTTCACTTTGTAGTTTAGTAAAAAATTAACAACATGTATTTTATTGTCAACTCTGAGATACGTTCAGGATTGAAAATGTGGCACATTTTGTTCCAGCCTTTATTTAGTACCTGGTTCGGATCCAGGCCCTATGAACAAAACAGCCAGGACTGCAGCTCGATTCTCTGTGCCAGTAGAGGGATGCTGGCACCGGATGAGTAATTCCGAAAAATGGGCAGCCCCTGAGCCTTGCCAGCCTTCCTCTGGGATGCCTGAGGGATGTCTTTTTGAACCCATTTCGTATTTTAGAATTCCTAAAAATTATTTTTCTGTGCCTCTTCCTCAAAGTGGGTGTTGGGGAGTTGGGGTTTGATCTGCTAAGCTTGGCCTCCAAGGTCTATCAATTGGAAGCTTCTTCCCAGTTAACCTCGTATCCAGGGATGCAAGTGCTACCCAAACTCCAGCCAGGATCACTCACTCATTATTCACTCAACATTCATTAAGCACCTAATATGTGCCGAGGACGGTGCTAGATGCTGGAGATAACATGACAACAGAGGGATAATGTCCCCATATTCAAGGAGCATATAGTTTAGAGTGAGATATATACATTAATTAATCAATCTTACGTGTAAATATAAAACTGCAATCTGTCGATCAGTCCAGAGTGGGATGATTAATTACAAGAGAGAGACCCGGCTTAGGATGGGTGAATGCGTCAGGAAAGGATGATCTGAAGAAGGGGTGGGTCTGCTGAGATCTGATACCCACAGTCTCACATCCCCACCCTGCCCCCAGCCAACCCTGGCCATCCCTGGGGCCAGAGTGTCTCTAACACCCTCATCTGACCTCGCCACTCTCCTGCTTGCAAGTCAGCAGTGACTCCCCGTTGCCGGCTGGCTAAGTTAAAACTTTTCACATGGCCTTCACAGTAGGGGTCTTCCAAGCTGGCCAAGTAGGCGACGCAAAAGCCTGGGGATATAAGAGCCAGAGGGTGGTCCCTGAGGGTCACCTCTGGAGAGATGACACCCCTGCTCCTACAGCCGATCCATCAAGACTACATCCTGAACATGCCTCTAACCCACCCACTTCTCTCCTCTTCCTCGTCCACCATCTGGGCCCAGGGCTCTTCCTACTGGGAGCTGCCCGATTACAACAGCCTTCTCCCCTCTCTCTGCCTCTGGTCTCACCTTCTTCCCCCTGCAGTGGCCAGAGTGCTCTGGGACCCCGTGATGCCCTCTACTGCATCACTGCCCCACTTAAACCCTTCACTGACTGTCACCACTACCACACGCTGGCCCGATTTCACACCCCTGCACCACCTGGCCTCGGCCTCCCCCGCACCGTCCCCAGCCTCATCTGGAATCCTACCTTCAGCCAGAAGGGATTAAGTGCAGCTGCCCTTGAGTGCCACACTCTCCCGGGAGACTGAGATTTGCACTTGCTGTTCTCTTTAGAGAGAAGCTCTTCCTCTCTCAGCATCCCTCCCCTCGGGGCTCAGACCAGGTGTTACCTTCTCTGGACACCCAGCCTGGGGCAGGCGTTCCCACTGTGCTCCTGCAGAGCCCAAGGCCCTTCACCACATTCATTGCAATGCGTTGCCATTGCCTGTCAGTCTTTCTAACCAGAGACTGATATGCACGAGAGCGGGACTGTGGCCACCACTTTTGCCTCAGTGGTCAGTGCAAAAATCTGGTGGCGGGGTAATGGTCAGCTGGGGCAGCACAGGTGGAAGGAGGGATGGCTGATAATTGGGTAGACAGATGGGTGGACAGGTCCACGGCTTGATGGAAAGAGGGTGCACAAGCAGGTGATAAGAGATGGACGGATGCGTGGTAAGAAGCTGGGCAGCTTGGGGGTGTGGTAACCGGTGTGCTTGGATTTGAATCCCAGCTCTACCTCTTACTAATTGTGTGACCTGGAGCAAGCTATTGAACATCCCTAAGCCTCAGTTTTTTCACCTGCAAAATGGAGATGATAATAATACTGTCCCCATATGGCAGCTATGTGAGTTTAATAAGTTGATCTGAGCACTGCCAGCGGGGTATGCCATGCTAAGGGGTAACAGCGAGGAGAGTCCAACCCTGGAGGGCCTGGACACAGAACGGGGAGGGCAGGTGGAGGTGGTCATGACAGGCAGGCCTGTGGCAGCAAGAAAGGATTAGACCAGAGAATGAGGAGGATGGGGCTGCCAAAGTCAGGGTGGGGGTAGCCAAAAGTGGAGACGGCGCTGCACTGGGCACCTTCATCTGCAAATGTGCAAAGCAGAGGTTCTGGTCCCCATTCAATGGAAGGCAGAGAGGCTGGCCTGGAGGCAGCTGGCGAGGGGCAGAGCTGGGGTTCGCATTCGGGTCTGTCTGGCTGCCAAGTGTCTTCCCTCTACCCCATTGCAGCTCACATATAAAGTGGCTTCCACTGCTGGAGCGCCATCAGCTAGGATCCAGTGGTCCAGCTGTGGTCACTGGGATGTGTCTCTTCCTTCTCCCCAAGGTGCCTGGCATGGGGAGGGGGGGGCTGTCTGGGAAGGAGGGAGGAGGGGAACCCTTTGTCTGGGGATGGGGGAAGGAGGTGACCTGATCTTCAAAGAGCAGAGTTTCTGGGCTGGAAGCGACTTGAGAGGTGGTACTGGTGCCCGTGTAATGGAGAAGGTGTGGACACCGGATCTGGATCTTGGCAGAAAATGCCTGTAGCTGCATTGATTACAACCTCCTGGGGAGATTCAGTAGCTCCTTTTCATAGATAAGGCACATGGGGTGGAATCAGGTACTGGCTGCCTGGGCTGGGCCAGCTGAGAGGGGAGACCAGCCAGCTTCTTCTCATCAAAGAGGGTGGAAAGGAGCTGAGGAGGGGGCAGTGATCTGTTTCCCCATCCCCTCAACCCCTTCTCCCCCAGATCTGCCACCAGCAGGCAGGACGGTGGGCAAGAAAACATAGGTTTATTGGAGACCGAGCACAGTGAGGAGCTGTGCATACACTTTCACAGACACAATCTCACTTTATCCCCATGACAAACTTCGTTATTAGCCCCATTTATAGATGGAAAAACTGAGGCTCAGAGAGACAAATGGCTTGCCCAAGATCCCACTGCCAGGAAGTTGAAGAACTGGATCCCAGCCCAGATCTCTCTGTCCCCAAAGTAGGTGTCACTACTTGAGCTCAGCATGCTCCGCCCCCTCTCTGGGCCTGGGTTTCCCCATCTGCACAATGATGCTCTTGACGAGATGATCTCTAAGGACTTGTCCTGGGCTGGAGCACACTCCCAAGGTGAAATGCACCGCCCTTTAGTTCTAGGATCAGGAACAGAGCATCTGCTCTGAGCCAGGTCCCATGCTGGGTGCTGGGGAGAGAAAACCGAAGACTCCGTCCCTGTCCTCAAGGAAAGGGCAGTCTGTGGGGGACTGACAGCCCCAGGGATGGTCCCAGTACCCGAGGTGAATTCTCCCGTACATGCTGAATCCTCCCAGGCACCCAGCCCCAGGGTCAGGGTCCAAGGGAGAGACGATAAAGAACCTGGGTCCCAACCAAGAGGGGCTTGTCCTGCTCATGGAGATTCACCAGGGCCCATCACAGCTCCTGACCCCAAGAATGAGGGTGGGCCTCACGTGTGCATCCTTCAGCCCTTTCACATAAGCCCCTGAGTTAGCTGAGGAAGGGATCCTTCACTAGCCTCATTCTG
This sequence comes from Balaenoptera musculus, assembly GCF_009873245.2. Taxonomy (NCBI): domain Eukaryota; kingdom Metazoa; phylum Chordata; class Mammalia; order Artiodactyla; family Balaenopteridae; genus Balaenoptera; species Balaenoptera musculus. Next base: position 92,252,335 of record NC_045794.1, on the reverse strand, counting down.
TAGACTAGGACAAAACTGAGGCTCAGAGGAGTTAAGTAGCTGATCCAAGGTCGTGGGGCTTTGGAGGAACCGGAAGATATAGGCCCTCCTATTGCCTTGTTGTCTCCTTCCACACCCCCTCCAAATCCCTTAAAACTCAGAGGAGATCTGAAAACATACAATACATGGCGCCCTGTGAGTCAAAGCTGGCAGACTCAACCACAGGGCAGACACAAAAGGCCTCCTGAAGGAGGTGGGGACTCGTGCTGGGTCCTAAGAATGGGGGGGGGGCGGGGCGGGCAACTGGCTGGAGCAGCGCAGGCATCCGGGCCGAGGAATCACGTGTGCAAAGGCCCAGGGACAGCGTAGCTCCCGAGCAGTGCTTGGAGCAGGGAGAACAGCTGGGGCAGGGAGCTCTGGGGCAGGGCAGGGTGAGGGCTGGGGACCCGCATGGGTGGCTCCTGGCTCTTTTGGGGGCTTGAGAGCCAGGCTGCATTTTACGGAAGCCGGGAGCTGGGAAGGTGCAGGGAGCGGCGCGGGTGGTACCCTGGCACTCCTCATCCACTGAGTCTGGGACACAGGACTGGGCTGACCTCGCTGTTTGACTCGAGTGGTCACTTTTTCTTTCTGTACTCGTTCCCTCCACAGAGGATCGGAATCTCCAAGAGTCCATGAAGTTCTGACATTTATGACTCGGGGTTGGAATGACCTTTATGAAATCAGCACCGTTACTGAGGAGCATGGGGGTGCCCGACCCTGGGAGGGGCTGTGCGTGAGGCCAGGGAGAGGCCAGGATGTGGGAGCAGGACCCATCTGGTGGCCTCTGGGAGACGAAGGAACTGGGGGTGCAGAGGAGGGCTAGGGGCAAGCTGTAGACCAGGCTGATGGACCACTTGCAGCCAAATGGGAGGGAGGGAGGGCAGCTAGGAGACAAACCTGAAATGGCAAACAGAGCCCTTCCCCTGCCCCCCTCCTACACCCCCTGCCCTGGAGGAGCCCATCCCAGCCTCCCCGCGCCTCACTGCACCTCCTGACCCAGAAGCCTGTGTGTTTTCTCTCCCTTTTGCAAACACCTCCCTCCCAGCTTCTCCAGCCCATCCCAACCCTGCCAGTTAAGTCTCATCCCCTGGGTCCTCCGGTCTCCAAGAGGCCCCTGAGGAAAGGAAAGAGAACACCCATCGTGTATTCATTCCCTCAGAAAATACGTGTGAACTGCCCACCCTGGTGCTGTCCCAGGCATGTGCAGTACGGTTGAGCAGGGATCCCTCCTTCCCGGGCTCACATGCCAGCCACAGAGAGAGCACTACATGGAATAGAAGAGAAGGTGGGCGATACGTGACGTGGAAGGCGGGACGAAGCAGCACAGGGCAAGGGGAACGGGGCGGCCGCAGTTTAAAAGAGGTGGTCAGGCTAGGCCTTGCAGTGGCGTTGGGGCAGACCTGAAGGATTTGGGGGGAGCTAGCTCTGAGCCACAGTCATTGACCCAAGGCTCACAGCAGCTCCAGAGTCAGCTGTTTTACAGGCTTAGAGGGTGAATGCATAGCCCAAGGTTGCTCAGCCAGTAAGTGGTGAACTCAGGAGTCAAACCCAAGTCCACTGATTCTGAACCCACACAGGGAAGTGTAATGGTTGGGACTGGAGCATGGATGCCGGGGACCTGGTGAATGAGAGTCGAACCTCAGACTGGCCACATCTTAGCTGAGCCTCAAGCAGGCTACTCTGAGCCTCAAGTTCCTCATCTCTAAATGAGGGTCATGGCAGAGCCCTCCTCGTGGGGTAATTTAGAGGATTAGAAAATGCAGCACACAGGGGATTTCCCTGGTGCTCCAGTGGGTAAGACTCCGAACTCCCAGTGCAGGGGACCTGGGTTCGAACCCTGGTCGGGGAGCTAGAGCCCACATGCATGCCACAACTAAGAGTCTGTATGCCACAACTAAGAAGTCCCCATGCCACAACTAAGAAGCCCGCATGCCACAGCTAAGACCCGGCGCAGCCAAAATAAATATAAATAAATAAAACTAAATCTTTTAAAAAGAAAAGAAAATGCAGTACACAGTGTTTACACAGCGCCTGGCACCAGACAAGGCTCCAAAGTGATGACAAATCGTCACCGTGATCAGCATCACTATCATCATCAACACTGTCACCTTCTTCATATCCCCATTATCGTCATCCCATCATCGTTATTTCTACTGCGCTTCATCTGCCCAAACCACAGCACAGAGCCCCCCAGTAAGGGCGTCTGGCCTGTGGCCTGGGCCGGTTGATGGAACCTCTATCGAAGGGCTGGCTGCTGTGAGAATGCCGCCTCGGTCGATGGGCAGGCAGGTTCCCTTTGGCTCCGTCTCCCCGGCGCTTGTTCCCTCGCTCCTCTCTCTCCAGGCTGATGAAATATGGACGAGCTGGCAATGGTGTCGCTGCCAAGCAGGCTGCCACCGCCCCAGGGAGGGTGATGGATAGCCCCGATTACACCGGCCCGGTAGCGGGGAGGAGGGGCGGGGAGAGCAGCAACCTCATGCATCTCAGGGCCCTCCTCCCAGCCTCCTTCAGCCCCCCTCGTCTGGCAGCGCCTGCCCTCCCAGGAGCTGCCAGGGTCTCCGCTCCAAAGGTTTGTGGCCTCTGTCGTCTTGGCCCCTCACTACAGCTGGCGGTGGAGAAAGGTCTGGTCTCTTTGCAGATGAGGGACGCGAGGCCAGAGGGGGGAAGAGACCTGCAGAGTGAGTGGCTGTCAAGATTAGAACCTTGGGAGGGAGGGAGACGCAAGAGGGAGGAGATATGGGAACATGTGTATATGTATAACTGATTCACTTTGTTATAAAGCAGAAACTAACACACCAATGTAAAGCAATTATACTCCAATAAAGATGTTAAAAAAAAAACATGATTAATATCTTAAAAAAAGACTAGAACCTTCCAATTTCCCAGTCTAATGCTTTTCCACAGCCTTGTCAACACCTGTCCAGATACTTGGGGTATTTTCCATACCTGGGGAGCAATGTATCTCGGATGTCCTGAGCCCTGTCCCTGGAGTCAGGGGGTTTGGATCCCAGCTCTGCCACTTAGAATGCCCTTAGGGAAATTAGTTAACCTCTGGGCTCAATTTCCCCATCTGTTAAATGGAGATTATGATCCTCGTCATCTCCTGGATTCAGAAGCCCACGTTGGGACTTCCCTGGTGGTGCAATGGTAGAGAATCTGCCTTACAATGCAGGGGATGTGGGTTCGATCCCTGGTTGGGGAACTAAGATCCCACATGCCGCGGGGCAGCTAAGCCCGCACGCCACAACTACTGAGCTCGCGCGCCTCAACAAGAGAGCCCACGTGCCACAAACTACAGAGCCCACGCGCCCTACAGCTCGTGCACCACAACTAGAGATAGAAAACCTGCACGTTACAACTAGAGAGAAGCCCGCGCGCCACAACGAAGACCCCACGTGCCACAACTAAGACCCGACGCAGCCAGAAAAAAAGAAAGAAAGAAAAAAAAGTATAAGATAAATAAATAAAAAAGACTCTGCGCTCCCAATGCAGGGAGTCCGGGTTCGATCCCTGGTGAGGGAACTAGATCCTACATGCATGCTGCAACTAAGAGTTCGCATGCCACAACTAAGGTGCCCGCCTGCCGCAACTAAGACTCGGAGCAACCAAATAAATAAATAAAAAAAAAAAAGAAGCCCACGTTCCCAGAACCATACCTGGGTCAGGGTCTCTGAGGAATGCCGAAGCTCCCTGCCCTCCTTTTGCCTCTCCACAACCCCAGTGCATCTTCCCCTCCCCTGTGCTGTGCCTTCCACCTGGAATGACTTTCCCCCTCTTCACCTGGTGAGCCCAGGGTCCAGTTCAAATATCACCTCTGCTGGGACGTCTTCCCTGGCCCTCATGTTTCTACATGGGGCATATAGCTCCCAAATTGGAAACATCACTCAGCCACCCCTGGGCCACAGCCTGGGTCCCACAGCACAGAGGTCCATCACTCAGCTGCCTCCCCCTCACAGTGTCCCGGCAAAGTCTTCTCCCTGGAGCCAGAGCAGGGGCTCGTTTTTGATGGAGAAGCCAGTCATTGAGATAGCAATTGACAAAAGCTCCGGGCTTTATTCCTACCAGAGATGTCTGACTTTCCACAGGGGATTAGAAGTCAGGAATTGCTTTTCACAAACCCGAGGGCAGAATCAGGAGTGGTGGATTTTTACAATGAAGGATAGAGCATAAAGAAGAGATGTTTCAATCAGCTGAGGCCCTACAAGCCCCCTAAATCCCACCGTGCCAACAGCTGCCTGTGTCCCTCTGGGGCGGGGGCAAGTGTGTATCACCTGGACCCGGCCCTGCTATAAACACTTCCTGCTGCAGGATGGATAAAATCTAAAGTCTGATGCCTGCCAGCTCCCGCCCCATCTTCCTCAAATCTTCTCGCTCCTAGTGTCCACCCCCCACCCCCGTGCGCTACTTCCCACCACATGCACATTCCCTTATTTTATTTTTGCTACACTGGCTTTAACAGTCCTCCCTCTGCTGAACTCTGCTGCCTCAGAGATTTTGCACAGGCTCTTTCCTTTGCTTGTGATGCCCTTTCCTCAACTCTTCACCTGGCTTATGTCTACTCATTCTCTCAGTCTCCACTGAAATAGCACTTCTTCAAAGATGCCCTTCCCAGCCCCTCGGACTAGGCTGAGCCTCTCTCTTTGCTCTCCAGCACCCCGAGCTTTTCCTCCATAGCACTTATCACAGCTTGTGATTGCACATTTTATTTATATCATTGCTTGCATCCTGAGAGAGCCATGGCCAAGAGCGTGGACTCTGGAATCAGACTGCGTGGGTTTATAAAGAGGTATTCCCTCACGTGAGCTGTATGGCCCGGGCCAAGTTACTTCATCTTTCTGTGCTTCTTCAGTCTCCTTGTCTGTAAAATGATCCAGTAAAATTACCTGCTCGTGGCACTGCTGTGAGAGTTAAATGGGCTTGTGCAGTAAAGCACTTAGAACAGCACCTGGTCCTTAGTGGGAGCTTGATACACACCTACCTGGATTATGACCATCTGTCTCCACGTTGGAATGTAAGCTCTGTGAGGGCAGGGACTGTGCCCATTTGTTCACCAACTTACCTCTAGCCCCCGTGCTGGCACATGAATAATAAATACTGGCACAGGAGCCAATACATAGTGAATGAATGAAACTATGAATGCTATAGTGAAGTGTTTCCAAAAGTTTCCAGTTTTAGAAACCTTTGTAATTTTAAAGGATTCTATGGACTCTCTCTAAAGAACTTTATGGAGAATAGTTTCACTTCAAGTATTCATTAATGGAGAAAGATAATAATATAATATAATAATATCATATCACCACGTTGCTCTGAGTTCAGTAATGCTTTTTTTAAAAATATAAATTTATTTATTTATTTATTTTTGGCTGTGTTGGGTCTTCGTTGCTGTGCGTGGGTTTTCTCTAGTCGCGGTGAGCCGGGTACTCTTTGTTGCAGTGCGCGGGCTTCTCATTGCGGTGGCTTCTCTTTGTTGTGGAACACCAGCTCTAGGCATGAAGGCTTCAGTAGTTGTGGCATGCGGGCTCAGTAGTTGTGGCTCGTGGGCTCTAGAGCGCAGGCTCAGTAGCTGTGGCGCACGAGCTTTGTTGCTCCGCGGCATGTGGGATCTTCCGGGACCGGGGCTCGAACCCGTGTCCCCTGCATTGGCAGGTGGATTCTTAACCACTGGGCCAGCAAGGAAGTCCATCAGTCATGCTTTTAATGAAACTTTTACGTTCAGTCTCAACACTTGACAAAGAGTCTGGTAAGGATGAGAAGCCTGTGACTGCCAAGTCTGTGGATTGGTCGGCGCACACGTGGATGCAGATGCCACAGGGAAACATCGGGGAAGGCGGGAGTTCAGGAGCACAGCTGAGCTGGAGGTGCCTTCGCGACAGCCAAGGGAAGATGTCAAGTATGCGGCTTCACACACGCGCTTGGACCCAGGAGTGCTGGGCTGGGGCTGGGGTGTGGGAGCCTCAGCTTAGACACGGGACTGAAAGCAAGGGATTCATGAAATCACCAAGGAAGAGCATGGGGGGGGGAGGGGGAGGGAAGGGGAGGGGAGAAGGGGGCCTAGGCTGGTGCCATTGAAACTCCAACACTTCGGGGTGGCCCAGGAGCAGGAGGCTCTGGGAGGGAGACGGAGGGGCAGAAGGAGAAAAGCAGGGGCGTGGAGTGCCACCCCAGCCGAGAGAGGGGAGTGCTTGAGGGCAGAGGCAGAGCCACACTGTCAAAACAGGCACCATCAGAATTCGGCAGCAAGAGATCACCAGTGACCGAAAAACATTAGCCAGACCGGCACAGGCAGAAGAGAGAAAAGGAGGTAAGGAAATGAGTAGTTTTTCTAGGAAGAAAGAGGAAAAATGGGGCAGTCTCTGGAGGAGCACGAGGGCCAGAGACCTCTGTCTCCCAGTCTGTCTCTCTGTTTCTCTCCTTGGGGGAGATTAACTCTCCTTTGTGTGCTCCTGGGAGCCAGCGCACAGAGGGGGAGAGACTGGTGCTGCAGGAGCCCGAGAGTGATGTCCAGAAGGCATCAGATGGGATGCCCAGATGGGAGGGACCAAGCCCACGTGTGGGGCACGGCTGCCCTAGAAACAGGGCGGCTGATTAAAGTAACTGAGAGATGCAGAGGACCTCGCCCAGCGCCGGTGCGTGGAAGGCGCCCCAACAGTGCGTTCCCCTCCATCTGCTGCCGGGGAGGCGTGTGAAGGGATGCTTCACCAGGGGCCTCCTGTGGGGTCTGCAGGAATGGACCCAGGGAAGAGGCTGCTGCCTGCCGGCACACACACCGTCTCCCACACCTCCCCCCCTGCTTATTCCAGGCCTCTCCCCTCCCACCCCCTTGCTCACCCGCAGAGCAGCACCCTCACATCGGTCCCCGTCTGGCCCAGTGGCCACGAGGGAGCCCCCCCGCCAGCCCCCACCTAGGGCGGCACTGGCTGGAGTCTGGTCAGATCCTAGGATGCTGACGGCTCCCCTGCATCTCGGTTATGATACCCAGCAGATCGCTGACAGCGGTTCCAGGATAGATGGTGGGACCTGCAGGCCGGGGGACAGGACCAGCAGCTGCTGGGGTTTTGGTGTTTTTTTTTTTTTCCATACAAAGTAACAAAGAAATCAAAACAAGCCAATCATTTTTTAATTAAATCAAGCTTACATGAGAAGGAGTCCGCTGGATCTCCGAAAAACAGGGCAGCATGATAGGTGCTCAGAATCGCAGAGAACGGAGACTCAGAATCTCAGAGTTGGCTCTGACTCATAGAATCTTAGAGAAATATACCCTTACGGTACCAGAGTCAAAATTCTTAGAATCATAGAGCCTTAGGTCTCTAACGAGGCAGGTGGTTAGGAGAAGGGGGCTAGAACACTTAAATGCCTGCATTCTCATCCTGTAGCTTCCACAGATTAGCTGTGTGATGCAGGGCAAGTTACTTCACTTTTCTGTTTTTCAGTTTCCCCTGCTGTAAAATCAAAGCAGGGCTGTCACGAGAATTCTGTGGATGCTGTTACGACACGCTCTCAGGCCAACATATCTTAGAAGCATAATCCTCGGTGGTCTTTAATTCTACCTTACTGTGCATTGCATGCAACCCAAGAGATGCTTATCACCTCCGAAAACAGAGTTGACCACCTCAAGAGGCAGCTAATTCTATTTTCAAATAGCTCTGATTGAGAGCTGAGGCCTTCTTGGGAACTTCTACCCACCATGAGGACTGTCCGTACCTTCCATTTTTGCTTATTCTCTTCCATGGGGCAGATTTACAAGAGTAAAATTCATCATCAGTGCCATTAACCTGCACCAGTTAAGGGCCCAAAGGCTCCGCACTAAGTGCTTGCTGCCAGAACTGTTAAACCGTGGGCAAGGATGCCCTCTATTCTATACACAGAAGACCCACTCATTCATCCATTCAACAGGCTCTGTTCTAGGTGCCAGGGACTGGGGGATGGGCAGACCCAAGGTCCCTGCTCTTGGGAAGCTTACAGTCTAGTGGGAAGGATGATAATTAAACAAGCAACAGCACTGAGGGTGGTGGGGAAGGGACTGAAAGGGGCAACACAGGCACCCTGGGTGCACCCCAGGTTCTGGGATGAGAGATGGAGGCTAAATTGTATTTCCTTCTAGTTTTCAATGTGATGTTGAGCACATTTCTGAGCCTTCATTTTCCAAATGACCAAAAAAATTAGAAGCCCTAGGGACTAGGATAGGTAGCCCCACATCCCCACAGGGCACTGGGAGGTTCCCAAGAGACAATAAAGCAGGTACTGCCATGGTCTGCCCTCTTCCCCACTAACAGGGTCGAATTGCACACAACCTAAGAGACAATTAGGAGATGAACCCCAGTTGGCTTAAGGCTATCATGGCAGTCTCTGTCCTTTACCACTCATTGGTCTTGAGTGGGCATGTGGTCCCATTCAGAGTCATAATAATATAAAAAGGAGTCTCTGGAGGGTGTGGTGAGTGGCAGGATACTTCAAGGTAAAGATTTTCCTCTTGATGGAAGAGAAAGCCACATGAGGAGAAGGTTTCTTTGCTCCTTTCCCTCTGTTCCTATTTTGGACACTGTTGTAAGAGGACGTGATGCCTGGAGCTGTGGCAGTCATCTTGCGACCACGAGAGGTCAAGCCTAAGGACAAATACCTACAAGCTGAGGGTGCTAGAGTGGAAGACGATGCGATAGACTGAATGTTTATGTCCCCACAAATTGCAGATGTTGAAATCCTAACCCCGGATGTGATGGAATTAGGAGGTGGGGACTTTGGGAGGTAATTAGGTCATGAGGAGGGAGCCCCCATGAATGTAATTAGTGCCCTTACAAAAGGGACCCAAGGGATCGCGTGCCCTCTTTCTGCCATGTGAGGATACAAGGAGAAGTTGGCAGACTGCCATCCAGAACCCGATCATACTGGCACCCTGATCTTGGACTTCCAGCCTCCGGACTGTCGTTTATAAGCCACCCGGTCTACGGGACTTTGATAGCAACCTGAATGACTAAGACAGATGGAAAGAACTAGGTGCCAGATGACACTGTTAAGCTGCAGAATCAACCTTAGGACAACCTACATCCAGACATCTTGCTAAGTAAGCAATAGATGCCCTGTGACATAAGCTACTGATAGCTGGGTTTTCTGTTATTACAGCTAAACACACCCTTTCTTCACCTCCCCAGTTCCTACTTAACAATCCAAAGCCAGGGGAGCCATTATCCCTCCTTCATACAGTCTTGCTGACTATCCACAAATATTTATCAAGCACTCACATGGCCCCTGTTTTAGGTGACAGTATAGTGGTGATCTTGGAGAGGTAGCGGTGAGCAGTGGCATGAAGCAAGATCTTAATTCCCTGCCTAGTAATTGATCCTGGGGAGCCTGGATGAAAACCAGGAACACTACCCACCAGACCAGCAAGGGCTAGAGGCTAGAAGCTGTTTTTCCCCGGCTCTTACCCCCAGTGAAAAATGCATTTCTCACGGAGGCAAAAACTGTAAAAGCAGGTACAAAGTTTATTATTAGAGACATAGCACAAGTGGGAGAGCACACAGAGAAACAGTTTAGTTAGGACAGAAGCAAGGCAGAGCTGCACACCCGGAGAGAAGGTGTGGGCGTCCCCCCTAAGGAGGAGTGCAGTAAAGAGGCGGTAAAGTCATTTATGTCGGGAGTTCTTCCGGGTGTTTGTCTTCCTTCTGGCCAATCATCTTGTTTTTCCCCCTGGCTAATTTGTTTCAGGACCCTCCCCCCAGGTGCAAACGCACCTCTCAGCCAAGATGGATCTTGATGCAAAGGCGTCTGGGAGAAGCAAGGCTCATTATGGCCTGGCGTTGTCCCCTGACTTTTGACCCCCAAAGAGCCTTTCTGCGCATGTGTAGTGTCTCCCTTGCCTCAGGCTGGGGCCGGGGGAGGGGGGTGGGTGGCGTGTGGGATATGTGATCTCTTGATCTTTTACTCAGACAAGGTTTTGTCCCTCTTAGTTCCTGCCATGACTGTTGTCTTAAGGCGTCCACAAGAGACAAAGCCTGGCTATTTAACCCTGTTTCTGTTGTTACTTCCATTTCGGAGGGCAAACAGGAGGCTGATCGTAAATGCCTAACCTGGAACCCACCTATCCCCTGTCTCAGGAAATGCAAGCAGGAGGCTAGTTGTAAGGGTCCGGCCTGAAGCCCACTTTTCCTGCACTATGAAATGTAAACAGGAGGCCAGCTGTAAATGTCTGGCCTGAAGCCCATCTATCTCCTGCCTCAGTGGAAGAGAAACAAAAATAATTAAATAGATGATTGAACTGATTATAAATGGTGACAAGTTTTATACATTGAGCGATGAGGTGCTGACATAGAGAATGTCAAAGGAACCCCTTTTGGTCGAGTCATCAAGAAGGCCCTTCTGAGGAGGTGACATTTAATCAGAGCCCTGAACGAGGGCACAGTGCAGGGTGGGGAGGTTTCCAGACGGTGAACCGACCTGAGGTGGGAAATAGCTCAGCATGTTTAGAGGGTGGAGAGAGGGTAGAGCCAGGTTGTAGGGTGGCATGAGGAGCTTAGGTTCCATTTTAAGGGGCGCCAGTGAGAAAGTTTAAGCCAGGAAGCGGCTCAGTCTGATTTCTGCTTTAAAACGCTCCCTCTGGCTGCCATGGCGGGGATGGGCTTCCCAAGTCCTCCTCAGCCTCCCCTGGGCTCTGAATTCCCCTAGGCCACCTCTGCCCTGGCCTCTTTGTTTCAGTCCTCTGCCTGTTTGCTGTTGCCGCCTCAGTCACAATCTCCTCCCAGGTTGGGACCATTTCAGCCTCTTCTCTACCCTCAGCACCCGGCACACTGGCTGACAGCCCCTTCCTCCAAAGCAGTCAGCACCCAGCAAGCCCTTCCAGGCTCTGTGCTGTCTCCCAGGGGTCAGCAGCCTGACAGCTCGCTTCAGGAAAGTGGCCCACCCCCTCCGCTCGGTCTACACCCCTGACCTCATGCAGCAGGCAAGGCTGGGGCCGCCACGGACCGGCACGAGGCCTGGGTTTGCTCAGTTTTATGACCATGCCCGTGTCTAGAAACGGAAAAGCCAGGCTAGTCTAGTAATTGATTAATGTCTCCCCATTAATGTCACCAAGCTGGACTTCTCCCTCCCGGCCCCAGTTGTCCCCAATGCCTCCCCCTCCCCCTTCTTTGGCTGAATCAGGCTGTCCAGGGACACAGGAGAAAAGGACAGAAAGAAGACGTGTTCCCTAGCCTGAAAAGCAACGCAGACACTCCCTCAGATCAGCACCAACCCTCCAGCTTTGCGGGGAGTAGACATTCCACCACCAACCAGAGCTGTGTTAGCAGCTGGTGGCCTCTGGGATCAAAGGACAGCATATCTGATGGCTCCGGGGTAAATCAGGTCTCCAGGCCCGGGATGCAGGGTGGGAGACGGGGAGATTTGGAATGTTCTGGAATGTCTTGGTCTCTTCCCTCTGCAGCCTGGTCACATCCTTCCTCCTGTGACATTTATTGCTCTGACTGTATGTTTCAGATACCAAGTTTTGGCATCCTGGAACACCAAGAACCCTTAGGGATCAACCCAGGCCTGTCCGATACCCATGGGAGAGGAGTCACACCCCAGCTAGTCACCCTGGCCCAAGGGAGCCGCAATTCTCAGCGAGGGGAGAGAGAGGGCCACAGGGCTGCTCTGGAACCTCTGAGAGTCTGAATCACGTCTCTACGTGATCAAACTCGTCCCCCACCCTCACCCCTTGCAGGATCACTGGGCAGGCCATGGTTAAGAGCTCGCCCTCCGAGCCAGGCTGCCTGGGCTGGAATCTCAGTTCCCCCACTTCCTAGGTGTGTCAGTTTCCCCGTCCGTAACATGGAGATGATAACAGAACCTTCGCCACAACTCTGGCCTGTAATGAACGTGCTCAGAACAGGGCCTGCCACACAGTAAGTGCTCCATAAGAGCTGGCGGCTGTTCTTATTTGCCACTGAGGCTTCTCAAGCCAGAGACGGGCAGGGGCTCACCCATGGCAGCCCAGCAAGACCGGCAGGTCCCAGGCTAGAGCGCGGGTCTCCTAACTTCCAGGCCAGCGCTCTGTCACTGAGCTCATAGAGCGCTGATGGTTGCAAAGACCTTGGGAGATTCTCTGCCAAGGCATCGGGCTGCCCGCAAAGAGCCACACGCAGAGACACACACCATCTCCCCAAGGAACACACAGATTAAATCACAGACAGATGCACAGCGTATGTGTACGCCCATCCTCTGATGCTGGGATACTGATGCTCACAGCAGTACACACACACACACACACACACGCACGCACACACACACACACACGCGCGCGCACACACCCCGGGCTTTTCATGCTCCGGGGATCCAGGCCTCCCCCAGACCTCACTGCCTTCTCTCTTTCCTTCCTTTTTGTCTCCTCACCCTTCCTCTCCCTCCACCAGCCACCTATTTGTGGCTGTTTTCCCAAAATCCCTGGCCTGTCTGGAATGAGGGGTGATGGTGTCAGCTCCTGTTGCCAACCAGAAGCCCAAACTCCTGTTCCCAGCCTTAGGTCTCAATGTCCCTGCTCACCTGGAGTGTCCGAGTAGGCCGTGGGGTGGAGGTTTCAGCTGGACCCAGCTCCGAGCTGTGGGCCTCCAGCTGGGGCCACCTCTTCCTACCCTCATCCCCCCGAGGATGTCACGGGGCAGCTGGGGGCTCTGGCTGAGGCCCTCGGGGAGTGGGAGGGAAGCTGGGGTCTTCATGATCTCCACCATCACGGCAGCTCAGAGAGGTCCAGCTTTCCAGAGCCCCCCACGTTGTATGAAAGATGGAGCCTCAGAACTTTATAGTATCAGGGCAGGAAGGAACCCCTCCCAGCCATCTAATCTAGCCCCTCCTTTTACAGATGGGGAGATTGAGGCTCAGAAAGGGGATGAGATTTGCCCAGGGTCACACAGCAGAAGCCGACTCCCAGCATGGACTCTCTCCTGGATTCACACTGAGGGTCGTGAGGTTGATCGCCAGCCTGATGCTGACCCCACATGGCACTGCCCACCACTGCTCACCAGTCCCTGCCCCACAGCCCTCCAGGCCCTCCAGACATGGGCTGTGATTCCCAAGCTGAGGCCACACGGTTCTTTTGTGATGGTCTCCAGAGTCAGAAAGCTTCCCAGAGCCTGTCTGGAGACTCCGCTGTGATTTTTTCCCTCTCCCTTCCTGTTTATTCAACCCCTTGGCAAAAAGCCCCAGGGGAGAGAATTTATGAGAGGGGGAGGAGGGAAGTGGGGAGAGATGGGCTGGAGACATGAGCGATGGTTGATAAAAAGAAGAGGAGAGAGGAGGGAAGAGAGAATTTAAGGAGAAACAACACAGGGTGTGTGTTTCTATGAGCAGGAAGGGCTTGGTTGACCAGCATTTGCAGGTCCAGGGAAAACCCTCCCTGAGAATCTCTCAGCTGGACTGCAGGTGCTCCCATGGATGCCTGGGTTGAGGAGGACGTCTCGGGGTCCCCAGGCCACTCCCAGGTGGAGAGGCAGCTGGGAATGCTGCACCAAGGAGCCCCGCACCCTTCTCAGGGTGCCGGTGTTCCTGCCCCTATGCAGTGTTCAGCAAAGCCCTGGGATGCACAGGGCCCCTGAAAGCACCATGTATACAGCAGGGGCTCCATAAATGCTGCATGGACACCTGGTAGCAAACAGCCAGGCCCCTGGGTTCTTGCCCGGGCCCTGACTGATTCGACGTGTGGCTTCGAGCAAGATCGTTCCCCTCCTGGGCCTTGGCTTCCTCCTCTGTCCAGTAAGGGGACACGCTGGGTGGTGGCTAAGGGGCGTTCCAGCTCTGAGAGCCCAGGCGTTTGGAATTCTAGAGGTCACCAGCTAAATGTCATACAATGGCCTTGACACAATAGCCTTGACTTCCCCACCCCATCCACTCCCAGTTCCACACGCAGAGAAGGTGCCAGGGCTCCCCAGTATTCCAGCAAGTCCCCGAAGGGCTCACATTCTCACCCTGCCTCCTGGGTGCCTGGTGTTCAGGAGAATGTCAACCTACACCTGAGACTCAGCTGCTTCGTTCAGGCCTGACTCCATCCACCCACACTGAATGTTCCAGGGAGATGCCTTTCCACGTTCAAACATCATCCTATGTATGGGAGAAACGACGTAATTCTTGGGGGAAAAAATGGAGGGGGGAAGACATGAAACCAGAGTGGCAGAGCTGGGTGATGGGTTCATGGAACTTATTATCCTGTTTAGTGATTTCCATAATAAAATGTCACATAATAACACAAAATTTTAAATGCATCTTTCTGAGATGCCTGTGGAATGCACAGTAGGTAGTCAAAGAAAACATTCCTGCTCCAATAATATTAACAGTAATGTGATACCTATTGGCAAGTTTGAAATCTAAGGAGGTTGAGGAGAGTGTATAGTGCCCTGGGATTTCACAGTGGTTTACAGGGGCTTATGTGTTAATACAACAGAAAAGCTAAATACACTGCTTCTTTCCACCTGTTTACAGAATCAAGCTGCATTGTCAAGTCCCTTGGATATTTTCAAGGGTTTGGAACCATTCTATATAATAAGCACTTAACCACTTCATGCTAATGAATATGTCTTGCTTAGTGTTTTTTTGTTTGTTTCTGTGGGTTTTTTTGTTTGTTTGTTTTGTTTTTTGGGTTTTTTTGGCCGCGCCGCATGGCATGCAGGATCTTAGTTCCCTGATCAGGGATCGAACCTGTGCCCCCTGCAGTGGAAGCATGGAGTCTTAACCACTGGACTGCCAGGGAAGTCCCCTTGATTAGTGTTCTTTATCTTTGTGTTATATGTATGGTTTTCCTCTTATTTTGAATTAAGTATGTCCACAGAATTACTAACATTATTTTTGAAATGGAAAAAAAGAGTAATTCAGGTCAAATAAATATTTTCATAAAGTTTTTAAAAATGTCCTGTCTCTCTCGTCTCTTCTCCCTCTGTCCCTCCACCCCACCCCACTCCTGCCCCAACAGCAGATCCACTGGTCTCCTGCAGAGTGGTTTTACCCCCTTCCCTCTGCCTTGTTACACGCCCGGACCTCCCACCCCATGCATTCAACAAGGACTCAGCAAAGGCTGTTTCCTCCCTAAGAAGAATCCTGGGACTGCAGGATGGATGCAGGACCACAGAGGCCAAAGCGTGACTGGGAATGAAGGAGGCAGGTCAAGATGAGGTCCGGACCATCCTAGCACCGATGGAGGAATCTCTTGCCCTGTGGCGCTTGCATTGGGAGTGATTTGGGGACCAGGGTCTTCCCGTGCCCATGAGAACCCTCCTGAGGTGGCTGGCATTCTGCTGATGCCATGCCCAGGCTCTGCTTACTAACCAGACACAGGAACCTGATGGGACCTTAGGACCAACAAGCCCAGCTTCCTTGCTTGATAGAGGAGAGGAGACACCTGTTCAGTGTTACACAGCAGAGTTTGTGGGCATTGGATGCTAATCTGACCAGCCTCTCCCCTGCATAGAATCCTGCAGGGGCTCCCACCGCCCACAAGACGAGGTCAGATGCCCTGGCCTTGGCGCCCAAATTTTCAAGACCTGCTCCTGCCCCCCATTCAGCACCACCTCCCACCAGTCTCACCAGCCTCACACCCTTCCCTCCGTCTTTACCCAGACAGCTCTAATTCCCCCTGCCCGGCTCCTCCTCCCCGGGAGGTCCACTTGCTCAAGGGGCGGAGCTGGCATTGAAAGCAAGTCAGACTCCGGAGCCCACCGTTCTAACCGCTCTGCTCTCCTTCCTCAGCCAGGGCAAGGGAGAGGCGATGGAGACCTGGTTCCTGCTTCCCAGATCTGTGCCTTCCCTTTCACTTCCCGGACACCGCTGGGCAGAGGTGACCAGAAGTCAGGAGGAGAAAGGGGCGGGCACGGGGAAGGCAGGCAGAACGGTCCCGCCCTTTGCCACATCCTCCATCACTCTTGTTCTTGAAAACCTCAGAGAGAAGACAAGTCTAGAGCTGGGCCTGTGCTGGGTAGAAAGCTAAAATCTTCTGCTTCTCTCTTGCCCCATACCTTTACTTCCAGGAGCCCAGGCAGGACCAAATGAGGGGAAAATATTGCCGCCTGCTGAGGGTGGGGCTCTGTCCCTCCCCAGGGCTCTCTCCTGCCCCGCCCTTTACACTGCCTCCCTTTTGCTGTGACCCCTGAGGCAGACATCCCGCTCTCCCCCGACCCTACCTGCTCATATACTGTCAGCCTCAGTATCACTGAGAGATGCTCACCAGGTGCATCCTGGGTAAGAAAGGGGTCTCGGGGCCCCGCCCCGCTGGGTTTCCTACCTCTGTCACTTATTATCTGTGTGGCCTCAGGTGAGAAACGGAATCTCCCTCTGCCTCCGTCTTCCCATCTGGGAGATGGGAGCGGTAGCAGTGCGTATCTCCTAGGGTCGCTGTGCCAAGGAAACAAGTTAAGATATATTAAGTGTTGCAAATTGTGTCTGGCAAATCATTAGAACACCAGCAGTGTTAGCCTTGGGTGCTTAGCCCAGGGCACCAGGCACTGGACTAAGTTTTCATTCTCAGCTCATCTAGCTGGGTGGCCCTAGGCGGGTTACCTAAGCCACAACTCTCTACCTCCGATGTGAAATGGGCAGAGTCATCGCACTGCTTTATAGCACTGAATACAGTGACCGGCACGGGGGTGGCCATTCTCAAGATGGTGTGAATGACAATGATGTGCTTGCCCTCAAGGAGCTCGCAGTCTGGCAAGGGCAACCGGCGAGTTGCTGGCCTCTCATCTGGCAGCTGGTCTCTGGGAGCCCCTGGGACAGTGTGTGGGAGCCGCCAATGTGCCTGGCAGCTCAGCGGAAGCTGCAAGTGCAAAGGCGTGGAGGGAGCGGGCATGGCCCCTGCAAGGATAAAGGACACCCCATAGACCTTCTTACCCTCTCCAGGCTTCCTCCAATGCAGCTGAGGGGACTGGCTGGAGGTGGCAGCTCTGTGTCACTGGGGGGATAAAGAAGCAACTCATGTCCAAACTATAATTCAAAAAGACACATGCATTCCTGTGTTCATAGCAGCACTATTCACAATAGCCAAGACATGGAAGCAACCTAAACGTCCACTGACAGATGAATGGGTAAAGAAGATGTGGTACATATATACAATGGAATACTACTCAGCCATAAAAAAGAATGAAATAATGCCATTTGCAGCAACATGGATGGACCTAGAAATTGTCATACTAAGTGAAGTAAGTAAGGCAGAGAAAGACAAATATCATATAATATCACTTATATGTGGAATCTAAAATATGGCGCAAATGAACCTATCCATGAAACAGAAACAGACTCACAGATGTAGAGAACAGATTTGTGGTTACCAAGGGTTGGGGGGAGGGATGGACTGGGAGTTTGGGGTTAGCAGATGCAAATTAGTATATATAGAATGGATAAACAACAGAGTCCTACTGCATAGCACAGGGAACTATATTCAATATCCTGGGATAAACCATAATGGAAAAGAATATAAAAAAGAATGTATATACATATATAACTGAGTCACTTTGCTGTACAGCAGAAATTAACACAACATTGTAAATCAACTATATTTCAATTTTTAAAAATTCACAAAAAAAGAATAAAAGAAGCAACTCATGTTCTAGTCATCTCCAAGGAGAGACCATTAAGGAGACATTCTTGGGAAGAAGGAGGGGAAAAAAAACTGGGCCATGAATCTGGAGATCTGGGACCAGCTGCTATGTGACACTGGACAAGTCACCTGACCTCTCTGGACGTCAGCTTCATCTTCGGTCACGGGTGCTGTTTGAGATGCTGATTAATCTGCACTTGCCCCGCTGGCCTGGGAAATCAAGCCTGTGGTCTGGGACAGTTGTTCTGGGTCTCCATGCAGGTCACTTCCCAGATTTCTCCCAGTCCCCTGGGACTTGCTGCATGGGAATGCCAAGCCCAACCTTCTTCATAGCCACTGGGTATCCAAGCTGCCTGACATACCCCCACCCTCATCCTCCACCACTGTCCTCCAGCCCCAAAGCAAAGGTGAAAGGCTGGCAGAGTCCCGTTTGGTGGAAGGCAAGAACTAAACTTTGTGGCACACCTACTATGTGCCAGATTCTTGTCAGGTATGAACTCCTTCACTTCTCTCAATAACCCAGTGAAAAAACAGTGGTTTCCATTTTATAAATAGGGAAACTCAGATTCAGAGAGGTTAAGTCACTTGCCCAAGAACACCCAGCCAGTTATTGGCTGAGCCAGGATTCCAAGTCAATGCAAAGTCAGCTGCTTGTCCTCTGCCATCATGCTCTGGGGGCCAGAGGCACACCAGACCCCTGCCCCTGCAGCTCGAGATGCAGGGCGAGGAGGAGACATAAGGCCAGAGAGAATGGAGGCCACCCCAAGCAGGGGATAATGTCAGGAGCACTGTCCTCACCTCCAGAAATGGCAAAAAAATTCCCTTCCTTCTGGGTCTTCTGAGAACCACCTTTGTAACTGCTCATTCATGGAGCAAACAGCCATGCACCAAGCATCTACCACACTCCAGCTCCAAGCTGGGCATAGCTGCAGTGACCAACACACAGTCCCTTCCTCTTGGGGCTTATGGTCCAGGGCAGGAGACAAAGGAGGTCCAGAGTGTGCTAAATATCATGGCAGAGTAGCCTGGAGGCTACATGAGCCCAGAGGAGGGACCTCCTATGCTAATCCAGAAATCAGAGAAGGCTTCCTGGAAGAGGGTACAGGTACAAGTAGTTTCTCAGTGGGCTCAGACAGAGGAAGGTCTGTCTTGTTCACTTCTATTTCCCTAGGACTGAGGACAATGCCTGGCAAAAGCGAACTCTCAGGAAAAACGGCTGAAATGATTTGCTTAATTGGAAGCCCCATGACAAAAGATGAAAGCTGTTAAGATGTTAAGCTGTTAAGAAAGATGAAGTATATAAAAAAGTGTATCAGGAAGTATATAAAAAAGAAATGAATAGGGTTGAAGATGCTATAGGTGCATGGGGACTCGAGGGGGCAGTGGGGACGGGTGAGCTCTGTCTTCAAAACCTGCAAGGCACTCACTGGGAAGAGGAAACTTACTGGACCTAGGGGAACCCAAGGGGCAAAGGCAGGACTAATGAAAGGAGGCATATTGGGCTCACTGTAAGCAGGAGAATTTCAACAATTCAGCAGTTAGAAAGGTTGAAAGCTGGCTCGTGAAGTTGAGTCCCCTGTTAGAGGGGCTTGAGCTGAGGCTGGATGACCATGTATTAAGGATGCTGGAAAAATAAAGAGAGCAAAGAGCTTGGTGGGAAGTGGTGTCAGCTGACTTTGTAATGTCCCACCTGTGGCTGAGTCTGGGATTTGCCTACCCAACTGCCGACTCACTTTAGCCTTACTAACGAAACTCCCATTCAGGGCGGAGCATCACAATGCCCAATACAAAGGCTAAAAATGATTATTCTAAGCCATTTACATCTACCCCATTCCCCTTTGCCAGACCCTTTTCCAGCTTGCTTTGCAGTAGCAGTAGCTATGTGATGCACTTCTGGCCGATGGTATGTAAGGGCAGGTCTGCTGAGCAGACTTCTAGAAAACTTCTAGAAAAGGTCTTGTGTCCTCCCCACACCCTACCCACCCACTGCTGAGCTGGTCCTTTTCATCCATCCTCGTGGGGATGATGGTGTGAGGACATGATGCTTGGCAGCCATTTTGAGACCATGAGGCAACAAAGCATAAGGCTGAAAACCAATTTCTCAGGATGGAAAAGTTCAAGATAGGAAAGTTTAGCAATTCTATGATACACCATATTTTCACATTTTGACATCTTTGGAATCAAGATATAGCTTATAATAATCATTGGGTGTCAGAGTATAATTGGCTTTTTTTTTTCAATCACTGAAGGTACAGCATGGGATTTGCCCAATACCCCATAAATAATATGGTGGAACCATGATTCCAATCCAGATGTTTTCC
The DNA here is from genome assembly GCF_009873245.2 of Balaenoptera musculus. Taxonomy (NCBI): domain Eukaryota; kingdom Metazoa; phylum Chordata; class Mammalia; order Artiodactyla; family Balaenopteridae; genus Balaenoptera; species Balaenoptera musculus. Next base: position 92,232,454 of record NC_045794.1, on the reverse strand, counting down.
ATCCTAGCATGTGAAACATGATCTGGGAAAAGGGAGGGAGGGCCACAAACAGACTAAACCCCGTTTATTGCCAGGCACATGGCCGAGCACTTCACAGGCACCGCTTCTCCTAGCCCTCACACCACCCTGAACTTGACCACGGTCACCCACCTGGTAGGTGGTGGAAACAGGACTTAGATCATCTGACTCCAGAGTGGAGGCTCACACCATTTGTGCCCCTCCGTCCTCCAGCTGTGCCCCCTTCCAGTTCCACAGCCGAGGGTCTAAGCACAGGAGCCTCCTCACCAGTCACCACTATCCCTGTGGTTTTCACCCACTTGCCCCTTTCCCTCTGCTCTTCACCCCAAGAGTTTGATCTTCATCCCAAAGGCCGTGAGGAGCTGCCACGGTCCTTTTAAGAGGGAAGAGACCTGGTCACTAGTGAGTTATTCCTTTGAGTTAAGCATTGCCCTCTCCAGCCTCCTTGCTTAAAAGGCAGGTGCCCCTGGGAGGGGAAGCACACACATGACCTGCCTCTGAAGGGGGTCAAGTCTTACAATAGCCAAGACATGGAAACAACCTAAATGTCTATTGACAGATAAACGGATAAAGAAAAGGTGGTACATGCAGACAATGGAATACTATTCAGCCATAAAAAAGAATGAAATAATGCTGTTTGCAGCAACATGGATGGACCTAGAGATTATCATACTAAGTGAAGTCGGAAAGAGAAAGACAAATACCATATGGTATCACTTATATGTGGAATCTAATATATGACACAAATGAACTTATTTACAAAACAGAAACCGACTCACAGACATAGAGAACAGATTTGTGGTTGCCAAGGGGGTGGGGGGGGTGGGGGAGGGATGGAGTGGGAGTTTGGGATGAGCAGATGCAAACTACTATATATTTAATGGATAAACAACAAGGTCCTACTATATTGCACAGAGAACTATATTCAATATCCTGTGATAAACCATAATGGAAAATAATATGAAAAAGAATGTATATATATATATGTATAACTGAATCACTTTGCTGTACAGCAGAAATTAACACAACATTGTAAATCAACTATACTTCAATAAAATAAAAATTTTTTTAATTAAAAAAAACCACCTTACCATACAGACCGGTTGTGATTATCAAATAAGACAAAGAATATAAAGTATGTATCATGGGGCTAGAGCAGAGAACTCTATAAATATCACTATTACTATTGTTGCTATTGTCTAATAATCATATCTATAGGAACGAAGGCTCAGAGAAGGGACATGAATTGCCCAGGATCACACAGCCAGTTAGTGGCACAGCTGGAACCAGAACCTGCATTTCTCTCCACTTAAATATAATAATAACAATAACAATAACAATAATAGCAGCTAACACTTACCATGTAGCAGGCACTCTTCTAAGTGTTTTATGTCTGTTTTCTCACTTAACTCTCACAACTCTGTAAGATAGGTATTATTAGTATCCTTATTTTATAGATGAGAAAACTGAGGCCCAGAGAAGTTAAACAGTTTTCTCAAAGCCACAAAGCCTGTCAGTGGTGAAGTGAGGATTTGAACCCCGAGAGTTCTGGCCCCAAAATTCAGCATGTGCTTGTCATACGTGTAGCCAGTTCACTAAATGCCTTTACCCTGGACATACCTGATGCAAAGACATGACTCTAGTGGCAGTGGTCAGGCCCCATGACAGGGAAGTCAGGTCCATCTGGTAGGACCCTTCACAGCACACAAAGTGATGGGAGCTGCCACCCCACCTCCTGCTCTTTCATTAACAAATGGAGTTCCTGGGCGCCTCCCAGGGCCCCCGTGTCGGGCAGACGCTGACTTCCTGAGCTGGCACAGTTGCCCAGCGCCACAAAGCCATCCCTGGCTCTGCACAGTATCCCTAGACGCCCGAAGGCTGTGTTCAAAGGGGCAGCGAGACCGGGGCCAGGAACGCACGGGTGCCAGCCCAGCCCATGGTCCCCGTGGAGGCTGCAGGCCCCGCATCGGCCCCAGGCAGCGGGAGCGTCAGCTGTCCCAGATGCAGGCAAACTCAGGCTGCTCTCCAGCCTTGGAATATTCGCTCCCTGGTCCCGGCACAACCTGCCCCCGGCCCACACAGTCCTCCTCGCCCGGCACTCTCAGCCACAGGGGCAGATGGCACAGTCAGCCTGGTCCACAGACTTGCAAAGCGACTCTGTCCTCCCTCTAACCAAGGGTGGGAAAACCTGCTTCTTAAGTGGGGCACGTGGAGATGCTTAGAGGCTGAGAAGAGAGAAATTGGGGGGTGATGGAACTGTTCTGTGTCTTGATTGTGATGGTTAACCAGTTGAGTGCATTTGTCAAAACTCGTAGAACTGTGCACTAAGAATGATAGACTTCAGTAGATAACACCACAAGAAATCTGACTAGAAATCATATATAAATATAAACACAGAAATAAACATAGGATTAGAAAAGAAGGAGCCCCTGGGCACCCGGCCACTCAGACCAGGCCAGCAGAGAGGACACTGCAGTGGGAGAAAGCCTGTCCCCTCCCTCAGCCACCTCATCCAGCCCACGGGCGCATCCTGCTGGCTCAGCCCCCAAACACCCCAGAACCTGCGCCTTTGTCCGGGAGCACCATCCCTCGGGATGCTTGGGGCTCCCCACCTTGTTGAGCCTTTTTCACATGTGAGGTCCATGTTGGGTTTATTCCCATCACATGTGAGACCAAACTGAGGCTTGGAGGGACAGAGGAACCTGCTCACAGTCTCCCAGCTAAAAACATGAATAACAACAAGGCTATGCATTATCCCTTTATCCTCACAGCAACCTTGATTTTATGGATGAGAAAAATGATGCACAGAGATGTTGGTCAACTTTTAAAATTCGTAACTTGTGATTTCTTTCCTTGGTTGAAATAAATATAATTTTTATACCTTAAAGAAAAAAGCACAGAGAGGTCAAGTAACTTGCCCAAGGTCACACAGCTTATAAAAAGGCAGAGTTAGGAGTTGAACCTGGAGACTGGCCCCAAGGTTCGGCTCTCAGCCACTAGTCTCTTTTCCCCCTAAAGAGGCGAGCAACCTCCACCTCCGCCCTCTCCTCTAGAGACTGTGCTTAGAGACATTACTGTTCCTAGTGGTCCACTGTGGGCCCAGGCACCTCCTTCTAAGAGCTGAGCTGGCAGGATGGGCAGTCCCCAGGGCAGTCCCATGGGAGGGTGCAATTTAGCCACCCCTGGACGACACTGTCCACCGGTCCCTCCTGTGTAAACCCAGCGAAAACGCCTCATTCGGTTCTGCCACAGCTGTGTGACTTTAAGAAGTTACTTCACCACTCTGTGCCTGGGCCTTGTCTGTGTAGAGGATGATGGTAGCACGAACCTCCCAGGCCACTGCGAACCTCTAACAAGTGAATATGTGTACAGTACACACAGCTGCATCCAGCAGGAACCAGCTCTCCAGGAGCGCAACCAGTGTGGTCTCAAAGAGCATTTTCAACACTGTGCAAGGAAGGGAAGGTACAGGTCAAAACAACATGGTCTAACCTCAGCCAGAGTCTCAAATTACGTCCACCCGTCCTGCAGGCCCCAGTGATAGAGTCTCACCCACACGCAGGGGCACCGCTCTGGTCTCCTCAGCCCATCCCCATCCAAGGGGCAGGGAGGGTCTCAGAGTTAGACCCCAGGATAACCGGGGTCCCTCCTGATAACCATCCAGCATCCTCCTTGGAGCCCCTCTTTGGTGTTCTGTCTGTCCCTCCATTTCTTCTGCTGCTGCGTGGATGGGGCAGGGGAGGGTTGGAAAATTTCAGGCCCTGCAGGTCCGGGAGGGGAGGGGATCAGCATCGAGGTCAGTTCCCAGGGTGGTTCCCCCCCAAATCTGCTGCATCACGTGTATCTTACTGTGTTAAAACAGAGTCTGTCTTTTTTTTTTTTTTTTTGGTCACATGGGATCTTCCCCCACCAGGGATCGAAACTGTGCCCCCTGCTCTGGAAGCGCGGAGTCTTAACCACTGGATTGCCAGGGAAGTCCCAAGTCTGTCTGATTCTTGACCATGAGCATTACTACAAAAGGCTGGCTTCTCCAGAGCACAGTGTTGTCCTACGGCATTTTGTTTAATTCAGTTATTTAATGGATGTCTTCCAGATGGATGAGGAGAGGGGCTGTGTTTCTCTTGTTCGTGGCTGTACCTCCAGGGCCTGGCACAGAGGGCAACTGAGAATGGATGGATGGGTGGGTGGGTGGGTGGGTGGATGGATAGATGAGTGGTTGGATGATTGGATAGATGGATGGATGGATGGATGGATGGATGGATGGATGGGTGGATGGATAGGTGGATGGATGGATGGACAGATGGATGGATGAGTGGATGGATAGATGGGTAGATGGGATAAATGATGCCCAGCAAAGGCTGGGGCTGGGGGCTGGGGGCTGAGGTAGACCATCTGTCTCCTCTCCATCTGCTGTTCAGGGTTGAGAGCTCATGATATCTCCTCTACTGGTCCTTTCAGGGACCTTGGTCGCTCTAATCAGTGGGTCGGCCCCTGAGCCCCCCAGACAGGGACAGAGCAGCAGACTAAAGAACAAGATCTGACAGAGGATAAAGGCAGAATGAGGGAGGAGCTGGGGGCAGGGGAAGAGGGTGGGGGCAGAGCTTTCCAGAATAAAAGTCTGGGAAAGCAGAAAGAAAACGTTCATCAGGTGGAGGAGAAAAGGAGGAGGGGGGCAAAACAAAAGCTGGAGGCAGATGCAATACTTGATTAAAGGAAAGATAAATTGGGCAATGATAAATCAGTCCCTTCTCAGCACTTTGATAGCTTGCATGTGGGTAAGAGCCTGCCTGGCTGATTCCTGAGCACTTTTCCCTCCATTAACACAGCTCAGTCTCACAGCATCCTTGAGGGGCGGCTTTATTACTATCCTTCTGTCAGTGCGGCCCCAGGAAGGGAGACGTCAGCCCCGCCCTCCTGAGCCTGGATCCTGCTCCCGCATCCCTGGCTGGGGGACCTGGGTAGATTGTATGGCCGCTCCTAGTGTCACCTTCCTCACCTGTAAAACAGGGGTGACAACGATACTACCTGGCAGGGATGTCACAAAAAGGAAACCAGAGCATGCCTGCATGGGTCCGGTACTCAGGCAGCCCACCGTCCTCCTTTCCTCCCTCTTCCTCTCCCTGGACTGAGATGCAGGTGCCCACGGAGCCAGGAAGCACTTGTCTCATTGATGTGGGGTGAGGCTTGGCCACCAGGACCCTTAAACTCCCCAGGAGATTCTAGTGTGCAGCCGGAGTTGAGAAGCTCTGGTCCAAGACAGAGACTCTGCAAGGAGACCCCAGGAACTGGTCACAGTAGACAGTGTATCTGCGGAGGGCAACCCAGTGGCCTGGGGCACGAGGTGGCGGGTGAGAAGGAGGAGGATTTTTCTCTGAATACCCCTAATACCTTCTGTTCCATGTGCCCATAGTATCTACGCAAAGAGCAAATTTAAATTCTTATAATAATAAGCAAATGGAATTAAATCCAGCTTGACCTGCCCCCAAGATTGGCAGGAAATCCTTAGGGGGGGCATTTTCTGTTCCTTCCCCTTCCTGTCGATGCCACAGAACCCCAAGGTTACCTGGTCCCTGCAAAATAGAGGTGGCACTGGCCTCAGCTGCGGTGGTTGGCACTACACAGCTATTGTGACTGAATTGTGTTCCCCCAAAATTCATGGGGGAATGAATTGAAGTCCTAACCCTCAGGACCTCGGAATGTGATTGCATTTGGAGATAGGCCTTTAAAGAGGTAATTAAAGTGAAAAGGAGGTCTTTAGGGGACTTCCCTGGTGGTCCAGTGGGTAAGACCCCACGCTCCCAGTGCAAAGGGCCCAGGTTCAATCCCTGGTCAGGGAACTAGATCTCTCATGCATGCTGCAACTAAGAGTCTGTATGCCACAGCTAAAGATCCACATGCCGCAATGAAGATCCCGCATGCCGCAACTAAGACCCAGGGCAGCCAAAATAAATAAATAAATAGATAGATGATAGATAAATAAACAGATAAATAAAAATAAATCTTAAAATAAAAAGAAAAGGAGGTCTTTAGGGTGGGCCCTAATCCAGTGTGACTGGTGTCCTTATAAGAAGAGGAGATTTGGACACAGACACGCACAGGCGCAGAGGAAAGGCCAGGTGAGGACACAGTGAGAAGGCAGCTGTCTACAAGACAAGAGGAGAGGTCTCAGAAGAAACCAGCTCTGCTGGCGTCTTGATCATGGACTTCTAGCCTCCAGAACTGTGAGAACATACATTTCTGCTGTTTAAGCCTCCCAGTCTGGGGTGCTTTGTTATGGCAGCCCAAGCAGACTCACTTGTGCAGGACAGTGGGTCCCTCCACAAACACCTTCAATCCCTGCCACTAGGTGTGGCCATAGAAGGACCAGCTCAGGCCTAGACATCCCCAAGCCCGGCCATCCCCATCCAAGCCCCTAACCCTCGGTTGCACCAGGCTTAAGGCCCAAGGCCTGAAGGGACCCACAGCCCCTCTGCGCCTCTAGTCCTGGAGCCGGGCCCACACCCCCACTGGACAATCTTGCTCAGCGCCTAGAGCTTCAGACAACAAGGTCTTCAGGGCAACCACCCCATGTGACAACCTCTCTGTCAGCCCTGGAGAGCAAAAGGGCTTATACTGCCTTCAAAACACAAAGGCCTGGCTAGCACCCTTCCTTCCTTCCCTCTCGGTGCATCTGCAGGGGTAGACACCATGTAAGGACGCTTCTCAGCCTTCTTGCCTGCCCTGCCGTCATCCTCCTCCCTCCCTCCCCCTCCCTTCCTTCCTGCCCTCCCACAGCCTCAGGACTCCTGCCACTGCAATGGACAGAACCTCACTTTAAACCAACTGAAGAGAATTGGTTGACTCATGAGACTGAAAAGTTTGGGGATAGAGCTGAAGAGTTAGGGTGGGCTTCAGGTCTGGCTGATTCAAGGGTCTCAACTGACATCATTAGAGCTCCATTTCTCTTTCCATCCTGTAAATAGACTGTCCTCATACAGCAAGCATGAGGCCCACAAGCAAGCAAAAGAGTGCCACAAAAATCCCCCGGGAGAATTCCACTGAGACAAAGACATATGTCCATTCCTGAGCTGTGGCTAAGGGGACGCAGGACATCCTGATTGGTCAGGTTTGAGTCACAGGCCCCTGAATGAGGAGTGGAGGATGGGAGCATTTTTCCCCATCTACAAAATAGAAATGTATTTCCACAGGAAAGAGATGGTCTGTTATTAGATAAAAGGAGAGGGAGTGTGCGAAGGTCAACTATGGTCTTTCATTCTCTCCTCCTTTCCACACACCTTAGAGTCTGCATGTCACTTCTGGCTGACGTTCCTCCCCAACTTCGCCTTTCAAAGCTGTTTTCATGTTCTCACACACAAAAAAATGGTCTTTATCTGGGTAGCTTGGAGGGATGTGGAAGAGGTATGGGGTGGGTACAGCTGTAGGGATCGTTTCATACTTCATAAGTGTATTAGGCAGCTACTACTGCAATAATGCTGCGTAACAAAGCACCCCAAAGCTCGTTACGATAACAATAGTTTATTTTTCTCTTGAATGGGTCTCTGGGCAGATCTGCTTCAGGCTGTAGGATGTGTGGGCTCAGCTCCTGGCTGTGGGTGGTATCCAGGTCTGCTCCACATGTCTCTCCTCCTTCTTGGACCAGCATTTTCCTGAGGAATGGTGTGCGAGAGGCCAGGAGTACAAGAGGCCAGACCACACCATGCATGCACATTTAATATCTCTGTCCCTGCCATGTTTTATTCCATTGGCCAAAGCGAGTCATATGACTGAGCCCCAAAATCAGCAAGACAGAGAAGTAAAGCCTTCCCTGGAAGAGAATAGTTGCTGAACAATCTTGCTCAGTCAGATGGTGGGATCCCACTGGAAGTTTCCCTCAGCGCTGAGCAGAGACAGGGAGACCAGTGGTCAGAGATCTCAGGCAGAACCTGGGCAAAAGCTCTCCGTGCAGTCCTGGAAACACTCAGAGATAAACACAGGACAGAATTCAGACCCAGAGGCAGGCCAAACTCTGCCCAGCTCTGCCGTCCACCAGCTGTGCAAGCTTCAGCACCTTCCTTAACCTCTCTGAGCCTATTTTCTCATGCAAAAGAATGGGGGATTCCTACCTCACTGGGGGTGCTTTTCAAACTAAATGAGAGAGGAATTTGAGGTGTGCAGCTCTGTGCATAGGGTTTTGTATCTAGTCCCTCACTGAACCTTCCTCTGAACCTCAGTTTCCCCATCTGTGAATTGGGAGTAACAATAAATACCTCACTGTAGGATTTGGGGGTGGGTGGTTATCTGGAGAAACACTGTGTGCAAACGACTGAAACATTAAAGACACCAGGGCAGAGCATCCTTGCTGTTCCTTCCAGCTGCTCTGGGACTCAGAAAGTTCACTCTCCCAGGCCTTCAGAGCTGAGGGTGGCCACCGGAGTCTAGAAGATTACGAGCTGCCTGGGGAAGAACCACGGGCTGCCTGCCTGGCTGGGGCCAGTACTTTTATGCCTCTTTCTGTCTGGGGAGGCTATGAGTCTTCCAGTCCCTTCCTCTCTGATGTTCGACCCTCAGGGACTCCTGCCTCCCACCCCGATCTGAGGCCCCAGGCAGTGTGATGCAGAGAGTGGAGAGTTTGGGGGGTGCACGGACCTGGGGTGGGAACTTGCCCTTCACCTTCCTAGCTGTGTGACCCTGAGGTGTTCACTGACCTCTCTGGGGCTCCCTACCCTCTTCTGGATCCTCTGCTGAGAGGTGGGGGGAGGACCTCTCTCTACAGTAGCCCAGCGCTCCCCAAAAGATGTTGTAATTGAATCACATTTTCCACAACCCAGGGGCTGACAGTTGAAAGGAACCCCGCCAAGGGCTCCCTGAGATAAGGAACGAGGAAGCTGGCATGCAAATGGACCTGGGCGCCAGCCCTTCCGGTGTGGTTTTTAAACTCTTTAAAGCTGGGGCAGGGACTTCCCTGGTGGCGCAGTGGTTAAGAATCCGCCTGCCAATGCAGGGGACACGGGTTTGAGCCCTGGCCCGGGAAGATCCCACACGCCGCGGAGCAATTAAGCCCATGTGCCACAACTACTGAGTCTGCGCTCTAGAGCCCGCGAGCCACAAATACTGAGCCGGCACGCCTAGCGCCCGTGCTCTGAAACAAGAGAAGCCACCGCAATGAGAAGCCCTCACGCCACAACGAAGAGTAGCCCCCGCTCACCGTAACTAGAGAAAGCCCGTGCGCAGCAATGAAGACCCAAAGCAGCCAAAAATAAATAAATAAATAAATTTATGGGAAAAAAAAAAAAGCTGGGGCAGTCAAACCTGCCCTTGGGGACCAGGACCCCTTCCCAGGGCCTGGGAGAATGCTGGAGAGAGTGACTGTAAACAGCACCCACCCAGGTCCTGGGATGCTGCACCGTCATCCTCTGGGCAAGGTGCAGAGAGAGAGAGAGTGGGTTTGGGAGAAAGAATTTCTAAATGTTACTATAAATTAGGAATAAACTTCTCCCTGACCCCAACCCTCCTGCCCACTTTGAGATTTCCTAGAAAGGCAAAAAGTAAAGACCTGAGGTCCCTTTGACTACTTCCTGGTTGCTAGACTGTGCTTCTTTGCATGTGTCACCAAGCCAAGACTGGACCATATGGAACACGATTGCTTTTGGGTTACATTATCATCACCCCCATTGTACAGATGAGGAAACCGAGGCTCAGAGAAGGCAAGCGTTTGCCTGCTCCCTGGTCACAGAACAAGATAAGAGCACAACAAGAGCTCAGCCTTTGGCTGCCTGGCTCCAATTTTTCGTGCTCCAAAAGGATCGTCGGAACTTGCCTTTCATATAAGTATTGGTCAAGGGAGTCTGTTTCTCTGGTGCATCTACAGTAGGATTTGGGTCACAAAGAAACAGGAGGGTTGACACACTTTGCTTAGAGTAAGAGCTACTAGGGCCTTTCCTGGCCACCTGCCACCCATGCCACCGTTTCCCTCAGCAGAGTGCTTGGGCTGCCACCAGATAAACTTTCCTATTAAACCAGAATCCTGGTTCAAGAGGTACCACCAAGCCCCAGCCCCCCAGATCTGCTGGACTGCCCTGGCACTGTCCTCCTTCTCCCCCACTGAACCCCGGAAATGAGCTGTCATCAGGAGAGGGTGGCCACCACTCCCCCACCCCGGGAACAAGAGAAGGGTGGGCAGACTGCCCAGGCTGATAAAAGAACACAGAGCCACCGATGGGTGTCTCCTTATGCACCCAACACATGCTCATGAATTGTGCACAGTTCCTCGGGCTCGCTGTCGTGCAGGCAGGCACCGTCTCTGTCGTGACTGGCTGTGCTGCTCTGGCCAAGTTGCTCGACTTCTCTGAGTTCAGCGGGAGTCACACCACCAATGCCTTAAGATGGGAAAGCGTGCTTGTAGACAGCACACTCTTGCGCAGGCATCTACTAAGGCACCTCAGCTCCTGCTGTCCCCCCCAGGCTGAGGTCGGGCGGAGAGAAGGGAGATACTCAGGGGACCATTTTCCTTCAGTGTCATCTGTTTGTTCAACGGAGGGCTGCGACAATCCCCAGGACACCCTCGAGGTGTAAATATTTACCCATCGAGAGCTGTGGGAGGCCCCGGTCCTGGGGTGAAGTGAGGTCCTGAAGAACATCCCCCAGGGTGGAGCAGAGGGAGGGAGCAGAGGTGGAAAAGGAGGTGAAAAGAGGAGAAATCACACAGAAATATTTCTGAAGGAGAACAAGCTCCACACGTGGCAGAACTATTTAACAACCGTTCTGTGTGCACAAGAGCTGGCCACGCCAGCACCAGGGTCACGGCCCGGAGAGCGGGTGACGGTGGCTCTGGAGCAGAAACACACACATAGGGCAAACCAGGAGCTGGAAAGTCGATGAAGAGCTGGGCTTCTGCTCCTGGAGGCTTCCTTGTCACTTCACATGCAACATAGAAAGTTCAGAGCAACGGTTGTCATCATGGAAGCCCAGCCCCATGCCAGGCACCTTCCCACGTGGAGGCACGTGTGATCCCTAGTCTCACTTCTCCAGGGGGCACCTGAGGCAGCCACCGGCCTCTCCTCTAGCACGCGGTCACTGCTATGGCCCCGACGCTCCTGGGCGGGAAGGGGTAGATGAGTGAGACGAAGTGTCCGTCGCGTGGACACAGACCTGATTCAGAGTGTGACACCAGCAACGGAGAAAGTGGACAAAGGGTCGTGAGCCCGGCCAGTGTGTGAGGGGCGGAGGGGAGTGAGGTGTATAGAGGGATCGTGATCTGGGCAGGGGCTCGGCAGGCGCAAAGGGCTGGAGCACCAAGCTGAGGGTATTTGGGGAATCGGGGAGCAGGACAGAGTCGCTGGGACGTCCATAGTTAAGGGGACCATGGGGGGAGCAAGGCGGGGTCATATATGCAGCCCACCGGGTAAGGCAGGCCCTGGGTTCAACCCTGATCTGAGTCCAAGCGGGTTTCACACAAGGGTGGAGGATAGGATTGGAGCAGAGGGAAGGGCAAGGGCAGAGGCCAGGGACTGAGGCTGCCAGGGCTGTGGGACCCAATCCCTCCCAAGCCAGGCCCACCCCAGCTGCCCTGCAGGACGAAGTGCCCCAAAGCGGATCCCAGTGGGGCTCAGACAGCCCCCCGAGGAGGCCAAAGGGCCTGATGGCCTCTAAGTGGCCTTGTCTATTCACAGATCGGATGGTGGCCTCTCTCCTAGTCACCCGCTGGTCTCAGTTTCTCCCTCCTTCTCCCGAGAGAGGTGCTCATTCTTTTAACCCACTCAGCAGCTGCTGCTGACAAAGCCAGGGTCACGTTCATCTGTGCTGAGAGCCCCCATCTGCTTTGCCAGGGGACAAAGGACAGACCAGTTAACAAGCGGGGGGAGGCAGTAAGACGGTGACAAAAAGCACAACCCAACACGAAGATGACCCAAAAGCCACCCCCTGGGAGCTCCGTCCACCTGGAGGCTGCCCTGTGCGAAGCCACGTGGGGCTTATCCCCTGTCGGAGGAAACCAGAGACAGCAGAGCAATCGTCTTGGCCCTTCGAGGCAGGCCTCCCTCCCCACAAATGCACAGCGTGGCATTGGCAGAACTGCCTGGCAAGGGGGCTGAGTCTGTATGACTGGCTAAGGGTGGTAATCTCCCCACACTGAAACCCAGGCGGTCCACTTAAATATTCCGGTTGCCATGGCAACCTTCTGGGCTGGCTCTTCCCCTGTCATTCTCCATCGCAAACCGTGGTAGGAAGTTTTTGCTTCAATTGGAAACTTATGGTTGCCAAGGCAACCACCTTAGAGCACCCTGAAGATGCAGGTGGGCTGCAGGTGAGGCGGGGATCTGTCTGTTGGGGGCCCGAGATGGCTGCATGATGGGCCGAGGAGGGGTCCAGGGCCATGATGGGCGGAGGTGAACACATCTGGGGTTCTGGAAAGAGAGGACGATGGGCCTCCACAAACACACTCATTCATTCACTCCCTCGCTTGTAAGTCATTCATTCATTCACTCACCTGCACACTCCCCGCTTGCCACTTGAGCATCCATTCTGTTTTCTGGCTCTTTCTTGCCTGCGGGCTGGGCGGATGGAGGAGAAACCAAGCCTCCACACGTGTACAGCCCACATGGAAAAGCGGGAACAGAAAGTGCCTGGCTTTGGAACCCGACAGCCCTGGGTTTTTGTTTAGACCCTTGACACTCTCCTCTTATAAATGGAGTGTAAGACTTAGGACCTGCTTCTGAAGATGCTGGAAGTAACAAACACCCAAGTGCCCATAACAAGGCACGGAGACAGGTCTTCTGCCCCTGAGGAGCATGTGGGCAGCAGCCGTGACGCCCACTCCGAGAGACAGGAGCCCTTCCTTCCTCCCTTGAGGTCGGTCCCAGAAGGAAGCGAGAGAGGAGTGTGACATTCCAGGAGGGCCTCCTGGCCTTCGCTTTATCCCAGCGACCCCACCAGGCAGCCTCTTTCCCCCAGTTTTGCAGATTAGGAAACTGAGCCTCAGAGAGGTGGAATAAGGTCACCCAGAAAGCAAGCAAGTCGATGCAGAATTCAACCGTGGGCTGCGCTCCTTCCAAAATCCCTCACGTAATTCTCACAACAGTCCTAGGAGGCGGATTCCATTATCCCCACTCCGTGGATGGGAAAAGCCAACCAAAGTGAGGTCACACAGCTCCCTCCCATGCCCACTCGGCCCAAACCCCCAGACCTGGGACCGGAGTAGGCCTTTCCAGCCCAGAAGTCACTGGGCAGAGGGACGGAAGGGGAACTGACATCAACCTATTATTTCTGCACCACCCTCAACCCTCACCAGCCTGGCTTCGCTGGGACCCGGGCCTGGCCTCTGGTGCCGGTGCGAGATGGGGGAGAGGGGCTTGGGCGGGGCCCGCCGAGCTCCTGCGGCCACGCGGGGGTGCACACGGGCTGGAAGCCAGGCAGGCAGCTGGGACAGGACAGCCCCATGTCCTGCTCCTTCACTGGAACTGTCAGTGCCAGATGTCCGGGCAGCGCAGAACTGATCAGAAGCCCCTTAGAAGTGTGAAGGCTGGGGGTGGGAGAAGGGGGGAAGGAAGAAGGTGAGCCGGGAGGTGCGGGAGTTGCGTCTCCTCCCTACAGAGGAGGAAAGCATAGTTCAGACACATGAAGCTATGCATCCAAGGCTCCCAACGACCAAAGGGTATGCAGATCTGAGACTCCAACCAGGCCTCTGCCTCACCTCCGGGGTCCCTCCGGCTACAGAGGGGACGCTTCTGCTTCTGCGCTCCGCTCCTCTTGCCCCCCACACGCAGCGAGGGCAGCCCCGGGCAGCAGACCTTCAACAGCGCGTCAGGCCACCAGCTCCGCCTCCTTCCTCAAACCCTCCAGGCCTCATCCTTCCCAGGAACTTGGCCCTCGCTCGCCTTCCCGCCCGGAACGTTCCTCCCCCAGGTGGCCACTCACACTCCATGCCGGACTTTGCTTACACGTCCCCTCCTCTGAGAGGCTTCCCCTGACCATCTTACCTGACACAAGCACCCCCTTTGCTTAAAATAATCAGCTTTGGGGGCGGGGGAGGGGGTGCCAGACGAATGAGGAGAGGCCGCTGTGCTGGATGATGGGTACCTCGGGGGGTCATCGATCAATTCTCTGTAACTTTCTCTATGTTTGAAATTTCCCATAATCAAAGTTTTTAAAGGGAATTCCCTGGTGGTCCAGTGGTTAGGGCTCCATGCTTTTACTGCTGTGGCCCGGGTTCAATCCCTGGTCAGGGAACTAAGATCCCACAAGCTGTGCGATGCAGCCAAAAGAAAAAAAAAAATTTAAATAACAAATACTAGGGGAGTTCCCTGGCAGTCCAGTGGTTGGGACTTCGCCTTCCGATGCAGGGGGTGCCGGTTTGGTCCCTGGTCGGAGACCTGGGATCCCACATACCTAGCGGCCAAGGGGCCGAGGCATGAAACAGAAGCAATGTTGTAGCAAATTCAGTAAAGACTTTAAAAAAGTAAAAAAATAAAATAAAATAACAAATACTAGAAATTGACATTCCTTCCCCCCACTCTCTATCCCATCACCCTGTTTTATTTTCTTCGTCGTATCTGACTCCACCTGACATCGTGTGTCTAGCTGACCATTTGTAGGCGGCTCCATGAGAGCTGGGCTTTGTCTTGTTCACATCTGAATCCCAAGGGTCTGTGCCGGACACAGAGTTGGTGCTCTGTAAATATTTTCCCAGTCAGCGAAAGAATCAGACACGGCAATGGAAGTGCGTTCTGAAGAATAGCAGCGCCGTGGTTCGGGCTTTGGGCCTGGGCCAGTTTTAACCATAGATGTAGGATTGAGAGTGGGATGAACGCATTTCCTCATTTATTCATTCCACAAATGTTTAGGAAACCCCTTCTTGCCAAGTCCTATGCTGGCACTGGATTCACCAGGCTGGGTCTCTGGGGAGTGTGCTGGAGATAGGCCAGGTGCTATGGGAACCCTTGGAAGGGAAGCCTCACCCCGTCTCAGGCATCGGGGAGGGCCTCCTAAAGGGAGTGATTTCTAAGTTTAATCTTAGGAGGAGTAGCATTTCTCCAGGGGAAGAGAAAGGGTGTTCCAGGCAGAAGACACAGCCCAGCCAAAGGCCCAGCGATAGGACGGAGCACGGGCCCTGGGAGAACTGCCTACGTCGGGGTGACTGGGGCCGAGAGCGCCAGGGAGGCGCCCAGGGGGCCAAGGTGGGGGTGTTCAGCATGGACCAGAGTGTGGAGGCCTTGATGGGCGGGCAGAGGAACATGGCCCTGTACCAAGGGTGATGAGGATGACAGAGAGGGCGCTCCTGTCCCACCTGCCTTTTTTTTTTTAATTGGGGTATAGTTGCTTTACAATGTTGTGTTAGTTTCTGCTGTACAACGAAGTGAATCAGCCCTTCGTATACACATATCCCCTCCTTCACCTGCCACTTGTCGGTGCCAACGACGCAGCAGCTCATTCTCACTCCTGGCTTTTCGTGCTTGGTGTTCCCTCCACCTGGAATGCTCTTCCCTGTCTGCACACGGGCTCTGCTCCTCCTCCGGTCTAGGCACGAGCCTGGGCTGCTCAGAGAAGCTGACCGTGACCAGCCATCAGAAGTGGCCGCCTCAGGGATTCTGTCTCAGCTCCCTCTCTGCCTCTTGCAGAGCCTGGGACAGGTTCCCTCACTGCTCCCAATTCTTCTCCCTGCACCCACCCTGTGTGTCCTGTGGCTTTGCAGGATCTCCCCACCCCAGAGGCAGGGTATCTTTTCCCAGCACACTGATGATGGACTTGATCATGAGACTTGCTTTGGCCAGTGGAATGTGGGCAGAAGTGTCCTACTTCTGAGCCTTAAGAGGCCTTCCAGGTTGCTCTCTGCCCCCTCACCCTTCTGCCATCCCCAACGGACAAACTTGTCCCAGGAAGTCAGGGACGAGAAAGACCTGTGGAGCAGCCCTGAAGCCAAGCCCCCCTGAGCCCGGGGGAGATCCACTGAGCCCCAGCAGATCCGCAGACGTGTGAGTGAGAATAAGTGATTGTTGCTTTAAGCCACTGAGTTTGGAGATTGTTTGTTAGGTGGCATTAGCATGAGAATAAGTGACTGATACACAGGACTTAACACTTTCTCATTAGTCTACCCATTTCACCATTGTCTTATCTTACACTAGACCACTGCCCTGTCTTCAGTGCCTGGCATGGGGTCTGATGCGTGGGAGAACTTCAAATACGTGTTGAATGAGTGAATAAATGAATGTGATGTCTGGAAGGGTCTTAGGCAAAGGAGAGGCATGACTGTACAGGGGGGTCAGGAAGATGATTGATTGTTATAAGAGGAGACAGACGTGGTGGGGGAGGATTTTGCAAAGGGGCCAGGGAGGAAGCTCTTGCCACGGTCCAGAAGGGGACAAAGGTGCCGGGACCCAGGAGAGAGCAGAGAAGGGTAAGCACAAAGCTAAGCCTGACTTAGCCTGTCCTGTAGGCCAGGTTCTCCCTACCTCTCACCTCGTTAAATCCTCACAACCACCCTACCAGGCAGGTACTTTGATAATCTCCATTTTCAAAAAGAGGAAACTGAGGCACAGAGAGAGTCAGAAACCTTCCTAGGCCAGGCAGAGAGTGAACGGCCGTCCAGCCCTGGCATCCTCGTGCCACCCCTCCCCACCACCACTCCAGTCTCACGGTTCAGAGCAAACGTCAGCAGACCCGAGACACTGAGGGCTTTGTTGGGGACCGAGAAATTCACCCCCAGCACACGGGGGAGGAGGGGACGGTTCACCACCGGAGGGAAACCAGGGAGAGTGTGGTTGCTTTTTGTGGTTTAATTCAACCTGCTGGGTCATGGCCCTGGATTGCTTACTGGGCACAGATGCCAGGCTCCAGAGGCCCCCGACCCCGGCTGGGCTGGAGCGAGGCAGAGAGGCGGAGGGCTCCACAGCCCATGCAGCTGCCTTTCCCTCCCTGTTTCTGTTTCATTGCCACTCCCGAAAATAGCGCTACTGACCCACATGTAGACCACCCACACCCTTCCGCAGGATTAGAGACAAAGCAGAGAAAACACTGTAGTGACGGAATCGCAGGCACCAGTGAGAGAACAGGGGAGAAAACCCAGGAGGAGAAGGGGGGTCTCTGTGCAGGTCCCCCAAATCTCATCTGGGTTAGGAACCCCAAACTGGCAGGGAGGAAGCCTGGATAGTAACACTTCCATCTGCTCTGCTCTTTGCAGTTTACAAAGCACTTTCCTACACATCCCCGCATATAAACCCCACAGGAGGCTGCCGTCTTCCCCAGGAAAGATGAGGAGACTGAAGTCCACCGACTTCTTCCGGCGCACACGACCTTGAGGGACCAGAGCTGGCTTGGGGCCCCGGTCTAACTGCCACTCCTGAGCTTGTTCTGCGCCCTGAGTCCAGTGGGTCATTTCCAGGAGGTGGAGGTGAGGAGGGTGCTGAGACCCCAGGAGGGCTCGGCAGGGGCGCAGGGGCCTGGTGACCCACCGGGCGTGTCCGGGCAGCAGGTCAGGGGAGGGGATGGGAATCTTTAGAACAAACCTCACATTCGGAGAAGACTCTCAGAAAAGACTTGGGTGATGAGATGCTCAGAGAACAGAGGGAGAGAAGGATGAAGGCGGTGAGGGTGAGGTGACATCGTGAGGAAGAGATGCTCGGGCTGGGCTTGAAGAGAAGCCAGTCTGGAAGGTTCTATGGGCGGAGTCCAGGGACGCTTCCAGTTCCCCACTTCCTCCTCCATCAGACCGGCAGCCTTTTGTTCCACGAGGAGCTTAGGATGTGACTCTGCACGCCCTCCCATATTCCTCGGCGAGATTTTGCTCGGTGGTTTCTGGGGCAGCCTCGTCTGCAGACTTTGAGTTGCTCTTGACTCATTCATTCACTCATCCATCGACTCCCAGGCTGCCTGGCACTTCCAGGAGCTGGAGATGCAACAACGGCTGGACGAGGTCTTACGTATGGGCGGGGTGGGAGCCAGCACGAGGCGCAGGAGAGAGGGCTTCTTTGGCTCCCACACCTGGGCACCTGACTTTCTCAGTGGGGAATCCAAGAGCTAGCATGTTCCAGCCAAGAACTGGTCACAGTGGCCCACTCTCTCCTCACGACAGCCTGGCATTCCCCAAGCAAGGCTTTGTTCCTCTTGCTCCAGATGTCGCTCCCTGTTAGATCTGCCCACCAAAGGAGGACACACTGGCCCCTGTCCATCAGTGACCCCTGGTGGGTCCTTGGTTTTATTTGTTCCAGGGCTTAGTACAGAGCCGGGCATGAAGGGTCACCGTGGGGTGTTTGCTGATTGGATACAGACAAATTCGTCTGTTCAGTAAATATCTAGGTGATGCCTGCTATGTGCAAGGCTCCGGGCCAGGCGTTGAGCACACAAACCAGAAACAGCATCGCAGGCCTGCAAGAACACAGGGTCTGGGGCTGGTGACAGGCACAGGTCAAAACATCGCAATACGACGTGATGAGGAACCACATCTCTGTGGTCGCTCCAAGTTTCCGAGTATCAGGCATCGCTAAGAATGTCTGCTGAACTGAATTCAGGGGCTAAACGCCCAAAACTTTCCCAAAACACAGTCAAATGCATCTAACAGCGTATTACATTTTCCTTTATGGCCCAGAAGGACCATTAGGACTGAGACACTCTTATTGCCATTTCCCAGGTGAGACAACTGAGTCTCAGGAAGGTCACACAGCTAGGACATGGCAGAGCTGGGGGGGCAAACTCAGACCAGTGTGACCAGCATCTATATTCTTTCTATGACAGTCCAGTTCCTGTTTTCCAAACAGCCTGGGCTTTCTCCTGCCTTGTCTTCCTCTACCAGTTGGAGAAGACCCATCCGCAGCAGGAAGGAAGGAGCCCAGCACAGAGACACGCAGAGCCAAGAGGTGCAGACCAAACAGGAAAACGGTAGCTTTCCCGGGGCCCTCCTAGCTGACTCCCATTTGCATCTCATTGGCCAGAGGTAGGTCACATGGTCAACCGAGCTGCAAAGGAGTCTGGGAGGTGGGTGTGTTCACAGCCCCCAACACACCTGGTCTTCTTTCGAAAGGAAGGAGGATGAACGTGGCTGGGCAACTTTGCTGTGCCTGCCTCGCTCTGGATGATGGTGATGAAGATGATCACTATGGTGATTATCATTATTATTATGGCCATTCCCTGCCTGTCCCCAGCACACCTCCCAGGCCCAAGCCAGGAAGGCACTTTCCCCATGCCAGCCCACCATACACACACACACACACAGACCTGGCAGAAGGGACTCCCAAGCCCCCATCCCAGCCACTCAAGGCATAGGTCACAGGGGATCCCTGCCAGGCTCAGGACCACCAGAGCCCAGGGCCCCAGGATGCGTCCAGACAGGGTTCCCCTGCCCCTCCCCGAGCCCCAGCCCCAGCAGGAACAGCTGTTTTGAGAGCAGCTGGCTGGCAGGTGGCACCTCGTGATGGAGCAGTTTTCACCTGAGCCAGGCGGACCCTGGCTGATGCCCTCTGCTTTCTCTGCCTCCCCCTCAGGCCACCTGGCAGCCTTCACTCCCCAGCCTCATGCCCCCTCTCTGCGTCCTCTCCCTCCCATAAAGCTCTTCCCAAACTCCTCCTCCTCTCTCTCTCTCTCTCCCTCTTTCTCTCTCTCTCTCTCACCTGCCTCCCAGTTCTATTAAATCCAGCCAAGACCCTACCTGTGATTTCGGGTCTCCTGTAGGCAGTTCTAGCCCTGGCCCATTGGTCCCCGCCCAACCCTCACACGCATGCCATGTTCCCACATCCAGGCCTCTGTACCTACCGCTTCCCTGGCCTGGGGACACCCCTGCTTCTCCTCCCCATTGAGCTTTCCCAATCTGAGAGTTTCAGTTTGAGGGCACCTGAGCCATCCCTGATGAGCCTCTAAAGCCACAGGGGCCTCAGGAACCATCTCACCCAGCCCCTCCCCTGCTCTCTCTTTTTTTTTTAATTAATTTTTTAAACTGAAGTATAGTTGATTTACAATGTTATGTTAGTTTCAGGTATACAGCAAAGTGATTCAGTTATATATATATATTCTTTTTCCCATATAGGTTATTACAAAATATTGAGTAGAGTTCCCTGTGCTATACAGTAGGTCCTTGTTCTTTATTTTATATATAGTAGCGTGTACATGTTACTCCCAATCCCTAATTTATCCCTCCCTCCTCTGCTGCTCTCTTGCACCCCTCTTCACCTCTGCTCACATGCCCCACTGCCAGGATGTTCATCACCTGGATTCAAATCCCACCCCCTCCACTTCCTAGCAGGTGACTCACCCTCTCTGCCTTGATGTCTCAGCTGTAAACTGAGGACAGTGGTAGCACCTACTTGGTAGGGCTGTTGTGAGGACGAAATAGACACGAACACACGGAGATCTGCACAGGGTCTGTGGGGCGCTGGATAGGCAGCCAGCAATGTGTGCATCTGCTGTGATGAGCCCCAAACTGAGGGCTCAGGGGTGCAGGGCCCCTTCTTGAGCTGAGCTGGGTGTAGCTGTATGCTCACTCCTCTTGAGGCAGGAGATAGATGGGCCCCAGGCTGAACAGTTTCTCCCCTGTGGACAGGAACTCCATAATAGCAGGAACCCCATAAAAGCAGGATGATGCAGGAGGCTGGGCCCTGCCCAGATAAGAGATAAAAGACCACATATGCCTCATTCTCGAAGTCAAGGAGACACCCCCCCCCGACTACACATGCGCAGAAAGGCTCCTTGGAAGTCAAAAAGGGAGGGGGTGCCACCCCATAGTAAGTGACGTCAACCACCCATAGCCCTCTTCACTAGAATCCATCTTGGCTAAGAGATTCACGCGTGCACATACGGACTCAGAACCAGGCGAAGCAAGATGATGGGCCAAAGGAAACCCGGAAGAAATGCCCCTTAAAAGTGATTCAAACAACCACGAGGGCGTGACTCTCTCTCTGAGCCCACCCATGTGTCTATCCACACGTACTCTACTCTTTTTTTTTTTTCTCCTAATAAAACATTTTATTTGTTTCACTACTTTCCATCTTTGTGGGAATTCTCTTCTGCAAAGCCGAAGGGCCAGGGCCTTGTCACTGGCCACTGGTCGAGTGGCTAGCATTTGGTGCTCTCACCGCCGTGACCCGACCTCAATCTCTGGCCGGGAACCGAAACCCTGCTTCAAGCTGCTGCAGGCCGAGGTCACCCGACATCACTCCCACTGGCCCCAGTCCTGCCCCCGGGCCACCAGGACACATCTAATCCGTCTTCCACGAGGCGTCCTGTAAATATTTGAAGGCAGTAATCAGGCGTCCCCTGAGTTTTCCTGCCTCCAGGCAAAGCTGCTCAGTCCCTCTTCCAGACCTTTCTGCACAAGCTCCTTTCCCCAGCACACTCCCAGGCAGGGCTCACCTTGGACACAAGGTCCCTTCACCACACTCTCCCCGGGCTTTGTGCTGGGTTCTGGGGGCCCTGAGGCAAGGAAGGTGCCATCCCTGCATCCAGAGCAGCTCTTGACTTCCTCGAAGCCTCTGGAAACAGGAGTCCTGCTCCAGCCTCCTGGGACAAGATTAGTTTCCAGCGTAGCTGTTTGCATTGCTGCAATTGGAATTCTATTCTTTTCTTCCTTATAATTCTTGAATTATAGTTCTTGAGCTGGATTTTGTGGCCTGGCTTTGTGGCTCCAACTGGACTGTAAGGTCCCTGAGGGCAGAGTCCATGCCTTTTCCCGTCTTATCCCCCGTAGCACCTGGTGTGCCACAAATATTCCAGTCAGTTCATGGGTCACAGAGGCCCAGAACCTCAGAGCCTCAAGGAGCCCCAGGGATCAGCTAGTTCAATGGTCCCATTTCACAGATGGGGAAGCTGAGGTCCAGTGAGGTCCTGGTGGCTGGTGCACTGCCATTTCCATCACGACTCCCCAGGGGACCCTCTGCATGCTTCTCCAGCCCCAGAAGGGCCCGTGTATCTCACTCAGGCTCTGTCTCCAGGCCAAGTCCCTGTTTCTCACGATTTTTTTTTTCACTAACATCCTTTATCACAGGGCCTTATCAAAGACTCTTTGAATATCTAAATATTGTGATATGATATTAGGGGAAGGGCTGGGACCCCAGACTGCATCTACGGTAGGATCACACCTGCATGAAAATGATGTCTGCCTGTGAATTAGGACTGGAGGGAGATGTGGGAAATTGACAGAAAGCAACCAAGGGAACCAATGGGATTCTAGGGGACTCTCCTTTCTTTCTATTTGAACATTTCCGTGTTACTCTGAGATCAGTGCATGAGGAAGGAGAGAGCAAGCAATACCTCCGTGTGCCTACACTGCTCTGGTCACCAGGCAAAGTGCGCACAGGGTTCAATTGTATTGCTGCAACAGTCCTGCAACGTTCCTCATCCCCATTTTCAAAATGAGGAAATGTGGTTCCCAATTATTTAGGAAAAGTAAGTGCCCAGTTCATGTAGGTACTAAGTGGCAGAGAGAGAACTTGAACATAGGACTTCCAGTTCCAAGTTCAGTGTTATTCCCTTCAATGGAGAGTGGGGGTGGAGAGACAAGGAAGGTAGGAAAAAGGGAGGGAATGAGAAAAGACAAAAATTACCTAAATGTGCTACATGAACTGGTTTGTCCCAAGTACACACAGTGTTTAGTACTTGTTGGATGGATGGCTGGAGGACATCAGGCAAGTAGTAGTTCCCAGGGAACTAAGAGCAGGTCATTTCTATATACCCTTCAGCTTCTGTCTGAGAAGCAGTGATGTGGTTGCCTAGGAGACAATGGTCCATGCCAGGGTCCCTCTGCCTGGGGAATCTCAAACCTTTCCCTTCTGGGCCCTCACTCCTGAGGTGGTGAATGGGAAGATAGGAGAGTAGGAAAAGGACAGGTGGGGAATTACCACTAACTTGCTGTGTGTCCTTGGGCAAATTGCTCCCTCTCTGGACCATGCCTAGGAGATAGTATAAGGCCAGGACTTCCTGTGGGTGGGCCTGGTTGGGTGGGCAGTGGCAAAGGAACAGTAAGAACACGGGGCTGCTCAGGGAAAACGGGAAGCCGTGGGTTTGGGTTCAGTGCAAACCTTCCCACCATCACTGCCCTCCCCCCAGCCTTCCATGAAGTCTGCTGCCTCACACTGGAGAGAGGGATGTTGTAGAAACTGAGGAAAGGGCTGACTTCCACATCTGGGGTGAAGTCACACGTAGTACAGGGAGCTGAGTGACGCCACGGGAAGCTCCAGAAGCTGGATTCAGTCAGAGAAAGCAGAGCCACGGGGCCCTGAGGGAGGAGGGGCGGGAGGAGGCTGCTCTCAGAATTTCTGAGGCCGGGGGCCCAGTCAACACCTGGATCACACAGCGCTAGACATTTTCCTTCTGTCTGGGGAAGCCCAGCCAAAACATCATTTCCTTTTCACTCTCAAGGAGACAGAGGCCCCAGAGGTCACGGGCAGGCCCGCAGCAGAAGCAGGCCTAGAACCCGGGCCTCAGCCTCCAGTAGAGGCTGGAGAGGCCTAGTCGAGAGGCTGACGGGAGGGAGCAGGGAGGGCTGAGGCAGAAGCCCGGAGGAGCTCCCCTTTCCTCCACCTGCCCCTCCTGGCCCAGGCATCAGGGGACAGGCCCATGGGACACAGGCTGCAGCAGGAGGGCCCGGGAACATCGCCACCACTGTGTGGACCAAGTTCTAAAATAAGCCCCACTCGCCGAGAGTGTAGTCACCATGGCAACAGGAAAGCTGTTCCACAGAAGGAATCAATCACCGTCAGTGTCACGGGGAAGAGCCTGCTATGGCCAGGCCCGGGGGTAGGCACTTTCACACACATGCTGTCCCACTGAAGCCATCGTCATCCTCACTCTGCAGATGAGGGCACCTGGGCTGAGACAGAGGCCCCGGCCAGAGTCATCCCGCAATGGACAGGAATCGGGAGGCCCGGATCCAAACTCCCATCTCCTTCCCTGTCTCCTTGCCTCCCAGGCACCCCATTTCTTCTGAGCCTCAGTTTCCCCCTCCCCACCCAAAGCACTGTCAGGGGTAAAGATGGGGGTATTTCTGCATCCCTCCAGGGTGGCAGGGTGGGGGGAGCAGGCATGATTGCCCATAAGCAGGGACTCTGGGACTCCTGTAATAATCTCCTGCCCTCTGGGCTTACTTACAGCAATGGCCCTCGTGGGATTCACTAATAGTGCTTCCCTTTGGCAGGTAGTGTCAAACAGACTTGTTAATTAACACTTTATGAGTGCCCAAGCTTTCTCATCCCCTTCTTCTGGGAACCAGCCCTGTCCCCTGGCCACAATGGCAGGAAATGAGCCAGGTCTGACCAATCAGTCATTGACCGCATCTCTCTGACAACTGTGATTGGTCTAAGAGAGAAGGACTGGCCCAGCAGAGCCAATCAGAGAGCTCCCCTGGGACTGATATGTGGATACCAAGAAAAGGAAGCTCTTGCTTTCCCAGAAGGTGGGGGAGGTTGTTGACTTGGGACTTCCAGTGACCTTGTCCCATACACTGGAGAAGATGTGACTATTTCCCAGGCTTCAGTGACAACAGATTTTATTCTAGCTAGTCTAATCAAAAAGAGATTTTGTTTTAAAGCATATTAAGTGGCCAAGCATCCAGGAACAACTGCCCAAAACACACTGCAGAACTGGGCCACCAAGGCGGCTGCAGTCCCTGCTTCCATCAGGAAGCTGTGGGAGTCACCACTTGGCTGCCAGCTCCAGAACCATGCCTGCTCGACTTCGATCCATGCAGGGAAACAGGTGCTTTGTGCTCTCTTTCCACACAAAACTCAGTTCCAAATTCTAGTCCATGCAAGTGTTCTTTATGGCAGGATTTATGTTACAGCTGGATCACTACCTGCAGGAGAGCCTGGAAAATGTAGTTGTGGAGTTTTGCAGCTTCTGCAGCACAGAAGGCATGCTACGTGGAGGGTGTGGCCAGTGTGGCACATGTCACAGGCAAAGGCTGACTCTCACCATCATCACTGTCATCCGAGGAAATGCTGTCACCACTTCCCACACTGCCCTGAGCTGGAGTCAGGGACTTCGCCTGGGCTCTGCTGTTTCCTCACTGTGTGTCCTCCAGCAAACCATCTCTCACCGTGGGGCTCAGCCTGTTCTTCTGTCATTTGGGGATGTGGAGACTTGTCCCAAATACATCTCCAAGCAGTTATGAAGGTCAAGGTGAGAGAGTATGTGGGAAAGGCCCTGTCCACTGCACAGACCTGAGCACCTGGGGAAGTTATTACTAGTCAGTAAATGGCTTTAACCAAGAGGAAAATAAACCCAGAGAGGGCGAAATGACTTTCCCAAGGTCAGGTCAAAGTCAGGCAATAAAATGTGGAGGACTAGAACTTGAGACTGTGAACTCTCCCTTAGGTCTCAGGGGAGTGGGAGGGAGCGAGGAGGACCAGGGGGAAAGGGTGGGGTGGCTCCAAGAGGTGGTGGTGATGGGTTGTATTAAGTTGTCCATGACTGTATAGCAAATTTCCCCAAAACTTAGTAGCGTAAAACAACACACATTTATTATAGTTTCTAGGATCAGAAATCTGGACACAGCTCAACTGGGGTCTCTGGCTCAGAGTCTCCCATGAGGTTGCAGTCAGGGTGTCAGCCAGGGCTATGGTCTCATCTGAAGGCTCGTCAGGGGAGGGGTCACTTGCAAGCTCACTCCCACAGCTGTTGGTCAGCCTCAGGTGCTGGCTGGCTGTTGGCACTACCAGGCAGCTCATGACATGGCAGCTGGCTGCCAGCAAGTGAGAGAGAAAGGGAGAGAGGGAGGGGGCACTCCCGACACAAGCCACCGTCTTTAGTAACAAAATCTCAGAAGTGATATCCGTACTGTAAGTCCCCTACATACGAACAAGTTCCATTCCGACAGCACGTTCATTAAGTCCAACAAAGTTAGCCTAGGTACACAACTAATACAATCGGCTATATAGTCCTGTACTGTAATAGGTTTATAATATTTTCACACAAATAATACAGAGAAAACAAACAAAAAATAAAGAAAACATTTTTAATCTTACAGTACAGTCCCTTGAAAAGTACAGTAGTACAGTACAACAGCTGGCATACGGGGGCTGGCATCGAGTGAACAGGCAAGAAGAGTGACCGGCTGGAGGAGGGAGGGGAGGTGGGAGATGGTAGAGCTGAAGGATCGTCAGCAATGGGAGACGGAGGGCAAGCTGCAATTTCACTGACGCCTGACGTTGATGGCACAGGTTCTAGTTCCTTGCTGGATTCAATTCTATCCACCCTCTTGAAAAAACAATCCAGGGATGTCTGGGTAGTACTGTACTGTGCCAGCTACATCACTGCTGCTTTTACGCTTGCTTCCAGACATTCTGGGCTTGAAGTAAAGATACTGTACTATGTACTCTATATAGTACTGTAAAGTACACAGAAGCACAGGTTCTTGTAGAGGATGCACGCACGTGACAATGTATGCCGGACACGTGAACTAAACGTGATTGGACATGCAAACGCATGTTCGCATCTTTGAAAGATCGCAACTTGAAGGTTAGTGTGTAGGGGACTTACTCATTCCATTTTCAGACTCAAGTCTCTAGATCAGCCCACACTCAAGGGGGGAGGATGACACAAGAGTGCATGTACCAGGAGGTGGGGTCACCCAGGCCATCTGAGAGGGCGCCCACCACAGAGCTTGAGGGAGAAGCCCCACCACAGGTCCCTGCCCCCCAGGCCCAGCCTGCCTCTGAGAAGGTGGGTCAGTGGGGTAAGGGAGGCTGCTCCCAGCTCCTCTGCACCAGCCCTGGGCCCTGCGGGTGGAAAAGCTGAACTGGATCTGCATTTGCTCGTGCCCCTTCCCCTGAGGGGAGACGACGGAGGAGGGAGAACAGGACGGAGTGCAGGGTTACACACATCAGCAACGGCAGCAACATAACCCCCCTCAGATTAGGGTTTTCCAATAAAACAGGAGGCCCCGAGGCCCCAAAAGGCGGCGTGGTATCATGGGAGGAGCCCTGGACTAAGAGTCGAGAGGTCTGGGTTCTCACTCTGGGTAAGCCCCTAACTGGCTGTGTGTCTGTGAGGAAGTTACACACCCTCTCTGGGCCTCAGTCTCTCCAGCTGTAACACAGGGGTGGTGATCTGATATTGCCCAGGTGCTCTTGGGCCCCAACGGTCAGAGTTCCCCTCCGCGCAAAGGGGATCACGATCGGATGGAGGCAACCTAGGGGTTTGGCCTGGGCTTCCACCACCTGCCCCCAAGGCACCCGCCCCCGGCAGCCCTTACCTTCTTCCCCTCCATCCTCTCTCCCTCTGCCTCTCTCCTCAGTGCTGGTTCCCTGGCCTTCCTTCCTGACCCACCATCTCTGTGTTCACACAGCCCAGCCTGCTCCCAACCTCCTTCCCTCTCCTCCAGCCCCCCGCCCACCCCCACTACCCCTGAGTCAGGTGAGGCCAGACTGGGCTTGAGGAAAGGGCAGAGCAGGTGGCTTGGGCAGGGACCACACCGTGGCCGGAAGCTGTTCAGCTGCTGCCAGGGGTTGGCTCTGGAGGCTGGCCTCTTGTCTTCCTCCCCCAGGAAGGTGGGGGGAGACGCTTGCAGACTTGAAGCCGCTGCTCTGTGAGGTTCCTCCTCGCCCCTCCCCACCCCAGCCCTGCTCGCGCTGAGGAGCAAGGTGCATGTGGGGGCTGTGAATGGACCCGGCAGAGCAGCGCTCTGGCTCCCGGGCTGGGCGCTTATGTTAAGTGCTGCCGGCCACCCCCGGCCCCAGCCAGCCCCCTCGGCTCCATCTCAAAGCACGAGGCCACCCCAGTGCCCACACGCCAGGCCTACACGGAGTCCCTTCCTATTGGAAGATCCCCTAGCGCTCTGTGCTTGCTCACATACTCGGCACCCTTACACTGGCACCAACCTTCTTTTCTGGGCCTTACTCCCCCAAGGCAGGAAGGAACAAGCTTTGTTCTCTCTAGTCCCAGGAAACACAGTGGATGCTCAGTAAATTTTATTGAATGAACTAGAAAAGATTGATAATAATAATGGAAACATTTGTAGAGTATTCACCATGTGCCAACCACTCTCCTAAGAACCTTATACACATTAATGCATTTAATCCTCATCACAATCTTATATTGGAGGTACTATTAATATCTCCACAGCACAAATGCATGAATGAGTGAATGCCATATTGTTTCAATGGGAAGGCACTAACCCACGAGAGATCAGACACATCACCAGGCATAAAGCATGAGAGGGTGTGAGGCTGAGTGATAAGATAATAATCTATTCCCTGTTACATACATCTTTTTTGATTATCACAACTCTCCAGGGAGGTATAAAGGGCAAAAATAAACAAGGTCCTACTGTATAGCACAGGGAACTATATTCAATATCCTGTAATAAATGATAATGGAAAAGAATATGAAAAAGAATATGTGTGTGTGTGTATGTGTGTGTATAACTGAATCACTTTGCTGTACAGCAGAAATTAACACAACATTGTAAATCAACTATACCTCAATAAAATAATTTTTTTTAAAATACTGTCATAATCCCCATTCGCCCGATGTGTATCAGTCAGGACAGGTAAGATAAAACCATGTAACAAACAGCCTCCAAATCTCAGTGACTTAAAACAACCAAGGTTTATTTCTCACTTGTGCAACATATCCAGTAGGAGGGTGGGGACAGGGACCTCTGCCCCCTGCTGTCCTCGCTGAGGAGCTCACCTGGAATTTCCCATCACTGCTCAGGGGGAGGGGAGCAGGAAGAACTATGCACTAGTTCTGAAAGGTCTCCACCCAGAAGTGACATGTTACTTTGGCTGCGATTTCATCGGCCAGAGCATGTCACAAAGCAAACTCAAGGGGCTGGGATGTGTAATCTTCTGTGGGCCCAGAAGAAGTGGGAACTGTGGGTCTGGGTGGAAAGTATTGGGTTAACTGAGTCATTTATGGAGCGTCTGCTCTGTGCTAAGCAATGGAAAGAAACACGAAATTTGGCAGGGCTCTGTCCTCCCAGAGCACACCTTCTAATGCGGAAACAGATAAACAGAAGAAAATCACAATCCAGTGAGACCAGAGCTCTGACAGAGGAGAGGGATGTTCAGAGGGGTCCCTGACCTGGCCCCGGGGAGCAGGAGGGCTTCTGAAAGAGGAGATCACGGAGCTGAGTAAGGCCAGCCTTCCAACCCAGATCCCAGGTGGAGAGAAAGGACACGGCAAGGCCTGCCCTGGGTGGACCCACCACCCTAAGCCCCCATCTTGCAGGGAACCCCGTGGGGACAGGGGTCTAGCCTCAGTGCCCAATGCCTACCATGTGACTCTGGGCACTTCCGCTCTTCCCTCCACAGGGGGCAAATAGAAAATGGGTCCACACCAGGAACAGGTGGGCCTTTCTGAGATGAGGACCCCTGGAGGAGGAGGGGCAGAGAGAGAATGCAGGACCAATCTCCTTTGTACTGGTGGGGACACTCTTCTAAGTGCCACTGCCCCTTCTAAAGGGATGGGTGGACTTGAAGCTGGGTGTCAGGGGGGATTCCAGGAGCCAAGAAAGACCCTTTAGCTCACCTGGGCTGTGACAGAGACACCAGTGGGAGCCTGAGGGCAGGGGGCTAAAAGCAGCTGGGGCCTGGGAGACCAGGTCACCCAGAAATCCACCTAATTCTAACATCTGGGAAGAGACCCAAGAAACTGTAACAGTGGTCACCTCCAGGCAGGAGAAGTGGAAGGCTGGGGACAGCCTGCAGAGAAGGGGGACTGAGTCTTCCTTTTGTTTTTTCAACCAGGTATTACCTAAGTGGAAAAAAATTTAAACAAGTATATATTTGACTTGAATAAAAATTTCTATGGGTCTAGGCTTTACAAGCCTCTAAGATTGTAAGATCCTTCTAAGACTAGGATTGTCAGAGGCAGCTGGCGAAGACATGGGGCTGAGATGCCCCTGGGTTTGAACCCTGGCTGCACCCATTGCTGTGACTTAATCTCAAGGTGCCTCCGTTTCCTGGTCTGGAATCGGAAACAAGGATACCTTCTTCCCCTGGAACATTTTAAGATTAAATGAGATAAAGTATGTCAGGTGTCCCCCCAGGGTCTGGGACACCACGAAGCCTTTGTCTAAACAAAGCAGTGGTGAATACCCAGAGCCTAGAGGATTCTCCAGGCTGAGTCCCAGCCAGGGCGTTTCCTGATTCCCAGGGAGGGACAGGAGGTCCCTGGGAAGCCGCTGGTGACAGCAGGCGGGTAGGGAGGGAGGGAAACAGACACTGCTGCTGTGGCTGGTGCTCTGGCGCCCCCTCCTGGGCACTGTCCTCCTTACACCCCTGCGAGAACGGGAGGCTTCGCTTTTATCAAAAAATCTCCCTTTGCTTGGGGTTATTTTTTTAAAAAGGACCAATGCTAGGGACAAGGTAAGAGACCCACTGGCTGCTTTGGGGCCCCAGCCCAATATACAGCACTTGGCAAAAGTTCCGCAGCTCTTGTCAATGACTTAGTAACCACATTATTAACCACAGGCACCACCTGCTGAGCCAAAGGCGATGCCCGCACTCTCGAATGAAGTGCTCTGCCTGCCTTGTTTCACTTCATCCTCCTCACACTCGCTCAGTCTGCATGACTATTAACCTCTTTTAAAATCTGGGGAAACGGAGGCCCAGGGAGATAAACTAAACTCAGGGCACACAGCCAGGTTGTGGCAGCATTAGGATCCAGGCTCGGGCCTTTCGGCCTCCACCTCGCACTCAGGAAGGATCAGTACCTGCATCTCCCATTGATAGAGCACTGGCCCTGTGACGGGTACCGAGCTGAGTGCTTTCACACATGCCGTTCAACTCTGATTACAACTCTTCGAGGTAGGTTTTTATTTTCCCCATTGCAGGGTGACCAACTGTCCTGGTTTGCCCAGGATGGAGGGAGTTCAGGGATATAGGACTTTTGGTGCTAACACCAGAAATGCCCTACCCACGTTACAGACAAGGAAACTGAGATCCAGAGAAGGTGATATACTACAAGCAACTATATGTCAATAAAATGGACAACCTAGAAGAAATGGACAAATTCTCAGAGACGGTGATAGACAGCACCGCTATCAGGCGTGGAGCCTGAAGTCTGGCTCCAGAATGAGGCAGGTCAAGTAGCTGAGAAACACAGGCTGAGGGACCTCCCTCGTGGCACAGTGGTTAAGACTCCGCACTCCCAAAGCAGGGGGCCCAGGTTCAATCCCTGGTCGGGGAATTAGATCCCACATTCATGCCTCCACTAAGGAGCTGGCAAGCTGCAACTGAAGGAGCCCACCTGTCGCAACTAAGGAGCCCACGTGCCACAACTAAGACCCGGTGCAACCAAATAAATAAATAGATACTTGAAAAATCTTTAAAAAAAAAAAAAAGAAACACAGGCTGAGGGGACTTCCCTGGTGGTCCAGTGGTTAAGACTCCATGCTCCCACTGCAGGGGGCCTGGGTTCGATCCCTGGTCAGGGAGCTAGATCCTGCATGCCGCAGCTAAGACCCTGGCACAGCCAAATAAATAAATAAATAAATATTTTTTTTTTAAAAACCCACAGGCTGAGCTGGTTCCATAAGGAAGAACAAAGTGAGAGAGTGGGAGGGGGTGAGAAGAAACGGTGGGAGAGACAAGAAGCCCTTGAAGGCACTAATAATGTCCCCTAATAAGACCACCCTAGGCTGGTAACCTGGACCCTCCACTTACGGGCTGAGACATTCTTTTCCGTAAAACCTGAGCCTCGATTTCCCATCTGGAAATTGAGGGTAATAACCTTGCAGTGCTGCTCATTCGTACAGCCGGTATTTACTGAGTCCCCATGGCAAAGCCGGCGTGCAAGAGAACGTAAACACAGCAACGCGTAATTAATGCGTGTGAGTCCCTGGCACATAGTAAGTGCTGATTAGTCACCAGGGAGAATTCAAGACCCCCAGACCTGGAAGACCAAGCCCTGCAATGGGTGCTTGACTGCCTAGAGACAGGGAGTTTACTATCCCACAACACAGCCAATCTTTTAGCATGTGCCAATGCATGTCGGTTCCTGTATGTCTATGAACACTTTCTTTTTTTTTAAATAAATAAATAAATAAATAAATAAATTTATTTTTGGCTGCGTTGGGTCTTCATTGCTGCACGCAGGCTTTCTCTAGTTGCGGACAGCGGAGGCTACTCTTCGTTGCGGTGCGCGGGCTTCTCATTGCGGTGGCTTCTCTTGTTGTGGAGCACGGGCTCTAGGCATGTGGGCTCAGTAGTTGTGGTGCACGGGCTCCAGAGCGTGGGCTCAGTAGTTGTGGCGCACGGGCTTAGTTGCTCCGCGGCATGTGGGATCTTCCCGGACCAGGGCTCAAACCCGTGTCCCCTGCACTGGCCGGCGGATTCTTAACCACTGCGCCACCAGGGAAGTCCTGTCTATGAACGTTTAATAGGCTTTTTTTCTTTTTTTGGCCGCGGCTTGCGGGATCTTAACTCCCCAACAAGGGATCGAACCCATGCCCCCTGCAGCAGAAGCGCAGAGTCCTAACCACTGGACCGCCAGCGAATTCCCACGTTTAATAAGCTTTTACTCTGTGCCAGGAGCTTCTAAGTGTTTTGCATGTTTTAACCCATTTAATCCCCACGGTAGCCCTCAGTATCTGGGCAGGGTTTGGGCTGGAGCAGTCTGTGCCAGCAGAGAAGGAAAAAGCTTTCCGACCAATTTGAGATGTGGACTCCTCCTCACTCTCTCTGCCTCTGCCAGGGTTCTGCCTGAGTTGAGGTTCACCTTCCTGATATCACCTGACCCCCCTGATTACTGATCTGCTTCCTCAGGCAAAGATTTCACTGGCAACCTGGCCCAGCCCCGGCAGGACCTCCCTGCCCCCAGGGCTCTCTGGGAGGGGGGGTCTGGCTGTGAGCACCCTCCCCCCTGCAGCGGTGGCGGCATCACCACCCCCCGCCCACCCACCCCGCTCCCCGCACTGACCCAGGAAGGCGTTAACCTGGAGAGCAAGCTGAGCATTTGGGCCTTCCAGCAAGCAGCAGCTCCGGCCCTTCCAGCTTCCGAGGTCCATCCTAGCCCCAGGCCTCCCACCCCATCTGTGCCGCAGAACAAGGCTGAAAGTCACATAAAGTCCTCTCTGGAGCTGCAGGGGACTGTTTGAGAAGAGACCCTGGCAAAGTCTCAAGGCTCTTCCGACACTATGGACAGCAAAACATCAGACTTGTCTTTGTCTGATACATGTATCAGGCAGCTCATCTGTACATGAGAGTCCTCAGTGTGATGCCACTGCTACCACTCTTCAGCTGTGTGACCTTGGGGGACTTGCTTAACGCCTCTGTGCTCGGTGTCCTCATCTATAATAAGAGGGTAATAAACCACGAATTCACGGGGTCTCAGGGAGGATCAGATCCTAGAATGTACCAGGAGTGCCTAGCACACAGCGGTGCTCGAGAAGTGTGGGTCGCTGCATTCGTTCACTCATTCAACGAGCACTGTGCTGGGGAACTAGACTTAACCTACACACGAACTGCCAGGGAGCAGCCCAGGGTAAAGGAAAGCACCAGAAGACCCTGGTCCCCAGGTGAAGCCTGCTCCCAGTAACCCCTCCGGCCTAGACGGACCACGAGAGGCAACGGCAGGAAGGCAGACACACGCAAGCCACGGAGAGGGGCCTCGGAAGAAACCAAACTCTCCAACCCCTGGACCTTGGACTTCCGGCTCCAGAACTGTGAGAAAATCAATGTCTGTTGTTTACGGCGCCCAGTCTGTGGTATTCTGTTATGGCAGCCCTAGCAAACCGCTCCACCCCCACCCCCGCCCCCAAATCCAAAGGACAAGTTACAGGCTCGCCAGAACTGGCCTTTTGCTGAGTTTGGGTGGAAGGTGCTGGTTACCAGTCGACTGCTCCCAGCCAATTCCACTTCCCACTAAAATAGCTCTCGAGACTCAGAACATGGGGGTGGGAATCATAAATTGCCTCTTGCGAAGTTTCCAAATGATAACTTGCTTATTCAGCATTGTGCTCGAATGTTCTAAATGCTCAGTTGAGGTGGCCGATCCACTGTCCCCAGGGCCTGCCACATTCTCCAGCTTTTGGGTTTTTTTTGATTCGCAAACAGTAACATGTGCCATGAACTTGGAACCCACTTTGAAATGTTTATGCTTTTTATAAGTTTAATATTAGCACATGCGCAGAACACTTCCTGTGTACCAGGCACAGTCCAGTGTGCTTTATAAACACTAACCTATGGAATCCTCACATCTCTCCTGAGGAGACAGTATCATCCCCATTTGACAGGTGGGGAAATCAAGGCTCAGAGAAGTGTACTTAAGTGGCCCAAGGTCATGAGCTAGAAAGCAGCAGAGCTGTAATCTGAGCCCAGGTCACCTGGCTCCAGGTCCATGCTCTTAACCACTATGCCTCATTGCCTCATAGTGTTAAGTGAAAAATTGTTCTTTTTGATCTATATCCTATCAAAAGTTGTATTAGAAATCCTTTTAATGTACTCTCTGGCCAGACCATAATGATTAAAACAAACGTCAGGACTTCCCTGGCGGTCCAGTGGTTAAGACTCCGCACATCCCAATGCAGGGGGCACGGGTTCAATCCCTGGTTGGGGAACTAAGATCCCAGATGCTGCATGGCACGGCCAAAAAAAAAAAAAAGTCTACTTTGGCTCATCCAGACATGAAGGTTCCATTTACATCATTTATTGTCAAATACAAAACTGACATACATACTTTTATGTTTAAATACATATATAAAAGTTGTTATGGCATCCCAACATATAAAAACTCCTTTCATGAGCTGATAGGTGGAATGCTTGTCTCTAGCATTTTTTTAAAATCCAATATTTTTTGTGGTTTTATTTCTTAAAGAGTAGAGAATGCGTTAGGCTGCTACTCACAAGCACTTCTCCAAAATCACACATTTCAACTGGGGACTATGTTTATTTCCAATGAAAAAAAAGCCAAACTCACATAATCTTCACTGCACTTTCCTTTATAATACGGGTCTTGAGCACATCTGCACCATAAGACGTCGGATCCAGTGCGTGTGAACTAACAGGGGAAGATCACGTTGAGGAGCTCCTGCTGTGGGTATAAACTAAGCCGTATCTAAGGACAACCGCAGCGGTGTAAGTTTCCAAACCACGGGCAGAGGGCCTAAGTCACAGACCCTCACCAGCTCTCTCCTCACTCATGCTCTTTCTCCTGAATTGTGGACTGGAGACGGGGTACAGGGTGGTTCTCTTAGTGGAAACAGAAGTTCAAAGACCCACAGAAACCAGGGATGGGTGGGGGACAAGGGCGCCAGGAGAGGCGCTGAGCCATCTGGGTAGGAAAAGGTGGAGACAGAATGCAGAAGCCAGAGGCAGAGAAAACCACCGATGCCCAGCCCTTCCTGCGATCCCCTCCTCTGTACCAGGCACAGGCCTGATGGGATATCGGTCACCTCATGAGTCCTCATAGCCACCCCAGGAGGGAAAGACTACTTGTCACCTCCTTCTTACAGATTAGAAAAGGGAGGTGAGAGATTACGGGACTTGCCCAGTGGAGGAGTCTGCAGGAGAGCTTTCCTTGGGCGAGGGGAGGGAGAGATCTGACAGCAGCGAGGTCTCAGGAGAGGGAGCTGCCCAGGATGGAACCCAAGCTGGGCTAGGACCCTTCCGCTCAGATTTCACCAAGACCCCGGGCCCAGTCCCGCATTGCTCCCACTCTGGATGCACCCACACAGCCTTCCTGCTCTCCCCTCCAGTGTCTGGGGAGGCTCCGTCGGCTTCCCCAAATGCCCAAGTAGTACACCTTCACAGCCCCTCTGCCTGGAAGGCTCGGGGCTCGCCGACCTGTAGCTGTCCAAGTTCTCAGCATGAGCCCCTCTCCCGCCCCTACCAGCCACAGCCGAGCTAGTCGCACCCCATCTGGGCCCTCAGCCCTCCGCCTGCCACAGTCGGGCCACCTGCCCCAGGGTACAGTGACCATGCCCGGGAGGGCTTCCCCCGGACCGGCACCTCCGCCAGGCTGTGGTCCGGGAGGCTGCGTGGTGCGCAGGTTCAGAGCACAGCCGGGTCTGAATCCTGACCCCGCCCTCACTCACTGTGACCCATCCTCTCTGAGCCTCAGTTTCCCCATCTGTAACAGTAACAGCAGCCATGACTGCTGGGGGGACGAGTGCATCCCAGCTTACAAATGTGGGGTGATGGAGCTGGAAAATCACTGCTTTGCAGTCTCCATGGGTTTGGGCACCAACCCTCACTGGCTGAGACCTCCGGTGAGCATATTTTCCTGGGAGAAAGTTCCCTCTCCATCCCCAAGAAATGCAAACCCAACCCGGCTGCAGGGTTAAGGCTCCAACACTCCTCAAACAAAGGAACAGAAGGATGGGTCCTGCAATGAATGCAGCAAACACAAGTGTCTCTGGCTGCACAAGATGAAAGGTAAAGAGGAACCGGAAATGCTCTGATGCTCTCAGGAGGTCAGCATCCAGACAAGACAACAAAGCACAGTGTGAAAGATTCTCCTCCAATTATCAAAGCAGAAATGGGCTTTGAACACGAGTGAGTCAGAGGAAAGCTGATTTAGCCCTTCTCATCTCTCCATTTCCTGGAACAGTGCCGTCGGAAAGAGCTTTAAGCAGCTGGAAATTGTGGCACAAAAATACACTTGTGATTCAGCAATGACCACACTGGGGCATCAAGTCTTCCTGTTCAAGTTTTTAGGAAAATCAAATCGTCTTACTCTGGGTTTCTCGTGATTGTCTTCCTTTTTACATGGTAGTTATTTTTAAACACTTTAATAATTTATTAGAATAAGATGTTTAACATATATTGGTATATTCGTGCTTTGCTTGAGGTTTTCTATTTCCAAATGTATTTTAAACATCAAATATTTTATTTCACTGGTATGTTTTTAATTATGTGAATTCTACCTTTTTAAAAACAAAATATACTCATATTGGTATTTCAGTATTAGGCAAAATAATGACAAAAAAACTGGCACTGGGCTTCCCTGGTGGCTCAGTGGTTAAGAATCTGCCTGCCAATGCAGGGGACACGGGTTGGAGCCCTGGTCCGGGAAGATCCCACATGCCGTGGAGCAACTAAGCCCGTGCGCCACAACTACTGAGCCCGCGTGCCACAACTACTGACCCTGTGCTCTAGAGCCCACGTGCCACAACTACTGAAGCCCGCACGCCTAGAGCCTGTGCTCCGCAACAAGAGAAGCCACCTCAATGAGAAGCCCGCACACCGCAACGAAGAGTAGCCCCCCGCTCGCAGCAACTAGAGAAAGCCTGCACGCAGCAATGAAGACCCAACGCAGCCAAAAATAAATAAATAGATAAATAAGTGTTTGAAAAAATGGGTAGATCTGAATAGATGTTTTTCCAATAAGACATACAGATGGCCAACAGGTCCATGAAAAGATGCTCAACATCACTAATCATCAGGGAAAAGGAAATCAGAACCATAAGGAGGTTATCACCTCACACCTGTTAGAATGGCTACTAGCAAAAAGACAACAAATAAGTGTTGGTGAGGGTGTGGAGAAAAGGGAACCCTTGTGCACTGTTGGTATGAAGGTAAATTGGTACAGGCACTAGGGAAGAGTATGGAGGTTCCTCAGAGAATTAAAAATAGAACTACTGTATGATCCAGCAATCTACTTTTGGATATTTATCTGAAGAAAACACACACTAACTCAAAAACGTATCTGCACTCCCATATTCATTGCAGCACTATCTACAATAGCCAAGGTACGGAAACCTAAGTGTCCATCAGTAAATGGAAAGATAAAATGTGGTACATATACACAACAGAATATTATCCAGCCTTTAAAAAAAAAAAAAGGAAATCCTGCCATTTGTGCCATGGATGGACCTTGAGGGCACTGTATTAGGCACACTAAGCAAGACGCAGAAAGAGCAGTACTGCACGATCTCACTTATAATATGGAATCTAAAACAACAACAACAAAAACCAAGCTCAGAGATAGAGAACAGATTGATGGTTGCCAGAAGCGGGAAGAGGAGGGGGCCGGAAGGGACAACACACAAGTGAAGGGGGTTAAAAGGTACAAACTTGCAGGTATAAAATGTGCCATGTAGATGTAATGTACAGCACGGTGACTATGCTAATAATATATACTGGGTATTTGAAAGTTGCCAAGAGAATAGATCTTAAAAGTTCTCACGACAACAACAACAAAAAAGCGTGTAACTATGTATGGTGGCGGACGCTAACTAGACCAAAAAAAGAAAGAAATGGCAAAATAAATTATGGCATATCAAAAAAACCAAACAAACCTGGGAGTTCCCTGTTGGCCTAGTGGTTAGGATTCCAGGCTTTCGCTGCTGTGGCCCGGGTTCAATCTCTGGTCAGGGAACTGAGATCCTGCAAGCCACGTGGCTAGCCAAAAAACAAAAAACCAAACTCAGGCCCAGAGAAGTCAGGAGCCTCACCCAAGGCCACACAGCTTGCAGGTGGCCCGCCAGGAGAGATCCAGCCTACTGAATTCCAGCACCCCTCTCTTACCTACTTTGCTCTAAGTCTCAGTGAGAATCCACCTCCCGGAATCCAAATGCCATCAGTCTCCCCACACTGCCTGGTCCTTCCTGGACATTCACTGCCAGTAGCTCTCTTCTCCTAAACTCAACCCTGTGTCACCCCCATTTACAGATTAGGAAACTGAGGCGTGGCAAGTTTTGGTGAATCCAGCCAGTCTGATGTAAACCCACGGCTGTTGCCCACACATTAGCTGCTAGGGAACAGCTACGGACTTTCCCAAGCACCTCCACACACTGGATCTTGTTGACTTCTCACCAGTGCTGGCAAGAAGTGGGCTGGACCCTCCCCACCGAGCAGCTGCAGAACCTGAGCACAGAGGTGAATGCCCTGCCCAGGAGCCCAAGGGGCAGATGCAGGTCAGAAACCCAGGTCTGTCAGATTCCAAAGCCTGTCCTTGCCCCGCATGAGGGCAGGATGGGGGTGACAGGCCACCCAGTACAGAAGCCCACAGATATCCAAACATACCACGGCTTTATTATTTCAATAAACTCCAAAAGCACATTTCCTGGATCTGCACGCTGAGGCAGAAGCCAGAGGCAGCGAGGCAGGGCAGCTGGGGTCCCTCCGTCCAGAGCGCGTGGGAGGCTCAAGGAGGTGGAGGTGGGGTGACAACGGCATTCCTGCGGCGGGAGGCGCAGCTCACTTGAGGCGGTAGAGGACCTTACGCTGCATGCGATGCTGGATCTCGCCCCGCCGCAGCATGAGCTGCAGGACCTTGTGGATGGCGTGCTCCGGGTATTTCTGTAGGACACGGGGTCGGATGAGGGGCGTGCCTCCCACGGAACCCCAGACACCCCTCCTTCCGGAAGCCCAGGTGCCCCGTGCTCATGGGGAACTCTCCAGCCTTCACATCCTACCTCTTTGCATCCTAAGACAGGCTCACACTTCCTGAGCGCCTACCACGTGCCAGGCCCTGTTCTAAGTCTTCACATACTTGAACTCGTTCTATTCCATAACATCCCTACGCAGCTGGTACTGTGATCATCACCTTTCTACAGAGGAGGAAACTGAGGCACGGAGAAGCTAAGTCACTCACTCCAAGTCACACAGCAATTAAGTAGTAGAGCTGAGACCTCAGTTGAGCCCATCTGACTCTAGAACCCAAGCTCCTGACACCCCTAAACCCCTCTAAGTGTCCGTCTGCTAATCTCTCAAACGGGTGTGGTACCACCTACTGCGTAAAACTGCTCTAAGGATCAAGAGGAGATGACGTACATGAAAGGGAGCTGAGCCCAGAAACTGGGATTGTCCCTATGATTTCAAAGACGGTGACAAGTTCCGCATAGCTTCTAGAAGGCCCATCCCTTCTGTATGGGGTCAAGAGCACTGTCCCCGGCGAGCTGGGTGGCTCACCCTCCTGGCTCTGCCCCTCCCTTCCCCCCACACAAAGGCCAGGCGATGCGGGGAAGGGAGAGATGGAGGGCTGGGGAAGCCTGGGAGACTCCAGCAGGACCTCAGCCGCCTCTCCCCTCCCCTAATGTGACAGAGAAAGTCACAAGGGGAGGCACACTGGGGACAGGCCCGGGCCGAGGCACAGCTGCCCCTTCCCCATCCTGGGCCTGTCTGCTGAGCAACAGGACGCGGTGTTAGGTGGGTGGGAACCAGGCCACAGGGAGCCCGCAGGACTCCCACCGGGCCCCCGGGAAGGCCCACCTGCTTGGTGAAGTCCTGGATGATGCTGTGCTCCGACACCTGCGATCCAATGGCGAAGCGGCGCTTGAGCTGCTTCTCGATGCGGCTCAGCAGCTCCTGGTCCTCCTGGCTGGTGAAGCCCTCCACCCCTGTGGGTGTGAGGAGGGAGACGGGTGGGTGGGGACCTCAGTCTGCCCACAGCGGGTAAGGGGGAGCCAGGCCCGGAAGAGAAAATGAGAGGAAGAGCGTGCCCGGGGACAACCAGGGCCTGACCGAGGAGATGACCAACAGAGACCCAGAGTCAGGGACGGGGCAGACGTGTGAGGAAGGATGCTGCAGGCAGGGGGCACAGCAGGTGCAAAGGCCCGGAGGTGGGAAATATGCCCACCTCGATCAAAACCCGGTCAGGGGGCCAGGGACATGGCCAGAGTGGGGGCAGGTCCTGTGGGCCCTGGAGGCCACGGCACAGGTTTTTCTTTGATTCTGGTGAGCGGAGCGGCCACTAGAGGGCTCTGAGGAGGGCCACGAGCTGACGACAGCACCTGGCCCCCAGGCAGCTGCACAGGCAGCAGAGAGACTTCCTGGAGGAATCTACCTCAGACGGAGAGCTGGAGGGGACCCTGCAGTGACCCAGAAGGGCGCACAGTCTGCCCCGGAGGCCACATCTGTGAGGCGCCCCGAGCAGCCCAGGCAAGCAGGCTCGTAATTTCCAACTATTGCCCCAGGATGGATCTCCCCTGCTGACCCAGGCCTGCAGAGAGGGTGGGACCGTGGTGGGGGAGCCACTGAGAGGGACATCAAGGCTCCAAGTTGAAATGAGTCTGCAAGGCAAACTCTTACCCAGCCTGCAAAGCCCAGCTCCAGTTTCACTGCCAGGAAAGCCCTCCAGGGCAGAGACTGAGTCATCTTCACCAAGGGGACGGCGGGGCGCTCAGACCCCACCCACCTCCCTGGCTCCAGCCACACTGGCCCTTGAACACGCCGAGCCTGCTGTCCTTGGGGTCTTGCCACTCAGCCCTCGCTCTACGTGTGGTGCCCAACCCCACACTCCGGGGAGCCATGTGTCCTCACTCACGCCAGTCCCTGCTTCCTGCCACCTCCTCAGAGCCCATCCTGGACCACCCGAGGGGCAGGGCATCCCTCCCCAACATTCCTGACCTGCTGGACTTCTCCCCTCCGCGCTCTTTACCCCCTGAGCTTGATTTGTTTGCCTCTTTGCAGTGTCTCCCCCGTGGAGAAAGGGGGCCTCACAAGGCGCGGACTTAAGAGATCTGCTCACTCCTAGACTCCCAGCACCTAGAACAGCCCGGCAAATTCTAAGCACTAAGTTCCTGCTGGGGAAGGAATGAATTCGTCCCAGGGGAGCCTGGCACAGAATCGGTGCTCCAGAAGGTGCTCAGAGGCTGAGCCCGAAGCAGGCAGCAGGACTCGCGGCAGCCTGAACCCCGCTGGCCTCGGGGTCAAGAGACCTGCATTCTAGCTGGGCGAACGGTGACCTTGGGCACTGTGAAAAGGCCTCTTTGGGTGTCAGTTTTCCCATCTCTAGGAGGTGAAGGGCTAAGTGCCCAGCCTGGCTTCTGGGGGTTTTGAGGGCAGCTGTAAGTGAAACGGAGGAAGAGCTCTGGAAGCACTCAAATGGTTACGGCTCAAAAACAGGGGTGCAAGCAGACTTCCTTGGAGGTCCAGTGGTTAAGTCTCCATGTTTCCACTGCAGGGGGTGCAGGTTCGACCCCTGGTCAGGGAAATTCCACATGCTGCATGGTACAGCCAAAAAAAAAAAAAAACGGGTGCCAACTACCATTCTTAACAGATGATAAAATTGTGAATTATAATAATGAACTGGGTCAAAAGAATTGTGCTCCAGAGTCTGGAGAGAGGCTGTTCTTCCCATCTTGGGGGAAAATGGCTGGTGGGGGCTGGGGACAGGAGAGGGGCTTATTCCCAGGAGGAAGCGCGGAGAAGCAAATGCAGAGACGCAACAAGCACAGCAGGTGTCCAGCATGAGCCCTGCCTACGGAGCCCACAGGCCACCCGAGTCTGTGTCCCTGCATCTGCTCACCTGACAGGGTGCCGGACAAGGCGGCGTCCAGCGTGGACACCTGGAAGAGCCTCAGAGCCTCCTCCACGTCCGCCTCCGTGGCGAAGGGCTGCAGCTTCATCTTGCTGAGGGCCTCAGCAATGCGCACGATGGCCTCCAGCTGCCTGTGTGGGAGCGACGGGATGCCAGGGCGGACTCAGCCCATCTTCTCTCCCCATCCCACCCTGACCTCCAGGAGGTGCCTGCCCCAGGCAGTAAGACTACAGGGGAGACTGCTGGCCGTCCCCGTGATCCATCTCTCTCAGTAACAGAATCCCGACTTCTATTCTAGCACGTGGCGCACACCTAAAAGACATTTCCCAGACTCTCTTGCGTCTAGGTGTGTCTGTGTGACTAAGATGTGGCCAGTAAGCTGTAAGTCCAAATATTTTACGGGAACTTCAGGAAGTGTCCTTAAAAGATGGACCTTTCTTTTTCTTCCTCTCCAGCCACCTGGAATGTGGAGGTGATGGCTGGAGTTCCAGCAGCCACCTTGGACGATGAGGATAAAGGTGAATCTGAAGGAGCCCAGGTTGCTGATGACTGAGAAGCCATCACATAGATAGGGCTACCTACCCTCAAATGTTTTTACAGAAGAGGGAAATAAACTCCCAATTTACTTAAGCTATTTCATGTGGGTTTTCTATTACATACAGCCAAATCCACTTCTAACTAGTCAGTGCTGGAAGCAAGATTCAAACGAGATAGGTTCAAGCTCTTAGTCACTCTACTGTATAAACCCACAAGAGTGACAAGAGCTAACAGCTGAGAAAACTGAGGTCCAGAAAAGGAAAGCAATTTCCCTGCAGTCACACAGTGGGCTGGAGGATAGGACCAGGTCTCCTGACTCCCAGCCTGGACCCTCCTTCACCCTCAGGCTTCCTGGCGATGGGGGAAGCTAGACCGAATTCAGAAGAAAGGATTCCAGACTTTCTCAACAGTAAACAAACCAAGAGATACAGGTAATCAGGGAGGCCACTGTTTTCACTCCCAAAGGAGTGCTCCCTGCCCAGCAGCCCTGACCATGGCCTGCACCACGCAGTCAGCAACAGCCCCGGCCCCAGACTTGCTGGGCACATCGTGCCTTGTAAACCGAGGCCATCTGCCCAGCCCGGCACTGGTCCGCCCGCCTGCTCACCGCACGGTGATGGGGATGCTCGAGCGGCGGTCACTGTCCCTTTCGTGCTGACGGGCCCCGCTCCGCATGATGATGTACCGGTTCTTCAGCTTCTCTGCAGCCCCTGCCGACAGCCGAGGGCCACACTTCCTGCAGGATGGGGAGTGGCTGCCATGAGGCCAGGAAGAAATCTTGGGGTACCCACCCCATCCCCGGCCCTCTGCTGGCTTGCAAACATACGCTTTCCGGGCCCACCAGACAGTGGCCTCACAGCGGTCCTCCCCCCAACACACTGAGGGGCAAGATGCACAATGACACCCACAAGAGGCTCACAGAGACCGCTGTCCAGGGCAGGGAGCACGCCAGACTGGGGGTGGGGGAGGGTAGCAGCAGGGGTGTCTGCTCAGGATCTACCCCCACCCTATCCCCACCAGCCCGCGGCCCCGCCCCAGCCAACTGAACTGTCACTGATTTAAGGGAAGCCTTAGATCACCTAATCCAATCCTCATTCTGAGGATGAGGTGAGCAAGGCCAGAGGGAGGGAGGAAACTCCCCATAAGCCACGTGGGACCTGGCATCGAGGGAGGACTAGAATCTGGGGCTCTCAGACTCACACCCAAGGGCCCAAGCCTCTGAGGACAGGGCCATGAAGAGCTCAGGCATGACAAAGACCCAGGTACCAGTGGGCACCGCACCACCCATCACCCAGGAGGAAGCGGTGAGTAGGGACCCACCTGAATGCAGCACTTCACCTCCCATTAGAAAGGCACTCAAAGATCCCTCCACCCTTGGGTTTTAGTTCCAATAAGAGACAGCTCAGGTGTGTGTCCAGAATCTTGGTACAGGGGCTAAAAGCACAGCCTTTGGAGCCAGGTACCTGGGTTCAAGTCCTGGCTCCACTACCTCCTGTCTGTGACCCTGGACAAGTTAACCTTTCTTTGCCTCGGCTTCCCCATCTGTAAAATGGAATAATAATATACCAACCTCATAGGTCTGGGGAGAGGGATGGTGTTCACCTATACATAAAACTCTCAGGATAACATCTGGCACAGAATAATTACTATGTGTATGACTATTGTCATTGGCCATCTATGAGAATAACAATATTTAAGGTTGCAGCTGCCATTTACCGAGTGTTTACCTGGTGCAGGGCTGTGCCACTCACTCATCATTTTGTGTGATCCTTACAAAAACCCTAGGACACGACCACCCAGGGAAAGCGAGGCTCAACTGACTTGCCCAAGGTTACACAGTGGGGGCAGGAATTACCCAGAACCCATGTCCACACTGCCTCCCTGCACGCCAGAGTCAAGGGGGTCTTCGAGACCATCTAAATTCTTTTTATTTTTTTGGCCTCGCCGTGCAGCATGCAGGATCTTAGTTCCCCGACCAGGGATTGAACCCAAGGCCCCTGCATTGGGAGCGTGGAGTCTTAACCGTTAGACCGCCAGAGAAGTACAGAGACCATCTAAATTCTCCACCTTTGCCTCGGAGATGGAGAAACTGAGGCCAAGAGCCACTGAGCGACTGTGCGGGGTCAGGAAGGAGCAGAGCTAAAGTCCTCAGGGCCTGATCTCAGGCCTCCTGAAT
The DNA here is from genome assembly GCF_009873245.2 of Balaenoptera musculus. Lineage (NCBI taxonomy): Eukaryota > Metazoa > Chordata > Mammalia > Artiodactyla > Balaenopteridae > Balaenoptera > Balaenoptera musculus. The sequence goes on along the minus strand of NC_045794.1, from coordinate 92,187,624 downwards.
GGGGCTCTCTCCCACCCCAGGGGAGCCGGGCAGCCCCGCCCCCGTGGGGCCTGCACCCAGGACTCACGCGCGGCAGTAGGCGATGAACTTCTTTAGCTTGGTCAGGTCGACCTCGCCCTCCACGGCCTGGGTCTGTGTCAGCGCGCTCACGTGCAGAGTGATGACGTGTTTGGCCAGCATCTGGGAGGCGGAGGGGACACGGGGTCAGCCCGCAAGGCTTCCCAAGCCAGGTCCCAGCACAGAGGTGGAGCAGGCAGGGAGGGAAGAGCTGCCAGGGCTAGAACTGGTGGAGAGGAGGAGGCCCTCTCTTTTCCTGAGGGTTGTCAGCTGGTAAGACAACATCCCAGAGCTGCCAGGCCCTTCTCTGCCACCACGAGGGGCGCAGCTGCCTGAGAACAAGCCTCCAATAAGGGAGGCCAGGCCGAGCAGCAGAGACAGCGGCGCCCAGACGACCCAGAGCCCTGACCCAGCCGAGCCTCACACCTCCAGGCTTGTCCATTACGTAAGCGCTGGAGTTCCCTTCAGAAGCTGACTGACCAGAACTGGGGTTCTAGTACTTGCATCCAAAGGTCAACCCCTCATTTCACACAGAAGGGACCGACACCCAGGGAATGACTGACCCCCAATCTCACGGCACATCGAGCACAGGAGAGGCAGGACCCGGGACGCCCAGTGCAGCGCTCTTGGAATCCACAACCACACCTCCTTGGTGGCCCATGAGTGGGCCCATCTGGTGGCCAGGACTTCGGGTCAAGCCCCTTGGCTGCCCACCCTCGCCCCCCGACCCCCAGAACCGCGGGCCTGGCTGGAGTCCGGCGCCCCACGCACCATATCCCTCTCCTCGTTGTGCTCGTCCTTAACGATGAAGATCATGTCGAAACGGGACAGGATGGTGGGCATGAAGTCGATGTTGTCCTCCCCCTTCGTCTCGTCCCAGCGGCCAAACACCGAGTTGGCAGCAGCCAGGACGGAGCAGCGGGAGTTGAGGGTGGTGGTGATGCCGGCCTGACAAGAAAGCGTGGGGGGCAGCAGAGGACAGGGAGATGAGAACGCGGGGTCACGGCCCTCTCAGGTGTGCACATCCATGCCTACACGCACGCACGCACGCACGCACGCACACACAGAATTCCAGGACCACTGCTGCGGAGGCCGGGCCGCTCAGGGCAGCCTGAGGACGCGCCCGGAACAGCTCTGCCAGGCTGGACCAGGGACGATGCTCACCTTGGCGATGGAGATGGTCTGCTGCTCCATGGCCTCGTGGATGGCCACGCGGTCGTCTTCGCGCATCTGTGTAGGACAGAGAAACGTCCACCAGACCCAGGTGAGGGGCCGGGGCACGGTGGCAGCAGGAAACCCTACAGGAGCTACCATTCCCAAGTCCCGACCCTGTGCCAGGCCGATGGCAGGAACCGGGTCACCTCTAGTCACGGGGACAGTGTGTGGGCTTGGCTCTCCTCTCCCCACTCTCAGGTGCAGAGACTGAGGCTCAGAGAGGTTTAGCTACTTCCCGATAATAACGGGAGGTCTCCACGTCAAAGGTGGTTTCTGCCGTCCGAGCACAGAAGGCCACACCCCCAGCCCACGGCCAGCAGGCGTCACCACCTCACCCTGCCAGGCTCACCTTGTCAAACTCATCGATACAGACGACCCCACCATCAGCCAGGACCATGGCCCCGCCCTCCATGATGAAGTTCCGGGACGAGGGGTCCCTCATCACCGAGGCTGTCAGGCCGGCCGCGCTGCTGCCTTTCCCAGACGTGTACACCTGGGGGAGGGAGGCGGGAGGGTCAGGGCCCATCATGGCTCCACGCTGACCCAGTAAGTCAAGGGGCCCCGGGAGCTAGGGCTCAACCAAGGTCACACATCACAGCTGGCTGCAGAGCACAGACAATCTCAGTGTTCCTCCTGATGGGGGGGCCACCCCAGCCCCGGCCTGGCGGTTCTCCCACAGGGGAGCGTTCACATCCATCGCTCACCTGAACCCCACGACTGTCCCATGAAGCAGCCCCCAGGGGCCCGGCTCACGGAGGAGCAAACTGAGGCCGAGAGGAGAGCAGTGACACCGTTCCAGGGGGCCTCAGGGCTGCGTCGACTCCTGACTCCCAGGAACGGCATCCCCACCCTCAGTCCCTTGTCATCTATTGCTATCGATGTCAAGACTTAGCGGATGGATAAACTGAGACTCAGAGAGATTGGGTGACTTGCTCAAGGCCCACAGCTAATTACCAGCCAGGCTGAGACCAAACAAACCCCATCCAGTCCAGCACTCCACCCGCTGCCCCAAACCTACACACGCGTCGGTCCCCTTCCTCCTCTATCCTCTGCGGCCCCGCCCGCAGCCTTCCTCTCCACGGCGCAGCTAAGGCGGACAGAGGTCACCCTGGGCACTCACCCCGATGGGAGAGCACTTCTCCACAAACTTCAGCAGCTGGGACTTGGCCGTCCCCGGGTCCCCCAGCATCAGCAGGTTGATGTCTCCTCGGCGAGTGAGGCCGTCGGGGAGCCTGGGGGAGGACGGGCAGGCGGGCCAGGGGAGCAAGGCGAGAAACCCAGGGCTGGTTGGTCACAGCGGTCTGGCTGTCGGCCCCGCGGCCTGTCATGAGCCTCAGAGCAGGGGGGGAGGCGGCGGCTCTGGCCTGAGAGCCACGTTCATGGCCAGCTGTGTCCCCTAGCCTCATCCGTGGTGACTTGCCTCCGAGGGAGGGGAGGGTCAGAGGAAATGGCACTTAGAGCTGGGCTCGGGCACACACAGTCGGCATCGGATGAACACCCCCCCCCAGCTGGAAGGGAGAGAGAGGGAGCCACCAGCGGGCTGCACGCGGTACTGGGGAGCGGACACCGCGAGGGCAGGCTCCGGGCCCCAGCGCGTGTGCCTGTGAGCAAGTCCCTTTAGCTCTCTATGCCTCAACTTCCTCATCTATGAAATGGGTTCGATTGTAGCTTTCTCACAGGGCTAATCTGGGGACTGACTGGGTTGGAAACACATAAAAGCACTCAGAAGAACGTCTGGCACGTGGTAAGAACTCGGTAACTGGCAGCTGCTGATAATATTATTACTTTCTCTACCTCTACTATTTTATTTTAAAAGGACGCGACGTCCCGAGTATGAGGCTTTCACCCGTCTTATTCATGTGGAGACATGGGTTCAGAGAGGTGGTGTCTCTTGCCCAAGGTCGCAAGGTAAATAAGCAGCTATCAGAGATGTCACCCGGGACTCAGACTCCAAGCCCAGAACTCTCCCCTGCATTGGCCAGGCTCCTCACACCAGCCAAGTCCCCAGCCTAGTCAGGGCCGGGCAACTGCTCCGGAGGAAGGGTGTGGGCCAGCCCCCAGCCGGCTAGCAGCGAGCCTGGGAGGCAGGGAGGGTGCCTGAGAGGACCAGACGGGGCTGAGGGTCCTGGGCAAATGAAAAGAGCATTCAAGTCCTGACCATCCGGCAGCTGCCCTCCTGCGGGCAAGTCACTCGTTCGCCTCCCCGGACCTGGGGGGCCTGGACACCCACCTCTTTCGGGAACCCCCGAAGAGCAGGCAGGCAATGGCCTTCTTCATGTCTGTGCCCCCGAAGATAGAGGGGGCGATGCTCTTGGAGATGACCTCGTAGACGTTGGGGAGGGCGGCCAGGCGCCGGAACTCCTCCTCCTCCTGCGGGGTCACGGCCCCAGCAAAGCTGCGGCCTGGGCGGGCAGAGCAGAGGGGTGCGTGAGCGCCCTGAGGGAGAACTTGCTGCCTGTGGCCCACCACCCTGGGCCGGCCCAGGGCCTCCCAGAGGGCAGGGCCCTCAGAGCCGGGCAGCACAAGCGTCAGTCTGAGCAAAGACAGAACCCCAGGTCTCCGCACCAGGCGTGCGCCTGTGTGTTCCAGGGTCCAGTGAGCAAGCAGAAGAGTGTGGAGGGCGGGGGGATGATCTGGGGAGGGCCAGGTGACAGGGGCCCTCAGGGACACCTTCCATCTTGCCGACGGGGGTGACATGGTGTCTCTGGTTAGAACGGCACCGGTCACCCGGCTGCCGTGCGGGACAGAGCACAGGGGCAAAGGTGGAGACAGGGAGACCGGGACGAGGCCCACCAACAGCCCAGGGGAGGGACGACCGGGGTTCGGCCCAAAGCACACTCACTGGAGCCATCTGTGTCCACCTGGATGCCCAGGACCCGGATGTAGGCGCTCCGGATGCCCACGCCCACCCTGTCGCGGCCCCTGCTGGCGGTCAGGCCAAACTTCTTGATGGAGTAGATGCCCATGATGGTGACCCTGTTCCCAGGGACGACCTTGTCACACAGGTACCTGAGAGGAGGATGGGGAGGAAGAAGGTGAGAGGCTGGTGGGGGCAGGGAGCCCCCGGCTCCCCCGACCCCATCACGCTCGCCGTCCGTCCACCTCGGCATCTCTACACGAGGCCCCATGGGCTGGCTCCAGCCCCCGCACCCCCCAGGGCCCCCTCCCTCTCACCACAACCCAGCCCATGCTTGGACGGCCCAGCTGCTGGGAGGAGGACAGGCCTCGGTCATGGGGGTGGCCTGACCCCTCCACGGGCCTCAAGAGCTCGTCCGTTATGCTGGCTGGAGTTGGGGGGCGCCCACCCCAGCCCCTCAGGTGCCCCGCCTCCATCTCATCTGCTGTCAGACGCGTTGCAGGGTCCCCCTTGGCCATCTCGGGGGAAGCCTTCCTCCTCACGCCCTCCCAGCCTCCCTGCAAGGGCCACGCCCCGCTTCTGCCTCTTTCACGGCTCCACGAGCTCAGTCAAGTCATTTTGCCTCTGGATTTTAATTTCCTCTTTAAAAAAAAAAAAGATGTTGAGGGACATCCCTGGTGGTCCGGTGGTTAAGAATCCGCCTTCCAACACAGGGGACACGGGTTCGATCCCTGGTCGGGGAGCTAAGATCCCACATGCCGCGGGGCAACTAAGCCCGCATGCCACAACGACTGAGCTCGCACGCCACAACCAGACAGAAGCCTGAGAGCCGCAACAAAAGATCCCGCACGGCGCAACAAAGATCCTGTGTTGCCGCAACTAAGACCCAGCACAGCTAAATAAATAAATATTAAAAAAATATATATATATATATATATATATATGTATATATAGAGAGAGAAACAGGGAAGTCTCTGAGCCCCTCCAGCCTGTGCAGCACAGAAAGGACACTGCGGCATGTATCCGTACTCTGCTGCTTAGAAGCTGTGTGACCTCTCTGAGCCTGGGAGGGGATGATAAAGTGATCTGACCTGCTGGGTTACTGTGGGATCAAGTGAGCTACGAGACCCAAAAGTGCTTTATCCACCAGAGAGTCACATCCCCCAAAGGACCCTCACTGTCGTTGTTAACGTTCTATGGCTCCCCTCTTCCCAGACCCCACTTCCTCAGCTTTGAATAATCTAATCACAGACCATCTGAATAATCTAATAAATACCGAATATTGAATCTGTGTTAAGGAATTGTGCTAGAGACACAGTGTAGAGGACAAATGTATGGACACCAAGTGGGGGAAAAGGGGGGTGGGATGAACTGGGAGATTGGGATTGACATATACACACTAATATGTATGAAATAGATAACTAACGAGAACCTGCTGTATAGCCCAGAGAACTCCACTTCTCTATACAGTAGAAACTAACACAACATTGTAAAACAACTATATCTCAACTAAAAAAAAAAAAAAAAAAGAAAAAGGAACTGTGCTACACACTCAACATGCATTTTCCAATTTAAACCTCCCAGCAGCCTGATGAGATTAAGGCCTGTCACGTCCCCATTCTCCTGGTAAGGAGACTGAGGCTCAGAGAGCCCATGTAACTTGCTCAAGAGCCTGACCTCTACACCTTCCACAGCCACTAAGGAAGCTACTGACCTACGGACGCCCTCCTCCGGGAAACGTGCAGCACAGACCATCTGCACGCGACGTCGGGGTGCGGGAGCCCAGGTGGAGAAGCCCAGTCCACACCTCCACACCTTCCTCCCAGGTCACCAGGAGGGCACCGGGCTGGCCCAGCACCCTCTCCCCCTTTCCAATCACCCAGCAACGTCCAAGGAAGAATCTTAACAGAAAGCCTGGGGTGGGCGTCAGGCTGGAAAGAGGCTCCCCCAGCTACTGGCTGTCCAGCTCTGGGCCTCCCAGTTCTAAGAGGGCTGCGGAGACCCTGCAGGAAGAACGCAGGCTGGCAGCCCAGCGCCTCCACTCACTGAGCCGGTCACACATCCTCGTCTGCAAAGAGGGGTGGACCCGCCCCTGCAGATTATGGGGAGACGAGATGAGAGGAAGCACGGGGGCAGCACCAGGCACGGAGCAAGTGTGCTGTAACCAGCCATCCTCCCCCGCACCCCGCCGCGCTCAGCCGGCCACTCGCGACACCCGACTCAGGGGCACGGCCAGGGAGCCGGCTCACCTGTCGCAGTAGAGCTGCATGTGTCTGGGCATCTCGCCATGGGGCACCGCATCCGGCAGCTCCTGCAGCTTCAGGGTCTGGAAGTCCACGCACTTGCACTTGTCCGGCATGATGAAGTACGGATCCAGCGGGCACTTGGGGCGCCCGGCCTGATCCCTGTCGGTGGGGAGGGGAAGGGTCACCAGAGCTGCCCCCAGAGCCCCAAGACCAGGAGTCGGCGACAGGACTGGCCAGCAACAAGCCAGGGGTCTCCATGACCCCGGGAGAAGGCCCTGAAGGAGGGCAGCTCAGCGGGGGATACCCACAGGGCTAGGAGTGGGGAGACCTTCTCTGAGCCTGGCTCCCCCATTAACCTGCTGCGAGGCAGACATGTCACACTCCCAGCCCTCCCGAGGGGGTCTCAGTGTCCCCGCAGGTGAAGAGGGGCCAAATCGCCAGTGACCTTTCCAGCCCCACTCAGATCCCAGGCTCTGCCAGTGAGGGTCTGGGCGCCTCGAGACCCCACTCAGGGTTCCAGGCGTCCACGCACCTCGACATAATGCAACCACTATCCCACTGTTACAGCAGCGTTACTGCAAAGCACTGACTTTGTGCCGGGCACTATTCGATGCACCGGGGACACAGCCGTGAACAAAAAGTCCCTGCTCTTCTGGAGCTCAAGTTCTGGTCATGGGAGGCCAAGAACGCCAACCGGCAGATAACCACACACCAGGACAACAGAGGTACCATCAAGGAGATGGGTCTGCAAGAGGGACACGCGCCCCAAGCCTAAGGGGGAGGGGCGGGGAGGCACCCCTGTGAGGTGACATTGGAGGAGAAAGCTGAAGGAAGCAGGGAGGTCACAGACTTTGGAGGTCAGAGGAAAGAAAGTTCCGGGCGGAGGAGTAGCAAGTCCAAAGGCCCCGCGACAGGAGCGCGCTCAGCATGTTCCAGGAACGGCAGGGAGGCAGGGAGGCTGGGCCGAGAGAGGAGGGAGGACAGGAGGCCACAGGGAGCCAGGAGCAGACCGAGGAGGGCCATGCAGGCTGAGATGGGACTTGTCTTTGGGAGAGGCGGAAACGGCTGAATCGCCTGCAGTGTAAAGGGTCACCTGGCTGCCAGGGGGTGGAGAGACTGGGGGACGAGGGTGGGCGGGCGCAGGGGGCACCAGGGCACCACGCCGGGTGAGGGATGACAACAGCGTGGAGCAAGGAGACGTGCCAAAGGGGGCGAGAGAAGACCTGATTCTCCACGTACAAACTTAAGGGCAGAGCAGAAGGGCTTCCTGATTGTTTGGATACAAGATAGGAAAAAACACCACGAGACCAAGGATTTGGACCCGAACACCTGAAAAGATGGCCTTCTCATTTGGGGTAGGGGTCGTGCTGCAGGAGGGCAGATCTTGGGATGGGATGGAATCTGCCACACAGGGTGTGAGGCTTGTGCAAATCTGCGATGCCCAGTAGACACCCACGCGAGAGTGTCCAGCGGGCAGCTGCATGTGAGGCTGGGGTTCAGTGGAAACACACATTTGCGTGTCCTCTGCACACAGATGGTATTCAAAGCCCGAGACAGGCAAGGGGATTAAGTATAGAGAAAAGAAGGGTGGCTGAGGCCTGAGGTCAGGAAGCTGAGGGGAACCAGCAGCCAGAGAGGGTAGGGGCCCTTGAGATCAGGGGTCAGCAATGGTTTTCTGTAAGGAGCCAGAGACAAATATTTTCAGTTTTGTGGGCCATGAGGCCACACATTCTGCCTCTGAAGCGCAAATGCAGCCATAGGCAATGTGTAAACGAAGGAGCCTGGCATGTTCCTGGGCCTTCCCTCCAGACCTGCCCCAGCGAGCCAAGGTTTGCTGTAGAAGACTCCAGGTGGGCTCCCAACCCTGGCTCCTGGCACAGGTTGTCTGGGCGCCCTGGAGGGACAGAACTCACCACTGCAGAGGGACGCCACCGCCCCAGGGCATCAGGTCTGCCCCAGGCCCATAGGGCACACCGCTGCCCCAGCCCCTCCCTGCTGCAGGTGGTGCAGGCCGGGTCCTCCTCCTTCACATCTCCGCTCAGATGTCACCCTGTCACCCCCACCGTGCCGCAGGGCCATGCAGAGCCCACTCACGTGTTGCACTTCCTGGGCAGGGCGTAGCCCTCCAGGCCGGGGCGCATGGCGACGTTGGTGAGGGTGTTGCGGCAGCTGCGGCACTGGACGGAGATGCGGGTGGCCTTAGCACGGACCCCAGAGGCGGAGATGATGATGCCGGGGATCTTCACCAGGTGCGACATCGTGTCCGACTGCAACAGAGCCACGGGGAGGGCGGCTGGTTAAAGGGAGCCAGGAACACCTGAGATCACGTAGGAGAATCTTTTTCTAACGTGTACTGAAGTATTCAGGGATACAGGACCATGTCTGTAACTTACTTTAAAATACTTTAGCAGGGGGCTTCCCTAGTGGCGTAGTGCTTAGGAATCTGCCTGCCAATGCAGGGGACATGGGTTCGAGCCCTGGTCCAGGAAGATCCCACATGCCGCAGAGCAACTAAGCCCCGTGGCACCACAACTACTGAAGCCCACGCGCCTAGAGCCCGTGCTCCGCAACAAGGGAAGCCACCACGATGGGAAGCCCGTGCACCGCAACGAAGAGTAGCCCCCACTCGCCGCACGTAGAGAAAGCCTGCACAGCAACGAAGACCCAACGCAGCCAAAAATAAATAAATACATAAATAAATTTATTTTAAAAATAAAATAAAATACTTTGGCAGAAAAAAGAAGAAGGCAAATAAGGCAAAATGTTAACAGCCATTAAATCCAGGCAGAGGTAGATGAGGTTCATTACACTATTCTCACTACTTTTGTGTGTGTGATTTTTTTTAATAATAAAAAGCAAAAAACAAGAAAAGTTCCTTTCATCATCATCTCTTCTTCCCTCTCCCAGGAGCTTTTCTGGGACACACAGGCAGACTACAGGTTCGTGCTGAGGCCCCCTCAAAGCCCAGAAGGTGGGGAGGAGAGCAGAAGGGGAAAGGTTCGGGAAGGAGGCTGCCCCCCCAATAAGTGAGACCAGAGGCACGTGTTCCTGCCACGGCCCAGGGGATCCCAGAACTGCTGAAACCGCGCCCCCAGAGCTTGTCTTCTGGAAAACTATCTACAAGCTGCAGGAAGCCTAGCCCTCCACGGTTGGAAAGGACTGAGGCTGCCTCAGCCCGTAAGCCACCCCGACAAGCGATCCTTCTAGAGGGGACCCCTCCTCTACCACAGGACACCCGTCACCCGAGGCAGGCCGGTCACTGGGTTTTCCAGTGGGTCTGAGAATAGGAAGCTTGTCCCACGTGGGGCTGAGCTTTGCTTCTCTGAGGAAACAGCTGCCCCGCAAAACAAGTCCAATGCCGCCTCCGCAGACAGGCAAATGCGTGATGCTCGGGTGAGTTCCACACACGGTCCCAGGTCCCCTCCCCGGTGCTGGGCACAGAGACGAAGCCGACACGCTCCACAGCCTCCAGAGCCCACAGCCCAGCCCTGCTTCTGGAACAGAACTGCCATTGTGCTAATCAAGGAGGATTTGGCAGGGACCCCAGCCCAGCTGCAGGACACGGGGATTCCAGCAAAGACCAGGGCGTGGCCTTCTGGTGAGTAACACGGAGGAGGTGACACTATCTGGGCCCACAGTTCAAAGGCACAGCCACACGCATCCTTTCATTTGCTTCTCACAACAGCCTTGTGACAGAAGAACCAACGTCAGGCCCCCACTTCCTCCTCAGGAAGCTCTCCTGTCCCACCCCTGCCTGTGGTATAAATTCTCCTTTCACACGGCAGCCCAAGGGAAACTTTAAAGATAGAATCGGCCCATCCTCCTACCTAACCTTCAATTCAAGCTGCATTCCACAGCAGCCAAGGACCTGGCCATCTGGCCTCTCTACCCGCTCCCTCCCTGCCTCTCCCCCCACCCTCACTCCCTGAGGTCCAGCCACACTGGCTTCTTTCTGTCCCTTGAAACCTGTCCCTGTCCCCACCCCAGTGCCTTTGCACCTGCTTCTCCAGGAGCCTGGAACGCTCCTCCCTCAGGCTGTCACAGGGCTGCGTATCCCTCAGGTTTTCGCACCAACATCACTTCCTCAGAGGGCCTTCTCTGACCACCTCCCGGACCCCCGGCCACTGTCACATTGCCTGTTTCCTTTGCTTCATGACTCGTATCACAGGACCTGAAATCCGCTCACTGCTCCTTGTCTGTTTCTCCCACTGTAAGCTCCATGGAACCAGGTCCTGTCTGTCTACAGTGAGGGTCCCCCAGCACCCGGCGAGGGGCAGTCACTCGATAAGTGCTCGTTGAATAAAACCAATAAAGACTGGATGGCAGACTGGCTCTGCCAAACTCTCCCTCGGCCTCATCGCTCTCCAGCCGTGCTGGCTGTCCTTCCCTCGGCCCGGCACATACCCTGCCCCACTCGCCTCGCAGGCTTTGTACCAGCCGTGCCCTCCCTGCCCCCCCGAACATTCTCTCCCAGCTGTGTGCATGCTGCCTGTTCTCACCCTCAGATCCCCACTCAGACGTGCCCTCCTCAAAGCAGCCTTCTCGATGTTTTCCAGAGGGGCCCCCGCGTTTTCTCATCACCCTCTTGGTTTCTCCCATTGCTCTTACGGTCACCTACAGTTATCATGGGTGATGTTCACCAGCTTATCCAGTCTCCCCGGGGACAGCAGCTTGTCCTGAGTTCACCACTGTTTCTCCAGGACCCAACTCATGCCTTGCCCACAGGAGGAACTCGGCAAACATTTGTCCAACGAGCTAAGTTTTCAGGGGCGCAAACAGGCTCAGAAAGGTCGAGTGAGTTGATCAGGGTCACACAGCTGGCACCCAGGTCTCTCTCCAAAGCCCCTCCTCACATGCAGCCGCCACCGCCACCCTTCAACTGGCCTGAGTGGACCCACCTTCAGGCTACGGATGCTGGACGGGCTGGCATCCGACTTGAGCATGACTTGGATGTCCTGGAGCACCTCGTCACCGGCAGGCCGGGGCCGGGTCACCTCATCGGCCACCTCCTTGGCAGCTTCCTCCAGCTGGAGAGGAGGAGGGGGACAGGCTGTGAGTGAGCAGAGCGGGGCCAGCCCTGGGGGTTTGTGGGGGGCGGGGAGGTCCCACTCACCAGCTGCAAATGCTCAGCCGGCTGCTTGTACAAGTAGTCAGCCAGGTCCTCGTCGAAGCTGGCAAGGTCCTCCATCTCCACCTCGATCCAGTACTCCCCCAGGTTATAATGCCGCTTGAGTTCATCCCTGGGGTGGGGGTGGGGGTGCGGAAGGGTGCGGAGAAGAGGAGACAACGCTGGCTGAGGTGCGCCCGCACCCTGAGTCTCCCACACCACTGCCCCGCCACCCCGCTTCCCAAACACATCTAGTTCCAGGTGGTTCTGTTATTTAACCCTGCAGAGGCACCCCCCCCAACTGCTGAAAGGCATCCTCCAAAGAAAGCTCCGCGGAAGGGGTCCAAGCAGTAATCAAAGGACAGTTCAACGCTCACAGACAGGGTTCTGTGCACAGGTGTCTGGAAGACTCTCACTGCAAACCAGTCCTTTCACTGGACTCCTTGGAGCCTTTAACCCTCTCTCAGATGCTAACAAGGCACCCGGCTAGAACCTGGAGATTGAAGGCAGCAGAGACCATGCCTGTCTTGTCAACCACCAGACTCTTTCTACAGAGCATCCTGTGGGACTATTATCCCAAAAACACATTCAGGGGCCACTGACCTCCTCGGCCTCATCCCTGTCTGCCTTATGTCCGGAGCCACATACAACAGCCAGCCTGGCCCCGAGAGCCCCTTGCTGTAACACGCCACCCCATACCCTGCCCAGGCATGCAACTGCTCCTATCCGAAATGCCTTCCATGCTTGACGCTCTCCCCTCAGCTCAAGGTCACCTCGGCTCCCCTGGAAGCCTCCCTAACTCCCCTTGTACATTCCTCCTTTGAGGTAATTATCACTTTGTAACTTATTTGTAGGTCCCTATGTCTCATTCCCACTGATTTAGAAGCTCCTTGAGAGCAAGTAGTATGAATCTTTTCATCTTTGCATCTCAGAGTCCAGCACATAGATGGTCAATGTCGGCTGGTGCGTGAATAAATGGAGGCCGGAGTGGCTGTGCCGTTTTACTGATGAAGAAACTGAGGCCCAGAGAGACTGTCACTTGGAAGTCACTAAGCTAATAATCAATCAGGCCCAAGCCTGGACCTGCAAACTCACGTTCTCTGCATTTTAACGGCCTATGAGGATCTGGTGCGATGGCACCAATGTACAATCACTAGGAACAGGGGCCCTGCCCAGCTCATTCAGTGCTGCAGCCCAGCACCTGGAACAGTGCCTGTCATGCAGCAGGTGCTCAGTCAATTGGAGTTGATTGAGTGGAATGAAGAATGAATAAATGAGTGAAATAAAACATAACTACCATCTTCACCTTTTGCACCGAGAACTTGATTTCAAGGTATCGCAGACATTACATGGAAGGACGGTAAAAAATACATGAATAGGAACAAATCCTGGACGAAGAACCCAGGTGACTCACTCAATCGTTAACTTCAGATGTGAAACATACAAAGCCATAGCCACGGGGGTGCGGGGCCCCAGTGAGTGGACGAAGCACCGCTGGGACCGCACCTTCCCTCCTGCACCCCTCCGGCCCGCACCTGTACTTGAAGGTGAAGCCCGTGCGGTCCGTGCCCACTCGGTACTGCCGCAGGAACTCCTTGAAGCGCCTCTGCAGCTGCGACTTGCGGGCCTGCCCCTCATCGGCCGCGTTGTCGCCCCCGAAGCTGTCGCTGTAGAAAATGCCGGGGTCGTCGAAGCCCGACATGACTGCACCTGACGTGGGGACAAGTAGCTGGAGCAGATTCGGGGGAGGGGGTGATAGGGGCGCGCGGCGTCCCCTCCCATACCTGGGTCCTCGGCTCCGAATGCGGGGCGGGCGTGAGCCCGGTTCCGCCTCCCGGACCCCTACCCCAGTTCTCCCAGGAGAAACCCCTGCCCAGACCTACTGCGCCCCAAATGCAGATGCCTGCCGACCCCAGGGCCCGGCTCCGCGGTGCCCACTCCCCAGCCCCGCTGGCCTCACCTGTCCCTTCCCGCGCTCCCTGGAACCAAAGAGACAAGAGGCCCCACGGTCCGCCGCCGCCTTTCGCGGGAAAAACCAGACGCAGCGTTTGGACGCCGCGGCCGCTGCGCCCTCATTGGTTCGCCGGGACCCCGCGGCCAGTGATTGGACCATGCTGCGCCTGCGAGTCCCGCCCCCCACGAGCGGGCCGCCGAAGAGGATTGGCGGCAGGGCGCATGACGTCAAGCCTCCTGGCCTCCTTCCGGGCTCCATTTTGCGTGCTGGACAATTTGGCGCGAAACTGACCCGGAGGTAGCGGCGGGGCGGGGCGCAAAGATGGCGGAGGGGCGGGCCGAGGGCCGGCGCGGGCGTGCGAGGGCTCTTCTGTGTACTCTTTAAGCCTTTTTCAAAGTCTCAGGAGGAAACGACCCCTTTCAGAGCCACAGGGCGGAAGAAGCTATAGGTCCCTGAGAAGGACGCCGTTGCCGGGTGTGAGCCTGCTTCCCCCTAGCGGCTGGAGGGGGCGCTGCCTGCCTGCGCTCCCAGCTCTCACCCTAAACACGCTTCCAAAAGTCGGGGATTAATCAGAAAGAAGCCACCTCTGGTCTCGTTAACGCCTCTAGGACCAAACTCAAACTTGGGACTCGAGGGGTGTTTTCTTAGACCCAATTGGTGATTTTTTTTTCTTTTTTTAGTTGTATAAGAATTTTCATTATTTGGCAATGCTTAAAATTTGTGAAAATTCATGACAAGATTCCCAGCCTAACTTGAAAAACGGGAAGATCTGGCAAAACTTGACGGATTCTCAAGCGGCAATAAGGACTGCATAATCTCCCCTCCCTTCTTTTCCATTCTCACTGGCAACATGAACTGTTTTTTCTGTTTATTATTTATTTGGTTGCGCTGGGTCTTAGTTGCGGCAGGCTGGCTCCTTAGCTGCAGCACGTGGGCTCCTTAGTTGTGGCATGCAAACTCAGTTGCTGCATACATGTGGGATCTAGTTCACTGACGAGGGATTTGAATCCGGGCCCCCTGCATTGGGAGCGCAGAGTCTTTACCACTGTGCCACCAGGAAGTCCCGCAACATGAACTATTGGAAAGAACTTTTTATTCCATAGGCTACACTGGCACATACTTACGGCGAGTGTTTAAAATATGAGTCTGTTTATAGGGTTTCAAAATTAGATCAAATGAATCTGAACCTTCAGGGAGGTCCCTCTGCATGGAGACATAGCTTTAACTCATTCTATTTAACAGTTCTTTAATTTTCCACCGTGTGAATAGAATACAAATTATTCAGCCATTTTCCTGTTAGTAGAATTTAAGATGTTTCTCTCTCCTCTCCCTCTCTTCCTTCGTCACTACAAACGGTATCAATGCCCTTGTCACAAAAAACTGGAAACAGGGCCCAGGGTGGGAAGAGCTAAGTCGCTATTTTGAATGCCTACCCTTGGCATACATATCTCATGAACAGTGGCTTATGGACCTGGTTGCACCTTGGGATCTCCCAGGAAGCTTTTTTTAAAAAAATAAATTTATTTATTTTTGGCTGCGTTGGGCCTTCGGTGCTGTACATGGGCTTTCTCTAGTTACGGCGAGCGGGGGCTACTCTTCGTTGCGGTGGACAGGCTTCTCATTGTGGTGGCTTCTCTTGTTGCGGAGCACGGGCTCTAGGCACGCGGGCTTCAGCAGTTGTGGCTCATGGGCTCTAGAGCGCAGGCTCAGTAGTTGTGGCGCACAGGCTTAGTTGCTCCACGGCATGCGGGATCTTCCCCGACCAGGGCTCGAACCCGTGTCCCCTGCATTGGCAGGCAGATTCTTAACCACTGCGCCAAAACTTTCCATAAACAGTGATTCCGGAGTCCTGTCCTAGATCTCCAGAATCAGAACCTCTCCAGGTGGGGCCCAGGATACGCAGGTGTTCTGATGCCACCATCCACAGACTGGGGTTTGGAGGCCACTGGACCCTCCTACCAGCTGTAGGAGGCAGGTGTATTGTTAGTTTCAAGGAGACTTGAAGTGACTTAACCAAGGTTCCAGACTTGTTGACAAAGCCAGAACTAGGGAGAGGTCTCCTGGCGCCCAGTCCTCACGCACAAAGGAGTCATGTAAGGAAAAGCCTCGTCCCCTGCTTTGCTAAGTACATCTCCAGCCAAGGGCTTTCACTCTCCCAGATTGGAAGGCTGCATTTCTACCATTTCAGTGGCTTTCGGGACTTCGGAGAGTGGAAAAGACTTGGGTTTAGAACTGGCCAGACCTGGTTTAAATCCTTCCTGACCCTCAGAGAGCGTTAACACTCCTCACAGCTTTTCTCTGAGGATCAAATGAGATGATATCATGGGTGAGATGATTTGTACAGCACGAGAGTCACTTAGCAAGAATCACAAACACTGATCTCCCTTGTTTCATAATAGTGTTGTACACTGTTGGCATTTTACATGCATCTCATTTGCTACTCAAAACAGATGAGCTGGGTCTCACTGTATTCATGCTAAAGGTGACAGAACTGAGCCCCAAAAAGGTTAATAACCCCAAAGGCAGAGCTACAAAATGGAGTGGCAGGGATTTGAACCAGGGCTGATACTCCAGTCCCTAGGATTCACTGTATAGGACACAAATTTTATCCCAGAATCTGCTCATTTCAGCCTAACAGGGAATCCCATCCTCAGTAAAGCTGAGTCTTGCATCAAGCAGGGTTCACCACAAAGATCTGCCCACCGACTGCTTAAAGGTCACCCCCCCCCGTCCTCAGAACAGAGCACAACATCCCAAACCAGCTCCTGCCATCCCCACCTTCACCCCTTCTCCCCACCAGGCTTTCAAGAAACAAGTGAGGAAAAATCAGCTCCCCAAAGGTAACAGAGCCCAAGAAAAACACTTCAAGTTACTATTAAGCCATGTAGTTTATTATTTCACATAAAAGTTAGCGACCAAGGCCACAGTGCTGTTAAACCCCTCCCTCCCACCCCAACCCTGTTATAAAAACAAAACAGAACACAACAAAATACCGCAGTTCAGGCCGAGTCAGGAACGAAAAGTGGCTCCAACAAAAACAAGACGGAAACACGAGACACAACATCTTTGCATATTTATACAAAAATTGCCATGGCCCAGGGGGCAGGCGGTCACAGCATGTCAACAAGGAGACCGAGGACCCAGGGCATTTGGAGGTTCACGACAGCGGTCGCTTCTGGCTACATCTTTTGGGCTCTGCTGCAGGAACGGGGTGGGGAGGGTGCCCTCGGGGCTGGGCAGGACCCCTCGTCCCACTCTGAAGTTCAGGTCATTGGCTGGATGTGCTTTTGGTTGGGGGAGATGCCGCAGACTCCTTTCTTCCAGAGAGAGAGGGACGCAGGGAGACGGCAGGGACCCCAACAGCTGCTCCCACTCCCCATGCCCAAGGGAAGGAAGCCGGCCAAGAGGCTGTCCCTCTCCAAAAAGAGTTCACGGCCAGGAGCCAGCATGCTTACACTCACATGGTGTAAAGCCCCACGGCGACCGTTGCCACCAGAAAGCTGAACATGAGGACCCATCGCATGAGCGGCACCTGGGAGAGGATGCTGAGCTGGGGCTTCCCCCTGGACGCCTCCGTGGGAGCAGAGTCTGAAAGAGAAAGGGGACAGTGTCAACACCAGGAGGACAGAGGTGGGCCCGTCTGACATCACAGAAAGACAAAGCAGAGGGGCCTCAGCACGGTCTAGTACAGTCCCGCTCAATGCAAACCAGTAGCCCTCTGGCCACTGCTTACATACCTCCGAAGACAGGGAGCTTACTACTTCTCCAAGCTCTCCAGTCTTCCATTTTCGGCCACATTGTGAGGAAGTACCCTCCAGGGATACCCAGGGGACCACCCTTTGAGAACTAGTGCGTTAGGGCCAAGTCCCCTCACCCCCACCAGGGAGCCAATCCCACCAGGACTGGCCACATTGCAACGTTCCTGGGCTCAATCCCGCCAGCAGAGGGGTCGACGTGGGCCTAGCACACATGAGAAAGCCGCGGGGCAGGCGGGCGAGGGCGGCCCCAGGAGCGAAGGCCTGAGGTGACCCGCCAAGCAGGTGGCTGAGCCTCACGCCTCCCCTCTCCCAACTCCCAAAGCCACACTGCCACCCACAGGGGTGTCAGGGGACATCTGGTGGAGCACTTTGGTGCTTTTGGAAGTTTCCCAGATGTTCTCTCAGCACAGCCACCCCGTCGAGAGCTGTCTGAGAAGTGTGAGGGAGGGACTAACACGAGACACGACCCCGAGGTTACATGTCTTCCCTGCGTCCATGGCGGGGGAAGAGCTAGCAGCTGTCCTGGGCTCCCTGCCCCATGTCAGGGCGTCTCTGCGTGGGAGCCATTAAAAGGCCCCCAAAGGAACCTCAGTTAAGAGGGGAGAGAGCTTTGCCACGACTTCTGAGGGTCCTTGGTGTGCAAGTCTTCCTTTCGAGCCAGTGACCTAGAACCAGCCCAACCTCCCTGATTCTAGAACTGGGGAGACTGAGGCGTGGAGGGGTCACCCACGTGGCTGGGGTCACCCGCTGAAGGCTGGCCCCACGCCCTCTGCCCACGCCCGACTTCTCATTTAAAACATTGAGGAGACAGAAGAGTCAACAGGTGCTGGAGCCAGAGAGCTGTGCCATGCGCCCTCCAAATGCCGCCCCCTGGAAGCCCTCACCTTGCGCCCTGCTGCCAGCCCGCCTGCGAAGGTCTGGTGCCCGCGAGGGGCTCTGGTCCTTGGCGTCCTGAGTCAGCAGCCCCTGCAACTCCTCAAACAGCTGCAAGACAGAAGACACAAGTCTCTGTGAGAGGTGGGGACCGGCCAGCTGACGGGAGGTTTGAGGTTTGGTTGTGAAACATCAGGACATACCAAAATCACAGGAAAATATACTGAACATCCATGGACCTTTCAGCCAGCTTAAGAGATAAGACATCACAAGTCCATCTGACCCGCCTGCCTGCTCCTCCCCAAATGCTCCCCAGTAACAGCCATCCTGAATTCAGGGTTCACCGTGGCCACTCATGCCCTTATGCTGCATCCCTCTGCAACTTATGTCACGAGTGGTACCCCAGCATGCACTCAATTCTCTTGGTGAGGTTCACCCCTGGTAAGTGTGCTCCATGGTATTCATTAGCCAGGGTTTACAGATGAGAAAACTGCAGCTCCCAGAGATTCAGTGCCTGGGGCCGAGGGTAACCCAGAGGTCAGGCAGCACGAGCCAACCCTCCCACGGGGTTCTAGCTCCAAACTTCCCGTTCTTTCTACACCACCTCTCTGAAAGACAGACTTTCTTGGAGGACTGACCAGGTTTTGTGGGTGATGATGTTTTTTAGGGGAATGCAAGGGAGAGGGGGCATTGCTCCATAAGGAGTGCTCGGACCAGGCTCTTCTGGGGTCCCAGGCTGGGAATAAAGAGGCAGGGAGAGCATAAGCTGGGAGCCTCAGTCCCCATGGGGCCTCCAGGTGGGGGGAGAGCGATGAGATTCTACAACATCCGGATTAGAAGAAACCTCACCCGCCCTGGGAACACACCCACCCCCAGCGCTGCCCAAGAAGTCATCCTTCAAGGCGAGGCCTTGCTTGAAGCTCACCTTCCCCTAGATTTGAGGCACCTATAGAAAGACGCATCCCGCCTCCCTGGCTGGGCTGAGAGGCCCAGAAGGCGGAGGCCATGTCTGCAGCACCCGTAACCCCTGCAGTGCCAACCTGGCTACACACAAATGCACAGGCAACTTGTATGTTGTCACAGAGGATTGTCACAGAGTGCCACAATGGCGACGCTCACACCCCACAATAACTCTAGCTAATATTAGACAGCTGATGCCATGCCAGGCCGTGCTATTAGGACCTGATTGATTTAAATTCACTTAAACCTCACAACTCTTACGAGGTAATGTCATTTCCCCATTTTACAGATGGGGAAACTGAAGTACAAAGCGATTAAGGGATTTGCCCAACATCACCCAGCCAATAAGTGGCAGAACTGGAACCCTGGCCCCCGAGCCCCTGCCCCTAACCGTGACCCTTGGCACCCCCTCCCCTGCTCTGCGTGAAATGTCCCTGGAGGAGAAGCTGGGGGACGCGGCGGCCACGCAGGGCGGCCAGACTCTCACCTGGATGTTGAGCAGGAAGGCAGTCTTGGCCTCATCGAGGACCCTCTTCCTGACCTCGGGGGTCATCTCCAGAGTGTTCATACGGGAGCGGTACAGCTGCTTGAACTTGGTGGCACTGCCGACGTTGGAGAAAGTGAAGAAGGCCAGGCCCTCTCCGGAGCTGGGCAGGTCCAGGGCCTTCTGAGCGATCTTCTTGAGGACCTGGCCCCCAGACAGGTCACCCAGGTAGCGGGTGTAGGTGTGGGCCACCAGCAGCTCGGGCTCGGCGCGCCCCACCTCTTGGAGTCGCTGCACGTAGCGCCTGGTGGCCTGCGTGTAGGGGATGGCCTCCTGCCAGCGGGACCCGTACCAGAAGGCCATGTCCTGCTCGAGGGCCCCCCTTCGGTGCAGCTCTTCCGGGAAGTAGAGGGGAGCATAGACCGCGTTCTCCTTGTTGTGTTCGATCTCCTCCTCCAGGGCCACATAGATGTGGTACAGAGATGCCATTATCAGCTGAAACCAGAGCGAGCAGGTCGGTATAAGAACTCCCCATTCAGCGCCTTCGCACTACTGCCTTCAGAGGGACCCTCGTCACCTCCCCGGGCTGGGCCCCCACCTCCTGCCGGCCCCTCCGATCCCCTCCACACAGCAGCCAGAGGGAGTGTCACAAGAGAGAAATTCGATCATGCGCTGTCTGGGCCTAAAACCCTTTTATCACACTGGATAAAAGACGCAGCCTCACTTCATCCTTGGAAAAATCCAACAAAGGCACAGCTATGCCCATTTTACAGAAAAGGAAACTAAGGCTCAGAGAGAGTATGCGACATGGAGGTCACACAGCTAGTAAGAAATGGAAATGGAGCCAAGCCCAGGCATGGCTGGGGGGGCCATCCTGGCTCTGGAAAACGTATATGAATGAAAGTACTTATAGGAGATGCCAGGCACCTCCGGCCTTTGACCTCTGGGTGACCATTTACAGGGCATGGTTCTCCTCCCCAAAGGACCCCTCTGGAAGCTGAGCTGGGGGACAGGGCCAGTACTCCTTGGTTCAGGGAACTCCCGTTACACATTAATTCTCTAGTTTGAGTTTGAAGGAGGACAAAGGTTAAATGTTCCGGTTGAGGTTTCCAGATGATTTCTGAGCCATAAACGTTCACGGCAGCGCCATTTCTCACCGGGGCAGAAAGCCAGGCAGCCTGGTACAGAACAGCCTGGGCTTTCGACTATGACCGACCTGGTTCTAACTTGGCTCAGCCAGTCCTCAGCTGTGTGACCATGGATAAGCCACTCGCCCTCTCTGGGCGATGTGAGGTCTGAGTGGCTCTGCACAAGTCAAGCCTCAGTTCCCTTCCTTGCAAAGAGGGATAATCCAACCACACAGTAATGGGGCTGGTGTGCAGGTCCAGCAGGATGACACAGGTAAAGCAATAGGTGCAGCCTGGCACTTAGCACACGAGTCAAAAGCCATGGTGATAAAAAATGCTACCTCCATCACCATAATCCGAGCGAGCACTGGGTCCTCTCGTGGCTCTTTGTGCTGCCTTTGAACTCGGTGGCTGAGAAGAAAGACCCAAAGTCTACAGTGGCTGGGGATGGGATACTCCAGCAGCCACGTCCCCACTGCCTCTGCCCCAGCCTCATTTCAGCAACTGTATGTCAGCTTTCTTTGGGGGGAAACGGGGGAGAACGAGGGAGCAAGGGATAGCCCAGGGCCCCCAACCCCTTAGAGCTGCACCTTAAATCTCCCTTCACTGAAGCACCTCTCATGTTGGAAGTGGGAGAGGCTTCCGAAAGCAAAAGGAAGGGGTGTCAGGAGTGGAGGGCTACAGCTCCCCAGCCCCACAGCTCAACCCGAACGAGCCTTTCCTCACACCCAGCACCTGCTTGGTTCTTTGCCACACGCTTTCCTTCTATTTGTATGAATTTCACAGTTGTACTGGAAAATAGCAAAACCTGTGCCTCACGTACAACGGGCACTAAAGAAAACCCTGCAGGGAATTCCCTGGCAATCCAGCGGTTAGGACTCTGCGCTTCCACTGCAGGGGGCACTGGTTCGATCCCTGGTCAGGGAACTAAGATCCCGCATGCCATGCAGCACAAACAAAAAAAAAAAAAAGAAAAGAAAACCCTGCTGTTGAAAAATATCATTTCATGAATGAGAAAAAGGTACCTTAGGGATGATAGATGAGGTGTCCATAGTCTTACTATTAGGAAATGGATGCGCTTAGGCTCGAACCCACGTCCCCCCTTGCCTTCAGAGGCAGATGAGAACTAGGTCAGAAGCATAAGCTCTGAAATAAAACCAGCCTTGGTTCCATTTTGGCCTTTCCCATTTACCTACTGGCTGTGTGACCTTCTGGTAATTACTTAAGCTCTCTGAGCCTTCCCTTCCTCATCTTCCTTATTAAGACTGAGGCACTAATTAGAAATTAAGTAAAATGCCAAGCAGAGCCTAGGTGGTCAGCTGATGGTAGTACTGCCCCAGCCCCTCCACACCACCACATAGCAGGCTGTGAATCTGCTGTGTGACTTTGGGTAAGTCACCTCCCCTCTCTGAACCTCAATGTCACGATCTGTAAAAAGATTCCCTTGAACGTGCCCATCTGGCCCCTCAGCATCCCTGGTCCCCATCCCCACTTAAACCACTGCCCTGAGCCTTGGGAGCACCCACACCCAACATACCCTCTGCCAGGGCTGGTACCACCAAGCCACATACCTTAAAACCTTCTCGGGTCACCTCGCCCTTCTGAAAGTTCTTCATGAACTCGGCGTTCTCCGCCAGGGTGTGCACCTCCTTGGTGGCCTCCTTCAGGGCCTCTGACAAATCCTGGGGCATGCTACAGAGAAAGGGAGGGAGGTGAACAAGGGGGTGGCTCTGAGCAGAGTTCTTCCCAACGTTGAGCTTCTGAGGGTACCCCCGCCTGTCGGCAAGACTTAAAGAGATTCCAGCTTTTATCAGGCTTCTCTGCAGAAATCCAGCCTCCCACCTAATAGAACAGCCATGTTCCCAACTGCCTTAACGTGCAGCCCCATCCACGCTTTCCAGTCATTAAGATACTATGTAACACGGTCCCCCCCCCCCAAACCAAGAGGGAAGTCGTGGTACCAGTTATTCTCAATGGAGGAGAGAAGGGAGCAACACAACCCAGGGAGAAGCAGCGGTGGGCAGGACGCACATTCACATTCAACTTTGTAAGCGCTCTGATTGGCTTTTAGACTCAAGATTTAATTCATTAACTTTGTTGAGCTCAGATACAAATCTCATGACCCCTTATAATACTTCGCTCATCACAGAAGTGTTTGAGTGAAAAAGGCTACGTAAACTCAGCTTTACTCAAAGAAAAAGTCCCTTTCGTAGAGTATTTCTGCCGTATGTCTGTATCCGCCTCCCAGAAAAGGGTCATTTCTCCTTTCTCTCCCACACCTCTTCCAGAAACATCATCCCCTCTTCTATACGTGCTGATCAAATTCTTGGGAGAAGGGAAGGAGCCAGACTTGGAGGCGGACAGACCAAGGTTGACATCTCAGCTAGCCAGGGAACCTTGGCCTTGCTGCCTCCCCCAGTTGTGCCCTCCTCATCGCTAAACGCGGACACAGTAGCCACAGTGATGTCCTGCTCCTGCGTTCAACAGGTAGTAAGAGGTGGATGCGGCCAAGAGGCGGCTCGAGTAAAAAAAAGCAGGCACTCACCCAGCCTTGGACAGCCCCCAGGATCTCGGATTCAGCACACACCCACCTCCAAGCACACACAAGTCCAAAGCCAAAAACAAAGTTGGAGCCCACGGCAACACTCCCATCGGGTCACCCACCCGGAGCCAGGGAGCCAGACATGTAAATCATCTTTCATCCCTCCGACTACCCCACCGGGCGGGACTGGAACCCCGCTCCTCATTATACCAAAGCCCAGCAGACCGGCCGCCCAGCGAGGTCGCTTCCTGCTTCCCGGCTGAGTCTCGGCAGCTCGGCGAGAGGGCAGGGGCAGGGGCTGCCCCTCCCGGGAGAGGCCGGTCCCTCGCCCCGCACTTGCCTGTCGGGCTGCGGGCGCTCCATCCTGCGGCGGCGCTGGTGCGGGATCCGGTGCTGGCTCCGACGGCTCGGGACGGGCTCCAGGAGGCGGGAGGGCGACTGTGCAGAACCCGGACCGCGCCGTCTATTTATCCCCGGGGCGGGTCACGTGGCCGCCGCCAGAAGCCGACCCACACTTACTGGCCCGACATTGCAACACCCGCGGAGGCCCGCGCCCCACCCGCCCCTGGCCTGCGGGGGTGGAGGAGGAGCGGTCATATGACCCTTGGAAAACAAAGCTATTTAAAACAGGACGTGAAAAGAAAAAAAAAACAAACAAAAAAACCAACAACTGCTGGAAATCTGAGCAGCTGTGTGATCTTGCCACTTCCAGAGCCTCCCACCCAGTGATGGGACTTGAACGCTCCAGGGATCTGAATGGTTCCAGAGAGCTGGGAGGCAGCGCTTCTCAGAGCAGGAGGTGGGGGGGGGGGGGGGCAACGTCAGGGACTCACCGACCCCAGACCCTGCCTGCAGTTCCCCCCTTCCCCATCCCCAGCCTGCTCCCTAAATATCACCTCCTCCCGGGTCCCTCAGCTGACAGCCTGCCTCCTCATACTCCCTTTAAATGTCCATTTAGGGCCTTTTTTTTTTTTTCCTTGAGAACCTGCTAAGTGCTAGAGACTGCACTGTGTTCATGGTTCATCCCTACAGTTACCCTGTGGGGTAGATCACTACCATTTTACAGACAGCGAAACTGAGGCTGGGGAAGGAAGTGGCATGCCCAAGGTCACACATGAAGCAGGAAGACGGGACCCAAGCCCCAGGGTGAGTCCAGGTCGCTGCCTGCCTCCTCCAGGCCTTCTTAGCACTTGGTACCCAACTGGACCCAATGCTGGTCACCCAGACCACCTCCCTGCTTACCTGCGTAGGGCGCTCTTCCAGGACTCACCAGGTCTGTTCTTCTCACCCTCAGTGCTCGCACCAGGCCTGGAACAGAGCTGGCCCTCTGATGAACTGTGGAATCAATTATGCAGGAGACTGATCCCTTAGGACCGGGGATAAGTAGGTCACTGGGTGAGCCCAGATGACAAAACAAACAGCGAGGATGATTCCTAAAGCCCCTTCGCAATGCTGCAGTACTGGATTCTAGATTAAACAAAACAACACAAACAAAAAAGGTAATTTTGGCTCCTTATAAGGATGTTGTTTGTAAACAGGGTAGCAAGTGCCCCACTTCTGAAGGAATGTGAGTACAGGCTTGAGGACCGCCCGTCAAGCACAGATTCCCCGACTGGGGGACTACGGTGGCTGAGGCAGTCCTTCCCAGCTGTACCCCTATAGGAGTCTCCA
This sequence comes from Balaenoptera musculus, assembly GCF_009873245.2. Classification (NCBI taxonomy): domain Eukaryota; kingdom Metazoa; phylum Chordata; class Mammalia; order Artiodactyla; family Balaenopteridae; genus Balaenoptera; species Balaenoptera musculus. Next base: position 92,162,773 of record NC_045794.1, on the reverse strand, counting down.
GTGTTTGGAGACAGTCTGGAAGAACCAGGCGGGTACGGGAGGTCAGTGTGTCCATCCAGTCCAAGGTCAGAGCTCTGGCCCACGATCCACACTCTTCCAGGGTCACTGACCTGAATTTCAGTCACCAGATCAATCCAGCGACCTGGGGGTTGCTGAGCCTCCTAGATAGAAGGGCTATATGCCAAGGAGTTCAGCTCTTGGTATAAATTATATACCCACCTTCTGCTTCAATGAACAGTGAGAGCACTGCTAACAGCTGATATTCACTGAGCACTTACTGTGTGCCAGACGCTACACTGAACACGTATTAACTGATTAAATCCTCATAACAACTCCGTAAGTTTGGTACTGTTATTGTCTCCATTTTACAAATGAGGAAGCTGAGGCAGAGAGGTTAAGGGTTTGAACCCAAGCAGTCTGGCACCAAGATTTCAAAATTTAAGGTGCAGTGTCATTTCCCAGAATACAGTGGAGGGGAAGACGACCCGAAGGAACATGGTTATCCCACTACAGCCCAGAAGTCATCTCCAAGGTTGTCCTTGAAAGGCTCATTCTACAAAGGGTGGCATTTACTGGTTCACAAGATTCACAGAGGTCAGACCTAGAACCGGAGCTGCTAAAAGATTTCGAAAAAGAGTTGCCAAGAACTTTCTAGAGAGAACGACTATTAGAAACAGATGTCCCCATTAGAATGTAAGCTCCAGGAGGGCAGGGGCTTTGCTTTGTTTTGTGAAATCTCCAGAGACTGGAACCATGCCTGGCAAGTAGCAGACAACATTGAATGAATGAATGAATAAATAGTTGCCACAAGATCTCTTTCTGGTAAACATGATAATATTGCTAGGCTGCCAGAAAGGGCTGGAATCAAGCTACAATTACAAATTGCGATCTGAGCCAAACTTTATTGAACACTTACTATGTGCAGAACCTTTATGTGCAAGATTGCATTTAATCCTGGCAACAGCTCTGTCATTTTCATCTGCGTTTTGTCCACGTAAATATTAAGGCACAGAGAGATTAAGTAGTTTTCCCAAGTCACACAGCTAGTGATAACAGAGCCAGGATTCAAAACCATGGCACTTTGAAGCCACACAGCCCATAATCCTGACCCCCACACCACATGCCTTCTTACAGGGGGGCTAGTCTGTCCTCTAGGAGTTTAGAGGATAAGAGTGTGAAGGTCTGAATGCTTCCCATCAGCCTGTCCGTTCAGAAACCCCAGAAGGTAAAGCTCGTGTGATCTGACGTCTTCGTACTTAACGTGGGGGAGCAGAGGGCCCAAGAGGGGAGTGACTTCCCCAGGGCTGTGCCCCATAGGACACAGAGCCTTCAGTGACCCAGAGTTCCTGGCTCCAGTCCAGGTTTGCTACTCATTCCATCTTCTTCCCTGGGAGCCCCTGACTTGGTAAGAAGAGACCACCCCTCCGTCCCAGACAACCCCAGGGCAAAGGAGGCCGGGTCAGAGTTGATCTAGTGTCTCGTCTGTCCCAGTGTTGAGCTTGTGGCCCTTCTCCGTGCTGATTCAGCTTCCTGACTTCCCCCCCCCTTCCCTGTCCTCAAGCAACTGGAATGATTTGAATAGTATTCTTTCTCCTCCTGTGGCAGGCTGATGTCCACATCCTAATCCCCAGAACCTCTGCATATGTTACTTTACATGGCAAAACGTTTTTTGCAGATGGGATTAAATTAAGGATCTTAAAATGGAGAGATTACCCTATATTATCCTCATGGGCCTAATGTGATCAGAAAAGTCCTTGTAAGAGGGAGGCTGGAGGGTTACAGTTACGGAAGGTGATGTGATAAGGGAAGCAGGACACAGAGAGATTGGAAGATGCTGTGCTGCTAACTTTGAAGATGGAGTTAGGGGCCACGAGCCAAGGAAAGCAGGCACCCTCCAAAAGCTAGAAAAGGCGAGGAAGTAGATTCTCCTCTAGAACTCCAGAAGGAATGCAGCCCTGCCCACCCATTTCAAGACTTCTGACCTCCGGAACTCCAGAGAATAAATCTGTGTTGTTTCAAACCACTGTGTTTGTGCTATCTGCCATGACAGCTTTGGGAAGCAGGACAGGGACGGATAGAGAGACCCTTCCTGCCATTTCCCAGCGTTACAGCTTTATTGCATCAGAGGACCCACCACCCTCTCTCTGGGATTTCCTTTCAGAGTCAAATGCTTGAGCAGCTGAAACGGGCCAGTTTTGTATGTGTGCTGGAGGTATGAAGCTGAAGAGGCTAGAAGCCCACCTTGACAGAATGTGGGTGCTCAGGGTCCTAATGAAGTCTGGGCCTGGGGAAATGATCCAGAAAGGGGGCAGGGGGCACCAGAGACAAATGTGAGTGGAAATCGGAAAGAAACACTGGGGTCTGCTCTGAGCCAAGCATTCTCCCAAGCATGGTCACGTTTCATCCTCCTCAAACCCAGGAGGTGGGTGTTTATCTGTGGTGGGCAGAATCATGGTCCCACGAAGATGTCCTTGCCTAATCCCTGCAACCTGTGAATATGTTCTATTACCATCGAAGAAGGTCATACTTTGCAGATGTAATTAAGGTTACCGACCTCAAAGTAGGGAGATCACCCTCGAGTCTCTGGGTGGGCCCAGTCTAGTCACAGGAGCCCTTAAAAGTAGAGAACTTTGCCAGGCTGGAGGCAGAAGAGACCTGGCAGGAGAAGTCAGAGACACATGAAGTGTGAGAAAGACTCAGCAATCGTAATGCTAAATCAGAGTCAGGTCAGGGTGGGCCATACAGGCTGGGAGATGTCGGGGGGTGGGACGTTGTTTTGGGGCCGCAGGGAAAAGGCACAGCCGAGGCCCCAGGTGGCACAGACCCGGCAGGAACAGGCAGCAGCATGGAGGCCAGTGTGGCTGCAGCAGAGAGTGGGAGGGGACAGGGCAGAAGATGGGAGCAGAAGAGATGTGAACAGAGCCTGTAGGGCCTGCAGGCCGTTGCAAGGATCTTCTGCGAGTAGGGGAGACTGCAGGGCTTGGAGGGGAGGAGTGCTGGGGTCTCACTTGGGGTTTCCTGGGATCAATCACTGGTTGCTATGGGTGACACAGGACATGGGCAGAAGGCTACCTACTGCACAAATCCAGGGAGAGATGATGGTGGCTTGGAAAGGACGGGGAGAGAAGTGGCCTACGACATTCATATTTTAAAGGCAGCGCTACCAAGACTGTCCCGAGAACAAGAAATGGGATGTGAGAAAGCGGAGCAGTCAAGGGTAACTCCAAAGATTTTGGTTCAGCCAAGTGGGAGGATGGAATTGTCAGTTTACTGCAGTGGGGGGACCTCAGCAGCTCAGTCTTGGACAAATCCATTTTGAGATGTATGGGACAGGGCTTTGCCAACGCTGTGCAAACACTTGAGTGGGAAGCTTCTACCCTTTTCTAGAAGTTTCACTTCCTCCTGCCAGCTGTGAAAGCTGCTCTTCCCCAAGCACCCCGTTGGAGGCTGAGGAAGCAACTGGTGACTCAGCAAAATCTGCCTTTCCTGTCTCCGCCAGTCCCCCCTCCCAACCATGACACAGCAGAAACGCAGCGGCGCGAGGGGAACGTGGAAACGGAGACTCAGCATTCCGAAGGCGCCGCCCGCACGCCTGCCTGGAAAACAGAAGTGGTTTGGGCTGCAGGGAGGGGCCAGGGCTGCAGCTCCCGAGGTTCCAAAGTGAAAAACAGAGGCGAGGCCCCCGCTGAGGCTGGGGGAACACGGGGTTGGGGGGTGGGCGGCCTCTAGCTTCGGCTGGACCGGTATTCCAGGAGAATCGGTGGACCCCCGCCTGGGTGTCCTCAAGCAGGGGGCGTCCCAGGTAAACAGGGTCACTCAGGGTGTCCTGACAGCACCCATGCCCCACACAGACCTTGACCCAGCGGGGGTGGGGTGGGGGGGTGGCATGGGGAGCGCAGCGGTGATGTGCAGCCGCAATGGAGCACAGCCTTCCTCTCCGCAGGGCTGACGAGCCCAAGCCCTGAAGACCATCCTCAGTCTGGACTGCAAAACACTGAATCTTTCAGAGTTGTGAGAGACCTCATAAAGAAGGTTGAAACCCCACCAGGAGAATGGGAGAAAAACGTTTGCTCCACGTGTAACAGACAAAAGATGAACATTCCTAATAAAAGAGCTCCCCATATTATATATGTATAACTGAATCACTTTGTCCACTTGAAACTAACACAACGTTGTTAATTAACTGTACCTTAATACAAATAAAAATAAAGTAAAAAAGAGAGAGAGGAAAAAGAAAAAGAGCTCTCCAAAGCAGTAAGACGGTCACGAGGAAATGTTAGCATTTAACAGGGGTTGCTTATCATGACCTTCCTGGGAGGACTGGGTGCCCTCACCCACAAAAAAGCAGGAGAAGAGGGGGGGCCCTGGCCCTGATGGAACACCTTTTCATTCCTTATCTCCTCTACTCCTTCTCCTGCCCCTGATTTTGCTGATAAGGCAACTGAAGTGCTGGCACCACTCCTCTGGTCAACATGCACGGCTAGCTCTACATGGCCCTTGGGATAAAGTGCAAACTCTTTAGCCTGGCACTCCCAGCCCTCGGCCACGTCTCCAGTGGGAGGGATCTCACCCTTCTTGCTCCCTCACACCCTGTGTGCCAGTCTCAGGAATCCCTACCTCCCCCTGAGCTACCGAGGCTCCCATGCCTCTGGTCCCTCTTGCCTAGAATGCTCTCTCCTGTCCCTTTGCTGGGCTGGTCACCTTTCAAGACTCAGCCCAGAAACAGATTATAGGCCTCCATGAAATAGCTAAACCTATAAAACATATAGAATAAATCATAAAGGAAAATCTTACTGACCTTAGATTTGGCAAAGATTTCTCAAATACAACCAAAAAACCCCCCAAAAAAAGCACAAAATATTAAAGAAAAAAACAACCAATGGGACTTCATAAAAAGTTAAGACTTTTGCTCCTTCAAAGACACTGTGACCAAGAAAAGACGCGTCAGAGACTAGAAGAAAATATTTGCAAAAATATATCCAGGGCTTCCCTGGTGGCGCAGTGGTTGAGAATCTGCCTGCCAGTGCAGGGGACACAGGTTCGAGCCCTGGTCTGGGAAGATCCCACATGCCGCGGAGCAACTAGGCCCGTGAGCCACAACTACTGAGCCTGCGCGTCTGGAGCCTGTGCTCCCAACAAGAGAGGCCGCGACAGTGAGAGGCCCGCGCACCGCGATGAAGAGTGGCCCCCGCTCGCCGCAACTGGAGAAAGCCCTCGCACAGAAACGAAGACCCAACACAGCCATAAATAAATAATAAAGGAGTTCCTTTAAAAAAAAAATATATATATATATATATATATCCAACAAAGGACTTGTCTGTAGAATATGTAAAGAACCGATGATTCAATAATAAGAAGGCAGATCAGTGAATTTTTAAAAACAGGTAAAAAGTCTGAACAGACAATTTACCAGAGAAGATATGTGAATGCTAACTAAGCACATGAAAAGATACTCAAGTTCATAGGTTGTTAGGGAAATGCAAATTAAAACTGGTATGAGACATCACTACACACCTATCCTAATGGCTAAAATTAAAGGCTGGTTCTTCCTGCTGTTGAGAATGCAGAGCAAGGAGAACACTCATTTACTGCTGGTGGGAACATAAAACGGTACTTGCAGGAGGCCAGAATGTGACACCCCCCAAAATACCACTTTGGTATAAGGGTTATTTTGAGCTGAAGACAACTGAGAAACAGCAAATGCCAGGAAACCATTCTCCGCTTTCCCCCTTACTTGCTTCAAAGCAGGTTTAGACAACTCCAGACTCTTAGCCCAGGGATGGCGCTCAGAGGAATCGGCATAACAAACCTTACCAAATTAGCCCTTATCTTCCATTAGTTTCCCCCATATATTTACCCTCCCTCAGCTTGCTGCCCGCCAAAGCCTAAACTCTTTTTCCTTTTTCTTGTCACCTGTCTACGCATTTATTCTGTTAAGATGCTACATAAGCCCCAGTTCTAACCACTCTTTTGAGTTACTTACTCAGCACTGTGTTCCTCCCATGTGGATGTACGCTGTGTGTGTTAATACACTCTGCTTCTCTCTTATTAATTTATCTTTTTAAAAAATAATTAATTAATTAATTTGGTTGCACCGGGTCTTAGTTGCGGCTCACTGGCTCCTTAGTTGCAGCACGTGACTCCTTAGTTGTAGCAGGCGAACTCTTAGTTGTGGCATGCATGCAGGATCTAGTTCCCTGACCAAGGATCGAACCCGGGCCCCCTGCATTGGGAGCTTGGAGTCTTAACCACTGCGCCACCAGGGAAGTCCCTAATTTATCTTTCATCAGCTTAATTTCCAGGGCCCCCAGCTGGGAACCTAGGAGGGTAGAGGAAAAAGGTTTTTTCCTCCCCTACAGTACAACCACTTTGGAAAACAGTCTGGCAATTTCTTAAGAGGCTAAACATACACCTACCGTACAACCCAGTGATTCCACTCCTAGGTACATATTTACCTACAAGAAATGAAAGCATATGTTCACACTTGTGCATGAATGATCACAGTGGCTTTATTTGTAAAAGTCCCAAACTGGAAACAACCCATCAACAGGTGAATGGATAAACAAATTGTGGTATGGACATACTCTGGATACTCAGCAATGAAATGGAATGAACCATTGACCCACACAACATGAATAAGCCTCAAAATGATTATGCTGAGTGAAAGAAGCCAGGCCCCCCCCAAAGAGTACTTACTGTATAATTCCATTTATATACATTATATATGAAATGTATATAGAAATATATAAAATTTCAGGAAATACAAACTAATATAATCAGATCAGTGGTTATCTCATTGGAGGGGGGAATTACGAAGGACCATGAGGAAACTTTTGGGAATGATGAATAAGTTCATTATCTTGATTGTGGAGATGGTTTCATGGTATACATATGTCAAAATTCATCAGTTTGCATACTTTAAATATGTAGAGTTTATTGTATGTCAGTTACATCTCAATAAAGCTGTAAAACAAACTAACTCAGCCCAGATTTTGCTGATGTTCTTCCCTTCACCTTATGGGGTCCCCCCACTGAGGTCCCTGTGTCCCAGTTGCCCCCATCCTGACCGTGAGCTCCTTGAAGACAGTCAGGATCGTGTCACTTCTATGCCCAGAGCCTGGCACAAGACAAGAAGTCACTATGTATTAAATGAATGAAACTTAGCAGGGTTAAATCTCCTGCCGATGGTCACACAGCTCACCTAGGACTTGAGGCCAGGTGTGTCTGGCTCTAAAGCATGCTTAAGTTCTACAACACTGAGCTGGGCCTAAGGCAGTGAGGGATGGAGAAGGACCAGCACCTTTCTCGCACACTGCCTGGCCTCCATTAGCACAGATCCAGGAGCTGAAGACCTATGGTGAGACCAGGCAGCAGGCCAGTGTTTGGGAGCTTAGACAGCTGGAGAGCTTGGCCGATATGGAGCCTGACTATGGCTCCAAGACCCGGTTGGACCTGGTTCAATCTGATTACAGCACTTGTAGGTAGTGTAGACTGTTCAAAACAATGAACCCTAAGCAAAAGGACTGCCGTCAAATCTGGGATTCATGACTTACCTCATGTGTACGCTTCAACTCCACTAAGCTTTTGTTTCCTTGTCTGACAAAATGAGGAGTCATAACAGCATCAACTCAAGGGGATAAGGTGAGGATTAAATCAGTTTAATGTCTGTAGGAAGCTCAGAGCCGGGCCTGGCACCGGAAGCCTGTAATGAGTGTTAGCTGTTGTTTGGTCAGAAAGTGGCATCCAGTTCCCCTTTCAGGATCCCCCAGAGCCTTCTTCCTATCTAGAAGTCTCTGGATGGTTCTGAGTAGGGTGGGGTCACTAACATCTCACAAACCTTGCTCTCAGTTGGGAGTTTTGAATATCAGATTCCTCATCTTTATTTTTTTCTCAAAAAGTAATCTTTGAAATAATTCCAAATATGCAGAAGTTGCAGGAATAATACAGAGAATTCCTGTATGTTTTCACCTAGATTCACCTGTTGTTAGGTTAGCATTTGGTCACATTTGTTTTATCATTCATCCTCTCTCTTGATTTTATATATATACATATTCTTTTTGATATAATATATATTTATTTTTTAATTAAAAAAATTTTAACTTTATTTGGCCACACTACACGGTGTGCAGGATCTTAGTTCCTTGACCAGGGATGGAACCCGTGTCCCCTGCATTGGGACTGCAGAGTCTTAACCATTGGACTGCCAGGGAAGTCCCCATATAATATATATTTATTAAAAAAATTTTTTTCCTGTATCATTTAGTATGTATTATATCTGGAAGACTGTCTCTTGTAACCTGCAGTACAATTATAAACATCAGGAAATTTGACTTTTATACAAATCATTATATAAAGCCTATATGCAAATTTCACCAATTGCCCTCAAAGGTCCTTTCTAGCCCTTTCCCTCAGTCCAGGTTCTAACCCAGATGCTGCATTGCATTTAGTCGTCCTGCTTCTTTGCCCTCTGCAGCCTCTGTGTTTCCTGACTTTGTCGTTTGGGGATGCTCCGGACTGGCTGTTTCCCAGACGACCCTGCCTTTCACTAGATCCCCATCTGCTAAAGGGGATCCTCACGCCCACCCCACTGGGCTCTGCAATCTGAAGCGTGAAGCCTCCAGCACCGCGCCTGGCCGCTAAGAAATGTTAGTTCCCTAAAACAGGGATGAGGCGAGGACAGCAGGCTGAGGAGGAGCGGAAGGGAGGAGGAGAGCAGGGCTCGCCTTGCTGGACTCCGCTGTCAGTGGGGACGTGCGGGATCCAGGGAGTTCCCGCCTCCGCCCGCCCGGCAGCGGGGACTTTGCCCAGAGGGATTAAACCGGGAGCAGCTGGAACCATGACTCAGCGAAAACAGATCTCGGGACCGTGACTCAGCGAAAAGCCGAAGGAGACCGTGATTCAGCTGTACGTGCTGGGAAAGGATTGCTCAGCAGGGCAGGCGGAGCCCGGCCACGTGCGCTGGCGCCCAGGCAGTCCTCAGGAAGGGCACGGCGTGCCGGCCTTGACCGCCGACTCCTCCCCAACTCCTCACTTTTCTGAGCTCTAACTGCCGTTTAACACCAGGGCCAAGCGTGCAGGGCTGCTGGGGGGCTTACATGAGCTCTGGAATGGCAGACATTCACAGGGTACCTTAACAGATGACCTGGAGCGAGTGACTCCGCCACTCACTGCCTCAGCAGCGTGGAAACTCCTGCAGCGCCTCGAAGGTGGTTGGCCCAGCCGAGTGATCAGCGATTTCCTTCTGCCTGATTCAATAAACACTTGGTTGTCTCTCTGAGACTTCAGTTTCCCTATCTTAAAACCGAGGGACAGGGACTTCCCTGGTGGCCAGTGGTTAAGAATTCACCTGCCAATGCAGGGGACACGGGTTTGATCCCTGGTGGGGGAAGATCCCACATGCCGCGGAGCAACTAAGCTCGTGCACCACAACTACTGAGCCTGTGGTCTAGAACCTGCGAGCCACAACTATTGAAGCCCGTGTGCCACAACTACTGAAGCCCACGTGCCTAGAGCCCATGCTCCGCAACAAGAGAAGCCTCTGCAATGAAAAGCATGTGCACCTCAACGAAGAGTAGCCCCCGCTCGCCGCAGCTAGAGAAAGCCCACGCGCGGCAACGAAGACCCAACGCAGACAAAAATTAATTAATTAATTAATTAATTATTTTAAAAAAGAAATTAGCAGGAACAAAAAAAACTGAGGGACAAGATAAGCTCCCTTCACTTAATGACATTCCATGGGTCTATTATCATCTTTGAAGCTTAGATAAATTTTTAAAATAATCTGATTTATCTACCAGTTATGAAAGTATTGCATGGCTATTTGCAACAGTGAAATCTGTAATCTCACACTTGCAGACAATCAGTGTTAATATGCTAGCATTTTTTTAATTGAAAAAATGAAAAAGTGTCATACAAAGAGTAGGTATACAACATGATGATATGTAAGAAACAGTGAGCACAGCCTAAGAAATAGGTGTCTTTCTTTACAGCCTTTTTCTTTGCAAATTCTATATGTTGTGATCATGTCTATTTTGTGCCTTTTTTCCCCTTTTACTTAACTGTTTTCCCCAGATATCACAAGCCCCTTGTAAGCATCATTTCAAAGGCTGCACAAAAATCCACTGAGTGGACATATTCATTCATTCAATATATAATATGCCTAAGTGGCCAGCCCCTATGTTTAACCTTTGGGTTGCTTTCTTTTTCTTTTCTTTTCCTTTTTTTCTATCAAAAGGGGAAGATGAGTATTTAAAACAAACAAAAATAACCTCAGTGGATTTCATATAGCAGGGGAGGGGCATAATTCATATCAGAGATTTGCCTTTTTGGTTTTGGAACACACTTTACTGCCTCACACCCACCCCACAAGGTCTGAAAGGAGAAGGTGAAACAGAAGGAGAAAGGATGGAGAAAGGGTGAAGAGGGAGGGGCTTCTGAGACAGGGTCCTTCAGCTGAAGCTGGAAAGTCGGCCCACGGAAGTCAGAATACAGCCCTGCTGCTAAACTAAGGCTTAGGGTGAGAAAGTGGTGAATGGCCACTGGGCTTGTGGACATAGGTAGCAAATATTCAACTTTAAGGTGCTGCCTTTCCTGCGTGCCCTGTAATTCTCCTCCACCACCCCAGACCCTCAGTCAAAATCTGCAGTTCACAAGTCTCAGGCAGCGGTCTTTGCAGGAACGAAGAAATGGGTTCCCTGAGAAGGGATGGAGGTTTCAGAAGCAAGAAATGCGGGCAAGGGGGCGTGGCCTGGGGGACTGTGTGCTCCCCCAACAAGAGGTGCCTTGGGGGGGGGGCTGGGGACTTTGTATTTGAAAATTAAAAAACAGGGTGTTTCTACATAATTCAAGAATTTGGGGCACCAGGGAGGCACACACTGGGTTACACATCATTGTGAATAACAACAAAAGGAACATCTTCAGGCAAAAAGCGTTTCCTTATATAAAGTAGATAAACAACAAGGACCTACTGTCTAGCACAGGGAACTATATTCAACATCTTGTAATAACCTATAATGGAAAAGAAGCTGAGAAAGAATATATATGTATATACGTATAACTGAATCACTTTGCTGTATACCTGAAACTAACACAACATTGTACATCAACTGTACTTCAATAAAAGAAAGTTTATTGAAAAAGTGTTTCCTGCATTTTTGACTATGGGTTTCCGTAGAAACCTGAGAGCAGAATTACTGGGTCAAAGCATAAACATATTTTTAAGGCCTCTAGAGTCTTTTACCTAATTATAGGTAAAAGTAAGTTACTGCTTTTAAAACTTTGAATATTTCCCACATTTTCTATAGTAAATATGACTTTTATTATTATTATTATTTAATTTTTATTTATTTATTTATGGCTGTGTTGGGTCTTCGTTTCTGTGCAAGGGCTTTCTCTAGTTGTGGCAAGCGGGGGCCACTCTTCATCACGGTGCGCGGGCCTCTCACCATCGCGGCCTCTCTTGTTGCGGAGCACAGGCTCCAGACGCGCAAGCTCAGTAATTGTGGCTCACGGGCCCAGCTGCTCCACGGCATGTGGGATCTTCCCAGACTAGGGCTCGAACCCGTGTCCCCTGCATTGGCAGGCAGATTCTCAACCACTGCGCCACCAAGGAAGCCCCGACTTTTATTATTGAAGCAGAGGGAGGGGGGGATTGTTTTCATTTGTTTGAGTCACAGCCTGGGGGAAGGACCACCTCGGGGTCCTGTGAGCGAAGGCAGCGAGGGGTCCGGAACCCACCCCCTCAGGAAAGGAGAAAGGATTCTGGGGCTCCAGGAAGAGGCCTGTGATGCTGCACCCAGGGTAGGGAGGAGCCTTCTCACGGGTCACTTGGCAGCCCTAACCCCCAGTACATCAGTATGTGACTTTGCCCTGAGCAGTTGGCTGGGCAGCTGGGTGTAGGTATGTGTAAGTGTGTGCATGTGTTGTGTGTGCATGTGTTGTGTGTGCATGTGTTGTGCAGCGATGCAGTGGGGTGGTGGAGGAGGTGGTGAGGAATGGAGGAGAAGCTTGGTGGTGTGTTGAAGGGGAGGAAGAGCTCTCCTCCCTCCCTCCTCCTGCCCGGAGCTCAGCCTCGGCCTCTGCGAGAAGGGGAAGCAGAATTGGCTGAAAAGGCTGATATGTGCCCCTGTGGAGTTTGGGGTGAAGTTCAAGGTAGCCTTATGTAATAGGGAAGAAGGAACCTAACTCCACATTGGTTCTGTTTCTTTTACTTGAACCTTTGCATTCTATTGCTTTTGCTACAAGTTAAGAATGTTGCCTATAGCCTGAAATACACAGGATAGCCCATTCTGAGGGCTCTGATCTTTAAAGGGCTAACACTTTTCCATGCATATAGAGATAAAAAGTTGCAGAGCAGGGAATAACATTTGTCTTGTTGGAGGGTTCCAGGAACATCATGACCTGACCTACCTGGACAGCTGCAAGAACAAAGGATTCTGACACCACGAGGTCTGCAACAACCAAACACCCTCCCCCACCGCTTTAGGACAAAAGAAGCCTGAATTCTATGTTGGGTAAGATGGTTCTTTGGGACACTAGTCCACCGTCTTCTCAGTCAGCTGGCTTTCCGAATAAAGTCACTATTCCTTGCCCCAACACCTTGCCTCTTGATTTATTGGCCTGTCGTGCAGTGAGCAGTACAAGCTTGGACTCAGTAGCACTTAGGGAATGTTCTAGGCAGAATTGTGTCCCCCCAGAATTCATATGTTGAAGGCCTAACTTCAACATATGAATGTGACTGTGTTTGGAGATGAAGTTAACACGAGGCCCTTAGGGTGGCCCTGATCCAATGTGACTGGTGTCCTTCTAGGAGGAGGAGAGATATACAGAGCCCCGGGGCTCATGCCCAGAGGAAGGGTCATCTGCGAGTCATGGAGAGAGGCCTCAGAAGAAACCAGCCCTGCTGACTGTTGCACCTCCAGCCTTCGGAACTGGGAGAATGAATGTGTGTTGCCACCCAGTTTGTGGCACTTGGTCCTGGCATCCCTAGCAAACTAACATGGGGTCCCCAACTCCAAAACCTGGAGGGACCCTGAAAGATAAGACTTATCCAGCTCTGCCTTCCTCTCCTCTTCTCCTTTTCTCCCTTTTTATTGTGAAAGAATTCCAGACCTTCCAAAAAGCTGAATGGAACAGCAAGGTGAGCACCAGCACAGCCATCCCTGAGGTCACACACTGATGACACTTTGCTGCTTTTGTTTCTCTCCCTCCTTTTCTCTTTTATAGGCAGACCTTGGAGATATTTGCAGGTTCGGATCCAGATCACCGCCATAAAGCCAAGATTGCAATAAAGAGAGTCACACAAATTTTTTGATTTTCCCAGTGCATATCAAAGTTGTACTATACTGTAATCTAAGTGAGCAATAGCATTATATCTAAAAAAAACAATGTATATACCTTAATTTAAAAATACTTTCCTTATCATACTAAGTGAAGTAAGTTAGATAGAGAAAGACAAATACCATATGATATCACTTATATGTGGAATCTAAAATATGACACAAATGAACTTATCTATGAAACAGAAACAGACTCACAGATATAGAGAACAGACAGGTGGTTGCCAAGGGGGAGGGGGTTGGAGGAGGAATGGAGTGGGAAGTTGGGGTTAGCAGATGTAAGCTTTTATATAGGATGGATAAACAACAAAGTCCTACTGTATTCAATGTCCTATGACAAACCATAATGGACAAGAGTATTTTAAAAAAGAATATATATCTATATATATCTGAATCCCTTTGCTGTAAGCAGAAATTAACACAACATTGTAAATCAACTATACTTCAATTAAAAAAGTTAAAAAATAAAAATAAAAATATTTTCTTGCTACAAAATGCTATCATCTGACAACACAGGGTTGCCACAAACCTTCAATTTGTAAAAAAAATGCAGTATCTGCAATCACAGTAAAAAGAGGTATGCCTGCATTCTTTTTTTCAGCACTGTTTGAAAGTAAATTGCAGACATCATAACCCTTCACCTGTGAGAGAAAGGGCTCATGCCATCATCATCACACTAAAGAAGGTGACTGCTGACTCCATGATGTCCTTCACCATCTGTCCACATTCCATTTCCCCAGGGATCCCCAAAACAGCTCTTTAAAAGACACCTTCCTCCCCCATAACCCAGTCAAGTTTCACACCTTCCTTTTGCTTGTCATGTCTTTTTAGTATCTTTTAACAGTATCTTTTGACATTAACTTGTGAAGAATTGTTTTGAAAAGTTAGGTCAGTTGCCTTGAAAATATCCCATGTTTGGGACTTCCCTGGTGGTCCAGTGGCTAAGACTCCATGCTCCCATTGCAGGGGGCCCAGGTTTGAACCCTGGTCAGGGAACTAGATCCCACATGCTGCAACGAAGATCCTGTGAGCCACAACTAAGACCTGGCATAGTCAAATAAATAAATAAATATTAAAAAAGGAAAACAACACTGCCATTTACCATTGCAACAAAAAGAATAAAATACCTAGGAATAAACCTGCCTAAGGAGGCGAAAGACTTGTACTCAGAAAACTATAAAACACTGATGAAAGAAATCAAAGACGACATAAACAGATGGAGAAATATACCATGTTCTTGGATTGGAAGAATCAATATTGTGAAAATGACTATACTACCAAAAGCAAGCTACAGATTCAATGCAATCCCTATCAAACTACCAATGGCATTCTTCACAGAATTAGAACAAAAAGTCTTACAATTCGTATGGAAACACAAAAGACCCTGAATAGCCAAAGCATCTTGAGAAAGAAAAACGGAGCTGGAGGAATCAGGCTCCCTGACTTCAAACTATACCACAAAGCTACAGTAATCAAGATAGTATGGTACTGGCACAAAAACAGAAATGTACATCAATGGTACAGGATAGAATGCCCAGAGATAACCCCATGCACATATGGGTACCTAATTTATGACAAAGGAGGCAAGAACATACAATGGAGAAAAGACAGCCTCTTCAATAAGTGGTGCTGGGAAAACTGGACAGCAACATGTAAAAGAATGAAATTAGAACACTCCCTAACACCATACACAAAAATAAACTCCAAATGGATTAAAGACTTAAATGTAAGACCAGACACTATAAAACTTTTAGAGGAAAACATAGGAAAAACACTCTTTGACATAAACCACAGAAAGATCTTTTTTGACCCACCTCCTAGAGTAACAGAAATAAAAACAAAAATAAACAAATGGGACTTAACTAAACTTAAAAGCTTTTGCACAGGAAAGGAAACCATAAACAAGACAAAAAGACAACCCTCAGAATGGGAGAAAATATATGTGTGTGAAACAACAGACAAAGGATTAATCTCCAAAACATACAAACAGCTCATGGAGCTCAATATCAAAAAAACAAACAATCCAGTTAAAAAATGGGTGGAAGACCTAAATAGACATTTCACCAAGGAAGACATACAGATGGCCAAGAAGCACATGCAAAGATGCTCAACATCACTAATTATTAGAGAAATGCAAATCAAAACTACAATGAAGTAACACCTCACGCCGGTCAGAATGGCCATTATCAAAAAAGCTAGAAACAATAAATGCTGGAAAGGGTGTGGTGAAAAGGGAACCCTCCTACACTGTTGGTGGGAATGTAAATTGATACAGCCACTATGGAAAACAGTATGGAGGTTCCTTAGAAAACTAAAAATAGAACTACCATATGACCCAGCAATCCCACTACTGGGCATATACCCTGAGAAAACCATAATTCAAAAAGAGGCATGCACCACAATGTTCACTGCAGCACTATTTACAATAGCCAGGACATGGAACCAACCTAAATGTCCATTGACAGATGAATGGATAAAGAAGATGTGGCACATGTATACAATGGAATATTACTCAGCCATAAAAAGAAACGAAATTGAGTTATTTGTAGTGAGGTGGATGGACCTAGAGTCAGTCTGTCATATTGAGTGAAGTAAGTCAGAAAGAGAAAAACAAATACCGTATGCTAACGCATATATATGGGATCTAAAAAAAAAAAAATGGTACTGATGAACCGAGTTGCAGGGCAGGAATAAAGAGGTAGACATAGAGAATGGACTTGAAGACATGGGGTGGGAGGGTGAAGCTGGGGCGAAGGGAGAGTAGCATCGACGTACATACACTACCGAATGTAAAACAGTTGGCTGGTGGGAAGCAGCAGCATAGCACAGGGAGATCAGCTCGGTGCTTTGTGATGACCTAGAGGGGTGGGCGAGGGAGGCTCAACAGGGAGGGGATATGGGGACATGTGTATGCATATGGCTGATTTGCTTTGTTGTGCAACAGAAACTAACACGGTATTGTGAAGCAATTATACTCCAATAAAGATCTATTTAAAAAAAAAAGAAAAGAAAAAAAAGGAGAAAAAGAAAATGTCCCATGTTCTAGCTTTGTCTTTTTTCTCCTGATTAGATTCTGGTGAAACATTTTTGGCAAGAATACTATGTGGTTATGTTAAACCTCCTCATAAGGTAAATAAGGAAACTGAGACCCGGTTAGCTGGTGGCAGAGTTTAGATGTATTTTATTACCAGATTTTTAATTTGCCTTTATTAGGCCTATGACTGATTATGTAGGACTTCTCGGAAAAGTGCCTTTGTGTCAAGTGGGAGATGCTCACTAAACAAAGGGAAACAGACTTATTAATATAAACGATGCTATTCCTTCTTTATAAAGCCTGGTGGTTCAACACATCTAGACCTGGCTTTGAATCCCATTAGTAATAAGCCGTGTGACCTGGCCAAGGCTTTTACTGTCTCTGTGCCTGGGTTTTCTTATCCGTAAACTGGGGATAATTATAGTATCTACCACCTAGCTTGTGTGAAATGAAATTATCCATGTCAAATATTTAGCATTGTGCCTGGCTTGTTATAATTGAGCAATAAAAAGTAATTATTTCCGTGGATATGTTTTTTTAAAAGTTGCAACTGATATGTTCTTTTTAATAAAAAGTGACATATAAAAAACAGAGATTTTAAAAGAAGCTTTTCCACCTGATTTGTCAATTTTTTTTCTCAATCACTTCATTCCTCTAAGCTATTCTTTTTTTTTCAGTTTTAATATTAAAAAAATTGAAGTATAGTTGATTTACGATGTGTTAATTTCTGCTGTACAGCAAAGTGATTCAGTTATACATACATATAGACATTTTTTTTTAAATATTCTTTTCCATTATGGTTTATCATATGATTTTTAAAAAATATTTATTTTTGGCTGTGTCGGGTCTTAGTTGTGGCGTGCGGGCTCTTTGTCGCATTGCGCGGGCTTCTCTCTAGTTGTGGCTCATGGGCTCCAGAGCGTGTGGGCTCTGTAGTTGTGGTGTGCGGGCTCAGTAGGTGCAGCACGCAGGCTCATTTGCCCTGTGGCATGTGGTATCTTAGTTCCCTGAGGAGAGATCGAACCCGTGTCCCCCACATTGGAAGGCGGATTCTTAACCACTGGACCACCAGGGAAGTCCCTATCATAGGATATTGAATATAGTTCCCTGTGCTATACAGTAGGACCTTGTTGTGTATGCATCCTGTATATAAAAGCTTACATCTGCTAACCCCAGCCTCCCACTCCATCCCTCCCCCAACCCCCTCCCCCTTGGCAACCACCGGTCTGTTCTCTATGTCGGTGATTCTGTTTCTGTTTCATAGGTAGGTTCATTTGTGTCATATTTTAGATTCCACATATAAGCGGTATCATATGGTATTTGTCTTTCTCTTTCTGACTTACTTCGCTTAGTATGACAATCTCTAGTTGCATGTGGATATGTTTTTATAATTATGATGATTGAGAAATAAGAGTGCCCTGGTCCTGCCCCCTTCCGCCTTCTCCTCTCCCTGAAGTGAGTGAGCAGGAGGGAGGTAGAGGTGGGGAAGAGCTGGAACTTGAGCGAGCCCCGCACAGGAGGAAAGGCATGGCCTGAATCTGGAATGTCACAGGATTCTCTGCAGGGCACAGGACTCAGGACTTGGGGACGCTGGGGCGCAGTCCACGCTGTGGACCATGTGAATGACATCTGAGGACGTTGCTGCTCTATGCCTGGAGCGATGATCTTCCCCCCCCGAGCCCCTGGGGGGGGGGGTGGGCATTCATTGTACACCTGAAACTAATACCAACTTCTATGTCAATTATATCTCAATAAAATTGGGGGAAAAATGAGTGAAAGAGTGGAGTGGCTGAGAGGAGGGATTGTTTCTTACCTCAGCGTCAGCCGGCGCATCCTGACTGGCGCCCCCGCAACCATCGCTGCTCTTACCAGGTCCCTCTTCTCGTGGCGGCTGCCTCGTCTCTCCTTCCTCCCTGTCCTCCTCAGCCCACTTCCTTCCCACGCTCCTCCCCAAGTGCCTTTCAACGTGCACACCTGCTGTTTCCTACACACGCGGGGGAGGGGACCTCAGTTCTGCCTGCCGCGATGAGGACCCCCACTTCACAGATGAAGAACCAGGGCTCCCAGAGCTGGAGAGGAGACAGGGAGTCAAGGTTAGAGCAGGGGAGACAGGGACTGTGGCGAGGGGTGAGGACCGCGCCCCATTCGTCGGTGTCCCCTTGGAGTGGGGCACGTCTGCTGCTGGACGGGGTGCCTGACTGGCCATCGCCTCAGGTTTCCCAGTGAGCCACCTGCTCGCCTCACCACACAGGCAAGCCCACTTGGCTGCCCATCAGCAGAGCCACTGCGGAGGCTCTTTGGAGGATTGCGGTGGACGCTGGGTGGGCCCCCTGAGATTCTAGATCTTTCTGGTCCCAGAGGAGTTACTTACTGGGAAAGTCACTCCCCCTCTGGGCTTCATCAGACTCCTCTGTGACATAGAGATGTTGGATTAGATCAGAAATCCTGACCTCAGAGGCCTCCAGGGGGCCCGGCAGGCAATGTGAGTAAGGGAAGTTAAGGCGTAGGGACTGTTGGGGCCCATGGGTCCCGTCCAAAGGGAGCAGTTGGACCTCAGCTCCAGCCAGCTCTTGCCATGAAAGACACCCTCTTTTATTTATTTATTTTAAAAAGAGAAATGAGAAATTTCACAGGGTTTTTTTTTTTTTTTTTTTTTTGGACATTGACAATAAACTCAATCGAAAAAAAAAATCCCCTTACAAGACTTGACATGGCACCCGACATTCCCAGGAGGCCACACATTGCACCAAACAAACATTCCCTGGGCTGAGTGCTCAGGGACCAGTGTCATCCTGTGCCACTGTCATCACTCTACCCAGGTGTGGTCTTCAAGGCTGAATCATTGTGGACCAGTCCTGCAGGTTTCACGGAGACTGGAGCCCTGTAGGTTTTTACTAAAAAAAAAGAAAAAAAAAATTCTGATTGTTCCGTGTGTGTCTGGGAGGACAAGGGCTCTGACTTATTCCTTGACGCATCCTCAGAGCCTCATAGCAGGGGAGGGTCACGGTGACTATAATCCCTGAGGGGGCAGAGGCAGGACTTGAAGGTGGAAATACTGAGCCCAGATTTCTGAGGCCTGAATGAAAGCAAATCAGGATCAAAGAGCATGGGGCACACTAAGAGTCTGCCTTAACTATTTTTTTGTTTGTTTTTTAAAAAAATATTTATTTATTTATTTGGCTGCATTGGGTCTTAGTCACGGTACGTGGGATCTTCGTCTTGGCGCACGGGCTTCTCTCTTGTTGTGGCACATGGGCTTAGTTGCCCCGCGGCATGTGGGATCTTAGTTCCCTGACCAGGGATGGAACCTGAGTCCCCTGCTCTGGAAGGCGGATTCTTAACCACTGGATCACCAGGGAAGTCCCTTAACTCTTAATTAGATTTTTTTTAGAGTAACCTTTAAATGGTTACTTTTAAAGTACTCAAAAAATGGTATAGATGATCTTATTTGGAAAGCAGAAATAGAGACACAGATGTAGAGAACAAACGTAGAGATACCAAGGGGGAAGGGGTGGGTGGGTGGGATGACTTGGGAGATTGGGATTGACGTATATACACTATCAATACTAAGTATAAAACAGATAGCTAATGAGAACCTACTGTATAGCACAGGGAACTTTACTCAGTGCTCTGTGGTGACCTAAATGGGAAGGAAATCCAAAAAAGAGGGGATATATGTATACGTATAGCTGATTCACCTTGCTGTACAGTAGAAACTAACACAACATTGTAAAGCACTTGTACTCCCAATAAAATTAATAAAATAAATAAATAAATAAATAGAAGTACTCAAAGCCACACAAGCTTGTAAGTTTTGAAGCCCAGAGCACTTTTTTTTTAAAAATTATGGTAGAAATACATAACATAAAATTTACCATTTTAACCATTTTTAAGTGTACCTTTCAGTGGCACTAAGTACATTCACATTCTTGGGCAACCGTCACCACCATCCATCTCCAGAACTTTTTCATCATCTCAAACTGAAACTCTGTTCCCATTAAACAATATGCCAATTAGATTTTATGGCTTAATGATGGGTCGGTGGTGGGGGTCTGGTCAGGTGAAATGAGCTTCTATGGGAGTTGGTGGGTATCCCATCGCTGGAGGTGAGCGAGCAAAGACTGCTGTCAGATACAGGGATTAGCTGAATGGCACTAGTCTATGACTCTGTACTGGTCTTTACCAGGATTCTGTCGGAGGATGAGACAAAAAGCCTCACTTGTTGCTGAGGTGGGAGGTTTTGCTGTGTGGGTTTTTTGTGTGTCCCAGGGGACATGATTTGACATGCAGTTTACCTGTATTAAAAAGAAGCTGTCCAATAATGAGGCTCCATCATACCTCACGCAGCCCTCAATCTCATCAAGCCAGTCTGAGTCCAGACCTGAGACATGGCGAGTTCATTCATGCTTCTGCCCATTCCATCACCTTCCAGAATACATGATAGCCCCCCTCCACCCCTGCAAGAGGGTGCAGACACTGTTGGTTGTCTACTTAACAGCCATCCCCCTACCCCCTCGATGACAGACCTTCACTTTGTTTGGGATTCAGATGTACTCAGGGAAGGTGTGCCCAGTGCCAGGGCATGAATCATGATAGTTCTAAGGTGTGGACTCTGAGCCATGTTATGGTTACTCCATTCCTCTTTGCCACTGTAATAGTGGCGGTAAATCCCAAGATGGACGGATGACTTAGTCAGGAGCTCAGGAGTGGCTTGTCTGAGCTGAGCCCTGAAGGGTGAGTGAGTTAACTGGGGGTTGGGGTTGGGGTGGGGCAGTTCTAGAGAGAACAGCATGTACAAAGGCCCTGTGGTCAGTAGGGTATGAAACTTCTTTTTTTTTTTTTTTGGTATGAAACTTCTGAGGTGAGACAGCCAGCCTGTATGTCTAGAGTGCAGAGAATCTGTAGAGTGCGGCAGGGCCCAGATCCCAGAGGCCTTGCAGGCCAGGCCAGGAAGTGGGCCTTTAACTCAAGAACAAGTGAAGGGTTTTAGGTGTGTGTGTTGGGGCTCGGGGGTGCAGGTGTTATAAAACATGGTCAGATTCGCCTTTTGAAATTTATTCTGGCTGTGTGTGAGGAAATCACTGGGGGGAAGGCAGAGTTGATGCTTTAATGCTCTAACTTTGTGTCCAGTAAAAGTCCAAAATCCTCCACAGTTTCAGAGATCCCTGGACACTTATGTTTTCACCACTTCCCCTGCCATTCTCGCTTCTTCCTCAGCGATTTCTGCTTGGTACTGTGCTGACTCAGACGTGAAACTTCACCCCTTCTCCATTTCCATAAAACCCTCCTCTTGACAAATACTGGTGAGTGGAACATAGATCTTGGGGTCATAGAGAGGGGTGATATCAGGTCCCACACAGAGGACACTTTACAGGGCATCTTAGATAAGTCTATTCTTCCAGACCTTTTGGGGATACTCTGTTCCCTCCCCTCCCCCAGTCCAGTAGTTCATCTCCAGATCTTCCCCCAACCCTTTGCCTGGTCACCCCGGCTCCTCTCTCCTCCTCCCCTTCACTTGTCTCTGGGCTCCCCTCCCCTCTCCCAGGGGGCATTGGAACTGTAGGATTCATCTCCCGCTGACACACAGAGCAATTCCGCTCTCCCCAGCTCCCTCTCCAAGCTTGCAGATCCCAAGTCACAGCTCACAAACCTGACCATGACTTCTGTTCATTTTCTCCTACGCCTGCCTTTGATGGAGCCCAGCCTCCCATTTGCAGCCTTTTTGCAGCCTTTTTGACACCTCCGGCAGTTTTGTTAACTTTCTTGTTGCTTTCAAGCATGAAAAAGTCCAAAGTTAAATCTCACATCTGATTGAACACCCACCTCCTCAGCTCCCAGGGCCTTACTGGAGGGACTTGGAGGGGGTGGGGCGGCCTGCTCCTTCACCCCCCTTCCCCCTGTCCTTTGGGTCCCTTTCTTCTCTGGTGGGCTATGCTGGGCACAAGAAACACAGAAAGGGCCTCATCTCTTATCAGGTGGTGCTGCCGTGGTCCTTTCTGTGTGATGTCCCTGCTTCTGTGGCCCTCATTGGTGGCTCTTGATGTCCCCTGTGTGGCAGGTGTCTATGCAGTCTGGATAGATGGGTGATAGAAGGAAGGAGGCTGTACTGGCATTTGTGTTGGATGAATGAATGGCGGGATGGTGGGTGGATCGGTGGTGCACAGATCGGGGGAAAGGGACACCGAGAGATGGAGGAGGGAATGGAAGGCGCTGGGTGTTCTCACCTGGAGGTCTCTGACTGCCCCTGTCTGGTCCTCAAGCTCCATGGCAACATCTGAGAAGGCTCAGCAGTATCCGCTCTTGATCCTCAGTGGGTGGGCAATGGGTAGAGAACCTGGTGGGAGAGTAACTGGGGAGGGGTGAGGGAGAGAGGGGATGGGTCTTCTCAGCGCAAGTCGGGGTCTAAAAGCCAAGATTCCAAGTGCCAGGGAGGGTGGGGCAAATGGGACTCAATTTGAGAGTCTGGGTTTGCAGGTGTCAAAGGGAAGAACAAATCTGACTCCATATTGGATCTGTTTCCTTTAACCTGTGTATTCTATTGCTTTTGCTACAAGTTAATCACTAAAAGAATGTTGCCTATAACCTGAAATATACGGGATAACCCATTCTCAAGGCTCTGACCTTTACAGGTATAACACTTTTCCATACACATAGAGATAAAAAGTTGCAGAACGGAGAATAACATTTGTCTTGTTGGAGGTTTATAGGAACATCGACCAGATCTACAAGCTGCAAGAATAAAGGATTCCGGCACCAAGAAGTTTACAACAACCAGCCACGCCCCCTCCCCTTTCAGTATAAAAGAAGCCTGAATTCGAACCCGGGTAAGATGGTTCTTTGGGACACTAGTCAGCATCTTCTCGGGCTGCTGGCTTTCAGAATAAAGTCACTATTCTTTGCCCCAACAACTCACCTCCCGATTTACTGGCCTGTTGTGTGGTGAGCAGTATGAGCTTGGACTCAGTAACACAGAGTTGAGGTGGGAAGTGGGGAGCAGACTGTGTCCACACGGGAGAGACCAGTGCAGAAGCCAGGGGTCAAGAATGGCCACATGCGCAGTGGTTGAGAATCTGCCTGCCAATGCAGGGGACGCGGGTTCGAGCCCTGGTCCAGGAAGATCCCACATGCCGCGGAGCAACTAAGCCCGTACGCCACAACTACTGAGCCTGCGCTCTAGAGCCCGCGAGCCACAACGACTGAGCCCGAGTGCCACAACGACTGAGCCCAAGTGCCACAACTACTGAGCCCGAGTGCCACAACTACTGAAGCCCGCGTGCCTAGAGCCCGTGCTCTGCAACAAGAGAAGTCACCGCAAGGAGAAGCCTGCGCACTGCAACGAAGAGTAGCCCCCGCTCGCCACAACTAGAGAAAGCCCACACGCAGCAACGAAGACCCAACATAGGCAAAAATAAATTAATTAATTAAAGAAAAAAAAAGAATGGCCACGTGTGGTGCAGGCGAAGGCCGAGGCCTGTGGGAGCCTGGCGGGTGCCCTGGCCGATGGTGAGCGCAGCTGCCCTCATCCCCTGCCCCTTTGGGTGGTGCGACTGCCCCAAACAGTGGGCAGGCCCAGTGGGGCTGGACAAACAGGCTGTACAGCTAGTTCCCAAGAACGAGCTGCTGGGACACTTCTGTCTGGAATGAGAAACTGCCTCGGTAGGCGGTGCAGTCTGATTGTGATGCACAAAAGGTAAAGTATTAACTCCTCATTGCATTGCAAAGTGTTTTGTAGACAAAAAAACCAAGACCAACAAAAAACGTGCAAATTCAGGTCCTGGGGAAACTGTGATAAAGGAGGTCCTCGGTGAGAGAAGGTTTATAACCTGCGAACCAGTGGGTCTCTGAGGTTTAACATTCTGGGGGAGCCAGGGGTGCGTACAGGGGGCCAGGAGGTGTTTCCACAGAGGGACTCCCAGCTACCATCCTCTCCCCCCTCCCTGCTGGGCAGGTTCCGTGGGGGACCTGGATTCTAGTCCTGATTCTGCCACAGATTTGCTGTGTGGCTTTGGCCAAGTCTCTGCATCACTCTAGGCCTGAGAAGGGACCCTGCCCTGCTTCACCTTGGCAGCCCCCTTCCTGCAGGTGACCGGAAGCTCCTGCAGACTAAAGGGCACGTCCAGCCCACCAGGATTAGGGCCACACACACATCTAGCTGTGCGGGCGTGCACACGCAATGCACAGACACGCACACATGGTGGATTTTCTAGCCCCAAGCGGCCCTAGGCACAGCCCCAGTATCAGAATAAAATGCACCTCATCCAACCCCCACTAGGACTCTCTTTCCCAGAAAAAGCAGACTCAGTGAGGCCAGTCCACTTCCCAGCTGTGTGACCTTGAGCAACTGACCTTTCTGAGCCTCACTTCTCTCCTCCATAAAATGGGGATTCCGGGTCGCCACCCCAGTGCAGCCCAAGGGCAGGAACACAGGCTTCCTCCTTGCCCTCTTCCTGGACCATCTGCTTCTCCTTTTCAGGTGCTATCCCAGGGCTGGGCTGGCGACGGGGGTGGGGGGGAGGTGGGGTGCGGGGGGGGTGTGGGGGGGTTGCGCGGGGAGTGCAAGGACATTCCCAGCTTGGGTTTCACTTCCCTTTTGCCCTTGAGGTTGCCAGCTCCCCAGGGGGCAACCCGTGTGCTAGCAAGGAGGTGGCCCGGGGTCTTCCATGTCTGCTGACCTGGCCAGCAGGCATTTTCCCACTCCTGTGGCTCCTGCAGCAGGAGAAGAACCCTGGGACCCCATGTTGCCACCTCTGTTACTAGGATTTGTAGCCTCACATTTTTTTCCCAGAGGGAGGATTGTGGAATTTGGGGGTTGAGGGAGTGGAAGAGCAGAGTGGGAGGAAGCCTCAGGATCACTTAATCAATCTCCTTGGTTACTTGTTGGGGAAACTGAGGCCCAGGCAGGAAAGGGCTTGTCTCAAGTCAAACTGTAAATCAGTGGTGGTATGGGCCAGAAGCTGTGTCTGCTGACTCCCCGCCAGGGCTTGGGGCCACACAGCCTCTGCAGGACAAATAAGGCCTCCGCCCTGGCCTCGCTGAGCTCTCAGGGTGGGCTGAGGGCTGCCTCTTCCTGGGCAGGGAGGCCCCTCCCCTCCCTGGGCCACTGTTTCCCTGTCTGTGATACCAGCCTGGACTGTGGCGGGAAGAGGGGTGCAGGCTGCCCTAGGGCAGGGGCAGGGAGAGGCCACAAGAGTCCTGAGCCAGAGGCAAAGGGAGAAGATGGGGCCATGTGAGGCTGCTCCCCTAGCCTGGTCCTGCTGCCCAGGGCGGGCAGAAGAGAACCCTGCCAGCTCGCTGCCTTGGATCTGCTCTAAAACACAGTAGGTGGCAGTGGGGACCAGGACAGCCCCTAGCCCAGGCTCTGGGTGCCTGTGGTCTCCTCGCCTCCACCTCCTTCCTGTTCTGCTCTGCTCCTGGCCCCAGTGGCTGGCCCTTCCTGGGATCCCAAGGCCAGGTTGGCCCAAGGATGGATCAAACCACCCTCAAATCCCTAACAGGGGTGTGGAGGTGGGTGTTACATGTGGTCAGTCCTCTGCAGAGCCAGCGTGGGTCAGAGGTGATGCTGTTCTAGGATGGGGTCCAGAGCAGAGTGGTTATGCCCTGGGAGCATGGCCAGAGGGGCCAGGCCTTTGTATATCTGACCAACTGTGGACTGAACTGTGTCTCCCTCAACTTCAGCTGTTGAAGTCCTAACCCCTAAGACCTCAGCATGGGACTGTATTTGGAGATAGGGTCTTTAAAGAGGTAATTAAGGTAAAGTGAGGTCACTACTATGGGCCCTAATCCAATATGACTGTGTAAGAAGAGGAGATTAGGACACAGATACACACAGAGGGAAGACCATGTGAAGACACAGGGAGAAAATGGCCATCTGCAAACCAAGGAGAGAGGCCTCAGGACAAACAGCCTGCTGGCACCATAACCTCCATGCCCCAGAATTACGAGATAATACACTTCTGTTGTTTAAGCCCTCAGTCTGTGGAACTCTGCTATGGCAGCCCTAGCACACTAATACACTGGCCAAGGACTTTTGTGGTGTTTTCTGATGCAAGAGGTAGGCAGGGGTAGTTTGGAGGTGTCAATACTAGGTTCGCACAAACATTTGGATGGTTTGAGGAGACAGCGGGGCTCAGACATCACTTTGGAGTCTCATCATTCTTCTTAAAGTGAAATCTCTTCCTCTTCCACTCCTGTCCTGAATAATTGGTTTAAAGCCATTAGATGGGACCAGGCAAGGCAGGCAGCTGCCTGGAGGCGGGGCTCGGCTGCAGTGGCCCCGAGTGGGGTGTTGGAACCTGCACTGGGTGAGGAAAAGTCTGAGCAGGGGCTCTGGTGGTCCATCCAGGGATGTCGGGACCCAAACAAGGTGAGGACGCCTACAGGGCCGGGGCAGCGGGGGCAGTGGGAGACTGGCTACCGATGGGACTGAGCAAGTAAGTCTGTATACAAAGGGCAGCAGGAACCAGGCTTCTTACTGTTATCGAAGGGGGTCATAGGGAACGGGGAAAACTAGAAGGAATCTGTGATTTTGGGTTGTGATTGGAGTTGTTGGTGTAAACTTGTGCTTTTCTGCCTATACAGGTAGAACTAGACATACACAGGGGTCTGAACTCGGCGTCCGCTGAGCAGGCCCACAGGAACAAGTGCACCCCGGGCTTTGCAGGAGGCACTCAGAGCTCCCTTTTGCCGGCCCTCCCGGCTTGTCAACTCCGTGGTGCTGGCCCGCTGGCCCTGCTACATGCAGCGCTGCTGCCATCTCGTGGTCGCTCTGGGACACTGTCCTGAGCCAGGGTCACCCCTGGAGAAGGGGTTGGGGGGGCTTTCCAAAGCTCCCCACTGTGCGCCAGCAGAGCCCGATCCAGTACCAGCGGGCAGATCCCGCCTCTCTCTCATTGCCAGGATCAAGACACTACGGCCCCACTCAGGGGCAGCAGCTCAGACCCAAGAGAGGGGCACAAGGGCCCTGTTGTTGGAACTGCTGTCTGGGAGGCAGCGAGCACCCGTGAGAGCTGGGAGAGCAATACCGGAGGCTGAGCTGGGGTCTCTGAAATTACCCAGGAGTTGGCGGGGCAGTGCCCCTGGCTGGGTGTCAGATGCAGAGGCCGTTCTGGATGGAGGGGGTACCATCCATGACAACATGTTTGGACCATTTCCTTGACAGATGTTGTGGTACTTGTCCTCTCAGTTAACCCTCATAACAACCCTATGAAGGAGCAACTGCTATTAGCCTATTTACAAGTGAGAAAGTTGAGGCACAGAGAGGTTAAGTAATTTGCCTAAGGTCACACAGCACAGAAGGGTAGCATCATGATTTGCTGTTGTATGACAACTGGAGAGGCTGGATGTTGACAATGGGATTGGGGGGTGGGGTCAGCATCCAGGCCCAGAGTTGGGTCTGGGGGGCATCAGGGAAGCCGGGAGGGTGCAAAGGGGGTGGAGGCCCTGCTAAGGGGCTTCTAGGCAGCTCTGGTCAGTGCTTCCTCCAGGCTCCAGGGACTGCCTCCCAGGCGGCCCCTCCCTACCCACCTGCCTGCCTCCACTCAACCTCCCTACATCCCTGGCCAGGTGCCATTTCCGAGGCAGAGGGCCCTGCAGGAGCCACTGGCGCCTGGTTAATCCTGATGCGGGGGCCGCAGCCCAAGGCTCCTGCCTGCAGCTGGTCCTCTTTTACGTGGGGCCACATGACTTTCCGCTGCTGTGATTGGCCCAGGACCTGTGGCCTCAGACACTGCCTGGTGCCAGGAAACCCAGCCTGGCCAGCACCGGTGGCTTCTGCCGGGGCTCCCTCACCCAGCCCAGCCCAGCCCAGCCCAGCCCAGCCCAGCCCCGGCCCGGGAAGCCTTCTCTCTGGAGGGGCCCTCAAGGTGGGGCCGCCCAGAGCTGCACCCTCCGGGGACACCTTCACAGCCGGACTCTTCGGGCAGGCCCCGCCTCACTAGCTTTGGGTCCTGGTCAAAGGCCCTCCCTGGCCTCCTAGCCCCCGTCACTTGGCATTAGTCTCCCTTTCCTTCATTTCAGAGCAGGTGGCACGTTTGCCACTTACACCTGTCTATGTTGCCCCTTTCCCTCCATGTGACCCACCGGGCCCATTCACCTCTGTATTCTCAGCACCTAGAACCATGCCTGGTGTGCAGCCGGCGCTCCTACCCACACGCAGGAAAGAACAGGTCACTTGGCAACTTTAGCCATTCACAGGCCACGAGCCCCGGGAGCCACCCACTGAGGGTTCCCTGGCTCGCCGACGCTCACCTGGAGGAGGGGCAAGCAGAGGGGAGAGGCAACGGTGCCGAGAGGAACAGGTCCCGCTCTTCCCTTACTTAGTGTGTGACTGTGGCGTCCCCCGGCCTCAGTTTCCCACTTGTAAGCAGTGGTCAAAACCATCAACCCCGCGGGACCGTTGTGAGGCATGGAAAGGCCCAGGCCAGGTAGGGCCCACAGCAGGGATGTGGTGGGGATGGAGGGGAGGACCTGGGAGAGCTGGGGGGCTGCAGGGAAAGGGGAGAGGCCCCCAGTCTCCCACGGGTTCAGGTCAGGCCCCAGGACAGGTGGCTGGAATGGCCGTGCGAGCAGGTGGGACACCTGTCTGAGCTCAGCGGCACAGCGCCCCACCGCGCGTGTGTGAGCACGAGCGGCAGCCGTCCAGCCCAGCCAGCAGCGGGGGTGGGTAACCCACCGAGTATCCCCACAGTCCTCTCGTCTGACCGCCACGTGCTGCCAGCCTCACGATACAGGTGCACACTGTGAAAAAGACGGTCACCAAACCCAGGTGCTTTAGGGACCTTCACAGGCTATGTGGCGTCAAGCACAGGCTTCGGCTACCGGCTCCAGACGCTGGTGGTCCGGCGTGTGGTAGCTGGCCGTCGGCCGGAAGGGGTCGGGGAAGGGGCCTCTGGAAGCGACCTGCTGTCACGAGTGCTGACGGGAGGAGGCGGCCGGGCCAGCAAGATAAAGCAGTCTGGAGAGTCGCGCCGCGGTCCCCAGCACCCGGCCACCTCTGCGTGACCTAAAGCAGAAGACGGCGGGGGTGCTGGCGGCCGTGTGACAGCAGGGTACACCAAGTTGGGCTTCTTCCCAATTTTGAGTCCCAGCAGCCTGGGCAGGGCTGGCAAAGCGCCACCACCTTGGCACAGGTGTCACTGCCGAGTAACTAGGCAAAGCTGGACCATGTCCAGGAGATGCGTAATACCTCATTAAAACCACAGCCTTCCCGTTACCTGGGCGAACACAGCTAATTTACACAGGACGTAGGCGGTAACCTTGAGTTTGGACCAGCTGAGCTTGGTATGACTGACGGGTGAGGGCCCAGGGCGCCTCCATCTCCTGAAAAGCTGCCCGACCAGGCCGATGGCGGGCTACCCAGGGGACAGGGATATGGCCGCTCCCCTTGGGCAGGGGTGGCGGGGAGAGGGACAAAAGGTGGTTTAGGTTGGGGAAATGGGTCAGATGTCACGTTCTGCCGCCTTCCTCCAGGCTGGCTCCTCTGCAAAGCTCTGAATCTCGGCCTAGACGATAAGGCCCCTCCTCCCTGCTTAGGGGATGGACAAGCCTGCCGTCCCGTTGTACCCGCCTCCCAGCTGCTTCCCTTGCCCCAGCTCCACCTGGAGGGCTGGCTGAGCCTGGTCTCCTGTGTGCCCGGCTCCAGGCCACGCCTCAGAATGCACGTACAGCCCGCCCGCTGCTGATGGGAGCTGGGGGCTGCTCAGAGACCCGGGTGAGCCCCACTCCAGCTGCCTAGGCCCCCTGGACCCAGGCATTCAGACTTCTGCTCTCCTTCATGGGCTGACCTTTCAGGCAGACCAACTGTTTCAGCCCCCTTCCCTCCCACCACCGAGTGCTGGGCCAGGGGGCACCAATGTGACTCAAGCAGTGACTCCCGGGGAGCCTGGTGTGAAGATCTCAGACCAGAAAAGGTGGTACCCCGAGACCTGGGGCGCCTGAACTGCCACGGAGATAAGAACTGACACCCGCGCCTGAGCTGTGTGCCCAGGCATCCACACTGAGCCTCAGTGTTGTCATCTGAAAAATGGGGACGCACTGATGCGTGAGGAAGTGCCCGGCACCTAATAAACAGCTGCACCTGGGGCGGCTCACATGACCCACTGAGTCTGTAAAACAAGATGCAACTCTGCTCCGCCCAGGGTTGTCAAGACGATTCCACAAGCCCACGTATAGCCTGGTACAGCACCTGGCACCTAGGCCTCAGACGGGGTGGCCGTGTCCTCCCTGCAGGCTCACTGCCCCACCATGCCCCCACCTGCTCCGTCTCTGTGATCACACTGCTACTGCTGCTGGGCAGGAGCTGGCCTGAGCGGGGACGGCAGTGTGAGGTGCTGAGGATGCAGGCGCGTCACCTGGGAGAGCAATGGGGCCGCTCGGCAGGCAACTCGTGGCTGCAGCCAGAGCTGGTGTGACCCGTGGCTGCGTGCCCAGTCCTGCTGCCGCATCTGCCTCGTCTGCAGATGCCCATCTCATGGGCAGCCCCCAGCCCAGCCCACAGGAGTCCCTGCCTCTGGTGAGGCCAAGAAGTCACCTCCTCCTGGAGACAGAACACCGCTAGCAGGATGCTTTTCTACCTTTAATTGGGGGTACAAAAGGCACCTCTCCCGGTACAAGAGGATCAACCAACAGGTGCGGGGGCCCAGTGCCTGGTGGAGCCCTGCTTGGGAGGAACAGAGGAAGGATGGAGGGCAAGGAAGTGGAGGTCGTGGGGGCCACAGGTGCCCCAGGCATCCCTGGAAGCCTCCCCTGGCGGCCTGGGCCTGGTGAGGTCTCCCCCAACCATGTGCAGCTTCATATCTGGACAGTGTGCGCTCAGCAGAGGGCCACACGCCCTGCCCTCAACAGCTGGCCAAAGCCTTAGGGCTCCAAGGCAGGGCCTGGGGAATGGACCTGAGGCTGCGACAGAAACTTCTGTTGTCTCCAGCCCACGGCCAGGCCTCGACTGTCAGTGTGGGCTTGGAAGAGGGCTCCTCTGGGCATGGGTCCAGGGAGGGGCAAGGGGACTCACGCTGGGGCAACCAAGCAGCCGGCCTTGTCTGTTCCGGGGCCTCCGGGTTCTCAGCAAAGTCGTAGTGGTCAGTTGGGGCGGGAGGGGAGGCAGGGGTGTCCAGGGTCCCGAAGTGCAACTGACCTGTTCCCCCAATTCATCCGGCTGCCCCCCACACCCCCAGGCAGCACGGCCCCAACCTCAAGGGGGAGAGAAGGGCATACGTAACAAGCCACCCCCAAAGCAGCCTTAACACTGAAGGAGAGACAGGTCCCCGCCGCAGGGTGTGGGAGCAGCGGGGGCTCGGGCTGCAGGGTGCCAGACCCCACACTCATAAGGCAAACAGCACGTCGTCATCTTTCTCCTGGGTCTTCTTTCGAGGGGCACTGCCAGGCGGGGGACCCGGGGGCCCCTCGGCTGAGGGGCTGGAGAGGCTGGGCAAACGGTCGGCCACTTTGGCTCGTTCTTCCAGGAACTTGTCAAATTCTGGAGGAACGAGAGGGAGGCTGCGGGTGGGCTCGGAGGCTGGAGCCGGGGAGGGGTGGGCAGGGCCAAGGTCTACTACCTTCACTGGTGACGCCCTTGGGCTCCTCCGCATGGTTCCCCTGAGAAAGCAGAAGGTGAGGTTAGCTGCGGGCACTGCGGAGTGGGCTGGGGCTCAGGCTGCTGACCCAGAGGGGTCCAGACCTCGGCTCCACCCCTTCCTGAGCCACAGGCCTTGGCCCGAGCCACTGGACTTCTCTGAGCCTCGGTTTTCTGCTTGGTGACACTCACAGGGTTGTCGGGAAGCTGTAACAGACGACTACTCGCAGAGGGCCAGGCGCAGGGTAGGGTGCCCGGTGGGCCCCTGACAATCAATCACTAGTTCCTTCCTTCCAGTGTCTAGAGGGATGGGCAGACGCGCCCCATGGTGGAAAGGCTGACACCCAAGCCTGAGGCCACGCGTGCTCACGCTGGGGGCTGGGGAGCGGATAAGCCTTCACCCACCAGATGAAACGGATGGACCTTCTCCTGACCTTGGGCAGAAACATGGTCTTGGCCACTTGCAGAAGGCGGCCTCTGGGCCTGGAAGTGCCCAGGCACTTGGTCCTTGGCGCCAAGAATGGGGGGTGGGGTGGCAGATGCTGGGGGAGGAGCCCGGAGGGGGGCCCGGGCTGACTGCCCCTGCCGCTCACAGGGGGCAGTGGGGCTCTGGAGACTGCCGCCCCCACCGCGGGCGTGGCACCCCTCGCAGCTGTCTGTCAGCCTCCCGACCCGCACGAGGGGCTGCCGAGCTCAGTGCTGCCATGGTCCCGGCTGCCCTCGGCCCACCTGTCCTGCCCACAGTGGGACCTCGATCGGCAGCAGGCTCGGGGAAGGGGAGGCCCCAGAGGCTGCGAGGGGTGCGGGGCCGGGCCCTCCTCTAAAGGGAAGAACCGGGGGCAGCGGCAGGGGAGGGGACACTAACCCCGCCAACGCTCTCTCCTCCCCAGCTGCTCATCCTGACCCCGCCCCCCGCCCCCTCCTCCTGAGACAACGGGAGCCCCGGGTCAGGTGGGCAAGGAGGGGGCCGGACTTACCACGTCCGTGGACAGCCACTGCTCGATGTCCTCCATGAGGCAGGCCTGGGTGACGGGGATCTGGAGGGAAGGGCAGGGGGTGAGGCAGGAGGGCAGTGCACCTCGCCGGTCTGGGTCCACCGGCTGCGGCCTGGGGCAGTTGCCCACCCCTGAGCCTCCTCACTCATGCGATGGGGCCAGTCGGACCTGCCCTGCACCCCCGTCCCCGGCAGTCCCTCCAGGATGGCTCCTGCCCAGCTGCCTGGGACCCCGAGTTCTGCCCGCTGTGCCAGGCTGTGGGCAAGGGGGAGGCGGGGCCAGCAGGCTGAGCAGGGGATGGGGAAGGGCTCCTGACAGCTGGAGCAGGGCCACGAGGAGAGGATGGACCCCCGGCTCCCACAGGCCACGGGTGCGGGCTTGGTGCGCAGGCCCAGGGCCGGGACCAAGCACGGGTGTTCGGGGGCATCTGACACGAGAATATGCACAGCCCAGGGAGCGGCCAGCCAGTAAGGCTGGGGCAGGGGGCACGACTGCAGGCTGTCCCCCGACACCTCCGCAGACTCCGCGTTCGTGGTGGAAGGGGGCAGAGGTGGGCCGGGACAGAGGGAGGGGCCGACACGACCAGACGAGGCCAGGCCGGTGGATCCTGAGGGGCTGCGGCTATGCACGGGGACATGGCACTGTGGCTCCACCACACAGGCTCCTGCACAGGGGCCGGGGGCTGAGGGCCGGACTGGGGCAGGGCTGGGGCCTGGGGGCTTCCCACGCGAGATGCGTCTACAGCGGGAGAATCCAGCTGGAGGTTAGGGGCGCAGACTCTGGGATCAGAGAGACCAGAGGCTGGCTGGACCCCTGCGACTCGGCGCAGGTTACTCAGCCCCTCTGACCCTCACTTCGCTCATCGTGAGAGAGGATGACAGCACCTACCGTCCAGGTCCAGATCGCTGTGAGGATCAAGCGAGATGAGGGAGCGAAAGAGCTCAGCACAGCGCCCGGCACAGCGGAGGTGCTCGGGAAATGCCGTTACCACTTAGCTACTTCGGGAAACAGAGGGAGAGCGAGTCTCTCTCCAACCAAAGCCAGGTCAGTCCCCAAGCCCCGTCCTCAGCACCGAGGGCCCCAGGGGGCAGCAGGGCCCCCAGAGAAGAGGCGGGAGCTGACTTCCCAGCAGCAGCGGCAGCGAATTCTCTGGGCTGCCCACCTCAGCCCCCTCTGCAGGCACTCGGCCCAAACCCAGGAGAGCCCCGGTCGCCTCCCGGCTGCCACAGGGGCTGCCCAGGCCTTGCTTCCAAGGCAGCACCGAGGGGCCGTGGAAGCGAGAGCAGAGGGGGCGGGACCGTGCTGGGTGGGCCCCGGCAGGCCCTCGGCTGCCCACCCTGCTCTCCTCTGGTTCTGACGGCCAGTACCGCCTGGGTGGGCCCCCTGCGAGTGTGCCCGGCCCCTCCTCTCCGTGCCTGGTCTCACCATCCAGTCACTGAGGCTCTTCTCACCGCCGCCTCCCATCTGGGTGAGAGAGGGTCACGCTGAGGGCGGCGGGAAGGCCAGGGCCAGGGCCACTGGCGCGCTGGGGGCCTCCTCCAGCAGGGGCCTGCCACCGCCTCAGGAGCCTCTGTGCGCGCGTGTGTGCCCGTGCTGGGCTGGGCTGGTGGGCGGTAAAAGGGCACAGGAAGCAGCAGAGGGCGTCTCCCTGTGGGGACCCCGGAGTCCTGGACGGGCAGGGCAAAGCTTCTCCCCTACTTTTCACCCCAAGGGTCCCTGGGGGTGGGGAGCTGAGCAATCCTGGGGTCCCTGGGGGTGGGGAGCTGAGCAATCCTGGGATGGTGGAGCAGGCAGCCATTGGCCCCCCACTGGTTCTCAGGGGATTCTGATGGGCACCCGGGGTTAGGAGCATTGCTCTACCCGGTCCCCTCGTGTTTACTGACGGGCAAAGAGGGGATCCCTAGGGCCCCAGAGCAGAGCGACGATGGAGGAAGCCTAGGGTCCTGGCTCCCAGCCCATCACCCCGTGACTGCCTTTCCCGCCTGGACAGACCCAGCCCGGGGCCTGTCACATGCCGTCCAGCATCCCCACCTCCCAGGACTCATTAACCCCGGGGGGCAGCCACTGGCTGCCCACAGAGTTGGCACTTGATTCCATTCTGTACATTGCTGCCTGGGATCACGTGCTGACAACCGAGAGGGAGAAAGCCTTACCCCTCAGCCAGACGTAAGCACCTCGGAGCAGATGTTTATGACCTGGTTTTAAGGAAGTCATACCCTGATTTGGTGGAAGTCACTTAAATCTCTCAAGTCATCAGGGATGAACGAGCAGAACTTAACCAGCGTCTGCTTTTCTGCAGGCAGTGGAGTGTGTGTGTCTCTGCCCCGTGGCCACCTGCCGGGTGGGGCAGCACCTGCCTGGTGGGGCAGCAGTCAGGAGACCTGCATCTAGTGCTCCTCGTGCCCTTGAGGTGCTGTGTGCCCCGGGGCAAGTGACACCCGTCCTGGGCTGCAGCGGTCACAGCTCAGCCGGGCTGCTCGGCCAGCCTCCGCCCACGGGAGGTCAGGCGGCGCGGGAGGGAAGGGCTTCCCGGGTGTCTGGATTCATATGGGGTCCTGGAGCCAGAACGATGGCCCCTGGGGAAGGAAGGGCGAGCAGCAGGGGAACACCTCTGCTCTTTAGAGCTCCGCAGGCCATCTGGGGCTCTCGTTACCAGTGCTGGCTTCCAAGTTGGACAGACCAACAGCTGTGAGATCATGGGCAAATGACCTCAATTCTAAGCCGTGGTGTCCTCCTGAGTGGGACTAACCACACTGCAGTGACGTGAAGGTTAAAAGCGTCACTGCGTGCCAGGCACTGTGCTAAGGATGTGACATCTGTGGTCTCACTTAACCCCCCTCTGTAATTTTCTCATCTGTAAAAGGGGACACCTTAAGGGTTTGTGTGATGACTCACTCAGTAAGCTGGGGACGCCGAGTCCTCAGCACAGGGCACAGGCTCAACAAATGACTGCTTACAAAGAAAAATGGTGGGAGGCTCTGAGACCGGGGCGTGAACGCGCTCTGCGTGGCAGCAGGTCCACAACGCACACAGGAGGCATCTGAGTCCTCGCTGGTCCCACCTCCACAGTGTTCCAGGTCTTGCCCTGTCTGACTTGGGAATGACTCCTGGGATGCTGGGGACGCCCGTGGGGAGTCGCTGGGGATCCCTCCTGCACCCCCTGCCCCGCGCCCGACTCCAAAAGACTGGGCAGCTTCCACCGCCTCCTGACCGCTCTCCCAGCTTCCAGGCTGGGTCCTTCTAAAACGGAAGCCAGATAAACGTTCCCCTCTGCTCAGGACTGCTCAGGGCCCCCACCTCACGTGGCATAAACCCAGTCCTCCCAGTTGCCCCTCGGGCTCCGAGCTCCCAGTCCCACCTCGGCCTCTGAAGCCCTATGCTGTCACCAACCCTCTCCTCTGCCACGCTGTTCACTGCCCCTGCATCTCCAGCTCCCAGGTCCTGCACTTTCTAACCACCTCCCAAGGAGCTACTCAGCCCACTTACTGGGACAGAAATTCTCTCTTCCCTAAAGGCATCCAGAAACAAATGCAAAGGTGCGAGAACCGTACTGCGAGCTCTTGCGAGGGGGAGGGGTCGCCCACAGAGCCTGCGCAGTGTGGGCATGTGGCTGTCACTCCACAGAGTCCAGAAGTTAAATGGAACAAAAATGGCACCCTTGGATGCCACCCTGTGGTCTTAGGGTCTGTTCTCCCGTCCCCCTCTGTCCACGCTCCTGCAGATAACAGGTCTCTGGAGGGGCAGTGAGGCCGAATACTGACTCAGCTCCCATCTGCCCTCTCACGCTGCCTATTATCAACCACCGTGGGCACCGCTGGGCAAGCACCCCCTGGCCCTCCTTCTGGACAGTCCCCAGGGTGGCGGCAGGGCCCCTCTGCTTACCGCTCCGGTGCTCTGCTGCCGGGCATCCAGGGCTCCAGCCAGGCCATCTGTTGCTTGAGGGGCTTCGTATTTTACCCTGAAACACAGAGGTCACCTTGCCTTACCAGGCATGCCAGCTGACGTGAGGACAGAGGCGGCTGAGTGGGGATGAGCTGGACTCACAGCCCATGTGGACTTGGGACGTGCCTGGGCAGGGGCGGCTCAGACCCCAGGAAGGGCGCCCACTCTGCAGGCCTGCCTGAGGATGGTAGGAAGGGTCTCATTTCCTGCCTTCGGGAACCAGGATCAGACGTGTGACCCGCACGACAGGCAGAGCAAGGCTGGAGAGGGGAGGGAAGGTGTTGGGGGCCAAAGACCAAGACCACCAACCTCCTGTGACCAGATCTGGATGAGAAATAGCGTCACTGACCCCACAGTCATAGAGAATTTGTATCTAGACCCTTTTCCGAGCTGCTCCCATTCCATAATTTCAGAAATCACGGTTCTGTGCAAGGCTGCATGTGAACGGGGGAATCCCATTCTGCAGCTGAAAACAAACGTGCAGACTGCGGGTGAGGAGGATTCTGAATGTCCTCTGGGGGGTGCCGGTCGGCGGGTACTGGGAGGAAATCAGAGCTGACACCATAGCTTCCGGGCAGAGGAGGACGGGGAAGGAGGTGTCTGCGGCGTCTGAGGTGAGGTTCCAGGGGGAGCGAGAGAATGAACCAGGAGTGGGAGGAAAACCTGTGCTAACGAGGGGGCTGGGTGTCTCTCTGACTGCTACAGAGGGAATGTCCAGGGGAGGCTTTGGGGACTCAGCCCTGGCACTGGGAAAGAGCAGGTATCCTCGCCCTGAGCTGCTGGCGGAGAGGAGGTGAGACCGGGTCAGTCACTGAGGCACAGACGAGGGCGCGGAATTCCAGCTTCAACGGGAAAGCCGCTACGGATAGAGATGAGGGCTCTTCTTCCAGGTGGGGCGGGTTGGGGAGCATCTCACCCTCTGCTGGAGCCAGGGCTGGTCCAGCTCGAGGCTTCAGGAGCCGAGACCATAGCACATGGGACTCTCGTAACGCCAAGCTGCCCTCCTGGGGACCGGGTAGACTGGCACTTAAACAGGCCTCTCGAGTGAAAGCCCCCAATTCTCAGGCAGCCTCTCTGAAGAGCGGCCGTCCGCTCCTCCCACAGGACCCGGAGGCAGCCAGGAGAGTGCGCTCATCAGCGAGCTCACCGCCCCCACGACCGGTGCCCATGCAAGTGGGCTGCGGCCAAGCCGAAGGCCGGGCGGCGGGCGGGGCGCCAGCCCTTCTGGAGGGCAGCTTAGCACCCCTGGCTAATTGGGGCAACAAGGGCTGGCGAGGAGGAGGAGATGCCAAAGCCTGAGCAGCGCATCCTGACCCAGGGAGGCCCGCTCACTCTGGGGTGGGAGTGGCCGTGCACCTAAGATGCAGCGGGTGTGCTGGGGGGAAAGGCAGGGATGAGGCATGTCCAGCCCCAGGAACGTACAGAAAACGACGATGCCCTTCATTCAAAAGAACCATGTGTTCCTTCCTAATTACTCCCCACCACCTCCGCTTTTCCGTCTCTCTCTTGCTCTCATACAGCCCCCAAGGCCAAAGCCTGGCCATCCCTGGGGGCCGTGCCTGCAGCGGTGGGGCCCACACGACGCACACGGGACTGCCGGCCCTGTGCCCGGCGCAGGAGGGAGGAGGGCCACCCCTCAGGTGGTCCCGGTGAGGCTGGGGGGCAGGGGCTGGACCCGGGGCCACTTGGGGTGACACTTAGTGCCTGAAGAAGACACAGCGGCACTGGGAAGCAAGTGAGCGTGGAAGACGTTGAGGAAGAGTACCCTTGGGCTTCCCTGGTGGCGCAGCGGTTAAGAATCCGCCTGCCAATGCAGGGGACATGGGTTCGAGCCCTGGTCCGGGAAGATCCCACATGCTGCGGAGCAACTAAGCCCGCGAGCCACAACTACTGAGCCTGAGTGCCACAACTACTGAAGCCCACGCACCTAGAGCCCGTGCTCTGCAACAAGAGAAGTCACCCAATGAGAAGCCTGGGCACTGCAACGAAGAGTAGCCCTCACTCGCCACTTAGTCTGCACGCAGCAACAAAGACCCAACGCAGCCAAAAATAAAAATAAATAAATAAATTTATTAAAAAAAAAAAAAAAAAGAGCACCCTTGCTTCCGGCCAAACCTGGCTAAGGTGACCCTAACTCTGCTCACACAGATGTCCCCACGGCTCTACTTGGCATCCTGAGTGGAAGAGCCTGGTCAGCTGGTGAGGCCGTGATTGTGCCAGCTGTGGTCGGCACAGGCCAGGGGGAGGCATGGGCCAGATACTCGGTGGGCAGAAGAGGTCTTGGAGGGTTCAAGAGCCACAGGGTACAGGGCAAGGTGGGGAGTCCAAAGGCCAGCCAGGTGACCAGGGCTAGAAGACCCAGCTGATGCACCAGAGAGGGACGGCCAGGCAGGCTGGCAAAGCAAAGAGGAGGCTCGGGCACACTCCCATCCGCAGGGCGCTTTCTGCTGGGGTGGAAACCCCTCCCCAGGGAGGGCCTGCAGGAGGACCCATGACCTGAGACGGTTCGTGCTGCCCTTGCAGTACGTCCTCCCTGGCCCCGGAGTCTCACGTGCTCCCCTGTCTCTGACCCCTTGCACGTACGGTTCCATGGCCTGAAGTGGCCGCCTTGACCTCCCCACTGCGTGGTCCAGTCCTGAGTGCCCTCCTCCGAGTCCACAGTGCTGGGTACACCCCTCCAGGACGGCACCTGGCACTGCACAGCAGTGGTCCGCACGCATGTCACTCCCCCCGTGAGGCTGCGGGCCCCAGAGGGCAAGCTCGGGGTGCGCTTTTCTCTGTTCTTCCGGACCCCGCTCCCCAGAGGAGTGACGGTGCAGCAGCAAACCTCAGCCAGGCTGGGGCTCTCAGGCAGGCTGCCCTCCAGGCTGCGAGCCCCACCAGACTCATCAGCTTGCAGCCACACAGCAGCCTCACTGCGCCCCTACCTCCCAGGCGACCGTGAGCCCCTGGTCCTGGAGCACCTGGGCTCGGGAGTGTAGGCTCTGCCCCAGACTAGAGGTGTGGCTCACAGCGCAGGGCTGGTTAGGCCAGCGGGCAGGGCTGCGAGCAGCCTGTCCAGTTCCACCTGGATTGGCCAGGGTGGAGAGGGGATCCCTGGGCCCTCTGGAGGCCCGTCAACAGTTCCCCAAGACACCAGAATGACCACTAGGGAGCTGGGGAGTCCGCTGGGAAGGTCCCTTAATCCAGAGCTTTCCTTGGCTGTACATCCTGGTTGCCCCGGGGTTATAAGCAAAGGGCTGACAACAACCCCAAGCAAACTACTTCCAGCCTGTATGGAGCCGGTCCTGGGAAGCTGGCCCCGGTGGACACTCGGCCGCGTGCCGCGGCTGCTGAAAGCATCTCCCTGATGGAGATGGACAGTCCCAGGGAAGGACAGAAGCCCAGCTCCAGTGCAGAGCAGGCAGACTTGGGTGGGGTAACAGGACTTCTCTGGCTGGTTACGGAACAGCAGAAATGACTGGACCAGCCCCCGAGGGCTTGGTACACAGCCTACAGCGCAGTGGAGAGCTGGGTTGGGCTGGAGACACTGTGTTTCGGAACCAGACGGCCCTGGGTTCCCAACCTAGTGCCTCCGAACGTTAGCTGCCTGACTGACCTGGGGCAAATGACCCAGCCCCTCAGTGTCTTGGTTTCCTCATCGGAGCAGATCATGTAAGATCCTGGCACCTAGCTGGTCATCAACCTACGGGCATCCCTCCCCCCATCCATCCCTGCCTGTAGGGCACAGGGTTCCCCGGGCCTCGCAGGACTGGCTCGGGGGAAGGAACTCTGCTATCCTGAGGGGGTGCAGGCAGGGGCTGGTGTGCCCACCAACAAACTGGGCGCAGGGACCTGGAGAGAGGCCCTCCCCTGATAGGGGGTGACCCAAACTGCAGGGCCCAGGGCGGGGCCCGGCCACTCACTCTTTGCGTCGGTCAGCCAGGGAGCTGCCCCGCGTCAGCGCAAACATGTCAAACTCATCTTCCAGGCGGCCAGAGGCCTCCAGAGACTGCAGGCCAGCCCTCACGCTGCTGGAGCCCAGGCCTGTGGGGACAGAAAGGCCACGTGAAGGGTCTGCCCGGCTGTCCTTGGACACTGAGCCGTGGCTGAGCTGCTCCCTGCCAGGCCCAGGTCGGTTCTGGAAAAGCAGCGTGGCCTGGAGTGGCGGCGGGGTCGGGGGGCGTACGGACTGGGCAGGCCACCTGCTGGCTGAGGGACTAGGGGCAAGTCACTTCCTCTCTCTCAGTTACTTCCAAGGGCTTGGCATGAAGCAGGCGGCCAATAACGCTAATCACAGCGACGACGGTGGCGATGGCTAACGCGTACCAGGAGTGCACTCTGGGCCTGGCCCTGGTCTAAGCCCGCTCTGTGCAGAAGCTTATCCAGGCCTCACGATGACCTGTGAGCAGGGCCCATTCCTGCCCCTGTTACAGAGGAGGAAAAGGGCCCAGGATGTCCAAGTGACGTGCCCAGGTTCACCAGATGATTCAGGCCAGGGAGAATTCACGGTGTCGATGGGAAACCACACAACAGTGGGATTTCTGAGATCTGAGGGGGCTCAGGAGTTGTGGGACTGCAAGGGAGGGTCCCCTGTGTTTTGTCCTGGACGCTCAGCCTTGCAGGAAGATTCAGCACTGGAGCCTGGCGAGGAGGGGTCTGGGCCAAGATTCTGCTGTTGGCACTCCAGCTGCAACTGTGTAATGGGACGGCACCCCCAGAGCTGTAGGGGTGCCCGCAGTATGTAAGGTACCCTCAGCCCAGAAACCCGCACGCTGCACTTACTCATTCCCGCCAGCTGGGACGAGAGGCTGCTGGTGGCTGCAGGGTCAGGGCCCATGTCGATCAGGTCAGCGGCTGCCTCGGCCTCGCTTGGGGCCTGGGGGCAGGGGAGAGGCCACCGTCATCCTCCCAACCTGACCTGCAGCCTCATTCCCTTCTGTCCTGAAGCACTGGCGCCTTCATTCTTTGCCTGAGGATCTGTCACCAGCAATATCACCCGCCCCCGGCCACACCCCGTCCCTGCAGCAGAGATTGGGAGTCAGGGAGTCTTTCTTCCTCCCCTTGGCCTATCTAGCTCAGCTGGAGGCCTGGGAGGTCCGGAAGACCCCGGGGCATCAGCTGGTGGCAGAACACTATTTACCCTAATGGCACAATGACATAAGAACTTCGAAGGGGCCCTCTTGGAGATTCTGGCTAAGAAGGCACATCCCAACCAGGATACCTGGGGAGGGAAGTGAGCCCAGCCCTCCTTCTTCCCGTTAACACGGAGAAGCAGCCTCTTACCTTGGCGTTCTGGCCTGTTCGGAAGCGTTCAAACCTGCGAGACAGAAAAGACCTGAGTCAAGGAGAAGGACTAGGGCGGACCCTTAGCACAGCCAGGCCGGAGCTCCTCCCACTGCGGGTCTCAAAACCAGCAGCGTGGGTCACCAACAGGGTGATGACACGGCCTGGTTTACCCTGGACCGATCCAGTTTATGCCTGCTGCCCCAGGGAAGTATTAGCAGGGCCCCTTTTTCACTTGCAAGTGTCCCAGTTAGATTATCAATTATCTGGTCACCTTAGTCACCATTAGCATTAAATAAACAACAGGCATAGACTAAAGCAGAAAAGGAAACGGAGGTGCGTGCACACAGCAAAGGTAAGTACTGTGTTTTGGAACTTGTTCAGTAACATACATTTGCGTGTGCGTGTGTGTGTGTGTGTGTGTGTGTGTGTCTAAAGCGGTGTAAGGAAGACACACACCTCTTACACTGCTTTATGGAGCCACTTAAAACCGCCCTAGACAGGTCAAGGGGCTGGTGGGTAGACTGAGGACTTCGGTCTGAGATCTGTTCCTGACCTGGCCCTGTCCCTCACTGTGTGACCTTGGGTAAATCACCTCACTTCTGAACTTCAGTCTCCCGTCTATTAATAAGCAGGTGACAGTGGAACCTGCCTCCCAGGTGTGAGGATCAAGTGAACCACCAAACAAATGTAAGGTCTGATCAACAGGTGTCAGTGGGGTCCCAGTCACCCCTAGATCGGGCCCTTGGGCCACCTCACGGCCCACATGGCAAATGGCGGGGGCTCTTAGTCCCACCAAGTCAGCGAGCAGGAGAGGCCAGGCAGCCGTGGCCTGCCACGGCCCCGCCCCCTCACCTGATTCAGAATCACTCAGTAAGTGTTTGTTGATAGATAAAAACATGAAATGAACCAGGGGCTGGAGGCGGCTGGCATAACTGGTATCCTGTGCCAGACAGCCTGACCACCGAGTGCTTTACAGGGATAACCGCATGGGCCCTCAGTTACCTACAAGGAATCATGAGCTCCGCTTTACAGAGGAAGCGTGGGGGACATCATTTCTGCAGGCCCAGCACCTCTCTCTGCCTTTGTAAC
The DNA here is from genome assembly GCF_009873245.2 of Balaenoptera musculus. Taxonomy (NCBI): domain Eukaryota; kingdom Metazoa; phylum Chordata; class Mammalia; order Artiodactyla; family Balaenopteridae; genus Balaenoptera; species Balaenoptera musculus. The sequence continues at coordinate 92,119,543 of NC_045794.1, read as the reverse complement.
AACACCTAAGTGCTCCTCTGGGGAGCTGCTCCCCCCTTTCCTGTGATCCCGGCGGGACTGTGGTCAAGGGGGCCTGTCCCCTCCCACACCTGCGTCCACAAGGACACTGAGCCAATCAGAGTTCCTCTTGGGGAGCTGACTCTTGGACAGAATGGTACAAGGTGGGCAAGCGTTTGGAGCCCATGTATTCATGATGACACCCTGGGGTCATGGTCCAGGAGTTTCTGCCCCGGAGGCCCCTGAACTGCCCTGGCATCTGTCCTTCCTGCCCCACTGGGAGGCCTTTTATTCTTCTTTGGATTCTGAAAGCTATCCATTCAATAAAGGCTGTTCTCCTAATGACTTCTTTTTCTGCTTAAGTTAGAAAGCTTAAGCTGTGTTCCTGGATGCAGGGGCGCAGGCGGCAGGAAAGGAGGTGTGGGGTGGAGGGCGGGCGCTCCTGCCTATGCTGGATGAAGATGGCTGAGGGCACGTGTGCTGGGCGGCTGACCCGGTGTTTGAGAGGGAGGTGAGAAGTCAGAGGGTGCGAACAGGGGCGAAGGGAGGGGAGAAGGTGGGGCGGCTGGCCGGAGGCGGGGCGGCGAGTGGGGCTACCGTTCGTGGCGCAGGAAGACGTTGTTGAGGTCGTCGTTGATGGTGAGCAGCTCCTCGGTCAGCTGCTCACTGGCGACGCGGGGGATGAGCTCCAGGACCCGCTGCTGCATGGCCCGGCACGTCCGGTTGAGCTCCTGCCGGGGGAGGAAGGGAGACAATCACAGCTGCTGGACCCGGAGCGAGGCCGTCTCTACCGGACGCCCGGCCCCGGGCGCACCTTGGAGGTGGAGAGGTTTCCAGACTGGACTTGAGGTTGCACAGAACAGCTTTTGGGGTTCTATGGACGAGCACTGGCATCTCATTTCTAAGTGTTTAGCACACAGGAGACGACCAACATGGGGGCCGTGCTGTGGGTTTAACCTGCCTGTGCGGACCTCAGGATTAAGCTCCTGCCCGCACCTCTGCTTCGGGGAAAAATCAAGACTGCGAGGTGGCTGGCGGAACACCTGCCACTTCTCTGGGTGCACTGAGGTTTTTTGTGACCAAAGCATAAAAAATAAACTGGATGATCCAACTATTATCCCGACTCTGAATGTCTGCCTCATTACTCTCACTAATTTTTTTTTAATTTTTATATATTTATTTATTTTACTAATTTCTTTTTTAATGTTTTTTATTTTGGAATAATTTTAAATTTACAGAAAAGTTGCCAAATTAAGACAGCACAGGGGTTCTTGTAAACTCTTCACCCAGCCTCTCTCCTGAGTTTGGCATTTGTCAAAACTATGACATTAATGTGGGTACAATGCTGTTAACTAACTACAGACTTTATTCAGGTTTTACCAGTTTTTCCACTAACGTCCTTTTTTTCTCTGTTCCCACATTGCATTTAGTCACCACGTCGCCAACTGACTTTTAATCAGTTGGTGTTATGTATTTAAACTTGTTTGGGAAAAAGAAAAAAAATTAGAAGCCGAAGCATTTACAGGCTTTTTATTTGTAGGACTGAGTGTTTCCGTCCTCAGGTGCCTGCCATCATGTGGACGGGGGCCCGGGTCACGGTCCTGAGGTCCCAACAGATGGTCAGGCACTGCTGACTGTGGCCACGCGCCAGCACTTTTCTCCTGGCATCACGAAGACCACTGATTTTGGTTCTTTTCAGACCCTGCTGCCCCCGCCTCCCCCGGGGTCAGACCCTCTCCCGGGATTTCCTCTCTTGCCTGAGCGTGGGGCAGGGCAGGCCCAGGGGACTTCCAACATCCTGCGGGCCTCCCCTCTCCTCCCCCCACGACCAAGCACACCGCAGCTTTGTCCCTACTTCCTTTCCTGCCCCTCTCAAGAGCAGAAGAGCAGCTGGTGGAGGCAGGGTCCTGGGTTCATACCCCAGCTCTGCTGCTGACCAGCCCTGTGACCCTGGGGGCATCCCATGACCTCTCTTTGCCTCAGTTTGCTGACCTGGGATGTGAGGATAACAAGAGTACCTACCTCATGGGGGGGAGGGGGAGGGTTAAGTGAGTGAATGTATATATATCACGTGTCCACATCAGAGCCTGGCACACGGGACATGCTCAGTGCGCATCAGCTGTCCCTGTGTCACCCCTGCCTGCCAGCCAGCCTTCTGAGTCCCCAAAATCGCTCATACCCGCAAGGCCTTGGCTTGGGACACCCAAAATTAACTGCGCTACAGCAATTCTGCCGTTTCCCAACTCACTCAAGCTTCTGTCGTTTACTCTTTTAAAAAAAAAAAAATTTTTTTTTTGTTTATTTATTTTTGGCTGTGTTGGGTCTTCATTGCTGCACGAGGGCTTTCTCTAGTTGCGGCGAGCGGGGGCTTCTCTTGTTGCGGAGCACGGGCTCTAAGCACGCGGGCTTCAGTAGTAGTGGCACTTGGGCTCTAGAGCGCAGGCTCAGTAGCTGTGGCGCACGGGCCTAGCTGCTCCGCGGCATGTGGGATCTTCCTGGACCAGGGATTGAACCCTTGTCCCCTTCATTGGCAGGCAGACTCCTATCCACTGCGCCACCAGGGAAGCCCTGTCATTTATTCTTCATATTCGTGTGTTTACTCAACTGTGAGACTCCGACTTCACTCCCCTCCACCCTGCCCCCTGCTCCTACCATAAGGTAAGGACCCCGGAGCAAGAACACTGTGTCAGCTTGGTCGGGCCCAGGGACAGAGAGATGAGTACAACCCAGCCTCGCCCTCCAGGAATGTGAGGCCCAGCAGGAATGACACAAAAGAGACAATCATACCAAGCCCTCTGTCCCCTCACAGGTTCAGGTGACTCCTGGGCCTCGGGGGTCCCTGGCTTTCTTGGCGTGTCTGGAACTGACCTCTGTGGGGAGGGTGCCTTTCCCCACACACAACCCCCTCACTCGAGTGGGGCCGCAGCTGGGGGTGGCACCCTGGGGATATCACGTGACATACGGGAGCCCCAGCCTGCAGATCCCAGCTCTGGCCTGCCTGCTAAGTTTCATATTCTGAAAGGTGGACGCCTCACCTTCCAGCTTTTCCTCAAGACCACTGACGGGGAGCTATTTGGAACCAGGCACAGGGAGGGTGTTTCACGTGCAAAGCCCTACTTAATACTCATGTCAAACTTGTACCACAGAAGCAAACTTACCGATGAGGAAACTGAGACAAGAGGGGCTATTTTGTTCAAACCACCAAGTGGTAGAGCCCCGAGTTCCAATCTGATGGAGCCCGGAGTTCCCGGCTTTATCATCTCCCATCGTGACCAAGGAGCTCAGAGTCCCCCACAGGAACCGCCGTGGCGGTGGTGGGGCAGGGAGGCTGTGCCGGGGCGGCTGCTCTCACCTGTAACAGCTCCAGGTCTGCCGGCTCCGCCTGGGTGGGCACGAGCTCCGTCAGCATCTCCGACATCACCCTCACGTTCCCACTCACCATCTCCAGCTCACTGCGCAGCTTCCCGATCTGGAACACACGGTCGGCCCCGCTGAGAGAGGCCGGGGTCTGGAGCCTCTGCCACTCCTGGCACACAGCCTGGCACTACCAGCCCGACCTGCCGGCACCCTCTCTAGGCTCCCGGGCCACAGCCCTGCGCCAAGAGGCCCATGGTAGGCTTGCCCTCACCCCCGCTGACCCCCTTACACAGATGTTAGCAACTGTTACAGGGCGCCCAGTGCAGGGAGAGGCCAGGGGGAAAGAAGCTGAGGGCGGAGGCGGCCCGGAGTGTGGCTGGAGGGCTCTGGCATCTCCTGGGTGCTTGGCGCCTAACAAGGCCCTGGAGGGGGGCTCCCTTGAGGGGAGAGGAGGGAGGCCTCCCTCCTAGGAGGACAGGTTCTGTCTTGCTCCTGGTCCGCTTTGGTGCCCCAGACTCTTCCAAGGATGAGACCCAGTGCCGCCCCCCACCCTGAGTATGAGGCTCAGACTGAGCACTCGTTACAGGGACGTGAGCAGGTTTTCAACGATCAGGGGTCCCAGTCTTGGCTTGGGGAACAGCTGTAAATCGAGTCGCACAGTCTCTGCACTCAGGTGAGGTGGTGAAAGGCCCCTGCTGCGGCGTCTCGTGCGGCGGGCTCTGCAGGGCGTTTCCTGTCCTCATGGACAACGTGGACACTGTGAATGTCCAGGAAGGGTCCAGTGTGGACGTTCCCAAACCTGATCTGGTTGATGAACCCTTTGACCATGGGCTACCTCGCGGGTCTAGGATTTAGCAGCCTACATTTTGGGAAATGCTGGTGCATTCTCAGTTGGCTGAACCAGGTGATTTCAGAATCAGTGTCACCATATAAATTCACGGCGCCTGCCTGTGAGGGCAGCTACCATTCTGATCACCTCTAAGGTCCAAGCACTTAACGTATGTTGCTACTTAACCTTGACCATAGTCTCGTGAGGAAGGTATCACTGCCCAACCCTTACAGATGAAGAAGTGGGAGTGCAGACACAGGCCCACTACGGTTTGCCAGCAGCTTCCAGACCCGTAAAACGTTTGGTACATTTGGCCTGTTTAACGAACGCTCCTGGCAGAAGCAAGGGAAAAACAACTGATCACAAACCCAGCTTATCCGGGTCAGATGGGACCTAATTACAAGGAGTCTGGGAGTTACATCAGTGCTGCCTGAAAGGCTTAACGTGTCCCAGGAGACAGAAGGGGACTCTGAAATTAAACAGACTACTCGGTCTTGTTTAGCAAGAACCTTCTTCCACTGGACATAATCAGAGTCTTAATCCACACAGGTGCCAGACTTCAGGCAAATTGGTTAAAATTATAACCAGGTTACATCAGTTTTGGATCACAGGGTGATTTTACCACTTTTATGCCTGTTAGGAAAACTTTTCTAGTAATGTTATTTGTAACTCTGGGGGTTGATTTCATAACTTGCTATAAGTACAGAGGTTTCTCTTTAAATAGGTTTGAGTATGAAAGGCTGTTGGTAAGCTTATTTGTTTGTTAAGACCAAACGATACCGTAGAAGTTTGTAAAACACCTCAAAAGTGTGCACCCCCAGTGTGCAGGCCTTGAGCAACTCCGCCATGCACAACTAAAATGACCGCGCACCCAGGAATGCCAGTCATGGCTGTGGAAGTCCCTCGTAGGGCAGCAGCTAAGGCCGCCACAAACTGCTCGAGGCCAATGCGCAGGGCGCTGGCCTCACTGGCGGGAGGGAGGGGCTGAGGGACAGGCGGCCTGGTCTGAGGAAGGCAGTCCTGCAAAGCTACTCATGGGGCCCCAGAAAACGAGGCCCAGGCCCAGCCTCCAGGATCTTACACTATGCCTCAAACCTTCTTCTTGGGGCTTGGTGGGAAGCATCATGGTGCAAGGCAAGGGTTTAAATTTTTTTCTATACAGATGTTTTAGAACCGTTTTTAGCAAGAACCTCTGTCCAAATGAAATCTTACGTGAGACCCTGAGCAAACCCCAGCAAGGAAGTGGAGCTGCTGAGGCCAAAGGGCTGCCTGCTGGGTGCTTCCTCTCCCTGGAGCTGCCCGCAGGGCTCCACGGAGGGCACAGTTTGGAGAAGGGCCCAGGTGCAGGACAGAGCCTGCCTGGGGTCAGATTTGCGCTTGAATCCCAGCTCTGTCTCTGCTGAACTGTGTGGCTCTGGGCAAGTGAACTGATCTCTCTGAGCCTCATCTCCCAACAGGAAGGGTGACACACGCCCTGTGGGCCTGCCCTGAGGACTGGGCAGAGTAATTTCCACACTGACAGGGGCCCGCCCTGACTTGTGGGGAGGGGCAGGCCTACATCCTGACCTGTGCGGCTAGGCCCAGGCTCGTTTACCTGCTCAGCGGTTGGCATTATGGGTGTGTCGCTGGGGAGTAGGGCCAAGGTGGGCAGCGGGGTGGTGTGCTGGCCGGAGTCCCCTTGATGACTGGCGTCAGTGCCCACAGAAGAATTCTGTCCTGACGGTGTCTCTGAGTTGAACACGGTCTACAAGGCAACAAGCTGAATCAGTGAGGCTGGCAGGTCAGGGGCCACCAGGAAGCAGCCGCAGAAGCCCCTCTGGGGATGACTCCCGCCGCCCCTGCCCACTGCTCCTCACCCTCTGGGGCGTGTGGATGGGGGACAGCATGTCCAGGTCGGTCATGGGGAACTCCAGGCCCTTCCTCCGCAGGTCCTCGTAGACAGCGACCACACCTGTCAAGTCGGGCGAGCTGCGGAACGCGTCAGCCCAGGACTGAGGGGACAAGGGGACACGGCCGGTAATCACTGCTCACCGGCTCCCCTGCGAGCCTGCCTGCCGGTCCCCAGGGAGCAGAAATTCCCTCCTGGACTCGCCAAAGGTGGCGGCATCACCTGGACAGCCCGCTCCTCAGCAAGGCCCTCAGCCAACAAGGCTCCCCCCGACCCCCGGCTCAGAGGTCCCGTCAGCAGAGGAGCAAGACGGGCCCAAGAGATCAGACGAGAGAGTAGCACTGCCGGGGGGAGTAGCACCAGCGGGGGGAGTAGCACCAGCGGGGGGGAGTAGCACCGGCGGGGGGGAGTAGCACTGGCGGGGGGAGTAGCACTGGCGGGGGCACCTTCCTCCCAGCCCGCCCCCACCACCCACGCTCACCTGGATGAGGGTGAGCACCTTGTCGTGCACGATGGTGGGCGGGTTGTTCTTGGGCAGGATGGTCCTCACCAGCACGCCCTCCACGAAGTCCTGGCTGGCCACCAGCACGTGGAAGCGGTGCCCGCAGTTCTTGACGCAGGTTTCCAAGACCTGGAGGCCGTGCGGTGCCCGTGAGCACCCAGCAGAGGAGCGGGAGCGCCCGGACCCCACCCTCACACCCCACCCACGTCCCAGTGGGGAGGCCCAGCAGAGGATACAGCTCCCTGAAGTGAGACCCAGAACACGGAGGAGCGGGGATGACACCAGATCTGGCAGCTGGTTGGCTGGGGTGGGGAGCGGGACTTGGGCGGGCAGAGGGCCGAGTGCTGGCTGGAGGCCCCTGGCTGAGTGGCTCTGGTGCCCACAGAACCCTGTCCTGAGGCCGTCTCTGAGCTGAACACAGTCTAGAGGGGAGGTGGCTCTCCAGGTGTAAACCAGAGAACTTTCAATCAAATGGTGACTTCGTGGCCTAGGAAAAAGGCGCCCAACCTCCCTCCCCACTCCTGTCCCCGCTCCTGTCTCTCTACTCCGGGCAAGAGCTGCCTCTGATCTCCAGTTGAGCAGGTGGATCCAGATGTAAGTGCTGCCACGGGGGAGGCGGAGACAGAGCGCTCCCATCCCCACTCCTGTCCCCGCTCCTGTCTCTCTACTCCGGGCAGGAGCTGCCTCTGATCTCCAGTTGAGCAGGTGGACCCAGATGTAAGTGCTGCCACGGGGGAGGCGGAGACAGAGCGCTCCCATCCCCACCCCCCAGCCAAGCCCACCCTGACTGCCAGGCTGCCCGCTCATGCCTGTCCCGCCCTGCTGTGAGCAAGGACTGTCCTCAGCCTCTGGCGTTTGCTTTATGTTCGCTTCTCAGGGCCAATTAGGCCAAGTGCCAACTGGAACCCAACTTGGGTACCGCCCCCCAGAGGCCTGGGTGCACTGAGCTTCTGTGTCACCGGCAGGTCCTCTGCCCACGCGTCCCATGACGGGCCCTTGAGGGATGTGGGCCTCAAGTGTGTCTGCTCTCTGCACCGGTAGGTTAGAGAGAACTTTTCCAAATAGCCTCTCTTGCCACTCCTCGTTGGCCAGCCGTGTAGACAGGACAGTGCTTTGCCCACAGCCCTTGAAAGAGGAGCCCCAGGGTGGCTGGGAGTCCTGCTGGGCCCCCAGGGGACTGTGGTCCCACCGTGGATGGAGGGATGGGGCACTCACCGTGAGAGCCAACATCACCTCGTGGAAGTTCTTATTCCCCACGATTCTCTTCTTCACTGCTCGGAAGGCATCTTTGGGACTGGGCAGAAGGACAAGAGGAAGGATGGGCTGAGGCATGGAACCTCCTTGTCCAACAGAGGCGGCTGCGTGCCTAAGATCAGGAGGCACTGGAAGACGGGAACGGCTCTTATTTGCCCGTCTCCCTTGGTCTCGCCCTGTTTTGTGTGCCCAGGTTCTAATCACATCAGAATCTTCCTGTCCCACCAAAATCCTCCGTAGATGACGACTGCTTGGCGGGGATTCTCAGTGCGCAGTCTCTGGACACCCTGCACTAGAATCCCTTAGCGGGGAGGTGTGAGCGCTTGTTAAACATGCGGAACCCCAGACCCGACCCTAGACCCCCTGAACCAAGCTCTCAGGGAATCTGCATGCCACCGTGCCCCTGGGGCTTTATATGCATAAGTGAAGGTCAAGCACCAACAAGCTGCAGGCACAGAGCTCTTGGGCCCCATCCTGGCCAGCTCCTCTACTCACCCCTGTTTCCACCCAGGCCTTATCGGGCACCAGATGTGCCCACACCAGGCGGGGTGCTGGGACGCACTGGTGAATAAGACCCCCCGGCCCTGCTTCAAGGATCACATGTTCCAGGGAGACCCACCTAAGGGAGGGAAGCAAGCGGGTCCCGAGGTAAGAGCGAGTGTGAGTGTGTGAGTGTGGGCGGGTGGGCGGGTGCCGGAGGTCAGGGAAGCCTTCTCCCAGGAGGTGGCGCCACAGCTGGGCGTGAAGGATGGGATGCAGCCAGCAGCGGGGAGCAGGGGACGACGCGGTTCGGCGGAGGCAGGAGCCTGGACCAGGGCCGGGCGGGGAGGGCGTGACAGGAGGCCGCCAGCGTTGGGGGAAGGTGGAGGGCGGGGCTGGCGAGCCCGCGTGGTCACGGCGGGGAAGTGGAGCCGGCGGCAGCCTGCTCTCCCCGCCCCATCGGTAACTCCACTGCTGCCCCCAGGCCTCCCGCCTGCACCCTTGCCGCTCAGCCCTGTACAGGGGAAACCCACGTTGCCCGGACTGCCCTGGCCTAGGAGTCTTCGTGGCCGCCCCCAACTTCCACATCTACCGGGTAGAAGCCCAGCTAAAATCCGCCTCGCCCATGGCGCTTTCCCAGCCCTCCATCTCCTGGGTGCACTGACCCCGGGACTGCCCGGCTAGAGAGGAAGCTCCCTAGAGGCCAGGAGTGGCGTCCTCCTCTGACACTTTGCCTCCCCAGAGCCCAGCGCGCCACAGGAGCTCAAGCAACGCTTCTTAGGCCGGGGAGGGCCTGTCCTGCTGTCTGCTGGGCATCTGTCAGACTGTCAGTGCCAAATCCATCAAGGGCAAGTCGACAGAGTTGGGAACCCTGACATGACATGGGCCCCCCGACAGGACTGAAGGCGGCAGGCAAGGCTTTCTGGAAGAGACCTGCACGGGGGTGGCTGTGACGGAGACGACACGAGGGGTGAAGGGCCACGGCCCCGGACGGGGTGGGACCCTGTCCCTGAAGTGTGAGGGCGCTTTTCAACCCAATGCCCTGGGGCAGCTCCTCGCCCTCGGGGCTCCAACTCAGGGGAAGCTGGCTTCTGCTCCTGGCTTGGCCACTCCCCTGTGGCCACGTCAGCTCTCTAAAGGGACTTGTTTCCACTCCTTACAGAGTGACCCAGAAGTTCTGGCCTGTGTGCCACTACTGTGGGCCTACCGTGGGTCTAGTACTCTGCCAGGAGCACAGCACAAAGTGGGTGGCACGAGGCCACACACAACCCAAGGCGGGAGTGGACAGGAGACCAAAGCTTAGATGACAAGCTCCGTGAGGTCAAGGGTCACGTCTGCCTTGCTCACTGCTGGGTCCCCTGGGCCTCGTGCAGAGCCTGGAACCCAGGAGGTGCTCAAATCAATAGCACCTGAACAAGTCTGACCCCAGTTCTGCCGACGTTTACAAGGGAGATGGGGACTTGCTTCTCCAAGGACACAGCACTGACTTTCAGCCCCGACATTCAAGACGAGGCTCCGTGAGGTTTTCTGCCTCACTCTTCTCTCTTGGTGGCCCTGCCGCCTGCCCACCACTCTCATCCCCGACACTTATGAGTCCAGACGCAGGAGGGCGTGTCCCCTCCCAGCGCCTCGGCAAGCCCATGGCACACGGCTGGGGAGCTGGAAGGTTCTGGCAGCCCCCGTGCAGTCCTAATCGGCCTTGACCGTGTGCTGCAGACTCCCACAGCCTCCTCAGGCTCGGACCTGGGTTTTCCCTGTCTGCTCCCTCCACACGCAAAGCACCACGTGGTGAGAGGACCCCTCGCAGGGCGAATGGACCGTCCCAGTGAAAAACGGGGAGAGAACTGAGATCCTGCTCCAGCTTCTGAGCCTGCTTCTCTGGAACGGAGGCCTCACCTGGCGCCTCCTGCTGGCTGTGGTCATCACACCCCTCCCAACCCTTCCCTGGTTTCTCCTGAGAAGGACAGTGACCCTGCATCCATCCCCTCTCTCTCCCCTCAGGGCCTTGGGCAGATTGCTGGAAGGATCGAAGAGCTCTGTCTCTGAGACAAAGACCCAGAGAGGTAAAGTGATTTGCCCAAGGTCACACCGCTGGTCAGGGATGCCGGTCAGAGCCCACGAGCCAGGACCACGGTGCTGGCCCCACACCACGTCTTTGGTGGGGCTGCCTGACCCCAAGCAGGGTGCCGGGACCCGAGCACCAGAAATGCTCAGCCAGGGCTAACTTTGACCAGCCTCTCGGTTCCACTGCACGTTTACTCCCCTCCCTGTGACCACAACCCTCCCTGCTGGTCTCAGACCTTAAGGGAACGAAAGTCTGTTCTTGCTCACTGGGGAAGCTAGGAGTCCCTGCTGCACAGTCTAGCCCACGGCATGCAGATGGGGCTTGGGGCTTCCTCCTAATTCTAAGAGCTGCCAGCTGGCCTTGTCCTAGGAAGATGCCGTCCAGGTGACGTCCTAGGAAGGGCCAGTCGACTGCACTGCTGCTGCTGGGTGGGCCGCACACCCGATATCTCTGGGCTCCTCATCCATTTGATGAGACAGTCAGACTAGATCGTGGTTCCGAAACCACATGCGCTGTTGTGGCCACCCCGCCGGCGTCCCGCCTCTCCCCGGGGGTCCTCACCCTTCCTCGGTCTCATTGATGATGTCGCAGATCTCCATGTTGAGTGCCCAGTTCTCGCTCTGCAGGGAGCCATCTGTAGCTTTCTCTGAGGACAAGAAACCACAGGTCACACAGGTGTGTGGGGTTCCCAGACAAACTCAGCGGGAGTGGGGAGGACAATGGATGCTTTCTGGGCACCAGAGATGGGCCAGGCACCACGTAAATGGTGTCACCTTCATTGCCCCATTTCATCACTTAATTCTTATAGTAGCCATGCGAGGCTGGGGAGGAAGCCATGGCTGAGTCTACCAGCTGGGTGAGTGGGACAGGGATTCAGGGGGCCTGGCCTCAGAGTGCTTGTTTTTGACATGACAATATAGAGACAGGGTTTTGTTTTAGATTTGTAAATAAATGTTCCCTCTTGACCCTTTTATTATCTTTTGACTTGGAAACCATTCACATGGTTCAAAATGGAAAAAGCTCCGAAGAGGCATCAAATGGAGAGTAAATCTACCGGCCTTCCCTGCCCCCAGCTCCCTCTTCCTGGAGGCCCCCAGTTTCCTCTCAAATCTCCCAGAGATATTCTTTACCTCCAAAGCCAAGGCCACGGGGTTTTAAATCCCGACTCTGTTACCAACAGGAGACCTGGCCGTGGTCTTCCTCTACAAGCTAGCTTGTCTGTAGATGGGTAGAAGCGCCCTGGGGTGTCTGATGATGCAAACCAGGCATAAGCATGGTACTTGGTGCAAAACAGGTACTCAGTGGGCGGTGGGTCTTTTTTTTTTTTTTCAATTGAGGTGAAAGTCACACAACATAAAATTAACCATTTCAAAGTGAACAGTTCAGTGGCATTTAGTACATTCACAATGCTGTGCAACCATCCTGTCTATCTGGCTCTTGGGGTGAGGTCTCCAGGCCAGGAGTCACTACGAGATTCTCCAGGCCTGTCGAGGCCACAGTCGGTGGCCCTTTGCTGTAAGATCTGCTCAGTGCTGGGACCCGGCCGCCTTTTGTGTGCTCTAGTGTGAGAGGAGGTGGGTGAACAGTGAACACGGGAACAGAACATACTGTAGGACTTTCAAAAACGTTCTTTAAAATCCAAGTGCTGGGGCTTCCCTGGTGGCGCAGTGGTTAAGAATCCGTCTGTCAACGCAGGGGGACACGGGTTCAAGCCCTGGTCCGGGAAGATCCCACATGCCGCGGAGCAACTAAGCCTGTGCGCCACAACTATTGAGCCTGCGCTCCACAGCCCGCAAGCCACAACTCCTGAAGCCCGGGTGCCTTGTTGCTTTGCAACAAGAGAAGCCACCGCAATGAGAAGCCCGCGCACTGCAACAAAGAGTAGCCCCCGCTTGCTGCAACTAGAGAAAGCCCGCGCACAGCAACAAAGACCCAACGCAGCCAAAAAAAACCAAAAAACAAAAACTGAAGTGCTGTCCTTGCGTTCACATCACCCACTTTCCCTGCCCTCTCCATCTTCTAGATTCCATCCTCATGCAAACCTGACTTTAAAACAAGTTCCAATTGGACACAAGATGGCGTACTAGGAGGATGCAGAATCCATGTCTCCTCACAACTAGGGCACTTACCAGGCACTGGTGGGGGACCACAGACACCTAAGGGGATGGGAGGAACACCCAGTGACCGGCTTGCGGGATCTTGGTTCCCAGGCCGGAGGTTGGGCCCGAGCTCCTGTGGTGGGAGCTCCGAGTCCAAACCACTGGACTAACAGAGAACCTCAGACCCCAGGGAATATCTACTGGAGTGAGGCCTCCCGGAGGTCCTCATCTCAGCACCAAGACCCGGCTCTATCTAACTGCCTGCAAACTCCAGTACTGGACGTCTCAGGTCAAACAACCAGTAAGACAGGAATACAGCACCACCTATCAAAAACAAAAAAAATGAAACGACAAAAAAATTTTTACAGACGAAGGAGCAAGGTAAAAACCTACAAGACCAAATAAATGAAGATGAAATATACAACCTACCTGAAAAAGAATTCACAGTAATGATAGTAATAAGATGATCCAAAATCTCGGAAACAGAACGGAGAAAATACAAGAAACATTTAACAAGGATCTAGAAGAACTAAAGAGCAAACAAACAGTGATGAACAACACAATTACTGAAATTAAAAATACTCTAGAAGGAATCAATAACAGAATAACTGAGACAGAAGAACGGATAAGTGAGCTGGAAGGTAAAACGGTGGAAATAACTGCCAGCAAGCAGAATAAAGAAAAAAGAAGGAAAAGAACTGAGGACAGTCTCAGAGACCTCGGGGACAACATTAAACACACCAACATTCGAATTACAGGGGTCCCAGAAGAAGAAGAGAAAAAGAAAGGGCCTGAGAAAATATTTGAAGAGATTATAGTAGAAAACTTCCCTAACTTGGGAAAGGAAATGGTCAATCAAGTCCAGGAAGCACAGAGAGTACCACACAGGATAAACCCAAAGAAAAACATGCTGAGACACATATTAATCAAACTATCAAAAATTAAATACAAAGAAAAAATATTAAAAGCAGCAAGGGAAAAATAACAAATAACATACAAAGGAATCCCCATAAGGTTAACAGTTGATCTTTCAGCAGAAACTCTGCAAGCCAGAAGGGAGTGGCAGGACATACTTAAAGTGATGAAAGGGAAAAACCCACAACCAAGATTACTCTACCCAGCATGGATCTCATTCAGATTCCACGGAGAAATTAAAACCTTTACAGACAAGCAAAAGCTAAGAGGATTCAGCACCACCAAACCAGCTCTACAACAAATGCTAAAGGAACTTATCTAGGCAGGAAACACAAGAGAAGGAAAAGACCTACAAAAACAAACCCAAAACAATTAAGAAAATGGTAATAGGAACATACATATCGATAATTACCTTAAATGTAAATGGATTAAATGCTCCAACCAAAACACAGAGACTGGCTGAATGGATACAAAAACAAGACCCATACATATGCTGTCTACAAGAGACCCACTTCAGACCTAGGGACACATACAGACTGAAAGTGAGGGGATGGAAAAAGATATTCCATGCAAATGTAAATCAAAAGAAAGCTGGAGTAGCAATTCTCATATCAGACAAAAGAGACTTTAAAATAAAGACTATTACAAGAGACAAAGAAGGACACTACATAATGATCAAGGGATCAATCCAAGAAGATATAAGAATTGTAAATATTTATGCACCCAACATAGGAGCACCTCAATACATAAGGCAACTGCTAACAGCTATAAAAGGGGAAATCAAGAGTAACACAATAATAGTAGGGGACTTTAACACCCCACTTTCACCAATGGACAGATCATCCAAAATGAAAATAAATAAGGAAACACAAGCTTTAAATGATACATTAAACAAGATGGACTTAACTGATATTTATAGGACTTTCCATGCAAAAACAACAGAATACACTTTCTTCTCAAGTGCTCATGGAACATTCTCCAGGATAGATCATACCTTGGGTCACAAATCAAGCCTTGGTAAATTTAAAAAATTGAAATCGTATCAAGTACCTTTTCTGACCACAACCCTATGAGACTAGATATCAATTACAGGAAAAGAACTGTAAAAAATACAAACACATGGAGGCTAAACAATATGCTACTAAATAACCAATAGATCACTGAAGAAATCAAAGAGGAAATCAAAAAATACCCAGAAACAAACGGCAATGAAAACATGACGATCCAAAACCTATGGGATGCAGCAAAATCAGTTCTAAGATGGATGCCTACAGCACTACAATTCTACCTCAAGAAACAAGAAACAACTCAAATAAACAACCTAACCTTACACCTAAAGCAATTAGAGAAAGAAGAACAAAAAACCCCCAAAGTTAGCAGAAATCATAAAGATCAGAGCGGAAATAAATGAAAAAGAAATGAAGGAAACAATAGCAAAGCTCAATAAAACTAAAAGCTGGTTCTTTGAGAAGATAAACAAAATTGATAAACCATTAGCCAGACTCATCAAGAAAAAAAGGGAGAAGACTCAAATCAATAGAATTAGAAATGAAAAAGGAGAAGTAACAACTGACACTGCAGAAATACAAAGGATCATGAGAGATTACTACAAGCAACCATATGCCAATGAAACGGACAACCTGGAAGAAATAAACAAATTCTTAGAAAAGCACAACCTTCCCGAGACTGAACCAGGAAGAAATAGAAAATATAAACAGACCAATCACAAGCACTGAAATTGAAACTGTGATTAAAAACCTTCCAACAAACAAAAGCCTAGGACCAGATGGCTTCACAGGGCAATTCTATCAAACATTTACAGAAGAGCTAACATTTGAGAAGAGTTTCCTTCTCAAACTCTTCCAAAATACAGCAGAGAAGGAACACTCCCAAACTCATTCTACAAGGCCACCATCACCCTGATACCAAAACCAGACAAAGATGTCACAAAAAAAGAAAACTACAGGCCAATATCTCTGATGAACATAGGTGCAAAAATCCTCAACAAAATACTAGCAAACAGAATCCAACAGCACATTAAAAGGATCATACACCATGATCAAGTGGGGTTTACCCCAGGAATGCAAGGATTCTTCAATATATGCAAATCAGTCAATGTGATACACCATATTAACAAATTGAAGGAGAAAAACCATAGGATAATCTCAATAGATGCAGAAAAAGCTTTGACAAAATTCAACACCCATTTATGATAAAAACTCTCCAGAAAGTAGGCACAGAGGAAATCTATCTCAACATAATAAAGGCCATATATGACAAACCCACAGCCAATGTCATTCTCAATGGTGAAAAACTGAAACTATTTCCTCTAAGATCAGGAACAAGACGAGGTTGCCCACTTTCACCACTATTATTCAACATAGTTTTGGAAGTTTTAGCCACAGCAGTCAGAGAAGAAAAAGAAATAAAAGGAATCCTAATCGGAAAAGAAGAAGTAAAACTGTCACTGTTTGCAGATGACATGATACTATACATAGAGAATCCTAAAGATGCTACCAGAAAACTACTAGAGCTAATCAATGAATTTGGTAGAGTAGCAGGATACAAAATTAATGCACAGAAATCTCTTGCATTCCTATACACTAATGATGAAAAATCTGAAAGAGAAATTAAGGAAACACTCCCATTTACTACTGCAGCAAAAAGAATAAAATACCTAGGAATAAACCTACCTAAGGAGACAAAGGACCTGTGTGCAGAAAACTATAAGACACTGGCGAAAGAAACTAAAGATGATACAAACAGATGGAGAGATATACTATGTTCTTGGATTGGAAGAATCAACACTGTGAAAATGACTATACTACCCAAAGCAATCTACAGATTCAATGCAATCCCTATCAAACTACCAATGGCATTTTTCACAGAACTAGAACAAAAAATTGCACAATTTGTATGGAAACACAAAAGACCCCGAATAGCCAAAACAATCTTGAGAAAGAAAAATGGAGCTGGAGGAAACAGGCTCCCGGACTTCAAACTACAGTACAAAGCAGTAATCAGTAATCAAGACAGTATGGTACTGGCACAAAAACAGAAATATAGATCAATGGAACAGGATAGAAAGCCCAGAGATAAACCCACGCACATATGGTCACCTTATCTTTGATAAAGGAGGCAAGCACATACAATGGAGAAAAGACAGCCTCTTCAATAAGTGGTGCTGGGAAAACTGGACAGCTACATGTAAAAGAATGAAATTAGAACACTTCCTAACACCATACACAAAAATAAACTCAAAATGGATTAAAGACCTAAATGTAAGGCCAGACACTATAAAACTCTTAGAGGAAAACATAGGCAGAACACTCTATGACATAAATCACAGCAAGGTCCTTTTACACCCACCTCCTAGAGGAATGGAAATAAAAACAAAAATAAATGGGACCTAATGAAACTTAAAAGCTTTTGCACAGCAAAGGAAACCATAAAAAAGACGAAAAGACAACCCTCAGAATGGGAGAAAATATTTGCAAATGAAGCAACTGACAAAGGATTAACCTCCAAAATATACAAGCAGCTCATGCAGCTCAGTATCAAAAAAACAAACAACCCAATCCAAAAATGGGCAGAAGACCTAAATAGACATTTCTCCAAAGAAGATATACAGATTGCCAACAAACACATGAAAAGATGCTCAACATCACTAATCATTAGAGAAATGCAAATCAAAACTACAGTGAGGTATCACCTCACACCAGTCAGAATGGCCATCATCAAAATATCTACAAACAATAAATGCTGGAGAGGGTGCGGAGAAAAGGGAACCCTCTTGCACTGTTGGTGGGAATGTAAATTGATACAGCCACTATGGAGAACAGTATGGAGGTTCCTTAAAAAACTAAAAATAGAACTACCATATGACCCAGCAATCCCACTACTGGGCATATACCCTGAGAAAACCATAATTCAAAAAGAGTTATGTACCACAGTGTTCACTGCAGCACTATTTACAAGAGCCAGGACATGGAAGCAACCTAAATGTCCATCAACTGAGGAATGGATAAAGAAGATGTGGCACATATATACAATGGAATATTACTCAGCCATAAAAAGAAAGGTAATTGAATTACTTGTAGTGAGGTGGATGGACCTAGAGTCTGTCATATAGAGTAAAGTAAGTCAGAAAGAGAAAAACAAATACCATATGCTAACATATATATATGGAATCTAAAAAAAAAAAAAAAATTGGTTCTGATGAACCTAGGGGCAGGACAGGAGTAAAGACACAGACATAAGAGAATGGACTTGAGGACACGGGGAGAGGGGAAGGGTAAGCTGGGACAAAGTGAGAGAGTGGCATGGACATATATACACTACCAAATGTAAAATAGATAGCTAGTGGGAAGCAGCCGCATAGCACAGGGAGATCAGCTCGGTGCTTTGTGACCACCTAGAGTGGTAGGATAGGGAGGGTGGGAGGGAGATGCAAGAGGGAGGGGATATGGGGATATATGTATGCATATAGCTGACTCACTTTGTTATACAGCAGAAACTAACACAACACTGTAAAGCAAGTATACTCCAGTAAAGATGTTAAAAAAAAAAAAGAAAAAGACCAAGTTCCAGCAGAGTGTGCAGAGACAACTCTGTACTCTGCTTGTCTCAGGCAAGATTCTGCCCCGCACGTTACTCCTGCGGGTCTGTCAGGCCCACGCACGAGTTTTTAACCATCGGTTGGATCAGCGTTTAGGGCAGTAGCCAAGTTCCCCCATTACGGCAGTGTCTTTGGCTTCAGAGTCTGGCTCCAGGCTCAGAGCCTCACACCCGTGGCCTCAGTGCACCCGCGGGCATAGCTCTGTGGGCTGTCTCCCAGGAGCCCCGATGGACCGGGCACACGGAGCTCTTATTCCACGCGATGGTGCAAGGGAGGCTCTCTCATCACCCTGCTCTTGGGTGAGACCCCTCACGCGTCGCACAGCTACTGACGTGCAGGCCTGCTCTAGGCACTGGGGATGCAACGTGGACAGATGGACACGGTCCCTGCCCTGTGGTGCCCAGAGAAGCCACACTCCGAGCCAGGCTCGTCAGGATAGAGGGGGCAGACTCCGTGTGACTGGGCAGGGCCCTCTTCCAGCTGGGCAGGCAGCCCCATCCTGCGGGCAGAGCCTGGGCTGGGCTGGCACAGTCAGCTCCCTAGAACGGTGGCTTCCATGATCTCGGTTTTGAAATTGGCCTGACTTCAGTTCCACCCTGGGTCCCCCTTGGGTCCTGCGGGCTGGATGGATGCCAGGGTGGCCCAGGACACATGCCAGGCAGCTGAGGCATCCAGGTATGGACCCAGCAGCAGGGTGGGCTGCTTTGCTCCTGGGTTAGGGCTGCGAGAGGGGATGAGAAAGGGTGCCCTTTAAATGGGTGAAGATGGACTCGCTCATCCCACAACTATGTCCTGGGTGTGGCTCCTTTGGGCCACACTCCCACCCCTGGGACTCACACACATACTGAACCACGTAAGAAGAACCAAAGAGAGCTGGACAAGTGCCTCCTGAGCGGGGGGCTGGGCCCTGCTTTGGAGGGTCTGGGGGATGGTGGCTGATCAACCATGCACAACTGCTCCTCCTTCGGAAGCCACGTCTCAGTGACCTCCTGGCCCATGGGATTCGCCAACCTGACGCCCGACCACCTCTAATGGGCCCCTGAGTCCTGCCAGTTCCAGACCCTGAGGCTCTCTCCTTCCCGGCCGTTCCCTTCCCGCCCTGCCCTTGGCCACTGCCCCAGCTGGGCCACCTCCCCGCCCTCGTCAGCCACGGCCTCGGCTCCCCCTGCCTCCCTGCCCCCAGCCGTTCTCCACGCTGACCCAAAGTGAACCTTCCGGAGCTTGAGAGTGACCGTGTCCCTCCCATGCCCCTTCAAAGGCTCCCTTGCCCCCGGCTGGGCCCTTCCACAACGGGAATAGTTTAACTTCCCAAGTTAGATGCTAGGTAACACAAAGCACTGTTAGCTGTTCACGTAAAGAAGGTGATTCAACCCTCACACCTATAAGGTGTACACTATTGCCCTTGTCTAACTAATGAGGAACCTGAGGCCTGGAGAGGTCACACATGGTGGAAAGGGAGGATGGCTGTTGATGCCACTGCCCCCGCCTCCCATCAGGAGTCAGGGAGCTCTGCTTTTCCAGAAGGCTCCGCCTGGACCACTCAGGCCATCTGCCCCCTCCTCCACTAGCAGCCCTCTCAGTGGTTCCTCCACTGGATCCCCTATGACCTCTCCCAGTGACTGCTGAAAACGATGGGCACCTCCCTTCTCCTGCAGGAGAGAAGGGCAAGGTTTCAGAAGGGATTATGATCATTTTGGAACGGCAAGCGGGCTGCTAAGGGGGCAGCTGGGACATTTATGAGTAAGAGGCAAGCCATCCCAAGGAACCAAGGTGGACGCATCAGGACCCCTGGAGCGCGAGTCTGATGCTAACCTGAGCACAGGTGCCAAGTTCTTTAGTCCTGAGTGTCAGTCGTGGGCAGAGCCATTAAGAGGATGGAGTTTTTTGGAGGGAGTGGGGGGAAAGGGGGAGCTTCAGTCAGTCTAAATAGGTGGGGGGGGGGGGGAGAGGAAGAGGAGGAAGAGGCAGAGGAGAGACAAGAGCCATGTGAGCAATTCCAGAAGAGAGGTGTGCCCAGATCTGGGGAGAGGTCTAAGACTTCCTTAATAAACATGTCCACGGGGCAGGCATGCTCCATTAAGGGCAGAAATTTAAACCCACAGGCATCTGGGGATACGTGTTTTAGTTCTGGTTTTAACCGCAAAAGTAACTCAGCTGGCTATTTTAAGAAGGGGGGATAAAAACACTGACAATGGTTACCAGTTCTAAGAGACAGCCTGCTGACCTGCCCAGCTCTGGGCTGTTGGCAGTGACCTTCAGAGGCCCTGCCCTTGTCCCCAGCTCCTGAGGAAGCTGGGCTCTGCAAGCCACCTGCTGTTGTCGGGGGCTGGCAGGCGGTGGATGGGATCCGCTGGGCGTCTTGCTGTCTGCTCTGTCCTCTCCATGTGGGGCTGGTGCGCGCACAGCCGGGCTGGGCGGTGGCACAGCTTTGGAGTGGGACAAGCCCGACCCCACCTCTGAACTCAGAGACCACGGGCAAGGATCCGAGCCTCCGAGTCTCGGTTTCCTCACCTGTGAAACCGGGAGAAGATTGACTGCCTCCCTCACAGGTGTTGGGACCTTCAGCCAGACAATGTACGTATGGTGTCAGCTAAAGGGCAGCGACGGGTCACTGCTAAGTCCCATGACTGTGACTTGGACCGAGAGCAGCAGAGAGTGGCCACCAGACACTCTCCAGCTCCGGGGCCCTGGTGTCAGCCTGCGCGTCCTCGGGGGCACCCTGGGTATCTGGCGAGCCTGCCCTCTCGGCCACGGGGGAAGCCCTGCTTTGCAGGAAGCCATTTCTGCGGCAATCAGGGGACCCGTGGTCAGCACTGTGGATGCGAGTCACGCTGACCACCTCCTGCCAGGTCAGCCCGAGGGCAACAGCCTAGAGCCTTCTCCCCACCACCCTGCATGTTCACTCACCAGGGTTCGGCTGAGGGTTCCAGCTGCTCAACGCCTCCATCATCAGGGCCACGGCCCTGGCTCAGGCACTGTCTCCCACCCAGACCTGGACCGTCACCTCCACACTCTCCTCTTCCAACATAAATCCAACCAGTGCTTTTCTCTGTCTAAATGTCATCCATGACCCCCCACTGCCTGAGGGTCAAAAACCGGGCCTTTTCAGGGGCTGAGCTCGCCCCGACCCACTGTGTTGTTCTCCCTCCCTTGGCGGGCCTTGTTCTTTCAGGCGCTGGGGCTTCTGCCTGGGATGCCCGGCTCCCCTTCAGGCCGGCACTGGTTCACAGGTGATGACGAGACCACCCCCCCGCCGGCCCACCACACTGACTCGCTGGGCTGTCACCACACACCAAACACGGGGCTCTGCACTTCACCCCAGCTCCGCCAGCCCTCACCACAGCCCCTAAGGCAGAGGATGGGTACGCTGAGGGGCACAGAGAGGCCAGTGGCTTGTCCATGGTCACACAGCTTGTATGTTGCAGAGCAGAGGTTTGAACCCAAAGAGGTCTGGTTCCCAAATCTGTACCCTTAACCACCAGGTTACGTGCCTCTCGAACATACTCAGCACGTGTCACGCAGGCCCCGGGAGACATCAGAGAGCAAAATCAACCAGGTCCTGCCCTTGGGAAGTCTACAGTCTGGCGGGCGGCCACAAGTGACATTACAGACGGCAAAAATGCCCCGATGGAAAAGAGCAGGCGCCGAGACAGCAGAGGGGCTGAGATTCAGACATGCCGACGGGGACGGCTTTTAAGGCCCTAACCCCAGTGTCGGCCCCGCAGTGTTGCCTCCAACTGGGCAAACCGTGCCAGGCCCCGTCCCGCACTGCGGCATAACACTGTGGACAACAGTGACCAAATGACCGGCCTTCGCTGCATGTCAGCCTGTGCAGGACGCGGCGTGGACCTCTTGTCACTGCCCTACAGCCCCCACCACGTGTGGGCACAGCTGATGCCCACACCCGGAAGTGGAGGACGGGGATGCAGAGCCGGGCCCGGGGGCCTCTGGGCCCGTGTGCCCTCCCTCTGCTCTGCCCCCACCTGCCTCGGCTGGACCCTGAGCTCCGGGGACATCTCTGTCTCACCGGGGTCTACCCTCTGGTGGGAAGGAGGGCAGAGGTTCGGCCAACGTCTGCGGAAGGAGTGGCCGAGCCTCCAGACCACCTCGCCGCCCCAGTTCAGTGCTGAGCACCCGTCCCCACCCCGTCCCAGGGAACATTCCTCATGTTTCACTGACCCTAAGCTCCCTTGTCCGCTCTTCTTTTTTTTTGGCCACGCCATACGGCTTGCGTAATCTTAGTTCCCTGACCAGGGATCGAACCCGGGCCCCGGCAGTGAAAGTGCGGAGTCCTAACCACTGGACCACCAGGGAATTCCCCCCTCGTCCACTCTTGAGCCCCTCTGATATTGGGATGTTTCTTACAAACAATGACCTGTCAGAGCTCAGTTGGTAGATTTTTCTTTCTAGATTCAATGAAATATGGTTTGTAAATAGTAAGGAACTGTCTTAAAGGCCAAGGCCGATAGCAGCCCTAGTCCCACCTTGACTATGACCAGGTCTAGGGCAGGGCTCACCCACCCGGGGGATAGGGAGAGAATGGGAGTTAGCTGACCGTGATCAAGCAAGCAGTGACACGGTGCGTCAGCTCTACCCAGAGCTCCCATGGGGGCCCTCTTTCGAGATCCTCCTCCTATGACCGGCACCCCTGCAAAGGTGCCCACAGCCGTTTTGTTTTTAGTCCACATTCATGGAATGTCATCTTTCCAGTGTTAACAGCCACCTACTAACGTCACTCAAAGGAACCATGGTGAGCCTCTGAGGAGATTTCCTTCTAGTCTTTACTGTTTTCAGGCTTTAAAAAACACATCTGCATCATTTTTTTTTAAACTGTGTAATGGTATTGTGATTATGGCTTGTTTGTTGGTTTCTAAATGGGAATCCTATTCCATACCCTTAAGAGACACGCTGAAATATTTATGAACGAGATGATATGCTGTTTGGAATCTGCTGTAAGTAGTGCCCACCCCTTTGTTCCCCTCCGCTCCCCCCACCCACCAGCTGCCTCCATCCCTTGCCCAGTGCCCCTTTATCCCGTCTGCCCCCCAGCTGCCTTCTACATGCCCTCTGCCCGCCCATCTATTCTCCATCCTACGACACGCTCTGAGCAGCTACTGTTTGTCCGGCCCTGTGCCAGGTGCTAGAGAGGCAAAGAGGGAGAAGAGAATCCCTGCCCTTAGGGAGGCCCTACAGCGGTCAGCGAGAACAGCGGGACAGGCGTGTTCAGTGCAAAATGGCAGGTGATGTGACTGAGGTCAGTCTGGGGCGCTGGGGGAGCCGGGGGCAGGGGGTCAGCGCCTCAGGGGAACCGGGAAGGCTCCAGTGAGGAGGTGCCGACTGAGCTGAGCGCAGAGCACAAGCTGCCAGGCTGGGCAAGGTGAGGAGGGACGCTCCTGGTAGAGGAAGAGCACGTGCTGAATGAATGAATGCGTGATGAAACCTCAGGGATGACGGGAAGAAGAGCAGAGACGAGGGCCTTGAGGGTCAGTCTGAAGGACCTGAGGGAGGGAGGAAAGGCCGTGCTGAGACCGGGAAAGATCCAGGAGCCCAAGGGAGGCTGAGGGTCCAGGAGGGCGCAAGGCAGCCGGAGGAGAAAGGCCATGATGCCAATGGCTTGGCAGACCAGTCCTCAAAGCCAGACAGAGGGAATCAGGCACAGACACCCCCTAGCCTTCCCCCCAGCCGTTCCTTCCTCTTCCCCGCCCAAAGCAGCAACCCCTCCCCCCTTCGCCAGAGCCCGGTCCAGGAGTGGGTGAGCCACCCAATCCCGATCCCTGGGGAGTACAGGGTGTCGGCGGGGCCTCGCCGGGGAGGGGAGAGCCTTGTCTACCCCCTCCCCATCCCCCGTCTCCTTCTGTCCTCTCTTCTGGGAGCCAGCATGGGAGCACGGCGCCTGGAGCTTGGGCCGAGGAGGTGACACGCTCAGGACACAAAGCCAACGTATTCAGGACAGAGAAAGAAAGAGCCTGGGCGTTGCAATACATCGCGGATCTGTCAGACCAACCCTGGAAACGCCGACCTTCCAACTTCTTGCCAGGTAAGCCCAGCGCGTGGGGCCGGCTCGGCTGTGTCTCTCTGTCATTGCAGCCAAGGTACCCCGAAGCCTGATGGCAGGCTGCAGCGTCTTCTCCCCGCTTCGTCCTCCCATCACCTGGGCCTTCTGCCCGCGTCTGCTCCCTGCGGGGCCTGCCCTGACCCCCAGAGGGCCTTCCCCTCCATGCTGGGCCAACGGCACCCTGCGCACACCACAACTACAAGCTCTGCTTAGTGTTACAGTAACCCTATAGCATTTACTTCTTTGTTTCTACGTCTCTCTCATTAGGCTGTGAGCTCAAGGATGGAGGTTACAGCTTGTGAGTCATTGAATTCTCTACACCACACAGGATGACGGGGCCTGTGAAAAACCTGCAGGATGTGTTTGATGAATGACTGAATGAAGGACGAGGCTATATTCACCACGACCATAAGCTCTTAGAGCACTTTAATTTAAATGAAGTACTCCCACCCTTTGGCCCTCATCGATCCCTTAGTAGCGGTTGTGCAGAAATCCTAATCTTTCTTCAGCTCAGCAGTCCTGTGAATATTTTTAAAAAGCACCATGTCCCTCCTTCATCTGACCTCCACGTTACCATCCTCAGTTCCTGTGACCACTCCACTCTGGAAGTGACTTCTAGAGCCTTCACCGTTCCCACTGATCTCCCTGGGACACCGCCCAGCTGTGCTGTTCTCCTGGAAACAGTGTGGGAACCCACGTGGGATATGGTATTTGTGTTAATTCACCCTGTGACTACATTGGATGTTTATCAACTCTACTGCATGGAACTGACTCCTGCAGAGCTTGTTGCTGTGAAAGACACTCTCCACTGGCTCACATTCTTTAGCTTTTCTAGTCTCCCTTGCAGCCAGAAGAGGCCCTGTGTTCTGGCCACTGAGATGTAAGTGGAATTTTCTTCCCAGTGGCTCCTGGGGAAGGTTTTCGTCTCCTGATAACAGAGGCAGTGCCAGAGGGTGCCTTCACCTGTGCTCTCTGTTACACGGGGACTAGCAGGAGGAGGAAACCAATATGCTAAAGGTTGGGGTGGTGGGTGGAGAAATACAGAAAGAACCATTAGGAACAAACTCATCCTAGATGGACCCTGAACCCAGACATTTGCACTCTAAAGGAAACCCGCCAGGTCCCTTTCAATTCTAAGGGGAAGCAATGAGGTGGGAAAGTTAGGAGAGTGGGATCTGGACACAGACAAATCCCAGTGCAAGTCCTGACTGGAGCACTCACTAGCTGTGTGTCCCTGAGTGAATTCCTTAACCTCTCTGTGCCCTCGTTCCTCCCCTGCAAAACAGGGATAACTAAAGCACTCACCTTCCAGGGTTATGTGAGGAGGAAATGAGAGAATGCACTTCATGTGCTTTGCATCCCACCTAGCACAACAGCCAACACCAAAACAAACGTTGCCAACTACAAAAATATCAACCTAAAAATCATTGTTTGAAAATTTCAAGCATTCCCATAAAATAGATTTTTAAATCACATACATGCAGAAGCCATTCTTTTTTCCCCAGCCAGCAAACTGTCCTGAAGCCTATTTTCCAAACGAATAGCTCTTTCCAGGCCTAGCATGGAAAGTTCCATCAGTCTCCTAAGTTGCTGAGCCATCCTTCCTCAAAGCCCTGGCTGCCTCCCCCCGGCCATTCTGTAACCACAGGCCACAAGAGGAACTCTAAAATACTTTACAGAGGCATAACTTTGGCAACCCACAATTTTAAAGTTGATACAACTAACTATAGTACCTAACTGAAGAAAATTTCAGTTAGATGAAGGATGGCTTTTAAAAAACTATCTAGGTATGAAGGAGCAAGGCCATGAGAGTAGAGAGGCTTGAAGTGGCTGGCCAAGGCGTATATGACATTCTTTTCTTGTTCCCCCAACTCACGAATGTAAAAGATGTTACCGACAAATGTATGTATGTAGGTATGTATGTACCTATCAAGAGATTTAAGGAATTGCTCGTGCTATTGTGGAGGCGTGGCAAGTTCAGAATCTGCCGGGTAGACCAGCAGGCTGAAGACCCGGAGGACAGATGCAGTTTAAGTCTGAAGGTCGTCTGCTGGCAGAATTCCCTCTTCTTGGGAGGCCAGTCTTTCTTCTATTCAACGGATTGGATGAGGCACACACACACTACGGAGAGTAATCTGCTTTTCTCAAAGTCTGACTTAAGTGTTAATTTCATCTAAAAAATACCTTCATATAAACATCTAGATTAATGTTTGGCTAAATATCTGGGTACCATGGCCTGGCCAAGTTGATACATGAAGTTAACCACCCCAAGGGTTCATCCTGCGTCAATACAAACAAGTTCCACTGGAACAGGGGACACCTCTGTCTGTCCTTCAATTCTCCTGCTCTCAGCCGATGTGGCCGCGCTGGCTCCTCCCTCCCCTCCGCCCCGGCTCCCTCCTTCCTTTCTCTACCTCCCCTGCGGGAGCAAAGCCCAGTTCCTCCCCATGGGTCTTGCACAGCTGCTTGGCTCTGTGGCACTTTTTGGTGCTTTATCAATTGTCAAGTTTCCCACCTCCGTGGGGGAACAAGCCCCTCGGAGGTTTTGTCACTTGCCTGCGGGATACGACTGGGAAGGGCAGGAGCTGGCACTTGAACCCAGATCTTCTGATGCAGGGTCTAAGTGCTGACCCTATTCAGACTGCTTACGTCCGAGTGGTCAAAACGTGCCACCCGGGAACATGCTAGGTGGGCTCATGGGCAAACATAAAGACATTTTTAGAGTTACCTATTTACTTCAATGTCAAGTAGAAGGGAAAAAACACAAACTAGCTTATCAAAGTCATGATTTCAGGATATAATCACACAGGATAAGGTCAAATTTAAAAAGGTGAGTGAAGAAAAGGAAAACACTCTGCAAATAAAACTAAAGGTGGTATATGAAGGGCAGACACATATCATAAAGGTGGTACACGAAGGGCAGAAGTCTGGAGAGTGCTAGCCTAGACTGAGGCCTCCTTGGTAAGAAGGTAAAGAGTTAACTTGTCCTGAATCCTCCTGCTTCTCATGGGGTGACGGTCCCAAGCTAATTAGAAGACACTGAGGGTTTTTGTTTTTTTTCTAAAACCAGAAGGACGGAACTCCAGGACTTTACTCTTATTTCTTTGAGCTCAGGGAGGGAACAAAACCTATTCACCAGTTCCATCTGTAGGGTCAGGCAAAGGCTTTAATTCCCAAGTGAGAACCGGCTCCACCCCACAGCCTGAAATCTGACCTGTCTGTGACAGTGGCTGCCACCCAGCCTGCGACTGCTCATTCCCAGTGACACCAAGACCAGACAGAGGCTGTGCTGGAGCCAGGGCCCTGGGTGGGCACCTGGGCTCTGCCTCGAACTTAGACTACATCCCAGCAGTGATGGTAAGACCGGGTAAAAAATCACAACAGCTAACAATTATGGACGATTACTGTCTGGCGGGCACCAGGCCAAGTGCTTCACAACGTGACAATACTACAATCTCCCAACACAGCAATGCAGCAATCCCAACTGATACGTGCTATTATTATCCTTATTTTTAGACAGCAAATTGGAGAACAGAGAACTTAAGTAACTTGCTCCAGGTAACAAAGCAGGTGAAGGATAAACCAGGACTCAGACCACCTGGGCTGACTCAGGAGCACATCCTGGATGCCTTACTATGTACCATGCGGCTAGCTGACACGAAGCCCTTTCTAGACATTAGTCCCTGTTATCCTTAAGACAGAAATTTGGGGCTCTAACCTGGCACCAGCACTTATGGATCAAGGAGTCGGAGCTTCAAGATGCAAGGGCTCCCCACGGCACAGAGTGGGAAGCGGTAGAGATTCTGACTCAGGGGGTCCAGGGCTGGAGAATCCTCAAACATCTCTGACGGAGGTGCTCTGGGACCCCAGTTTGAAGAACAAAGAACTTAACCATTCTGCCTCTGGCTAAGAGGTCAGCAAACTATAAACCCACGTGCCAAATGCAGTCTGCTTTTGCATGGCCCACAAGCTAAGGATGGTCTTTACGTTTTTAAATGGTTGAAAAAAATCCAAAGAAGAATGAAATTTCGTAACACGTGAAAATTACATGAAACTCACATTTCAGTGTCCATAAATAAAGTTTGACTGGAACACAGTCGTGCCCTTTCATTGACTTACTGTCTGTCTGCTGTCGTGCTCTGATGACAGAGTTGAGCAGTTTGCAGCAGAGGCCATATGGACCATAAAATCCAAAATATTTACTATCTGGCCCTTTACAGAAAAAGTCTGCAAATCCCGGTCTAGTCTACCCTGCCAGCCATGCGGCATCCTCCTCCCTCCCTCCAACCTCTGCCTTCATACCTCCAGGGTTGGGGAGCTCACTACCAAACAAGGCAGCCAGGCCCACTGTGAAAGGTGCTGGCACTGAGCTCCTCTGGTAACCGGACACTCTGCCCTCTAAGCCTGTGCAGTCGGTTCTATCGCCCCTCCGCACTGGCCATCCGTGTGCTTCTTCCCTCCAGCATCAATCCTTCCCCGTCCTCATCGTCCCTTCAGTTGTTCAATCCTCTGGGAAACAGAGGGAGAACGGTGGCACCTCTGTGTTACAGGTAAGGGGAGGTGGTGGAGAAGGAGTGTGACATAGTCAGCAGTGGAACTGCAGCTGGACCCAGGTCTCCTGCCGCCCAGCCTGGTGTCCCCTTGACAACCTTGCTTGAGTGTCCAGTTTGGTTTCCACTCATCGCTCCCAAAATGGCAGCCCCGAGGGCCCGAGGTATTCTCTTCCTGCCAATGCCTATGGTCTCTTACCTATGATGCCTTCTGGTGGTCCCCCTGGCTTGGCCTTTGTGGAGCTAAGGGTGGCTCTCCCCGACCCTTCACCTCTCCCGTCCACCCCAGGACTCAGTCTTAGGCTCTGGGCTCTCCGCCTAGTCCATCTTGCTCTCCCCACCCGCTACCAGGGGCTGGTCCCCAGGCACTGCCCATGTTTATAGTCTCTGCTGTTTGCAGCTTGCTCTCCTGAGTCACCTGCATCTCAAGTTCAAAGTGCCAGGGGTGAGCTGACAGCCTGAAGTGGAATATGAGGTTCTTGGGTTGCCTTCTGACGTCTCTCTATAAGACACAGCCAGCAAGGGCTGTCCTCAGCGAATACCTGGGACGGGTTTTTAAATCCTTGGAAGAAGAGGGCTGTGTCAACCCCAGATAGTACTCAACTATCTGGGATCCTTTCAGCCCCAGGCTGCGGCCCACGGGAAACGGGACGCTCTCCTGACAGATAAGGGTGTGTGGACAAAAAAGGTCACCCGCCACTTCAGTAAACAAAGGCAGCTGTGGCCATGAAGCCACTGGACACTGCAGCACCCGCCCCTCACCAAAGGTGCACCTGAGTGGAATTCAGGATGGAGAAAAACAGGATATTGGCACTAGATCCTGAAGGTGCATGTCAAAGGACTGATTTCAATAAGCCCAGACTCTTGCATCTCCCCACACAGAGGAAAAAGCCCTAAAATCATTAACTTGAGATGTCTGTATTTTGTGATTAGCAGTCATCTTTTGATGTTTGACTACTTTTTTTTTTTTTCTCCAGCAAAAACTCCTGTATATCCTGGCTCCTCCCTCACCTCTTTGGAACAGTCCCTCCGAGCTACCCGAGAGGCTGCCTCCCGGGCTGTAATCCTCAGTAAGGTCTCCAGGTAAAACACAATTCTCAACTTTCAGGTGGTGCATATTTTTCTTTAGTGGACAGGTGAGTGACCTGGAAATGTGCACAGGTCCAGGCGTGCGTCGCAATCAGAAAAGCTAGTCTGTGGGTCAAACAACAACTGTATGTTGGAGGGCTGGGATGCTGCATATTCCAAACAGGTGTTGGTCAGCCAGAGGCAGTGCGGTGAGGGTGCGAGAGAGGACCTGGGCTCTGCAGCCAGAGACTCTGCTGAGCTGTGAAACCTTGGGGAGTGACACCTGCCTTCAGACTTACCTTTAGTGACGTGAGAAAAAATAGCAAAACCCTGCAGGGGTGAAACTGAGTGCCCCTAAAACCGACTTCCTCTGCCGAGTTTCTGATTAACCTCTCCATCCAAAACTATTCCCTTTCTCGTCCCACACCTGTTCCCCTCAAGATTGATGAATATCAAAGAAAAGGGGGCTTTGAAACTGAGTGGGACCCTGTGGGGCCCTATCGGGCACAAAAGCTTTTCCGTGTCCCCCATTTCTTGTTTGTGGGAGAAAGGCTTCAGCCTCCTAAATCTTCCCGAGAGCCAAAGGGCAGATTCAAACAGTTACTAATTAGGGAAGGGAGGGAAGGCAGAAACAAAGGAAAAGCAGTCAAGAAACAATGGTGCAGCCATAAAGCAGAGTCCCAGCTCCTCCTCAAGGGATTTACTTAACAATCTGATACAAATCTCTGAGTTCTTCTGCTGGACCTGGGGGTCCCACCCAGGGGGAGGATGGTGACTTCAGGTCTGCACAAGGAGACCCCAGACTGGAGGGAACCAGAAGGCTGATGCCTGAGATTCCTGGAGCACCATCGTGTTACCTCCCCACCAACCAATCAGAGGAAAGTCACAAACCCTGCACTCCCCCCCACCCCGCAACCAATTTTGCCTTTAAAAACTCCTCCCTGAAAACCATCAGGGAGTTTGGGTCTTTTGAGCACAAGCAGCCCATTCTCCTTGCTTGGCCCTTGCAATAAACCTTTCACTGCTCCAAACTGTTTGGTTTGTTTAGCCTCACTGTGCATTGGGCACACGAACTTGGGTTCGACAACAGGGTCGTGATACCAGCGTGGCACCTGGCATTTGCTCACAAACTGTTACTTTCCTTTTCTCCTTTCTTCCCTCCTACTATGTGCCAGGCCCCATGCTAAGAGCCAAGGGTCTGGATCAGTAAGGTACAGCACCTGCCCTCAGGAAGCCCAGGCCAGCCAAGGAGACACATGCACAACTACTAAGAGAATGGGACAGCGCTTTATTAGTGTGACGACTGTGAAAATAATAAAAATGATGATGATGTTTGCCCAGCACTGACAATGTGCCAGGCCCTCTCCACGGAGCATCTCACTTCACTCTCACAACCATCCTGAGAGGTGGATGCTGGTATAACCACCATTCCACCCAGGAAGAAGCAGAGGCTCAGAGCCCAGAGGCAGACAGTGAGGGAGCCTGCAGAGCTAGGGTGATGGGAGGGCACAAAAGCAATGGCTGGATCTGAAGGGGTCAGAGAAAGCCTCAGGGAGGAGGTGACGACGCCCGGGGCTTTGAAGGATGCACCGGGAGCAGGCAGAGGGAGCAGCAAGCACAAAGGGGTGTGGGTGGAGGGCTGGGGACTTTGTGAGTTGAGAGACACTCACCCCTGATTAACACCATCAGGACCCACTGTGTTCAGGGCTGCCAACTGGACAGGGCTCTACTCTCAACAGAGAGATGGAGTTGGCAGGCTTGAGAAGAGATTATTTCACCCCTGCAGTTTACAGAAATGCAAGCAGCTAATACTAGGTCATTAGTAATAGTAATCACAGCCGATCAGGGCTGTTGCCGTCTCTTTATCAAAAAAAGAAAAGAAAAAAGAAAAGAAAAGAAAAAAGGAATACTGAGGGTATTAACTCAAATGGCAGACATTCTTCATTCAATCCTACTTTTAGAGCTTCTTCAGCTTTGGTTCAGGTATCAGGGGCTCAGGGCAGTTCATCTCAGCTTTCCTATCACTTCACTGGGGTCCTTGGGTGAGTCCTAGTCTCCACCTCCCCTCTCTGGGCCTCAGTCTCCTGTATAAAATGAAGGGGATGGGCTAGAACAGAGGGTTTTAATGTGTGGTTTCCAATCCAGTGGCCACCTCAGACCTATAGGGTCACAAACTCTGGGGATGGGGCCCAGCCTTCAATGCTTTAACAAGTCTTCCAGGGGATTCTGATGAGAGCCCTGGGCCACAAGAGCCCCAGGGTAAGGACTGTTCCTGCAGTAAAACTTGCTCTGTGCGCGAAGGTATTAAGGGTTAGTAACTCTTTGGACTGAGTTATCTCCTGCCCACGACAGGCAACCTTTCAGGGTAAGAAAAGAAACTGTTTTCTTTGACCATCTAAAGCCCAGAGTCCAGATGAGCTTTTCTAGAGAGGCTCAGACACATGTGGCTGACTGTGAAGGCCAGAATTTTTTGGGCGGGGAGGGGTAGGAAGTCTCAAACTTGGCATGTGATGAAAGCAGTGGTATCTGCAGCTAGAGAAATAAAGATGAGAGACAAGCCGCCTTCTCTTTTCAGCTCCAAAACAATGACTCACCTGTGCATATGTGTGTGTGTGTGTGTGTGTGTGTGTGTGTGTAGTCAGTGGGGCAGGGTGGTGGTCCTGAGAGGTGCAGCTTCCCCTCTCTCGTCCAGGAGCTTCCTGGTGTGTAAATTCTCTACTGACAGCCTCCTCTTGAAGACATTTCATTACAAAACCTCAGAAGAGCCACAAACGGCCACGGGGGCGATTTCAACAGAGCTGGGTCAACAGACTTAAGCGAGGTTTGGCTTCTAAGACAGTAAGAATGGAAAGAATATCTTGTCTGAAAGATCCAATTTTCCCAGTTTGAACTTAAGGCTAAAAACCATCCAAAAGTTGGAGAGAGTTTCACAGTACTGCCCTGGGTTTCTTCATGCAAGGAGGCACACCCAGACTGCCCTGGAGAAGTGTTAGCTGTTTGGGCCATGGCCTGTGGGTCCTCTCTGCGTTGGTGGGCAAAAATGAGTGCCTATGAGACCAAACGTCCAAGCCATTTTCAGGAATTCCGGACCCTCACTTGGCGGTGTCTCAGTAACAATAATAAATATTACCACTTTCTTTTATATAGCATCGGCCACGTGCCAGGCGCTAAGTCCTTTACATTTATTAACGAGTTTAACCTACACAACAACCCCACGGAGGTAGGGATCATTATCATCCCCTAATCACAGGTGAGGAATCCTCCCTACAGAGGCAACGTCACAGAACTAATAAGTCTCCCGTCAATAGGGGGCGAGAGATTCAGGAGACCTGGGCTCTGAGTGAGCCTGTGTCTCGGCCACAGGGCTTGGCCGTCCCCTCTACTGAGAAATGAGGGAGACCGAATCAGGTGGTTTCTAAGATCACTTCCAGCTCAGAGTCTGCGACTCCATGCGGTCCATCTGATGCCGGTTGGTGAGGGCGGCCAAGGCCGGCACGTCCTGAGGCTTTGGCCTGGCTTCCTCATGGAGCGGGTTCCTCAGCGTCTAGCCCCGGCCCGGGGGAGGCAGGGCTCCCTGTCCCCCTCCCCGCAAGACGCCCACCCAGCCGCCAAGCCCTTATCTCCCGGTCCTGGAGAATGGGCTTCCAGCCCTTCTCAGGTATCCGTGTCCGCAGCGCCGAGTGAGCAAGGAATGAGACGGCAAGGGCCCAGGAGGCGCGACCCGCGCTGGGTAGGCGACGAGAGAAACATTCGAGGGGCCCACGGACTGCAAAACCACGCAGTCCCTTTAACCCCCCAAACTTTCTCCCTGGATTAGCGACCCTAGCAGCCGCACATTGGCTGAATCGCGGCCGCCCGGA
The DNA here is from genome assembly GCF_009873245.2 of Balaenoptera musculus. Lineage (NCBI taxonomy): Eukaryota > Metazoa > Chordata > Mammalia > Artiodactyla > Balaenopteridae > Balaenoptera > Balaenoptera musculus. The sequence continues at coordinate 92,086,006 of NC_045794.1, read as the reverse complement.
CCCGCCTTCTCTCTTTACCTATTGGTTGCTGTAGGCATCCATCACAAGCCGAGGCTTCTTAGTGGACCGCGGTTTTTGTCAATCAAAGCAGGCGGGAGGCTGGGCGGGGCCAGGTCAGGGAGAGACACTCCAGCCTCGTTCCTCTCCCTACCTCCCTCAGGTGTGTAACTGGGGACCTGGAGGCGCGCCTGGGGGCCGGGGCCGGGCGCGGAACCCTGCGCTGGGGCTGGGCCGAGCCCCGGCGACTTACCGATGCGCTGTCCCACTGGAGAGCTGAACGGGTTCCCCAGGAGAAAGTCCATCGCCACGGCTGCCGCTGCCACTGCCACCAAGCCGGGGAATCAGCTGACAGCAACCGCCAGCGCCGGACCCGTCACGTGATGCGCCGGACGGTCCTCGAGGAGGCGCGGCTGGGGCGGGGCGGAGGGAGGCTGGAGCCGGCCGCAGGCCCCGCCCCTGACGTGGAGGGTCGGCGCCTCGAGGCGGAGGGCGATGACCTCACTGCGGTTTACTCGGCGTCGGTGGGCGTCACGCACGATGCCGGGCGTTCCTGGGGCGCTTGGGTCTAAGCCACGCCCTCCACGTCTTTTTAAGGATTTAGGGGCGTTGTCTTTGATCTGTACACACCCAGAAAACCCAGTCTTAGACCAGGGAAATGACTTGGGTAAGGTTACCCAGCAAGCTGAGACTCCAGGTCTCGCTCTTAGTTTTAGCCTCTAGGACCTCAGAATGACTACACACCCACTGCTGGGTTTGACAGCCTCCCTGGCCTGTTGTCTCCCTGCCCAGAGAAGACTCTTCCTATTTGAGATCGAGGTCTCCCGGCTGCAAAATGTATCCTGTTTGCAGCCCAGATTCCCTTACCTCAAAATAGGAGGGAAGGGCCAAGGGTTTTGCAACACCTTGACACTGAGCCAACTCTGAATTGCAGCTAGGGACGGGCTAGAGCCCAGGGTGGGAGAAAGCACACAGATGTCACGAGTGGGTCCTGGGACCCATCTCAGCCATTCATTTACTGTGTGATTCAAACAGCGGGCTTCCATTTTCTCTGGATTCTGGAATTAGGTCAAGGACCTTTCTTTTTTTTAGGTCACTGGCTCCTTTGAGAAAGCGTAGAAAGCAGCGGAGCCTTTCTGAAGAAAAAAGGCGGAGATACAATTTGACCTCAGGGAGTTGCTGGGGTCCCTGAGGTGCAGCAGTGGACCCCAAGCTAAGAATTAAGAATCTCAAAGGCTCTTCCCAGCCTTGTAATTCTAATATCTTCTTCAGCCTTCCCGTGTGCTGTGTTTCAGCTATGTCATCTACTCATTAGATACCAATACTAGATCTATTGGTTATGTTTTTTTGCTTCTAATGACATGCACTCCAAAAGATACAATAACCACGGCTTTGGTAGTTTGGGTTACTGCAGGATGCTTTAGTATTTTTTGGGCATGATATTTGTGAATTTTAAATTTGAAAGGCTAGTAAACTGCAGAAATTTAGGACGATAGAAAACCTGAATTAGAACTTAATCACTTCCGTTAATCTGAGCATAGGGGCTGACATCTTTACCATACAACATAAAAGCTTTATGGAAGTCATGTACTTCTGTGCTTTGAACTGTTTTAATAATGCTCATGAGACCTGTTAATACATGCCCATACCCCCCAGTAGTCTAGGTGCTCCTTGAGGGCTGGGATGCTACGTCCATTTCTCTCACTGTTGTCCAGCACAATGACTTAACGCATGAAAATCTAAATCAATCTACCTTTCTGTAACGGTATTTGGACTATAAGGGGGGGATGTACACTTAAGATGATCTTCATGTCAGGTACCTTCCATGTTTTTCTTCATTTAAACATATTGCTTGGTTGTATGGAATATATTTAGCATGATTTTCCATTGGATTCTTCCATTAACAACCTTTAACATCCCCATGTTGGGTGGTGATTTAACCAGAAGTTCTTGCCTTCTTGCACCACTCTGGTTTAAAGTGATTATGGGCAGATCTTGGCTTTCTGCCAAGAATAAAACAGCCATAAGTTTTATCCTTCATGGTAAGAAACCATATACCCCCAAACAGGGAGTGAAATCATAGCTCTATGTAAACAGAAAGCTATTTAGCTATTATATTAGAAATGGAAGTGTGTGGATTTTGTCAGTACAATAGATAGGAATGTAAATTGCAAACATTAAGTGTAGTACAGAACTAATTAAAACTATGTGTTCAAAGTGTTTCCTAACAGGAACAAACTCATTTAGTAAAAAGTCTGTTTAATTTTTCCTTTTAAGTGTTTTAGCAATATCAATATCAAAATGCCAGACGCAAGAGGGAGGAGATATGGGGATACATGTATATGTATAGCTGATTCCCTTTGTTATAAAGCAGAAACTAACACACCATTGAAAAGCAATTATACTCCAATAAAGATGTTAAAAATAAAAAAAAAAAATCAAATGCCTTCCTAAGGATAAAAATGTTTAAGTTCTTCAAAATTGACATATTGCATAAATGTAACAATAATTATATCCTTTAAGTACTTTTAGACAAAAAAATCAAGATACTTTGCCTCCAAAGCTTAAAGATAACAGGATGACAAGAAAAGTGAGGTCTGTATAGTAAAATCCAGCTAGGACAAAAGGACATTTGAACAATGAAAAGGTCTGACAGTTTTCCTACAATCACATTTGCTCAGGACTGCAGATAATGGAGAAGGATTCTGATGAATTACATACACAATTTAACTTTGAAAGTGGCTTGGGGTTGAAGAGAGCCTCAGCTTTGGGGTCAGCTGTACCAGTGTGTTTATTCTGGCTTTGCCATTTACGTAGCTGTATAAACTCAGGAAAAGTACTTTTCTGCATCTGTCTCCTCATTTGTAAAGGGGGATAATATTCATAAGGCCTTGGGGAGGATTAAGTGCGATAAAATATGCCAATCACTCTAGTCATTCAGTAATATAGCGGTCTCTTTTTTGCTGCCTCTCCATAAGAAGTGAGCCTTTCAACCAATCATAGTATTTTGCTATTTATGACTATTAACAACCTTGTGTGTGAACTGAAAATTTTACTTTGAAAGGTCTAATCTCATATATTGAATGTTCACAATACTACTAAACTTCATGTCAGGCTGGCTGGCTTCAAGGCTTGGAGACAGGGAAGTGACTTTAACACTATTTTACAGATGAGACTGCAGATGCCTATAAAGATTAAGTGACCTATCCAATCCAGTATCACTCAGTAAGGACAGTACTGAAACACATGGTTTAGCACAAGATTTGGATGTGATTCTTATACAAGACTGATAGGTATTTCTTGAGTTAGGCCAACAATGTAACGTACAGACAATTTCATTTGCCAAAGAATAGAGCTACGCTTATCAGAGCCACTGGCTTTGCAGTTTGCAAGAGAGAAGATGAGAGTCCGCAATGTAAAAGTTACTAGAAACAGAGCAAGATGTTTGTTAGGAAGATGGCTATGATCAGAAACTTGACCTCTATTCCAAATGGATTTTTTTTTTTTAAAGAAAATTATGGTAGGATATAGTGTGAAAGGTTTAAAATTTCGTAGCAACTTTCGTTAGCAACAGGGAAAAGATAGCTGACACTGGACTACAAATATTAAAAATGTGATTTTTAATAATATAAGTACAAAATTTTATTTCTTTATACAACTATAATGGGATTTGGATCAAACAGCTAGAATTTATTTAAAAAACAAAATAAAACAATGATATAAAAACTGCAAGAAGGTCTGAATCCAAAGTTTTTCCTCTAATAGTACCAAATACCACAAGGAACCGATTATTATACAAATGTGTACAAATTTTAAATACAAATACAATAGGTTTGGATTTTAAAGGAAAACAAACAAACAAAAAGCAGGTCCTCGTCAGGACTTCATTAATGTGTACAAATGACGATGGTAGGATTGACTTCTTTCTGTACTAATCCACGTCTCCGAGGCCCTTCCTTGATACCCTGTGTCAAACAGAAAACTGACATGGGTACAGAGGAGGCGTGGGATAGGTGCTAACACACAAAATTAAACCAGGATTTCTGCTCTTCGTGATTTTGGTTCCCAAGCATTCCTGTTTCCTTCTGTTTCCCAGTTAAATTTCAAGACTGCTCTGAGGTGAGAAAGGCATTCAGCAGCCAGAATACCTTTAAGAAACACAGCCCTGTGACCACACTGGTGGGAAAAAAGGAAAGAATTAAATAGGATGCAGCAGAATTAAATAGGCTGGCGGCACTGTCCTCAAAGATCTACTTTGATGCTGCAGTGCTCTGTCCAGGCCAAGGGAAGAAAGCAGTCACCTCAGAGCTTGGTTTTGACATGGACTCTCAAACTGAATTTAAAAACAACGCTGAAGTGCTCAACTGTTTTCTTTGGAACTGGGAAGCAAAAGCCTTGTTCTTTGGAAATAAGGGCAGCTGGGAATGGTAACATTCCTTTTTATTTACTTTCTTGACATTATTCATTTGTAAAGAACTAGAATCCCAACATAATGATTCCTTTTTGAGGCACGATACCTTAAAGTGTAGATGATTTGGAGTTTGCAGAGGAGACCAGAGGAAGGAAGGGAGGCAGAAATGACAAATCTGTATCTTCCACATGCTGTTGCTGGTGGAGGCTCTTGTTTTTAAATTATATATACAGAAATTTACAGGATAAATTAAAATCTAAGAGAGTTTAAAGAGTTAAATACACATAATTAAAACACACATTCACACACGCACATAAATAACCCTACATGAGAACAGAGTACTTTTTTCGCAATTCGCTTACGTGTGGAATGCAGAACCCTGTGTATCTGCCCAGCAGGGGAGCCAATGAGATGAACCCAGGAATCAGCCTGGGCAAAGCTCACCTTCCACACCCGCCAAGCAGCTAAGCAGCAGAACTGTGAGCTAAGCTGACGCTGCCAATGGAAGATACCAGCTCTTAGTTCTGCAGACCAAATGCTCTGGGTCAGCTCACGATATAGGCCATTCAACTGGTGGCACTGACAGCTTTACCCTCTCCAGGGCTCACAAATCTCCTTGGCTCCGGCTGAGGCTGCCAATGGTACCAATGATTACAGTAAGTTTTGAGACATGGACACTGGTAGAGCAGGAATTGGAATGAACCCCCTACTAAGTTCACTTAAGCCATCGCAATAACTTTCAGATGGGAACGATGTTATCACTTCCCACCTAGGTCACTTCAAGTTGAAAAGCTTTGTACTTTCAGTTAACTGACATCTTCCCATAATCTTTCCCATTACATTTCAGACTGTAAGACAGGTAAGGCAAATGGTCAGTGATGGGTCTGGAGGTACAACTGAGTTTGGAAAAAAATCACATTTTAGCTGACCTTAAAGCGATGCACTTGGCATCCAGAACAAGCCCCCAGCCCCCAAGTTACACTGATTTTTAAGGCAGATTTATCCACCACAGTAGAAGAAAGAATCCCAAGCCCACATTCATGCCAAGGTTTCCTCTTGGCTAAACCTTTGCCATTTCATAAAATTATTAAAAGCAAAGTACTTACAGTCCTATGTATATATTATACATTAGATATATATATATATATGCATATATATAAAAATTTAATAGCTACACCCCAAGGCCAGTGAAGGGGTCTGGAACAGTCACGTACACAAGCCAGCAGCAGGCGGGATAAGCGTTCTGTCCCAGGAGTCTCTGCTGTCACAGTCCAGGCATGATGTAAGCAATGTTGTCTAGTGTGTTTGACTGCAAAACAAAGGAAAAAGGTTCAGCTGAAGAGTATTTTACCTTAGTTCCCTGAGACATATTTCTTTGTTCAAGGGAGAGAGATGAGAAAGAAAATCTAGAGTTAGAGAAAACAGGGAGAGAGAAGATGTCACGCCGTTGTCCGTTATGCTGGGAGCTTTTCTGCTGACTTCTCCCACTAATCCTAGTAAACTAGAGGCAGGAGACTCCTGCACTTTCTTTGTCTCTGGAAGAGCAAATAGGCAACACAGGAGTTGCAGTACCTTAAGGGCTACAACGCTTCTCTCCAAAGGAGAGAAATCTTAGGAAATGGCGTGTTTGCTATTTCACTGAAAGCCTGGCATGCATTCAACACTCAGTGTCAGGTTCCATGGGCCGACAGCCTATGGCAACACTATATCCAGGAAGCTTTATGAGCTTGTGCTTGATAGGGCTCATTAAAGCAGGGCCTCTCTGGCTCCCAAGGGGTCTGGCCCCCAAAATCCCAGGAAACAAGGAAACTCACCAAGACCTGTTTGGGACAGCCATTCAACTCAGGTAGTTGTGTGGTCAGACACGCCAAGGGGCCAAGCGCACAGATGATGGAATCCAGAAGCACTGACAAACTGCCGGACACAGCCACCATGCCCTGAAAAGGAGAGCGTGACAGGAGAGGACTGCAGCTTGAATCACACTCATGAGGCTCCCTCCAGGTTCTGGGCGAGTTCCTTGCACGGTTCTTTAAGTCTTGGGCAGTTCTATGAAACTTGTGGCAGAAATGGAAGGTCTCTGCTTTGATAAGAATACATTCCCAGGTTTCCTTTCTATATTCCTAATCCACTGTACCCTCTGTGAGACCTTAGGTTAGTCACTTAGGAACAGTAGGAAAAAACCCCAAAAAACCTATACTGAAAAATCTTAAAAAATGCCTCATCTATTCTGGACACCTGCTGGGAAGATTTGTGGAGATCATGTATGCAAAAGTATTTTTCTTATGAACTCCACAAATATAGCTCAAATGTGATAACCATGAGAATTCTACATGTTAACATATAACACAAACACACACACACTTCTCTACATATGTGGCTGTTTTGATAGTGGATGATACCACTTTTCTGTTCTTTTTAAAACTTAACTTCTTACAAAATGCATATTGTTTATATCTCTGTGATTCAAAGAGATAACAAATAAGATTGCTTGCTACAAATAATGCTGCCCAGCTCTTGTATAATCTGCTTCAACCAGAAGTACTGTGAGGATATGTCACCTAGGAAGGCAGCACAGAAGCGTCCTTCAGAGAATGAGCTCTGGGCTCGAGATGGCGGGGTCGAGAACCTGGCTATCCCGCTCACCGAGAGGCGCAAGCGGCTTTCTATGCTGTGCCTGAAAAACACAGTACTGACAGCGTCTGTAGCATGGAGCGGACTAAGTGAGACAACAGACATATAGTACATAGTACCTGGGGTGGTGCCTGGCACCTGGGAAGTGCTCAGAGAGTATCAATAATGATTACTACTATTACCAACATCTTCATCTCCAAAACTGCCTTTCTGGCTGCCTGCTAGGGCTTTCATTTTGGATATTTCTCAATCTCAACATACGGTAAAGAGAAATAACCTACCCTTCCTCCTAGCATCCCTTCATCTGCTAAAATCACCACCATTCACACACCTGCCCAGTCTCAAGGCCTTGCCACCGTTGAGTTTTCTTTCCCTTCATTCTCCTTGTCCAATGTCTGCCCCCACTTCCAAGGCAGGCAGCAAAGGGTTACAAGCATGGACCCTGAGGTCATGCCACCAAACTCAAGGCCCTGTTTCAGCACTTACGGGCTAAACTCTAGAGAAAGTTCCTTAACCTAAGTCTGTTTTTCCTTCTCTAAAATAAGGGAACACAAATTTTGTTTCACAAAGTTGCAGTGTGCATTAAAGGAAAGGATCCATGTACAGCACTCTGAACCAAAGCTGCCTGAGTGAGCATTCAACGGAAGACAGCAATTAGTAATATTATTCCATACTTTTGCCCTACAGTTAATGATAGCTAATATTTTATGTCTGACTCTCCCAATAAGCAACCTGAGAGCAGGAACCAAGTCATACTCATTTTTATACCCTTCCAATAACTACTGGGGTTCTGCACAGAGTAAGCTCTCAATAAATATTTGTTAAATTAAATTCAAATCTTTGTCATGTCTAGACTAGATTATTATTATAACTTTTCCCTAATTCTGGTCTCTTTTCACTCCCAATCTAAAATAGAAGATTAAAAAAAATTAAAATAAAATAAAATAAAATAGAAGATATTCTCAGTGAAAACCAAATGAGAGCTCTGATCATTCCTCCCTACTCAAAAAATTCCGGTAGTTCCTGAGCAGTCATTTCCCTCTGTAGTTTGGACTATGCCCTTAATATTCAGCCTTCCTCTACCTTATGCATTGGCTGTTCTAGTTTTTCATCATTTTAGCAATAAACCCCTTTGGAAATAAAACATAAAGTGGAACCCCAATATATAAAACAGCTAAAAGATCTGGTTAAAGTGAGAATGGGGGGTCTAGAGCCCCACTGGGTCTCTTTTGACCCATCTCTGCAGAAAACCCCAGGGCCGAGAAGCAGATGTTCTCTTGGTTTACGATGTCTCTCTCCAACATCTCCGTGATACCAAGTCCTGCTTATCCTTCCAGGTCCTGCTGGAACCCCACCTCCCCTTCACAGAGCCTCTCCTGACCCCCTAACTCTCTGCTCTCGAGCGCTGCTTTAACTGCTTCAGGTGGCACAAAGCCGCAGAATGAGAGCAGGCTGAGAAGTGGGGCAAGCTGCGCTCAGTCACAGCGAGTTGCATAAACTTGTAATAACGGTCACTTAATTTCATTAGGTTTCAGGTATTCAATCTTTAAATGAGCAAACTGTGTAAGTCAGTGTTCCTTAAAGTGTAGTACGTTTACTAATTTCAGGTGGCGTAGAGGTGAACATTAATTATTTGATATACATCCATTTTGAAGTACATTAGAAAAAAGATTAGAGTATCTCACTTGTGATATTGAGGACATCATTGTGAAAGCATGGATAAATTTATTTAAATAAAAATATAAATAAATCAGGAGCTTGGGATGAACACACACACACACACTACTATATATGACAGATAACCAACAAGGACCTACTGTATAGCACAGGGAACTCTACTCAATATTCTGGGATAACCTATATGAGAAAAGAATCTAAAAATGAATATACGTATATGTGTAACTGAATCACTTTGCTGTGCACCTGAAACTAACACAACATTGTAAATCAACTATACCCCAATAAAATTAAAATTAAAAAAATACAAAGTAAATAACAGTATAAAGTGTTATGTGGAAATGGCCGAATTGTGAAGATACACCCAAATGATTAAAGTCTGGGAAAAAGTGGAGTATGGGGGAATGGGGAATTACTGCTGATGTATATGGGGTCTCTTTCGGGGGTAATGAAAATGATCTGGAATAGACAGTAGTAATGGAGCCACAAATCTGTGAATATACTAAAAGCCACTAAATTCTACATTTTAAAAGGGTAAACTTTATGGTATGTGAATTATATCGTAATAAGACTGTTCCTTATGTTAAAAAAAAAGGGGACTAGAGATTCTGCAACATTCTTTCCCTTTTCTGGTCAATATGTACATGTAACTCTCCCACAGCAACTGCTCACAGAAGCTGGCTTGTTTTATTTGCTAATTATTAATCTATTCTATCTTTCCAATTAGACTGTAAGTTTCCTGAGGATACGAAATCATCATAATTTCTACTCCCCCCAGTTTTTGGAATAATGCGTAAGTACTCAACAAGTATTTGCTAAAGTCAATGGAAACGTCAGGGAAAATCTGGAATATGGAAGGTGAAAAAAACAAATCATTTAAAATTTTAACTTTTTAGGAAACGTAAGAATGTCTAAATATGAAAAATAAATAAGGATCCCAGAATATTTTATTCTGGAAATATCTATATCCATTCAAATATCTGGGCCTACAGGAAAGTAGCTGTTTTGACACCTACTAAATTTTGAGAAACTAGCCAAAGAACTTAGACAAAGCTTCATCTCTTGCGGCCTTTGGCATTTTATTTGTTGAATAATAATTCAACTTCCACATAAAAGCAAGTGAGGAGTTTTATATCCCTACACCGATTTCTCAGCTTAAAGATGCCTTTAGTAATTCAGACTGATTTCTTTGCTGAAATGTCCTATTAGGACCCAGTGGAAAACTGAAATACTACACTACTTACTGAGTTAGCCGGGAGAAATATGATTAGAAATTGAATATGGTAATAGAAATGGAACATGACAGCTTTGCAGGTTAAGCGATTTTGAAATTGAAGCTTAAAAGGACACAGATCTCCTTAGGGTACACAGCACAGTATGATTCAAGTGCAGAGTAATGAAGAGCTTGAGAGCCTCAATCTCCCAGTTGCTACCTACTTTCAAAGCAGTAGAGGAACACTTAATCCCCTGTACAATCTAATCTGTCTATTGAAAACCTTGCTGGAAATGCATAGAAAAATCCAAACTCTCTTAGAAATAAAAATGATCAAAGCTTCCATGGGATTTGTACTCATTTTTCCCATTGCATTTTTAAAAAATAAAAATGAGTTACAGGATTATATGTCAATTGTATCTCTGTAAAACTGGGGAAAAAAACGTTACAGGGTAGTCTAATTTCCTTTTGTGCCATTGTTTCAATAGGATGGTATTAGTGTAAACTTTGAGAGCCAGTAGGTAGATTCCAAATCTCTAGACGTTTCTATCACCATCTCTCTTCTTTATCACCATATCCTGAGCACCTGGCATAACCCAGCATACAGCAGTTGCTCAATGAATGTATGTGGAATGAGCAAGTGGATTCAAATCACGTAAGCAACTGGAGTCATGCTGCTGGCAGGACCCTCACCTCGGTTTCCTGCAGGCGGTGTCCAATGAGGCTCAGGGACTCTCCCAACAGCTGGAGATGAGCAGCCACGTCGATGGGCTCTGTCTCAGGGGCTTTGGCTGGTGAGGCGGGTAGCAGCATGGTGGTGGGTGGGGATTTCTTTTGGGGTGACAGTACTCCTGCAGGGGAAGCTGAGAACAGAGGCAAAATAGAGAGAGAAAGCTTGCCAATGTTCTTCCAGATTTTCCCTTTTTATGAGCTCTACCAGGCATTAACAAAATTATGGACTGTGGGCCAAATCTGGCTCATGACTTGTTTTTGTATTGGCCTGTGAGCTAAGAATGATTTTAGATTTTTAAATGGCTGTTGTAGAAAAAACAAAGAGGAATACATGACAGAGAATGCATATGGCCCTCAGACTTAAAATATTCACTCTCAGGGACTTCCCTGGTGGCAGAGTGGTTAAGACTCCAAGCTCATGCAGGGGGTCCGGGTTCGATCCCTGGTCAGGGAACTAGATCCCACGTGCATGCCACAACTAAGAGTTCGCATGCCGCAACTAAGGAGCCCAAGAGCTGCAACTAAGACCCAGTGCAACCGAATAAATAAATAAATAAATAAATAAATAAAATATTAAATAAAAAACAAAAAATAAAATATTTACTCTCTGGCCCTTTACAGGAAAGCTTGCTGACTTATGACTTAACATTTTCTAAATTTTTTTGGCAACCCTTAATATTCAGTAATAATATCTGGATATCAAGATCTGCTTCTAATATAGGCTATTCTCCCCATTTCTTAGTGAGGAAGCAAAATTCACAGTGCTCTAGGGAAAAGAATGAAAAGAGGAGAGGGGTGTGGTCACTACCTTTCACCTTCATGGAACCTTCTGAGCTGGATGCTTTTCTTTTCACAGTTGTAGCTTCTGCTTTGTTCTGTTTGTGTTGCAGATATTGAGCTTTTTGCTTCCAAATCTGCAATCAGATCAAGGCAAACAAATTTAAAAGGGCAAAAAAGTAAAAGGGAAAGCAGTCATGGAAGAGGAGAATGAAGAAAAGAAAGGGAACAGTGGAGGGGAGCAGACAGAGGGTTAATGTTAACTTTTAAGCGGAGGGTCAGTGAACAGGCTTCAGGTAGCGGTGACAATAGTATCTTAGGAGAGGACCACGAACACCCCCCAGTGCTAATGGTCACATCACAGCATTGATTCTGCGATCACTCTAAAATTGAAATGTAAAATCACAGAGGAAACATCTGGCTCATCCTAATGTCCATGTGGTTTAAACATTTCTTCTAACCTGCCAGTTGGAAACACCAATACTAGGATAACAATGACACGGAAAACAGAAACTGAAGATAATTGACCTGGGTGAAAAATATATGTTGTTTCACCCAGATGAGCTGTACCTTAAAAAAGCAAGATGGTAATTCTAATGCCTAGACTACCTTCATCTCATCTAACTGGAAAGTGACTGTGATTCAAATATGACTGTTTATCGTTGTCTTATTAGCTTTTTGACAGGAAGGTTTATTATTTGGTAATGGTTGATGAGGATGATGACCTGGAACCTACTTACCTAGTAAACATTGTCCCATGTCTTTATTATTTGCTGGGACTATCAGGTGCACCACTTTCCTCAGTTCTCAGACCACAGCTGACTAGTAGGTGTTTGTGGTCAAGGCCTCTGACTTTAGATTCTCTTTTAACACGACTCATTGCCCAAGTTAGGTCATCTTTTGGCTCAAATGTCAGGTTGTTGGGAAAAAATTAGATGAGGTTAGAAGACAGCCTCCCTGCAGCTAAATCCTCATGTCGAGTGAACTGGCACCAACTACTTTATTGCCCTCTGCTAAACCATTTTCCACTGATTTGTAATTTTTTTTTTCTATGTTCAGTGTTGTTTGGGATGGTGTATAGGAGGATTACACATTTTGGAAGGCATAAAGCAATGAAAAATGTGTCCGTAATAAACTGTACTTACCAGTTTGTCTTTCTCTGGCAATTGCTTCCACACCTCAGCCAGTTTTTTGCTCAGTTCCCCAAAATCTAGCATAAAAGAGTAAAAAAAAATAAAAAACAAAAACAACCCAAAACAATAAAGGTTTAACCATAAACAAAACAGACGATTGATAGGAGCAACAACTAGGAAAAGGGTCTTGAAGATCAGATTTAAATAGCACAAGAGTCTTTCAGAAAACCAAACCAAACCCCGTCACTTTCCTTGATTCTTTTCTGGAAGGAAGGGGCTGTTTTGGTGGCCTTGAGACAGGCTCAAATTCTCACATGTCTACTCTCTAAGGATTTATTCCTTAAGCATCTTTCTGGTGTCTTTTAATTTGATCCCACGGAACAGGGCTTATCTACTTAAGTTAGAGAAAATATGTTATGGAGAATTTGACTGATTAAGAGATGTTAGAGTTTTACCGAATTTCTGAGAGCTCAGAGACAAACTTCCCTAGAGCAGCTCGGAAGCGATCTTCCAGACGTGTAATGCTGTGCTTCCACATGTAGAGCGAGGTCATGCTTTATAAAGCACATCTGTGTCTTTCACGGTGCTTCAGTGTGCCTCACAACAACCCTGGTGAGCAGGTTGGGACGCTAGTTCACACATTGGGCAAATGAGATGTGCAGAGGGCACGTGACTTGTCTAAGGCCTGAGGTGTAGTGTGCTTCTCACCTCCCTAACTTCCGTATAGAGACAAATATGAACAATATAGTATGTCATCTCACTCCGACTCTACACTGAGGGCAGTTTAAGGAAAAGGTCAACTGTAGAATCTTGGAAAGAAACAACTGCGTATTTATGTACTGTGCTTTATGGACGGGGTGAACTAAGACAAAATCTACAGTGACTTGCACAACTGAGGAAAGAAATGAGATTTGTGTTCTTTTCATACTATGGGAATAAGTTTGCCTGCTGACTGGATTAACTGCACTGCTTCAGGGACACAAATGGAAAGTAAAATCACTAAAGTTGAGAAATGTTCTTACCTATGCCTGGATGGTCAGCCACAATGGTTACACGATACTCCTTACAGAACACCTGGTAGGCCGACATGTTCTTCTTTTTTGGCTAGTACCACATAAAAATAGTACAGGGTAAGACTTAATTAGAACACAGGTTGAGCAACCTTGCATCTATGGGAACAAAACAAAAAAGATACCTGCACTTTTTCATCAAGAGTTCTAAATTACTAACCAGCTTTCCTAAACACGATAATTAATTTTTAATCCATGTTACTTATGACTCAGAGATGAGTATCAGTTTTATTTTAGAAGGTAAAAACCACATGCTAAATTAATTTTAGATTTTTCAGGTTGTTGCAGCTACTTGATAATTACTTGTAAAGCTCTTCACCCTTCCTACAAATGTTACGTATTTCAGTTAGAATTAAGTGCTAAGAAAATCTTTACCTCTCCTGGGGTGTCTAGTTTTCATCTTCTTTGAAAATAAGAACCACATAATTTCCCTTTGCTTTGGGGCCAGAAAATCAAGAGCTAAATTTGTGTTCATATTGTTCCTCTGGTTTTGATTTCTAATCTTAAAATTTTCCTGATCCTGCTTTGACTGTCACTTGTAGTTTATCGTTATTTTATTATTCACATTCTTGTGGTCCAAGGTGAGAAGTAAATAAATAACTGAAGACAATTCTTTGGTACTTAACGTAAGACGAACCTCTTTCACTTCAACAAACTGCTTTGTACTACCTGAAATATGTTTATTCTTCACTTATGACAATTCCAAAAGCAATGCATGATTTTTGGGAAACAAAAACAAAATGAGCTTTTAAAACCAGTTCAATCAGGGATATATAAAACAAGATATTATATATTACTGTGCATCCCATTTTACAATTATCCATAGACTCAGGAGAAAAAAGTTTTCCTACCTGAAAAGGTGCATTAGATAGCACCTGCTCAAACCTCTCATTTTGAGGATGAGAAAGGAAACTTAGAAAAATACTGACTTTCCTGGGTCCTGCAGCTATGCCAGTTATAACACGAGAATGGCTACAACCTAGCCTGACCTCCAAGGCTATGCATTATGGGACAAAGAAAAAAAATATGTTGTAACAGAAAAAATTACTTTTCGAAAGAAAAGATTATCCCTTTATAACCGTTATCTAATAAACTGAGATGTCTTTAGTCTGGCTTTCCTTACAACCTCATCTGTAAGCATCAAAACATGATGATCGGTCCTCCACCGCCTCCCAAGATAGTCCTTTCTGGTTCTGCAGTTATAATGACATGAACAGTTGGCTGGTGCTTTAAAAGCTACCAGAAATTTCTGTTTGCCTTAAGAATCTGATTTTACAACCAAAACAAACCAACAAACAACACAGTCCTGTCTCGTGACTTCAGAGTTGCACCTTTTTTTTTTTTTTTAAATAAATTTATTTATTTATTTATTTTGGCTGCGTTGAGTCTATGTTGCTGTGCATGGGCTTTCTCTGGTTGTGGCGAGTGGGGGCTACTCTTCGTTGTGGTGCGCCGGCTTCTTGTTGCGGTGGCTTCTCTTGTTGTGGAGCACGGACTCTAGGTGCACGGGCTTCAGTAGTTGCAGCACGTGGGCTCAGTAGTTGTGGCTCGCGGGCTCTAGAGCGCAGGCTCAGTAGTTGTGGCGCACGGGTTTAGTTGCTCCGCGGCATGTGGGACCTTCCCGGACCAGGGCATGAACCTGTGTCCCCTGTGTTGGCAGGCGGATTCTTAACCACTGCGCCACCAGGGAAGCCCCTGCACCTTGTTTTTAAACGAAGCCTGATCACACACTTTATTCACCTTAGTTCTTTTTCTTTTTTTAAACTTATTTATTTTATTTATTTATTTTTGGCTGCATTGGGTCTTCGTTGCTGTGCGTGGGCTTTCTCTAGTTGTGGTGAGCGGGGGCTACTCTTCATTGCGGTGCGCGGGCTTCTCATTGCGGTGGCTTCTCTTGCTGCAGAGCACGGGCTCAAGGCGCGTGGGCTTCAGTAGTTGTGGCACGTGGGCTCAGTAGTTGTGGCTCGCGGGCTCTAGAGCGCGGGCTCAGTAGTCGTGGCGCACGGGCTTAGCTGCTCCATGCCATGTGGGATCTTCTTGGAACAGGGCTTGAACCCGTGTCCCCTGAACTGGCAGGCGGATTCTTAACCACTGCACCAACAGGGAAGCCCTCACCTTAGTTCTTAATGTTGTTTTCATAAAACAACTATCCTCAAAGGCCAAAGACTAGCTAAAACTTATGACAATAAAAAAGCTGTGTGATGGCTCAGACTTTAATTCCAAAAGGAATTCTGAAACCATTTTTGAAGAATGGAAACAACCCTGCAACGTCTTCCAAAGTAACTGCTTTGAATGAGACAGCACTTCTTTGGCTACGAAAATTATGCCATGTTTGTTATAAATTTAGCTTCAAAAATTTTAGACTAATCTTTTAAAAACAGCTTATTCATAGGCCTGACGTTTGGCCATAAAATAAAACTTGCAAGGAGTTTTAACAATGTTTTCTCAAACATGATATAAGACTACGAAAAGTCAATGCTCTCTATTCCACAAGGCTATCTACAGCTATAACATAAAATTGAAACTACCTTTACAAAATTAATCACAACTCTTACCCAATATGTTAGATCCAAATCCACATAGTGAAGAAAGGGGTTCGTCTCATAGCTCTTATAAAGGACTTTATGTAGAAAATATACCGGCATTTATTGAGTATCTGTACTGGGTACAGTGAGTAGTTAAGAGGATGAGCTTTTGAAGCCCAGATCTTATTCGAAGGCAGTCAAGCAGCATAAAGTAGTGGAAAACATATGAAATGTAAAGTTTAAAGGCCCACCACTTTTTCTCACCATTTTAGCTTCACCTTATACTAATTATTTGATCCTGAATAAAACGCATGAGAAGTGGATTGCTCTCTGACATGTGATATTTAAAAAAAATATATTGTATTTGTTATTTATTTATTTACTTATTTGGCTGCGTCGGGTCTTAGTTGCAGCACGCGGGATCTTCATTGCCATGTGCGGGATCTTCATTGCGGCATGCGGGATCTTTTAGTGGTGGCATGCAGGATCTTTAGCTGCGGCATGTGGGGATCTAGTTCCCTGACCAGGGATCAAACCCGGACCCCCTGCATTGGGAATGCGGAGTCTTAGCCACTGGACCATCAGGGAAGTCCCCTGACATGTGATATTAAAAGTATTTCAGTGGCAAAGAAGGAAAAACAGAGACTAAAAAGAAGGAGACTGAAAAGGAAAGAGAAAAAAAGTAACCCACCGAAGTATTCTGCCATTCATTTCTTAATAAATATTTACTGAGCATCCACTATGTGCCAGACATTGGGAATACAGCCAAGAACCAGACACATAACCTAACAGAAAAGACAGATAAATATGTCATAATAAAATGCGACAATATTATAGGGAAACTACTGGGTATTACAGGAACGTGTAATAGGAGCACCTCACAAATTAGACAATCGAAGAAAGCCTCTGGAGGAAGTGACGTTAAATGTACATTGGAAAGCTGGGTGGAATTAGCCAGGTGAAGAGTGGTTACGGGTGTTCTAGGCTCTTAGAGTGGTAACACTCATCAGAGAGAGAAGTAGGAGATGATCTCAGAGAAGCAGGGAGTGCTTAGAGATGGATGCCTTGTAACCTGTATTAAAGAGTATGGACTCCACTGGAGAGAAGTGATGCAAGTATTTTAAGCAGGAAGTCCCATGGTCAGTTTGCACGTTAGGACCATGGAGAATGGACTGGAGCAGAGCAACAGCGGAGGCAGGAAGCCCGATGGGGGTTGGGGGGCTGCTGCAGGAGTGCCCGAGAGGGATGATGAAGGCTTACAGCCAAGACACTGGGGTTGGAGAAAGGCAGATAAATTGAAAGGGAGGGAGAAGTGACAGGATTTATCAGAGATAATGTGAAAAAGTGGAAAGAGCCTGGGCTTTGGAGGCCGACAGAGCTACGTTAGAATCCTGACCATACTATTTACTAGTTACACAAACTGCTTCATTTCCCTGAGCTTTAGTTTCCCTGTCAGTAAAACTTGGGTAATACCATTCCCAGAGGTGGGAATTAATCAGCGTTAGGCACTTCAGTAGGTATTCAGTCATGCTATTTCTGTGGTAGGCAGAATTCCAAGATGGTGCCCAGGATTTTGGCCTCCTGGTGGACACACTCTGTAAAATGTCCTCCCCTTGACTGTGGGCAGGACTGGTGAATATGATGGGGCATCACTCCCATGATCATGTTATGTTATATGGCAAAAGGGAATTTGCAGATGTAATTAAGGTCCCTAAGTGAGCTGAATCTGAGTGAATCCAAAGGGAGATTATCCTGAGTGGGCCTGACCTTATCCAGTGAGTCCTTAAAAGAGGTGAGACCCAACAGGAGACACTCTCCTGCTGTTGGCCTTGAACTTGAAGACAACAAGTTGCCAGGAGTTTTACAACTGCAAGGACCTGAATGCTGCCAACAACCTGGAAGAGGACCTCTAGCCTTAGCTAAGAACCCAGTTCTAGCCAACACCTGGATTCAGTCTTGTGAGAGACGGAGCAGAGAACCCAGTGGAGCCCTATCTGGACTTCTGATCTACAGAATTGTGAGCTAATAGATGGATATTGTTTTGAACTGCTAAATTTGTCGTAATTTGTTATGCCACAATAGGAAAGTACCTTTCTATTCCCTCTGTATTTTTCAAAATAGAAGTTGTAGCATCCAAAAAGCTAATACAAGATTTTTTAAAAATAGAAATTCTGGTGAGGGAGGATAGAGTGAAATCTTCTGACCTAAATCAGACAAAGAAAATAGCAGCAAGGCCTTTACTTTAAACTTTCATTTCTGGGACTCCTCTGGTGGCTCAGTGGTTAAGAATCCACCTGCCAGTGCAGGGGACACGGGTTCAAGCCCTGGTCCGGGAAGATCCCACATGCCGTGGAGCAACTAAGCCCATGCGCCACAACTACTGAGCCTGCGCTCTAGAGCCCGCATGCCACAACTACAGAAGCCCGCGTGCCACAACTACTGAAGCCCACGCACCTCGAGCCCGTGCTCCGCAGCAAGAGAAGCCACCGCAATGAGAAGCCCGCGCACCGCAGCAAAGCGAAGCCCCCGCTCGCTGGAACTAGAGAAAGCCCGTGCAGCAACGAAGACCCAACGCAGACAAAAATAAATAAATAAGTAAATTAAAAAAAAAAACAAACTTTCATTTCAGTAGTAAAAGTCCCATTTCCAGTATTCTTCTGGTGAAGTTAGTCATGTTCAGAGATGCTACACATGTGAGTTCTGGGTGCTGCATCTCCTTTATTAATTTAGTAGCAGCCTCATATCCCCAAATGCTCTAAGTGATCTAATCCTTTCAAGTCCCCCTTTACTGGGCCCAAGATAAAATGAGGTTGCATTACAAAGAAAGGCATGAGTTCATATAAGTTCTGTTTGGCCATGAGAGAGAGACGGAGAGAGGGAGATATGGATTGTTTAGTCTGTGTGATTCTGCTCTAAGAACCCATTCCTTGGAGTGTGTGTGACAGCATGAGATCTGCTTTCCCCAGATAGTTCCTGTATGTCTCCCTCAGTGTGTGTAACTCGCTACCCAAGTGTAATTCTGATGTTTGGAGCTGACATAGTTTAAAAAATAAAATTATGGCTCTTTAACATATACCAATGACTTCACCTGGTGAAGAGAGTAAAATCCAGGTGCACTGGGCTGACATTCTGTTGGACTGAGCAACTGCTGGCCTTCATCGTGGAGCCTTCCTAAGGGATTTTCAAGGGAAACTCTGACAATTTTCACCTTATGTGCTGACCTTAGAACCTAACCATTGTGCTCTAAGATGCAACTCAGGCCTGTGGATCCAAAGTTTGGAATTCGAACTTAAGAGTTAAATTTTTTCCAGGGAACAGACATTTTTCTACATTAATAGTTAGAAATAACACAAATAACGGATGATCTCGAGACATCAAAATATTTCAAAGTGACTCTAAATGCAAGGCTAGTAACTGCACCCTAGACTTTCTAGTGCAAGAAAACAGTATGGCAAGTAAATCACAGTAGTTACATCTGGAATAACATGGGCTCTCCTTTAACAAAATGTTAATATTTTAAAAACTTGGATACTTTATTACTAGCAGCAAATGACTAGCAGCAAATCCACTTAAGTGTGACTCACAAAGTTGTAATTTTTACAGCCAGAACCTCTCTTTAAATGTTTAAGGATATGTGTCACAATATCAAGACCTTCTAAGAGCAACTTCTTAATGCCCTGTTTAAAGCAGTCACGCTGAATTCTTTGAGATCATAGAACTCTTTGAGAAACTCTGATGGAAATCCCTCTTCAAGCCCATCTATGAACCTATAGCTTAGGTTTAAGAACCTATTTTAGTTTAAGAACCTATTTTAAAGGATAAAACATCTGGGAGTTAAGGCAAAACATCATTTATGAATCTTCAAAATAAAACTTGACTTTCTTCTGCTGATGACAGGAACCCAATCTCTTCATTGATGTTAATACTGTGTAGGAGACACTGTTACCAAGGCTTTACCTATAGAAACTCATTTAACCCGCCCAGCAACCCTACGAGGTAAGTTCCATCATTCCTGCCATTTTAAAGATGAGAAACAGATCCAGAGTCATTTACCCAGGGAGTGGCAGGGCCACCATCTGATGCTCTCCTGAACTAACTTGACTCAGATCCCTAAATGCGATCTGGCTAAAGGAAAGGGTGACAGAGAAGTAAAGTTTTCACACCAAAGCTTTTATTTTAACCATTCTGAATGGGAATCTATTTCTGCTCTCTCTCATAATACACCACTGAATATAATTTAAACATTCTTTCTGGGTCCTGTAATCAGAAAAATCTGGGTTCAAATTCCTGTGCTGCCACTAAACAGGTGTGCATCCTGGGGCAGGTTATTTCACTTTGAGCTTATTTCTGTGAAATGGACAGGATAATACCTACATCTCATTGGGTCCCTGTGAAAATTCACCAATACACCATGGATAAAAAACGTAGTGCAGTGCTTAGAACATATGAACAACTCAGTAAGTATAGCTCTTATTATTATTGTAATTTACTAAAGCCCCCTTCCTGCTTTCCACATGGTTACTTTTAACCTTCTGCTGGTTGGACCTCCTGTGGTTCTCTGAACATCCTATGCCCTCTTGGGCCTTCACATGCATTTCCACTCCCTGACTGGAATACCTATTTGGCCTTAAGTTTCGGTTCAGGGCTGCCTCCCCCTGAAAGCTTCTTGGACACCCACAGGCTCTCCCTGGCACTCTGCACCCACCTCTGCTGAGGTTCAACACTCTGAATGCTTTCCAACCCCTTACTACACCCGGAGCTCTTTGAGAGCTAACACTGTACCTGATTCAGTGCCTGGCACAATGTAAGTGCAGAATAAATATGTACTGAATGCATAACAAAGTCTCAGAATTGTGTGTGCAAAGGCCAGTACGCACATTCATTTGTGTTACCTTGTCTGCTTTTCACAACACCCTCGTAGGTGAAGTTCTACGAAGAAAACAACAGGGTCAGGGTGGTCCCCTGACTCCTCTCCAGCTGATGTTCCTTTCCCCAGTGCCCACGACGTGCTCCAAGGAGCTGTAGGAAACTTGCTCTATAACATCTGCTTTTGGTCCTCAGAGACCCTGTTTTCTTTCTGGTTCTTAACTGCTTTCCAAATAGGTGATAGCTACAGAGTTTGCTTCCTAAAAGGTGGATGTTAATATTAAAAAGCAAAAGAAAACATAAAACCATAAAAGCAGAGCCCCTTTGCTTAGTCGAATATGTGAAATGAGTGGTTGAAAAAAAAACTCTTAAATAGGTGTTTTCAAGTATATTTTATGCTTCCAAAGAACATGGGATGAAAGCAACAGTCGTTGTAACAGCAGCTACTGACTGAGCCCTGCCCTGTGCCGAGCGTGCTACATGTACACCTAATTTAATCTAAGTAACCCTATTTCACAAGTGAGCAGAGAAGTGAGGAAGCAATCTCAAGAGAACAAGGCTAGTAAGTAGCAACAAGAACAAGAACCAAGTCTGCTGAACTCGAGTCCAAGCTTTCAGCCCCTTCATTTCAACATCTGTATGCCTCCGTAGGACAAATCTCAGACACCAGCGCACCATGTCTCCCTTACCCTAGAACCTACTTTTAGCTTTGTCAAAGATCGGTTGTGGCACCGGGTAACCGTCTCTTAAGTTTTAGAAAGGCATGTGCTACAGTGGAAAGAGTACGGCCTTGGGGTTAAAGAACCTCTATTAAAATTCTGGCTCCACGTCTTTTCTTCTCAGCTTCCTCCTCTGTGAAAGGGGGCTAACAATACCTATCAGTCAAGACCCCTACATGTGCAAAAATGCCTCAGAGAGCCTGGCACATAGCAGGCTCTCAGAGATGGTACCTCCTGATTTGTACCACTTATCGCTACTGTTACTCAGCTTCAGTCTTACCAGAGGGAGAATTTATGTAACACCATGACAAGTCTAGTTATCTCTCAGAATTCAGTTTATTAGTAGATCAACAGCAATGCCTGAGTGTGCCAGGCACTAGGCCACTGGGCCAGGCTTCGTTTGCTTAGAGGAAGTGAGAACATTCTGGAAACATACGGATAAGTGAAGGCATTCCTCTGAAGTGGCAATATCACAGATTTTAGTTTGAGTGGTAGTGAATGGGCTTTTACTGATTTAGTAAAACCAAAAGTAAGGCATTTCTGAAATATCCTGCTCCTCCAATATAAACCAAAAGATCCCCACTCCAACGGAATGGTCTTAAAGGGGAAACGATGCATCAAGGTATCACCATATGATTTCTCTCTCCTCCTGGAAAGCAGGATTCAACAACAAAGAAACAAACAGGCAAACAGAAAAGCTAAAAAAACACTCCCTAAATGAAACTCCACACTGAAAGTGTCACCATTCACAACGGAGATAGTCCAATCTCCCTTCTTCGTATCAGTCAAAATTCTCCAGGAAGAGTCCCTCCTGCTGCCTTCGCTTCTCACTCTCGTGTGAACTCTGCCAACCTGGCTTCCATTCTCCCCACTACACCTGTACTCCTGTCTTCTCAAGCAAGAGACCAATCTGTTCTTGAAACTGTCTTCCTCCCTCTGTGATGCTAAGCCTCTCAGTGTCTCCTCCAGCACCACGGCCCCTCTTCCCCATCCAGTGCCCTCGTGTGTGTGCTACACGATTCCGCTCTGGGCTGTATGACCTCCCATCCACTCACACATGTCATTTACTGCCTGCGAACACCCAACTTCTAACCCTGGTTTCAGGTGGTCCACTGAACTCTAGGTCTCGCATTTCCACTGCTCCCTGGAAAGTCTACTGAGATGGTGACTGTAACAACTAACACGTACTGAATGTTATTTAGCTAACGTGCCGAACACTGTGCAAAGCCAAGCTTCCCAAACTTTGTTGGTTCATGGTTCCTGTGTGGGTCTTCACGTGGTACGTGCTTTTTATCACAGCGATCACTGAAAGGAATGGAACATAAAAAGACGTTGAAACTGTGAATTACTTTGCGCTAGTTCATAAGGTACCTGACAGATGGCAAGTATGACTGTTTCTCCTGAAATTTTAATGTTGAAAAAATCTAGTGGTGCCACTGTGAGTTTGCTGTGGCGCCCCAGAGGGCCTTGGCACACTGAGGCCCTGAACACCTTTCCATGTATTACCTCACTGAACCCTTAACAACCCTACCAGGTAGGTCCATCATCATCCCCACTTGTAGGTGGAGAAGTCATGCAGCTTGTCCAACATCGCATAGCTTCTAAGTGGCAGAGCCAGGGATGGAGCCCAAGGGGTCTGGCTCCACAGCCACGCTCTTAACCACGTAGCTGTGCTGAATCTCTAGACGCTTATATCTTGGAATCTAAACCTAAGTTTTCTTCTTCTCCCAAACCAGCCATTCTCTTGCTTCTCTATTTTCATTGCAGTTTTGGTCACAGATTCTAGGGTAGAAAGGGCACACAGAGGCCTCCTGCATTTCCACCAGTGGGCTCTCTGTGTGTGCTCACTGCAGGCCGAGGGAACGCTATTCCTGAAACCTTCCTTTCTATCTCTAGGTGGACTTTCAGATACTATTTTTTTGGCCGCACTGCTCGGATTGCAGGATCTTAGTTCCCCAGCCAGGGATTGAACCCGTGCCCGTTGCAGTGGAAGCACAGAGTCCTAACCACTGGACTGCCAGGGAATTCCCTCAGATAGTTCTTTTTTACTTTTTTGGAAAGGATTTTTTTTAAAGCTCCATGGAAATTTTCATGCATAGGTCAGGTTTAAAAAACATGGTGTATGTGCCATAAATAATCTGTTGGCTAAATAAATGATTACATTCAAAGTATCAGGTTTCAGGTTTGGACAGTCACAATCAAATACTGATTCATAGTAAGATTTTTTGCTATAAACTGAAATTCACTTTTCACTAGCAACTGCTAGCTGCATGGGGGAATTAGAAATAAGTCCCTACCCTTGAGGAGATTATAATTTTATCTTGCAAGGCACCCAGGTTCAAAACCTTAAGGGACATCTATATACTCATTTATGTTTCTGGCTCCCCAGAGCCAAGCCCAGCTGCCAGATCTTGTCAGTTTTTTCTTCAGAGTCTTTCTTGAATCTGTCTCTTCAATTTTATTCCTATCAGGCTTTCATTACTGACCTCCGACTATAATAACCTCCTGGGTGATCTGCCACAAGTCTCTCCTCGGTCTAAGTCACCAGGTATAGCTTCATCATTTTATTCTTAAATTATCATTTACAGCATATTTAAACTCTGCTCATAACCCCAAAGTGCCCATGGCCAAATCCCTTACTTTGGCATTCAAGATTCTTTACCATTTGTTTACAACCTACCTTTCCGATGCTATGTTTTCATCCACATATTCATTCATTTGACATGTGTCACAAAATGCTTACCAAGGACATTGAGGAGTTGAAGGTAATAACATTAAGGTGGCTAAGAGTCCCTAAGGAGCTAAAATGCCCTCAAGGAGTCTTCAGTAGGGGAAATCGAATATATACAAAGACGAATCCAATATAAGGAAGAAAGCAAGTGCAGTAACTTCCCATAGCAAGGGTGTTATGGGAATTCAGAAGTTAATTATAATTGGAGAGTCAGGATGTCTTAGAGGAGGTGGCATTTGATTGCATTTTGAAGGGAAGGCAGGGCTTCAATATGCGAAGGAGAAAAAACAAGGGGAGGAAGGCCACTGCAAAATACCATCCAAGGAGTGGAGCTAAGACTGTAAGGAACAAGTCTGGTTTCCACACAGTACATGCAAAGCAGACTAATAGGAGGTAAAGCTGAAAAGGGAAGTTTCAGGCTAAATCACAATTATGAATGCTTGGTCAAGGGTTTGGACTTTGATATTTATTCATTCAAGAAGTATTTACTGACTTTCTACGATGGGCCAGACTGTGGGTTATGTACCAGGGACAGAGTAGACAGCAAGACAGACATGATCCTGGTCCTCCTGGAGCTTATGGGTCTAACATAAAGGCAGTAAGGATCCACTGAGGACGTTGAACAGACAACTGTCATCATCAAAGTGGTCCTTAAGTTCATTCCGGCATCAGAGTAAGATGAATTGCATGGGGGAAGAAATGGAAAGGGGGCCATTTATTACTACATTAAGTACTGGGAGGGATGAGGCAGTGGTGATAGAGGGCATAAAGGTGGGGAAGTTATTAAAGAGGAAGAGTATCAGGCTCAACAGCTGAGTGGAAATAGTGGTGGGTGTGGGCAGGGAAGAGGGAAATGTAAAAGTGAACCATAAGGGTGGAAAAAAATCAGAACAGTGGTTGGTTTTGGGGGTGGGGCTTGACTGAGAAAGGGTATGAGAAACACCACTGGGTATCTGTGATGAGGGTAATATCTGTATCTTGATAGAGGTTTGGTCACACAGGTGTGTGAACTTATCAAAACTCATCAGGTGCTATACTTAACACCTGTGCATTTTACCATATGTGAATTTTACCTAAAAAAAGCCCAGAAAACAAATATTGAGCTTAAGTTAATGATATGCAAGCTGAAGTGTTTAGGGGTGTGTATATGATACCTACAACTTACTTCAAGATACATTAACAAAGGTAAGATGGATGGATGGATGGATGGATGGATGGATGGATGATAAAGCAAACAGCAAAATGTTAACTGAAGAATCTCTATGGGTGGCATATGGTATTCACTGTACCATTCTTTCAATGCTTTTTGTTTGAAAAATTTCATAATGAAGTACTGAGAAAAATAATCAGCATATAGTTTTTAGTTTGGATTGACTGGTAGGACACGCGGACTACAGAAGGAGATGGAGGAAGAGATGCATGTTTAAGGGTCTGGACGATGAGCCCATTAGTGACACATGGCTCTGAGGTAGCCAAGGCGTCCAGGAAGAAATATTTATCAGACAGTTGGAAACACAGGACTAGAGTTCAGCTGTTTTGCTATGCTGCTTCCTAAACATCTCTCTGCCTCCACGTGTTCCCTTCTGCTGATAACCTTTTTCTTCTTTAGAGCTTTCTCTGACCACCCTGCCCTCCTCACATTTAGCACTGTAACATTAGTTTACGGCATTATCATGTATCACTAGAATGGAAATTCTTGGAATAAACAGACTCTTACACAGGATATGTACTATTTCATGAAACAATTTTGGAATAAACAACGAATAAAACCCACCCTAGTACTGGACTGTTCAGTTCTTGATGCTCACCTGATTCTTAGCTCAGAAGGTACAGTTAAAAAAAAAAAGATACAGCTTTTTCTTTCTGATCTGTATACTTGCTTAAAAGGCACTCCTACTAGTGGAGAAAATCACTTGTGCCTCAATTATAGACTGAAATGAAATCGCCAATCCCATATTCTTAATATATTTGCTTTTCTCTTTCTTAGCTGCCTTTCTTTCAGATTTTACCTGACATTTAACTTTGCAGAGCAAAGGAAGAAAGTGGTTGTCCTTCGGTGGCAAAACTATGATTTTTTTTCTTTCTACTATTCTGAATTTCTAAATTTCTAGAAAAATAATATATTACTTTGGTAATCTGGGGAAAGAGTTTATCTTTTAAAGGAAACCTGTAATGACACAGTCATCAGCCCCTGTACTGTAGTACAACTGCTAGAAAGTTTCTTGAGTTGTGAGAAAGAAATCACACCAAGGCGGCTGATTTCTCATTCCTGTCTCCTCAACAAACAGTGAGATCACCGAGGCCGAGAGCTGCGTCCTCCTGCTCCTCTTTCCACCTCTCAACTCCTATGGCAGCACTGGGCTCGGCACACAGGAAGCGCTCAAATGGGGAGAGCACACACCTTTGACACTAAAAAGAATACCAGAAAGTAGCCAACACCAGTTAGCGGGAAGCCGTTAGCTTACTTTGTTAATTGGTCATCATTCTAATTTTTTTTCCCCATCATTCTAATTTTGAAAATCTGTTTTTCACAACGAACTCACAGAATGAATATGTTTTTGTATCTCTCAACTGCCTCAGCCAGACAGCGCTGCTGAGTGAAAGAAATTGGGTTTGGTTCCTTCTGTGAATTTTAAGGGTCAGTTAGAATAAGCTCTGTATTTCTAAACCTCTGCTTGGCACTGTGGGAGAACAACTCTATCAAGAAAACCCATGAATAATTAAGGTCGCTGCTATTTCTGTACCATTGGTAATATTTTCTACTTTGTATCATTCCAGCAGGTTTACCTGGCTACATTTCCCAGTGGTTCATCTGCTAAATTCCAAGTCCACTTACTACTGTCAAGGAAAAACCTGCTTCACCTCTTACCCCGCATCATACTTTAAAAAATGCCTTACCTTTTCTCCTCTGTCCCTCTCTTTGTCCTTCTCCTCTCTCTTCTTTTTTTTCTCACCGTGCCCATCTGCGGGGAGGCCAGGAAGCGGTGGAGGAGGGGCGGCTGCTCCAGTGTACGGGACGCTGGGAGGAGGGCCGGGCGGCGCCGGGACCTCTCCCACTGCTGCAGCAGGAAGTCCCGAACTTCTCTTGGACTTGGAGTGTCGCTTCTCTTTATGCTTCTCCTTGTCCTTCTTCTTCTTGCTCTTCTTTGACTTCTTTTTCTTCTTGATTTCCCGGTAAGAATCATCGATCACTAACTCCCCAGCCTCCAGCTCCCCGCCAGAGGAGGAGTCTGATTCCACTAGAATAGGTTCAAGCCCTGAAAGATCAAGGTTAGCACTGTGGGATTCTGGGAACTGGGAGGCATCAGACCCACAGCCTTCAGGGCCAGGAGACGAACGTAAGTCTGAGGATGACTTGTGCTTCTTCCGGGCTGTTTTCAGAAAGCTCTGTAACTCATGTCCTAGGAGTAAAGCACCTTGCTCATCCCGAGCTGACTTCTTAGAGGATTTTTTTACAGTCGCTTGTTGAGAGGGGTACTGAAAAGACTCCTCATCAACTGAGCTGCTTCCCTTCTCCTTTGGTGAGAGAATAAGTTTCATCTTTAACCCATCAGGCTCACGAAGAGTCAGTGTCTCTGTGTTCACATAGAGTGGTTTCATTTTTTTGGATTTGTGGGAACCACCATCCTCCAGGGACAGCTCCCCACTGCTTCCGCTGACTTTCTTCCTGTGGTGTTCCTTTTTACTCTCTGAATGGCTTGAAGAACTGGAGGACTTTTCTCCTGTCTTTTTGGAAGGCTTGGTGCCTGTTGCCAGAGGGGAAGTGATCGCTTTCAACAGGTCCATAGCTGTATCAGCAGACTGCGGGCTAGACTTTTTCTTTTTCTTCTGTGACGACTCCAAAGACGAAATATCTAGAAATAATCAAGAGAAGTAATTGTCCATTTGACAAAGCAACTTCCAGCAAGTTTCCTCTCTCACCAAAAACACCCAACTAAGATGAGGAAGAGGCTAACAGGAATGATTGGAGGGGAGGCCCTTCAACTGATTCCGAACATTCAGAGATGACGCCCACGTGCTTCTTGGCTTGGTAGATTCTGCCTCTGACCCTGGAGACAGTTCTTGCCACTCAAGTTGTTTTTCTTCACTGAGTCTTCACAAGCAATCAAAGAGAGCATACCCAGAAGACTGGACCATAGCTGCAGGATTACGAGTAGTTACAATTTAGATTACGCTGAAGACAAAGCATCATTTGTTCCTGTGTTCAGGACAAATCCATTCTAGGAAAGAGTTAGTCTTGTCAGCTACGTGCATAATATAGCTAAGAAAAACTGGTCTTGTGAGTGGATACACGCTGGACTGAGAAGTAACCCACAGGTGCAGGCCAGAGGGCCCAGGACCACATATGGCAAAAGGGATGCTAGACAGCAATGGGCACAAGATAAGTGGATGATTGAGGGGAGAAGGAACCTGGTACCTGGTGTATCACAAATGAAGACTGTTCTTCTATGCTGAATCCTCCAAAATACCAGCCCTCCACCTCTCTCCTCCTTCACACTGGTTTATCGGCACTCAGAACAAGAACCACTGTCCTGTTAAATAGGCCACTGAGTCAGCAACATCTGGATCCCTTTCCCCTACCCCGACTCCAAGAACCAGTGATGTGTTTCTCCCACCTGTTGCCCCTTCCCATCCTTACCTCCATAGTAGTAATCATCAGAGGAGTGTTTCCTCTTTTTCTTGTGCGTGTCCGTCCCCAAGAAGTAAAGTTCACTATCCTAGAATTAAAGAGGAAGAATTGAGCAATGGATAAGATGATGAGGCAAGGGCAGTTTGGAACCAATGTTGTTTTCTGATGATTTCTGACTTTGGAAAATAAAGTAAAACACAGGAAATAATGAAAATAGATGTGAATGATGTTTATTTTTCTTTTTAAATGTTTTGCAAAGAAACCTCTTTCTTCAAATACTAGGAAACATGATACGAAATAGTTTAAAACTTTCCTAATTCAAATGTTTAGAATTTACCTTTAACTTCTTCTTGGAAGAATTCCTGACCTGAGCAGCGATTTCTTCCTCTTCCCTTAAAAAATCTTTGTAAGAACGTTTCTTTTCTCGTTGGCTTCGGCCAGCAGCTAGCCCTATGTCCTCAAAGCTGTGATCACCATCAAAGCAATCTGAGAAGCACAGGTTCATTTGGGAAAGGAAATGAGAAAGTCAAGTAAGTCACAACCAAATCGCCACATATGAAATGCAACAGTCCCTTCACTTCCAAATTAGAATCATGTTATTTGGTAAGTCCACTGGAACACAGGGCTAGATCCAAGGGGACAAGAATATGTCTCGATGACTTGGCTGCAAATACAGGAATCAAACATGAAGAAACAATGCTTCCACGCTATGCAAAGGTCCAAGGTGCATCCTTAGACATGGTTTCTTAGTTGTGATTTGGCAGGTGGACACAGACTTGCAGAGGTAAGGCTGAAAAGAATAAGGATTCATGTGCTGTGCTGCTCTGTGGGTGTCCACTGTGTGACTCCTATCCTCAGACTCCTGCACACTGGAGCTGGCAAGGACCACGAGTGCTGCAGGGGATCACCCCAATAGACTACAGAGACTTATGGTGCGGACTCTTGTGTTGGAACCCTGTCCTGGTTTTCGTTTCCATGGGCCCAGTCTGGGGATGACGTGGAGTTTTACTAGTGCTCTGGATCATCACTTGGGAGTCCAGGCTCTGATGGCCAGTCCTGGTCTCTATGTCCATGGGCTGCAAGGATTGAAGAGGACACCCCCTTTGGAATGCTTCTCAGGTTAAGGGGTCATACCTTCTTTCTTCACGGAGTCATCATAAGCCATGGCGGTCCTGCCGGGCCTTTGAGAATGGGTCCCTGTGTCCAGGCTCCTTCCCGTCTACAGGACCAGGTCTGAGAAACAAAGAAGGAAAACCCTCCTGTAATGCGAAATCACTGTGGAGAAGCAACCTTCCAGATGGAAATGCGTAGTGATCCAAGGGCAGACTGGAAGGGCAGCAAGGAATAAAGGAGTGTCTTGTCACCTCCTCTTTCTGTTTGTAAACATACTAGGGATGAAGCTGTAGGAAGTGCACTAGGCTTAATTTGATTTGATTCATGAATTAAAGCTGTTGTTTGGGGAAGTATATAAAACACCTCCCATATAAAAAAATACTTCAAGATTAATGAGAACTTCTGACATGCCAACAGGTCTGACAACACTGAGACAGGGTGAAAACCGACATTAAGTCAGAGGGATAGGTTCAATCACGGTTACAAAATGTACAGATAAAGCAGGATGCAGAGGAAGACAGGTTATACCATGCACTCGGGACCACAAAATCCTACCATTTGTATCGGTGAAAGTCTAAAATCTATTGTATTGCAATTTAAACAGAACTGATGAGAACATGATAGTGATATTAAAGATCTTGAGAGCATAATTTTTTGGTATGCATTTTGTTGGGCTCTCTGAATTTGCTCAAAGCCAGAGAAGTGTAAACGTAGGCACACTTCTTATATTAGTTGCCCACAGAACAGCTTTCAGTGCTATCAAGCCTTTCTTAAAGGCTACAGGTGAAAATAAGGAGGAATTGTCATTTGTCCACTGGTGATGAAATTTTTATCATTATTAAGATTTTCACTGACTTGAAGAACTACTAAAATTTAAATCTTCTAAATATTGTCTTAAATTTGTTAAAATTACTTTTTTGGCATTCAAGTTTATACGTCCATTTTGACTTTGAAGATGACAAGCCATAAACTGCACTCAAAGGTAAAGTTCTTCAAATATTTTTAGGACAGGCAATGTCACAATTCCCGCAGGAAAAGTTTTTGCAGGAAATTTAAAAATTATATACTAAATATATTGAAAATGTCCTCATTCAGTTAGTGAAATGCTTAAAAGTTGATCTGACTGGTTATTTACTTAAATTTTATTTTCCCTTCATCACTATAGTGGGGTTTAGAAATGCTGAAGGACACTTCAATGAGACATTGCCAGTCCCTTCAGGAAGGTATCAGTAATAGTGAAGTATGTAACTTTTGGGAAAGAAAAAGATGAATTAACAAAGGAAACTTTCATAAGAGTTACATTTAAAATAAACCAAAAGAAAAAAGACCTACTTGCACAAGTCAGATAATACAATGCACAGATAATGCCTAAGTTGAAAACAGAAAGAGAAGTATTACCAAGAATGATTTACAAGCGAGATTCAGAAACATAAAAAAGCATTTCTCCACCTCCCTAAGAAGTGGAATGAAGAATGAACTTGGTCAAGGTAAGAGTGAAGAAATGAACTGGGTTATTTTACAGGTAATTGGAGAACTATTTACTCAAAGGGCTTTTCACAGGAAATGAAGGGGATATGAGGTCAGGTCTCATGTAGAAACTACGAGGAGGCAAGATACTTAATACAGCCAGTTTTTCATGTTCCAGCATTAGGCATTCAACTTTCTCAAATAGAAATTACTGTCATCCCCTGTCCACCCAAGTGGTGTAACTCCACAAGGGGTTAGGGGAGGGGGATCATCAAAGGGAATTATATCCATTCATTTAAAAATAGTATATCCACTCACTGGCACTAAAGTAGTGAGCTTATCAGCAGAGTATATGGATCCCATTAATCTTCATAGGCCGATAATGCCAAGAAATACCACATCTTGAGACCTCAGCTTAAATGTTTTCCATGACAAATAGAGTTTGGCAAAGAACGTTTGAGAAATAATGGGCAAAAAATCTTAAATGTTCAACATCATCAGTGTGTCCACCAACCTGTTGTCAACAACAAAATGCTCTTCTGTATGAAGCAAAGGCTGGTCCTGAGACTTATAACCAGGCCTTCCCTTTGGTAACATCAAAACTAACATAAAACAGAGCTGAACAACGAACAGTCAGAATAGGAGTTAAGTACCTCTGAAGACAGTATGAGAAGGAAAACAATGATGTCACTGGACTGTGAAAAAGTGCTCATGGTCTCATAACTGACTGCTTTGAAAAACAACCAGTGGATGAAAAAATTGTAAAAGGGAACAGAAAATTAGGAGCTGATCCTCAGAGGCGCAGAGCAGCACAGAACACATGTGCTGGTTGTTAGCATTATGTATTAGAATTAGGCCTGCTACTATTTAATTTTTACAAAGACATGGAAGAGCACTTTATAAATTACATGATTAAACAACCGATAGTAAAAAATGAACAGGGCCTGAAGGCAAGTCTAATTCAATAAAGAACTGGGACAGCCAAGAGCTTAAAAAACTAAATTTAGACGCAATGGACTATCTCACTCACAGCCTGGGCAGACCGATGGACCCTGAACTTCTGGGTTCTTTAAAATCAGGGTATTATTGCAGCCCAGAGGTTAGTTTTGGTTGCTCACTCATAGAAGAAAGATGAAACCAGATAAAGAAGTCTCAAGCAACAGTGTGGAAGAAAGGCAGAGTTAGGGCAACATTTATATAAGATCAGACGCCTCCTGTGATATTCTTTCCAGGTCTTGAATATTATCCACGATAAATTCAGAGTCCAGGGTTAGGCAGCAGATTCAGGATTAATGAAAATGAAAAATATTAGGTTTGATATTCACATTAGAAAACAGAAGCCATAATTACATTAAACGTTGGCAAATGTAAAACAGGTGTTAAAGTTCATTCTCCCGAATTCCACAAATTTTGGAGTTTACAGAATCCAATGTTGTCAACTTCAAGAGGCAGTGATAATTTTACAATTATGTTCCTCTCAGTGGGCTAACAAATGACAACAGAAGTAAAAGTTCATTACTTAAAGCTGTTTATGGAAGTAAGAAATATGCCATCATAAAAAATGTGTACTTTTGAAAGGTGCAAATTATCAAATTGCTCTTGTGGTACTTTTCTTCAGGAGATGAAAAAGGAGAGGCAGAGCTGCTCTTCCACTTGTAGATAAGTACATGCGTGATGTTCAGGCTTTGCTTTTAGAATTATCAAAGGAATCAGGGAAAAACTGAAAATCACCAGACACAGTACTTTGTTATTTTGAAGGTCCAAATTACAAATACTGAAAAAAAAAAAAAGTTTCAGAAAGTGATTTTTTGAGGTCATCTGAGCCCCAGCAATCACTAACAAGCCTCTTCATCCCAAAATGTAAGTGTGTATTGAAAAAGACAAAGTAAAGCCTCGGAAACGGGGCAGTAAGCAAAATCCTGAGACCCAGGTCCAGTCCAGGAGGACAGCCTTGCTCAAGATTCCGTGTTCTCTTCTTCCAGCACTTCTTTCAGGAACTCAAATTGCCAGTCAGTGCAGGAAAAGGAAGATGCACATCCAGCTGTTGCCAGTTTCTGAATTGTTGTCGTTGTTGTTACTTCTAGGATAGGAGCAGGGGATGTCTTCTCATTTTCGTCGAGATCTCCTCCAATCTCAGAACCCAGCGACTCCGAATTCTTGCCACTCCCTTCCCCACGAACCTACCTATGCAGCACTCACAGCCCCTGCCAGCTCTGGGAACTGCAGAGATCCCGACAGCCTGGGATGGGGACTGAATCCTCTCACTGTAGCGCAATTGAGCGGAACCACGACGACCTCACAGAGCGGCTGACAACACACATTCCCGAAAAACCAGCGGTACAAATTTTGACAAGCCTTGTCCAACCAACGGGCTCTACTTTGGATTCCGTTTTTTATTTATTCTGCTATGGGGGAATATAGTCAGCCACCAGCTTAGCCATCAGGAAGCAGGGAGACAGAAGGTTCTCCTCTTCCGCCCGATAGAAAAATAAAGTGAAATCTACAAGTACCAGCTTTGGGGGGAAATGGGCCTGGATGGAGAAGAGCCCACTCGGAAGGTTCGTTCACACTGGGTCGCACGCAAAGAGTACACACCACACCGGGTTATTGCTACAAAGGGCCCCAAGGACCACCGTCTTTGTGGTCCCCACGGCAAACCAACAGGATTCTCCCGGCACTTCTGCAGCAACAGCTAGTTCAATAAAGCTGTGCGAAGAGGAAAAGAAGAAAGCTCCTTGCATCCTCTCCTGCCAGCCGCGGCCCCGGCCCTCCCGTCACCCCGGCCCCCTCGCCCCTTGACAGCCCAGGGACCCTGCGTCCCGGGTCCTGAGCCAGGCGGCCCCGACTCGGGTTCCCGCGTCCCGGCGGCTCCCGGCGCCCCCGAGGGCGGAGACTGCTGGGCAGGGGGAGGGGCGGCCTCGGCCCGCGGGCCCCCGGGGCGGCCGCACGCCCCCTCCCGGCCCGCACTTTCCCGCCTTCCCCATTTGAACAGCTCCCGCCCGCCTTCCTCCTTCGACCCGCTCCAGCCCCTTCCCGGGGGCGGACTGCGGCCGCTACTCCAGTCCCCGGCTCGGCCCCTGGGCTAGGCCGCAACTGGCCCCGGGCGCCCTCAGGGCGGTGTCGCGGCCCGAGGCGGCGGGTGGTGGCGGGGCGGGGCCACTGCCGCCTGGGGGTGGGGGCCCAGCTCGGCCTCGTGGGGGCTCCGCTCGCCGCTACCTTCACTAGGCTCGCTCGGATCCCGCCTCAGCGCCGCCGACCGCCGCCATCTTGGAGAAGGAGAGAAGAGCGCGAGCGGCCAGGGAGCCTCAGTCGAGCCCAGAGCGCAGACTCCGCTTGGGAAGGGGAATCCCGTTGCTGCAAGAGCGCCGAGCGCATCGAATGCGACGCCGGGCTTGCTGAGCTCGGGAGCTCGCCTGTAGTGAGAGAATTTGCTCTGTGCCGGGCTTGGGCTAGAAGCTTTACGAACACGATAGCATTTGATTCTCACTGCATCCCTGTGAGGTAGGTTTTGTCACATTTTACAAATGAGAAACAGGCTCAGAGGGAGGGGTTAAGTGATTTGCCCAAGGATACACAGGTAGTTGGAGTGGGAGATAGATACTACTTCCAAGTCTTCTGATTCTTTAAGCACTTTTTTATTTTTTATAGCTACTTTATTTATTTATTTTATTTTTTATTTTTTTATTTTTGGTTGTGTTGAGTCTTCGGTTTATGCGAGGGCTTTCTCTAGTTGAGGCAAGTGGGGGCCACTCTTCATCGCGGTGCGGTGACCGCTCTTCATCGCGGTGCGCGGGCCTTTCACTATCGCGGCCCCTCCCGTTGCGGGGCACAGGCTCCAGACGCGCAGGCTCAGCAGTTGTGGCTCACGGGCCCAGCCGCTCCGCGGCATGCGGGATCCCCCCAGACCAGGGAACGAACCCGCGTCCCCTGCATCAGCAGGCAGACTCCCAACCACTGCGCCACCAGGGAAGCCCCAAGTCTTCTGATTCTTAATGAAGTGCTCTTTCCAAAAGACTTTGCTATTTCCTTCAAGATATTTTTATACAGTAATTTCTGTCTTTGCAAAACCTAGACCATGCAGATTAATAGCAGTGGTGCCTGTCTGGAATTTAGCGTGTACATTTGGGTGTTTGGCATATTTAGGGTGAGGTGGCAGAATATATCTTTATAACAATGCACTGTAAAATAATTTGCATGGCACATCATCTGCATTTCTCCCCATAAATTATTTGCATTTAAAAGTTAGAAACAGCCTTCAGAGAAATGAAGAGATGTTACACACAGGAGAGAAAATTTTTTTTCTGTTTTGCTCTGGAAAATTTAGACCAATGGGTAGAAGTTACAGTGTGCAGATCTTGGTTCAATATGAAGACGAATTAATTTTTCCAGTGCAGTTCAATTACCTTGGGCTACTTTTTAAGGTAGTGAGCTCCCTGTCACCAGAGGAGTCCAAGCAGAAGCTAGTGTCCTAGTTTCTGCAGAGCAGAGAGGTTACAGATATAGAATGGCTTCTAGAGTTGTGAAACCCATGAGACTCTATGCAAAATTATGTGTTTGTGCACATGTGTATTTTTCTGGGGTTTTGATCCCATCAAAGATTAAGAACATCTTTCCTAGTGGGCTTTCCATTCCGGAATTGGACAGGTGCTTGAAGATGATATAGTTATTCTGCTCACTTTACATACTTACAAATTGAGACCAAGAGGAACAAGGTGATTTGTCTCAGCCCACACTGTCAGTTAGTGATCAGATTAGGATTAGAAACCAGGTTATTGGACTCTTGGTTCAGTGATATTTTCACCATAGTATGCTTTCTTGAGACAGAGTTGTTGAATACATTCCCTAAAGGTAAACGCAAATAATAAAAAACTAGCATCATGACCTTCTTCTCAGCCCCTATCCTGCTCACCAAAAAGACTGGCAATGAGTTTCACCAAAAGGAATGGGATGGCCCTTCTGGGACACGTTGCCTGACGTTAGGCTTCTCAGCTAGGTATTTAAGAGCCTCAAGAATGTATTTCCCTCCTGTTCTTTAGTACGGGTCAGGATGTTCTTAGTTGTATGTGACAGAAACCCAATTCAAAATAGTTTACCAGAAAAGGAGAATTTGTTGGCTGGCATTATTGAAATGTCCAGTACCTTCAGGTGTGGCTGGATCCAGGGAGGGACTCAAGTTTGTCTCTTGACATCTCTCTTTGATGCTTTCTTCTGAGTTGGCTTTATTCTTAGGCTCCAGGTGGTGACTCCGACAGCCCCAGGCTTTATCGTCTTTGTTGCTAGCAATGTCCCTGGAGAGGAAGTTTCTTTTTCCCATTTGTTTTGGTAGATATCATGGGATTGACTCTTCTTTCCTGAATTGGATCATGTGTCCAAACAGAAAGCAATTGGTATGAGCAAAGGTGTGGGGTATGCTGATTGGCTAAATTAGGTAACATCCTCACTCCAAAAGTAGGTCAGGCAGAACCTCAAGGAAAGTCAGAGGTTATTGTCAGAAGGGTAAATGGGTGCTAGGTAGGCAAAAACCATAGCTGTTCGCCTAACTGTATTACTAGCTTGGACCTGAATGCCTCATGAGTCCCATTTGTCCCATTCCTTCTTTTATCCCACCTGAGGATGGGCATAGCAAGTTATTGCTCATCTTCACCTCCTGTAGGCTGGAAGTTGGATCGCTCCTCTGTCTGCTCTCTCTGTTAACTTGATCTTAGTCTTACATCACTGCATGTGCATTCATTCATTCATTCAACAAATATTTATTGAAAACAGCATGCATCAGGCACTGTCCTAGATGTTGGGCATAGAACAGGGAACAAAACTGAGAGTCTTTGACCCCTTAGAGCTTACATTCTAGTTGGCTTGGAGGGCAGAACATAAAAAAATAGGTACCATGTTAGATGATGATTAAAGGTAGAGAAAAGTATCTGGAGGAGATACCAGGATGGGGTGGAGGTGGTAAGGATTGTTATTTAAAACAGTGATCAGGAGAAGCTTCTCTGATGAGTTGTACACTGGAGCCCTGATGAGTTGTACATTGGAGGCCATCTCAACCAGAAGTAGGTCAGTGTGGGAGTCCGGAGGTCATAGATCCTGGAATGGATGCTGATGGAAAAAGATTCTCTATTGAATGTCCTATCATGGTTCTTTCGTTTCTGAAACTTGGCGAGAGAGAAAGGAGGACCTGCTTGGTAGCCTGAGTTGGAGAGGGACTTGGTCATGGTGGGCTTTGTGAGCGATAATGCTTTGTCCCATGATGAGTGGAGGATGGCATTTAAGATATGTGAAGATTGGGCACTCCCTGGGGCTGGGGCTGTTCTCTGGTCCACCTGACCCAAGTAAAACTGCCCAGTGCATGGCAGTAGCAGGTGGTGGCCCAACAAGTTGTGCTTCATTTGGACATTTTCTTCTTCAGACCATTTTTCTGTGCTTTGCCCTTTTCAGCTGGGTTTTAATCGGCTTCTTTGTGCTAGGCCTGACAGGTGATGCAGTGATGGGTTGTACATTAGTCAGGGCCCTTTTGGGAGTGACTTCTGGGAGTGATGGGACCTAATTAAAACTACCTTACGAGGCAACAGTTTTTTGGATATGACACCAAAAGCACAAACAACAAAAGGAAAAAATGGTAAGTGGGACTACATCAAGTGAAAAAGTCTCTGCACAGAAAAAGAAATAATCAACAAAATGAAAAGGCAATCAATGGAATGGGTGAAAATATTTGCAAATCATATATCTGATAAGGGGTTAATATCCAAAATATATAAAGAGCCCATGCAACTCAATAGCAAAAACCCAAACAATCCAATTAAAAACTAGGCAGAGGAACTGCATAGACATTTTCCTAAAGAAGACATACAGATGGCCAAAGGGTACACGAAAAGGTGCTCAACATCAGTACTTATTATGGAAATGGAAATCAAAACCACAATGAGAAACCGTATTCTGTTAGAATGGCTATCATCGAAATGACAAGAAATAACAAGTGTTGGTGAGGATGTAGAGAAAAGGGAACCCTTGTGCACTGTTGGTGGGAATGTAAATTAGTACAGTCATGGTGGAAAACAGTATGAAGTTTCTTAAAAAAATTAAAAATAGAACTATCATATATGATCCAGGAATCTCTCTTCTGGATATTTATCCAAAGAAAGTGAAAAAGGATCTCGAAGAGATAGTTGTACTGCCATGCTTATTGCAACATTATTCATAATAGCCAAGACATAGAGACAACCTAAGTGTCCATCAATGGATGAGTGGATAAAGAAGTTGTGGTACATGTATACAATGGAATATTATTCAGCCATGAGAAAGAAGGAAATTCTGTCATTTGTGACAGCATGGATGGACCTTAAGGATATTATACTAAATGAAATGTCAGACAGAGAAAGACAAATACTGTATGATATCACTTATATGTGGAATCTGAAAAAGCCGAACTTACAGAAAAAGAGAGTAGAGTGGTGTTTACCAGAGGCTGTGGGGTATGGGAAAAGGGAAGGTATTGATCAAAGGGTATAAACTTTCAGTTGTAAGATGAATAAATTCTGGAGAACTAGTGTACAGAATGGTGACTATAGTTAATAATAATGTACTGTGTACTTGAAATTTGCTAACAGAGTAGATTTCAAGTATACTCACTGCACATACATACAAATGATAACTATGGGAGATGATGGATATATTAATTAGTTTGATCATTTCACAATATATGCATATACCAAAACATCATGTTGTACACCTTAAATTATAAAATTTTTTGTCAAAAACAAAAGAGTCACAAACCTACAACTGTATATAGAGTTGTTCATAGTATTTCCTTATTATTGTTTTGGTGTCTGCAGGGTCTGTAGTGATATCTCCTGTTTCAGTCCTGATAATGGTAATCTCTGTTCTCTTTCTCTCCCTCTCTACCCCCTTGTGCTCTCTCTCTGTAAATTTATTGATTTTTGTCTCATTGATTTTCTCTGTTGTTTTCCTGTTTTCAATTTTGTTGGTTTCTGCCCTTAACTTTATTATTTCCTTCTTTCTGTTGCTTTGGGCTTAATTTTCTCTTCCTTTCTAGGATCATTAGGTGGAAGCTTCAATTATCAGTTTGAGATATTCCTCTTTTTTTTTTTTTTTTTTTTTAGTTTTTAAAAAATTTATTTAAAAATGAAGTAACATTGATTTGTAACATTATATAAGTTGGATGTGTACAGCATTTATATTTCTACTTCTGTATACCCTACAACATGCTCACCATCAAAAATTTATTTTCCATTCATCACAATACAGTTGATCCACTTTATGCATTTCACCCTCCCCCCACCCCTTCCTCTTTGGTAACCACTACTCTGTTCCCTGTATCTATGTGTTTCTTTTTGTTTGGCTTGGTTTGCTCATTTATTTTGTTTTTGTTTGTTTATTAGTTTTTTATATTCCAGTATGAGTGAAATCATGGTATTTATCTTTCTCTGTCTGGCTTATTTCACTTAGTGTAATACCCTCAAGGTTCATGCGTGTGTTGTCCCAAATGGCAAGATTTCGTATTTTTTATGGCTGCGTATTATTCCATTGTGTATGTATATGCCACATCTTCTTTATCCATTCATCTGTTGATGGGCACTTTGGTTGTTTCCATATCTTGGCTATTGTAAATAATGCCATGATGAACATGGGGGTGCAGATATCTTTTTGGATTAGTGTTTTTGTATTCTTTGCATAAATACCCAGAAGTGGGATTGCTGGATCATATGGTAGTTCTATTCCTAATTTTTTTTTTAGAATTATTTATTTATTTATTTATGGCGTGTTGGGTCTTCGTTTCTGTGCGAGGGCTTTCTCTAGTTGTGGCAAGCGGGGGCCACTCTTCATCGCGGTGCGCGGGCCTCTCATTCTCGCGGCCTCTCTTGTTGTGGAGCACAGGCTCCAGACGCGCAGGCTCAGTAGTTGTGGCTCACGGGCCCAGTTGCTCCGCAGCATGTGGGATCTTCCCAGACCAGGGCTCGAACCCGTGTCCCCTGCATTGGCAGGCAGATTCTCAACCACTGCGCCACCAGGAAAGCCCTATTCCTAATTTTTTAAGGAACCTCCATACTGTTCTCCATAGTGGCTGTACCAATTTATATCCCACCAACAGTGTAAGAGGGTTCCCTTTTCTCCACATCCTTGCCAACACTTGTTATTTCTTGCCTTTTTGATAACAGCCATCCTAACAGGTGTGAGATGATATCTCACTGTGGTTTTGACTTTCATTTCTCTGATGATTAGTGATGTTGAACATCTTTTAATGCACCTGTTGGCAGTCTGTATGTCTTCTTTGGAAAGATGCCTATTCAGCTCCTCTGCCCACTTTTAAACTGGGTTGTATGTTTTTTTTTTTGCTGTTGAGTTGTATGAGTTCTTTATATATTTGAGATATTAACCTCTTATTGGATATATCATTTGCAAATATCTTCTCCCATTTGGTTGGTTGTCTTTTCATTTTATTGATGGTTTCCTTTGCTGTACAGAAGCTTTTTAGTTTGATGCAATCTCAGTTGTTTATTTTTGCCTTTGTTTTCCTTGCCTGATGAGACATATCTAGAAGATACTGCTGAGACCAATGTCAAAGAGCATACTGCCTATGTTTTCTTCTCAGAGATTTATGGTTTCAGGTCTTATATTCAAGTCTTGAACCCATTTTGAAATAATTTGTGTATGGTGTGAGATAGTGGTCTAGTTTCATTTTTTTGCACGTGGCCGTCCAGTTTTCGCAGCACCATTTATTTATTTATTTATGTAAATTTATTTATTTATTTATTTTTGGCTGCGTTGGGTCTTTGTTGCTAATCGTGGGCTTTCTCTAGTTGTGGTGAGCAGGGGCTACTCTTCGTTGTGGTGCGTGGGCTTCTCATTGTGGTGGCTTCTCTTGTTGCAGAGCATGGGCTCTAGGCATGCGGGCTTCAGTAGTTGTGGCACACAGGCTCATTAGTTGTGGTGCATGGGCTTAGTTGCTCAGCGGCATGTGGGATCTTCCTGGACCAGGGATCGAACCCGTGTCCCCTGCATTGGCAGGTGGATTCTTAACCACTGCACCACCAGGGAAGTCCCCCAGCACCATTTATTGAAGAGACTATCCTTTCTCCATTGTATGTTCTTTGCTCCTTTGCTGTAAATTAATTGTCCATATATATGTGGGTTTATTTCTGGGCTCTCAGTTCTTTTCCATTGATCTATACATCTATTTGTCTGGCAATACCATGCAGTTTTAATGACTATGTCTTTGTAATATAGTCTGCAATCGGGAAGTGTGATACCTCCAGTTTTGTTCTTTTTTTCCTCAAGATTAATTTGGCTATTTGGGGTCTTTTGTGGTTCCATATAAACTATATATCTTTTGTTCTTTTTCTGTGAAAAATGTCCTTGGGATTTTGATAGGGATTGCATTGAATCTGTAGATTGCTTTAGATAATAAGGACATTTTGACAACATTAATTGTTCCATTCCATGAGCACAGAATTATCTTTCCATTTATTTGTGTCTTCAGTTTCTTTCAACAGTGTCTTATACAGTAAGTCTCCTACATACAAACCTTCAAGTTTTGAACTTTCAAAGATATGAATGTGTGTCACATGTCCAATCATGTAAGTTAGTTCACACGTCTGGCATACATTGTCATGTGCATGCATCCTCTACAAGTGGTTGCACTTTTGTGTACTTTACAGTACTGTGTAGAGTACAGTAGTACAGTATCTTTTATTTCAAGCCCAGCATGTCTGGAAGCAAGCGTAAAAGCAGCAGCGATGTAGCTGGTACTGCTGTACTTTTCAAGGTTTGTTTTTTTATGTGTTATTTGTGTGAAAAGTATTATAAACCTATTACAGTGCAGTACTATATAGCCAATTGTGTTAGTTGGGTACCTAGGCTAACTTTGAACAAATTGGACTTACAAACGTACTCTCAGAACGGAACTCGTTTGTACATAGGGGACTTACTGTAGTTTCCAATGTACAAGTCTTTCATCTCCTTGGTTAAATTTATTCCTAGGTATTTTATTCTTCTTTATGGCAATTGTAAATGAGATTATTTTCTTAATTTCTATTTCTGCTAGCTCATTGTTAGCGTATAGAAATGCAACAGATTTTTGTATATTGATTTTGTATCCTGAAGCTTCACTGTGTTCGTTTATTATTTCTAATAGTTTTTTGGTGGAATCTGTAGGGTTTTCTATATATAAAAATCATGTCATCTGCAAATAATGACAGTTTTACTTCTTCCTTTCCAATTTGGATGCATTTTATTTCTTTTTCTTGCCTAATTGCTCTTGCTAGGACTTCTAATAATATGTTGAAGAAGAGTGGTGAGAGTGGGCATCCTTGTCTTGTTACTGATTTTAGAGGGATAGCTTTCAGTTTTCACTATTGAGTATGATGTTAGCTGTGGGTTTGTCTTATATGGCTTTTATTATGTTGAGGTATGTCCCTTCTGTTCCTTTAGGTGTAAGGTTAGATTATTTACTTGAGATTTTTGTTTCTTGAGGTAGGCCTGTATTACTATAAGCTTCCCTCTTAGTACCGCTTTTGCTGTATCCCATAGATTTTGGTATGTTGTATTTTCATTTTCATTTGTCTTCAGGTACTTTTTGATTTCTTCATTGACCCAATAGTTGTTCAGTAGCATGTTGTTCAGTCTCCACATATTTGTGATTTTTGCAGTTTTCTTCTAGTTTCATTCGATTGTGATTGGAGAATATGCTTGATACAATTTCAGCCTTCTTAAATTTCAGTCTTTAATTTCAATCTTCTTAACTTTACTGAAACTTGTTTTGTGTCCCAACATATGGTCTGTTCTTGAGAAAGTTCCATTTGCACGCAGTTTCAAAGTTTCCATTTGAGAAGAATATGTATGTTGCATTTGGATGGAATATTCTGTACAAATCTATCAAATCCATCTGGTCTAATGTTTCATTTAAGGCCGCTGTTTCCTTTTTGATTTTCTGTCTGGATGATCTACCCACTGATGTAAGCAGGGTGTTAAAATCTCCTACTATTACTGTGTTGCTGTCAATTTCCCCTTCAGGTCTGTTAATAATTGTTTTATATATTTTGGTGCTCCTATGTTTGGTGTATAGATATTAATCACTATTATGTCTTCTTGATGAATTGTCCCCTTTGTTATTATATACTGTCCATTTTTATCTCTTGTTACCTTTTTGGCTTGAAGTCTATTGTGTCTGATATGAGGATGGCCACACATGCTTTCTTTTGGCTTGAAGTATCGGCTTGACGTATTATTTTCCATCCCGTCACTTTTAGCCTATGTGCGTCTTTAGAGCTGAGGTATGTTTCCTGGAGGCGGCTTATAGTTGGGTCTTGTTTTTTAATCCCTCCAGTCACTCTGTGTCTTTTTAAAATTTTATTTATTTATTTATTTATTTTGGCTGCGTTGGGGTCTTCACTGCCGCGCGTGGGCTTTCTCTAGTTGTGGCACGC
This sequence comes from Balaenoptera musculus, assembly GCF_009873245.2. Taxonomy (NCBI): domain Eukaryota; kingdom Metazoa; phylum Chordata; class Mammalia; order Artiodactyla; family Balaenopteridae; genus Balaenoptera; species Balaenoptera musculus. Next base: position 92,041,874 of record NC_045794.1, on the reverse strand, counting down.
AGGGGCTACTCTTCACTGTGGTGCGTGGGCTTCTCATTGTGGTGGCTTCTCTTGTTGCAGAGCATGGGCTCTAGGCTCGTGGGCTTCAGTAGTTGTGGCACACGGGCTCAGTAGTTGCAGCATGCAGGACCTAGAGCACGCGGGCTTCAGTAGTTGTGGCGCATGAGCTCAGTAGTTGTTGCGCGAGGGCTTACTAGTTGTGGTTCGCGGGCTCTAGAGCACAGGCTCAGTAGTTGTGGTGCATGGGCTTAGTTGCTCCGTGGCATGTGGGATCTTCCTGGACCAGGGATCGAACCCATGTCCCCAGCATTGGCAAATGGATTCTTAACCACTGGGCCACCAGGGAAGTCCCACTCTGTGTCTTTTGACTGATGAATTCAATCCATTTACATTTAAGGTGATTATGGATATATTAGGATTTGGTACTGCATTTTTAAAAATTAATTAATTAATTTTATTTTTATTTTTGGCTGCGTTGGGTCTTTGTTGTGGTGTGCAGGCTTCTCATTGCAGTGGCTTCTTTTGTTGTGGAGCACGGGCTCTAGGAGCACAGGCTTCAGTAGTTGTGGCTTGCGGGCTCTAGAGCACAGGCTCAGTAGTTGTGGTGCATGGGTTTAGTTGCTCCGTGGCATGTGAGATCTTCCCGGACCAGAGATTGAACCTGTGTCCCCTGCATTGGCAGGCGGATTCTTAACCACTGCGCCACCAGGGAAGTCCCGATACTGCCATTTTATTTTTTGTTTTCTGATTGCTCTATATCTCTATTGTTTCTTTTCCTTGTATTTCTGGCTGCCATTTTGGTTTGGTGGTTTTCTATATTTTTCTGAATTTCCTTTTAAAAAAATATTGTGTTTCTATGCTCCATGTTTATGTTTTGTGGTTACCTGGAGGCTTGTATAAAATGCCTCAAAGATAAAGTTGTCCTTTTTCTGTTGCTTGCATCTTGTCTTCATTTAGTTTTATGTATTCTGTCCTTTACCTCTTACCCTTTTATGTTTCTTTTGTCTTAAATTATCCCTTTTTATGTTGTGAGTTTGTTACCAAACTGAGATAGCTGTAGTTATTTTTCTGCCTTCTTTTTTCTCCCTTTAACCTTTATACTATAATAGAGCATGTAAAAACCTATAAATTCTGATAGAGAGTTGCAGTTTTCTGGTTCTGTCTGCTTATCACCTTGTTCAAAGTTTTGTGTATTTTGACTGCTTTTTTTCTGGTAGAAAGCTCCTTTCAACATCTCTTATAAGGCAGGTCTAGTGTTGATGAACTCCCTCAGCTTTTGTTTGTCTGAGAAGGTCTTTATTTCTTATTCATATATGAATGATTACTTTGCTGTATAGAATTTTAAAAAAGATTTTGGCCACACTGCACAGCTTGTGGGATCTCAGTTCTCTCACCAGGGATTGAACCTAGGCCACGGCAGTGAAAGTGCTGAATCCTAACCACTAGACCACCAGGCAACTCCCCTAGAATATTCTTGGGTGACAATTTTTAATCTTTCAGTATTTTGAGAATGTCATTTTACTCCCTCTTGGCCTGTAGGGTTTCTGTTAAGAAATCTGCTGATAGCTTAATTGGAGTTCCTTTGTAGATTACCATCCTTTTTCCCCTAGCTGGAAATTCTTTAAAATTCTTTCTTTGTCATTGACTCTTGGCAATTTTAATATTATGTGTCTTGGAGAAGGTCTTTTTGCATTAAGGTAATTAGGTGTTCTCTTAGCTTCATGGACTTATATATCCAGTTCCTTCCCCAGGTTTGGGAAGTTCTCAGCTATTATTTCTTTAAATAATCTGTCTGCTCCCTTTTCCTTCTCTTCTCCTTCTGGGATACTCATTTTTCTAATGCTGCCCTTCCTAAAAGAGTTGAATAGCTCTTGTAGGATTTCCTCATTTTAAAAATGTCTTGTTTACCTTTTCTCTTGTATCATTTTTAGATTTGTCTTTGAGCTCACTAATTATTTTTTCCATATAGTCTGCTGTATTTCCAATGCTTTTTAATGCATTCTTTATCTCGTTTATTGTGTCCATCAGCTCCAGAATTTGTTTGGTTCTTTTTTAGAATTTCAATCTCTTTGGTAAAATATCCTTTCTGTTCATTAATTTTATTCGTGAGCTCATTAAACTGCCTTCCTGTGTTTTCTTGCATCTTGTTGAGTTTCTCCATGACAGCTGTTTTGAATTCTCTATCCATTAGATTGCAATATTTTGTGACTTTAAGTTTGGCTTTTGGAGAATTGTCGTTTTCTTTTTGTGTAGTGTTACTGTGGCTCTTCATGTTGTTTGATGATTATTCCTCTGCTGATATTAAAAGACAGGTTAGGTGTTTGATTCCTTTCTTTTGTTTTCTGGTAGGTGGCACTGTCATACACATTTTTGGTTTCTCTTGCCTGAGCTGCCCCTGGTAAAATTTGAGCGTGGCACTTTCCAGCCTCCACTGGCTCTGTAAGAGGTGTGGCTCTGTGCCTTTGTTGTTGCTTCGTGTGCCACCTGGGTGTTTGCTGCCTTGCTTCTGCCAGAGCCTCTGTCATCACCGGGATGGTGGGCTCTTCCCTTGCATCTGGGACCCCCTGAGTCACAGGCTCTGCTGCTGTGGAGGGAGGGGTCAATGCAGCGGGAGAAGCCAGGGTCGTGCAGGTGCCTCTACCTTGTCCATTGTTGTTGGGTTCATGAATTCTGCCACTGTGAATGGAGGGAGGCGGGGGCTGGGATCATGGGTGCCTCAGCAGCTGGAGGGATGGGGTCCCAGGCCTCACTGCTGCTGCTGCCCAGTTAGCAGTGGCTGTGGGCACTGGTGTGGTTGGGTGACTGGAGTCATGTGTGCTGCCTTCCCTGCTGTCACTGGGTTCTCTGAAGCTGTGGGCTCTGCTGCCTGGTCAGAGGGCTAGGATTGCAGGAACCATGGCTGCTGTTCCCTCCTCTGTGTGTTACAGCCCACCCACCTTTAGACGTGCAAATGTGTGAAATTCTTCGGCGACCTGTTTTGTTGGGCAGAGGCGCCTTTGTTGAGTTGTGGATTTTTTTTTACTGGCTGTAGATTGACGGGGAGAGACAAGGGTAGATTTTTCACTCTGCCATGTTTCTGATGTCACCTACATTCCTCTTTTCTAATGTGTGCATTTAATGCTATACATTTCCCTCTTGTCCCTGCTAAAGCTGTGTCCCATGATTTTCATATGTTTTATATTCATTCAGTGTTATTTGTCTATTTCTTTGAAACTTCCTCTTTAACTTAAGGATTATTAAAAGTGTGTTGCTTAGTTTTCAAGCATGTGGAGATTTTTCTGTATCTTTGTTTCTAGTTTGATTCGACTGTGGTCCGTGGATGCACTCTATATTATTTTATTACCTTGATTGTGGCGATTGTCTCATTGGTGTTTATATATGTCAAAACTTCATCTAATATCATACTTTAAATATGTGCAGTTTAATACATGTCAATTATATTTCAATAAAGATGTCAAAAATATCAGAAAATAAGAGACTTAGATAAAATTTCTAGAGATGAAAGCTACAACATTTGAGATGGAAAATATACTAAATGGGATTTATGGTCAATTAGGCACTGAAGAAGAAAAGTTTAATGAACTTTAAGATATAGCTAGAGACACTATACAAAATGAAACAGAGAGAAAATACCCCCCCACACCAAAATGAAGAGTATCAGTGAGCTGTAGGAAAAGATTAAGTTTAATGTAAAGTGTAATTTGAGTCCCTGAAAGAGGAGAGGGAGGAGAGAGAGTGGATACAAAAAAACTATTTGAAGAAATATTGGTATAAAATTTTCCAAATTTTCCAAAATCACAAACATAAAGAAAATGACACCAAGGCACATCATTATCTAATTGCTTAAAAGCAGTGATAGTGAGAAAATCTTAAAGGCATAAATAGAAAAAGAAGACATTTTGTGCAGAAAAGACTTAACATTGCAGGCCTAAGACTACTTTCCTTAGAAAATTTGGCCCTTGGCTGGTGTCTATGAAGTTGGATTTTGGGGGGGGGGTCGGTTTCCACCCTTTCCTAACTGGTAGGAGTGGTGCACTGTGCCTGCCGTTTGTGCAAACAATGTGATTTATGATGAACACCTGCTTTCTCTGTGGAAGTCTGGAATTTTAGTACATGCTAGGCAGAGTTGGCATGACCAACCCCCCAATATAAGCTTTGAGTATCCAATGGGCTTCTCTGGGCAGGAATATCACACATGTTCCTTCATTTTTACTGCAGGGGAAGAGTGCACTGTGTGACGACTTATGGGAGAGAGAGCATAAGGAAGTCTGTACATGGGTTCCTCCAGGCTGTTCCTTTGTCTTTTCCCCTTATGTATACTCACTGTATACCCCTACTGTGTATCCTTACTATATTGTATCCTTACGGTGTATCCTTATATGTTGCTGTAATTAATCTTAGCCATGAGTACAGCTATATGGTGAATCCTATGAGTCCTTCTAACAGATTTCTGAATATGTGGGTGAACTTTGGCACCCCACACATATTACACAAAAAAGAGCACAGATAAGGATGACATCAGACTTCTTGTTCGAAACAGTGTAAACCAGAAGACAGTGGAGCACCATCTGTAATGTCCTGAAAAAGAAGTCAACCTAGGATTCCATACCCAGCAAAAGTATCTTTCAAGTGAAGCTATAACTGATATAAAAATGTAAAAAAGAAATAATTTCAGAAGCTAAAAATTTCATTACCAGCAGACCTTCACAAGAATGTGAAAGGAATTCCTTTAGATGGAAGGAATATGATCCCAGATGAAATCTGGATCTGCATAAAGGAATAAACAGCACTGGGACTGGTAACTATGTGTGTAAATGTGAAAGCTTTTTTTCTTTGAAATCTCTTTAAGTGAAAATTGGCTTTTCAAAGCAAAAATATTCACAACGAATTGTGGGTTTTTAAAAACGTATGTAAATTAAGATGAATGACAACAACATCACAAAGGTCAAGAGTGGTAAAAAAAGAAGTAAATTGTTGAAAGATCCTTGTAATATATATGAAGTGGTAAATATCACTTGAAGACAGACTGAGATAAGTTAAAGATGTATAGTGTAAATCTTGAAGCAATCACAGAAACACTCAAAAGAGTTACAGCTCATAAGCCAAAGAAAGAGATAGAAGGAAATCATAAAAATACTTAATTAGTCCAAAAGAAGGCAGAAAAAGAGAGAAAAGGGAACAAAGTAAAGATGGGAGAAACAGAAAACAAGTAGCAAGATGGTAGCTTGAAACCAACCGTATCAATAATTGCATTAAATGGAAATGACCTAAACAATACAAAAATAAAAGAAATTGACAGGTTGGGGAAAAAAACCTCCCAACTATATGCTGCTTATAAGAAACCCACCTTAAATACAAAGCACAAATAAATTAAAAGTAAAATATGGAAAAAAATATGGTGCTATAGACTGAAAGTGTCCCCCCCCCCCCAATTCATATGTTGAAACCTAATCCCCAATGTGATGGTGTTTGGAGGTAGGACCTTTGTGAGTTAATAGGTTCATGAGGATGTAGCCTTCACAAATGGGATTAGTGCCCTTGTAAAAAGAGATGTAGGAGAGCTTTCTTCCTCTCTCTTGTTCTGCTCTCTGCCACGTGAGGATACAATGAGGAAAAGACCATCTGCAAACCAGAAAGTGGGTTCTCACCAGACACTGGATCTGCCAGCAGCTTGATCTTGGACTTCCAGCCTCCACAACTATGAGAAACAAATGTTTGTTGTTCAGCCACCCAGTCTGTGGTATTTTGTTACAGCAGCCTAAGACACTCTAAAGAAAGCTGGAGTAACTTTTTATATTAGACAAAGTAGATTTCAGAGTAAAGAATATTACCAGAGAGAAAGGGGGGGTTTATTCACAATGATAAGTAGGTCAATTTATTAAGAGGACATAACAATCTTAAATGTTCATGGTCCGATAATAGAGCTTCAAAATACATGAAGCAAACGCTGATAGAACTGTAAGGAGAAATAGACAAATACACAATTATATCAGAGATTTCGACAACCGTCTCTCAATAACTGATAGAATAAGTAAACAGAAAATCAGGAATGCCACTAAAGACTTGAGCAGCATGTTAATTGGCCTAATTGACATTAACAGAACATTCCACCCAACAACAATACATGCTTTGTAAGGGCACATGGAACATTTACCAAGATAGATAGACTGTACAGTGAGCCCTAAAGAAAGTCTTAATAAATTTAAAAAGGATTCAAGTCATATAAAATATGTTCTCTAACAACACTGGAATTAAATTAGAAATTAATAACATAAAGATACTTGGAAAATTCTCAAATATCTGGAGATGAAATAATATACTTCTAAATCATGCATAGGTCCAAAAATAAAAGGGAAATTAGGAAGTATTTTGAACTGAATTAGAACGAAAATAAAACATATCAAAATTTGTGAGATGCAGCTAAAGTAGTGCTTAGGGGAAAATTTATAGCACTAAATACATCTATCAGCGAAAGACAGGTCTCAAAGTTTTAAATCAAGGACATCAACTTTCACCTTAAGAAATGAGGGGGAAAAAGAGCAAATTAAACTCAAAATAAGCAGAAGAGAGGAAGTAATAAAGGGAAGGGCAGAAATCAGTAAAGTGGAAAGCAGAAGAACAATAGAGAAAAGAAATGAGAGTGAAAAATGGATTCTAGGCTGGGGAAGGGAAAATACAAATGAGCCTGGAGCAGTCTGTAGTACCAGAAAGTAAGGAGAGTTCTTAACAAAGAGAGAAGGGGGCGAGGGTATGTCAAAGGGACAGATGCATCAACCTGAAAGCACTCCCAATGGTCAAAGCTGGAGCAATTCAAGCAACAAACTAAATGATATATTGGAGCATAACACAGATTATAAAATAAATAAACATGAGTCTGTAATGATATAAATAAATAAATAAATAAATAAGGGAGAAGAGACAAACATGCATTGTAGAAGAATCCCAAATAGTATATGCAGACACCCCTGGCCGCCACCAGGAGGCTGAGCTTAATTCCCACCTCTCCATTTGAGAGTTGGCTAGACTTAGTGACTCAATTCTGAAGAGTAAATTATGGAAAGAGAAGATAGTAAGTGTTGATGTAGAATCCTGACAAATGCTACCTTAACCAAATGATACTAGTCACCTCTGATATGCCAGATGAGAAGGACACTTCACCTTGAGGTATTCTTCCCCTAAATCCATTACTCCAGCCAAATCATGAGAAAATACATCAGACACACCCAAATTGAGGGACCTTCTCCAAAATACCTGACCAGTACCCCTCAAGACTGTCAAGGTCATGAAAAACCAGGGAAGGCTGAAAAATAGTCACAGACCAGAAGACACTAACACAACAAAACACAAAGTGGTATTCCAGAATGGATCCTGGAACAGAAAAAGGACATTAATAGAAAACCTGGAAAATCCAAAGTCTAGAGTTTTGTTAATAGTAATGTATCAGTGTTGGTTTCTTAGATTTGACAAATATACAACAGTAATGTGAGATAGTAGTATAAAGGGAACCTGAAACTGGGTGGGTGGGGGGGTGTATGAGAACTTTCTGGACTATCTTTGCAAGTTTTCTGTAAGTCTAAAATTACTCCAATTATTTTATTTTCAAAAGGTCATCCTTTGAGAAGATCAATAAAATGGATAAATCTCTAGCTGGACTGATCAGGGAGAAAAAAGAAGAGAAGGCATCAGAAACCAAGCTGCAAAATGCACACACACAAAATTTTGTCTTTGCTATCCATCTGTGTTGACACATATACATCCAGGTAATCTATTTTCATAGCTGTATAGTATTCTATGGTGACAGTGTACCAAATTTTATTTATTCATTTTCATCACTAGGGGCATTTATTTATTAATTTATTTTTGGCTGCATTGTGTGGCTTGTGGGATCTTTGTTCCCCGACCAGGGATCGAACCTGGGCCCCCTGGCAGTGGAAGTGCAGGGAAGGCAGTGGACCACCAGGGAAGTCCCACTAGGGCCATTTATTTATTTATTTAATTTATTTTTATTTATTTATTTTTGGTTGCATTGGGTCTTCGTTGCTGCGCGCGGGCTCCCTCTAGTTGTGGTGAGCGGGGACTACTCTTCGTTGCGGTGTGAGGGCTTCTCATTGCGGTGGCTTCTCTTGTTGCGGAGCACGGGCTTTAGGCACGTGGGCTTCAGTAGTTGTGGCTCGCGGGCTCTAGAGCGCAGGCTCGGCAGTTGCGGCGCACGGGCTTAGTTGCTCTGCGGCATGTGGACTCTTCCTGGACCAGGGCTCGAACCCATGTCCCCTGCATCGGCAGCCGGATTCTTAACCACTGCGCCACCAGGTCCCTAGGGCCATTTAAATTGTATCCATTAAGGACTTCTCTGGTGGCGCAGTGGTTAAGAATCCGGCTGCCGATGCAGGGGACATGGGTTCGAGCCCTGGTCCAGGAAGAGTCCACATGCCGCAGAGCAACTAAGCCCGTGCGCCGCAACTGCCGAGCCTGCGCTCTAGAGCCCGCGAGCCACAACTACTGAGCCTGCATGCCACAACTACTGAAGCCCGCGTGCCTAAAGCCTGTGCTCCGCAACAAGAGAAGCCCGCGCACCACAACAAAGAGTAGCCCCTGCTTTCCACAGCTAGAGAAAAGCCCATGAGCAGCAATGAAGACCCAGTGCAGCCAAAATAAATAAATAAATAAATAAATAAATAAATAAATTGTATCCATTAAAAAAATTATTGTAAACAGTAGCACAGCAATCTTGTTCAAGTGCCCTGTGCAATTGTGTGAGAGTTTCCTTGAGATATCTCCTAGGAGTGGAAATGCTGTATCCTAGTGCATATAATTACCTTTACTGGATATTGCCAGGTTGCTTTCCAAAGTGGTTGAATGGACTTCTGTATTTTTCCTACCCTTGGCTTCCTGGGTTCTGTTATGTCTCTGATTTGGGGGCTTCCATCTCTCTCCCTCCTCTCTATGCCTTCTGCCTATGAGATGATTAATTAAGGTTGATCCTTGATGATGGAAACAACGCTACCTCTTTCACCCAGACCTCCTGAAATGCATTAATAACCTTTTGAATTTTACTCTTTCAAAATGTTCTCAAAGCCGCGATCTCCTGGTCAAGTCCAGTGTAAGAGAAATCAACCTGGTGTACATATCTGGTAATTTTCTGTACTACCCAACAAACTGAAGGACACATTCACAGATACCAAGTCATTTGCTTGGTCATTCAAGATATACATTTTCTTCTCATAAGTACTCCTTTTGGTACCTGGCTGGTCTTATCCTATTGGTTTTTCAGATGTGAAGAGTGAAATATCCCAGATCACACAGTAATTTGATGGCATTACTGAGATGAAAACTCACTTTTTCTTGACCCCCCCAAGACAAGTCACTCCCCACCCTGTCCTTGTGTCTGAAGGCTGGTAATTCTGGTTCAATGTCCAGGGATTCAGGAAGTGTATCCCTGAAGTTCTCCACTTCATGGACCCAGCAGAGTTGCTCAAATGGCAACTGCTCTGAGCCCTCAATTTATTTAGAGGGGGCCCAGTTTTCCCTTGGGTCTCCTAAATGCCCAGAGGTCTTTTCACATACCCATGATTTGGCTTTCATCTGCCCCTCCTGGTCCCCAACAGCCCTCCCTGACCTCCAGCAGGACTGCCCACTCCCTGTGACCCCACCTTTGCCTTCCTCCTTCTCTCTGTGTTATGCTCAGTCAGGGGAGTCACATGGGTCCCCAGAGGTCCCAGCAGCTCTTCAGTGATGAGCTCCCAGAGGATGATGGCAGCCATGTCTTGTCCCCATGGCACATCCACAGCGCCAGATGGCTGGACCATGACCTCTCCCTGAGGACAGAATCTCAGTGCTGAGTCCAGGTCACTGGTGCATCATTGCGCCCCTCAATTCCCAGCTCCCCATTCCAGGGCAGACTTCCTTCCTGCATCTTCCTTTCCAGCAATCAAGCTCCAGTTGGGGCTACTGTGGCCCATAAGAAATATTTTAATGACTTTAAACTATAGAGGGAAGGGATCAGAGTCCTCTTCCCTCTTCTTCCTGCAGGCTCTTCTTGTATGTAAAACTGTGGCTATGCAAATGAGAGGGATGACATCCTATTACTTTCCAGTCCTTGCTAAATCCTAGGCCCTTGCTAAATCCTAGGCCCTTGCTAAATCCTAGGCCCTTGCTGAGGACTGTCTTCTTGTGACATTAAAAATATACTTTATTCCCACTCGCCCCCAAACCTACTCTTCTCCCAATCTCTCTTACTGGCCAAATCTGGGGCCATTCGAGCATGAAAATAAACAATGGTAGTAACAAATTACAACCCCTGAATAAAGGAAGAATCATTGAGTCCACTGATAAATGTAAGTAAATAAAAAATGGGCTAGAAGAGAAAGTGCTTCCTTATGAAGAAAAGCCAATAAACAGAGAAAAAAAATGATGGCATTAGACAATCACCATTTGGCAACTATCATAGTTATAACTGACTCAGATGGCAGTGGGCAAAGGATGCTGATATAGTGGGTAAAGTTGGGGAGTAATGGAATATTACATAGTCTTAAATTAGCTCTCCACAAGGTACTTATTAATTGCAAAGGAAAAACCGGCAACATTACTGGAGCAACCTGGCAGATGCCACTTTAGCCAGGCATCAAAGTTAACATCACCAGCAGGGGGACAAATTGACATCATGTGCTTCCTGATACGAGGCACTGGGAAGAAAACATCACTCTCGTGTTATTTTTACAAAAGATGCATAACCCAAATGTAATTATGAGGAAACATCAGACAACCCAAAATGAAAGATGTTCTACAATATTACTAGGCTGTCCTCTTTAAAATGTCAATATCCGTACCTCTCTCTCAGTTTTGTTCTAAGCCTAAAACAGCTCTAAAAAAAAAAGTCTTTTTTAAAAAAAATTTCTCTATTTTATTTATTTATTTTTGGTTGTGTTGGGTCTTCGTTGCTGTGCACGGGCTTTCTCTAGTTGCGGTGAGCAGGGGCTACTCTTTGTTGCGGTACGCAGTTTTCTTATTGCCGTGGCTTCTTTTGTTGCAGAGCACGGGCTCTAGGTGCACAGGCTTCAGTAGTTGCAGCACGCAGGCTCAGTAGTTGTGGCTCGCGGGCTCTAGAGCACAGGCTCAGTAGTTGTGGCACACAGGCTTAGTTGCTCTGTGGCATGTGGCATCTTCCCAGACCAGGGCTCAAACCCGTGTCCCCTGCAATGGCAGGCGGATTCTTAACCACTGCACCAACAGGGATGTCCCCCCCAAAAAAGTCTTAAAAAAAGTCAGTGTGGGGACTTCCCTGGTGGCGCAGTAGTTAAGAATCCACCTGCCAATGCAGGGGACACGGGTTTGATCCCTGGTCTGGGAAGATCCCACATGCCGCAGAGCAACTAAGCCTGTGTGCCCTGGAGCCCAGGTGTTGCAACTACTGAGCCCGCTTGCTGCCACTACTGAAGCCTGTGCACCGCAACTACTGAAGCCCACGCGTCTAGAGGCCATGCTCCGCAACAAGAGAAGCCACCTCAATGAGAAGCCCGCGCACCGCAACGAAGAGTAGCCCCCACTCGCTGCAACTAGAGAAAGCCAGCGCGCAGCAACGAGGACCCAGCGCAGCCAAAAGAAAATACTCCCCCCCCAAAAAAAAGTCAGTGTGGTGAAGCGTGCACACACATGCACGTACAAGGGCACAAGATTGAGGAACTGGCCCAAATTCACGAGGACTAAAAAGATAAAACAATTGAATGTCACGCATGATCCTGGATTTTCTTTTGTGTAGATGACATGATTGGGACAGTTGGTGAAATCACAATAAGGTTCTTGGAGTAGATAATAGTATTGAGTTTATGTTATTTGCCTGATTTTGATAATTGAACTGTGATTCTGTAAGAGCCTGTCCTTGTTTTTTTTGGAAATACGCACTGAAGATTTAGGAGCAAAGGAGCCTCACGTCTGCCATTTACTCCAGATGCTTCAGAAGACAATGCACATACACTCACATCTATCGAGAGAGGATACAGCACACGTGGTACAGGTGCGTGCATGGGGAATTTGGGTGGAGGGAACATGAGAATTCTTTGCGCTATTCTTGCAGCTTTTTTTCTAAATCTGAAATTATGTCAAAATATACTTAGAATGAAAAGACAGTGCTCACTTAGATTCGACCATCTCACACCCTGTCCAATCACTCTTTCACACAGTGGCTTTTTCTGAAGCCTGTGATTGCCCGTGAGACATGGAAATGCTGGGGGTGCTCCGGAGATGAATAAACTCCCACCTGACTCTCCTGGGGGCTGCAGAGTGGTGCATGAGGTAGACACACACCCCCTTTCCATCCTGCACAGTGTAACTGGGGCCCTGCATGGTCCTTCTTGGGGGCATAGTAAAGGTGATTTCTTCAGAAGAGTTGATTCAGAAGCAGAAACATAGGTCAATGTCAATACATTTTCCTTAAAAGATAACGTACACATCAAACTGCCCTTTGTATAAAGCACTTACATGTGAGTCATCTTATTTAATCCTTAGAACCACCCTCCGAAGTAGACAGTTAATTTAATCGTATACAGATACATCTTATTTATGGGAAAGGAAACTGAAGTTCAGAAGGGTAAAGTTACTTGCCTCAAATCCAACTACAGGTAACTGTACATGCTGATCTCTGAACCTCTAATAATAATGACACAACTCTGGGGTTGGAAGGTGGGGCTGATGAGAAACTTCGGGGAAGCCGATGGCCAAATTGGCCTGCCTGGCTTTCTGCTGTGCGGGCAGCTGTGTCCGAGCTTTGGGGCCCTCTGAGGCTTTCCTCCGCGTTTCCACTAGAGGGCACTGCTGGCCCAGTTTAGAAGTACTTAACTTTCCCTACAACTTATATGTGGTCAGAGCAGGAATTGCTATAAAAACCAAAAAAGCTTAAGCTTCAGGGTCTCTCACTTGCACAGACCCCTTCTACTTTTGTACCCAATTTTTCATTTATAATTTTGAATTATTTTTCCACAAGAGGCATCTCCGAATAAGCTTCAGACCCCCCAAATCGGTATTGACCCCAGCTCACGCAAATACTTTGAGAACTAAGGGCTGGGAGCTTTGAGACACTGACACTCGTGAGCAGCACAGAGAGTAACTTTCCACGGGACGTGGCTGTCCCCTCTTTCGGACTGTGGACCCCCAGAGAGCCGGACTCTGCCCTTTTTGACCTTGATTCCTGGTCTGTAGCACACAGTAAGCTGTCTACACGTGTCTGTTGAGTGAATAAATGAGGCGCAAACATCAGCCAGTGTCACTGCTTTTATCTTTTCCTCTTTCTCCTCTTTTGTCTCACTTGCTCAATTTCCAAGGTGGGGGGAGGTGGTCTAGAATTCATCTGAGGCCCCTCCCGGCCAGAGATTTTTTCTAGATTCTCTCCCTATCCTCTCTCCTTTTTTCTCCTCTGCTGCCTCTCATCTGACTTTTTTTTTTTTTTTTAAATTTATTTATTTATGGCTGTGTCGGGTCTTCGTTTCTGTGTGAGGGCTTTCTCTAGTTGCGGCAAATGGGGGCCACTCTTTATCGCGGTGTGCGGGCCTCTCATTATCGTGGCCTCTCTTGTTGCGGAGCACAGGCTCCAGACGCGCAGGCTCAGTAGTTGTGGCTCACGGGCCCAGTTGCTCCACGGCATGTGGGATCTTCCCAGACCAGGGCTCGAACCCGTGTCCCCTGCATTGGCAGGCAGATTCTCAACCACTGCACCACCAGGGAAGCCCCTCATCTGACTTCTAATTTCTCTGTTTCTGCCCCCTCCCACCCCTGCCCCCAGCCTGTGCCTTAACATGGCCAGAGCCCCCTTGGTTCTGCTAACACCCTTGGGGGAGGTCTGGAGTCCTCAGCAGGGTGTGGTTTTCTGGGTTTCCGTGTCTGAGGAACCAAGGATGACGCTGGGTGGGTAGCATGGGCAGGGGGATGGGGAGAAGGTCAGCCACGCTTTTCTCAGCACCCACTCAAGCACCAGGAAAGGCTTTGCTCCCTTCCTGCCTGGTCCCCCTCTGCTGCCCCCATTAGCTTCACTTTTCCTCCCGCTCCGCCATCCCAGTTTCCAGAGCCACATCAGCCAAGGAAGAGCCAAGGGCTTACATAACAGCCCTCTGGTCACTTCTTGGACACCATTTCTGATTTTCCTTCCATTGCTCTGATGGTTCTTTTGCAGTCTGCCTCCTGAGCTTGCCCCTTCAGTTTTGGGGTTTTGCAGGGTTGCACGCTCCTTTTTCTGCCTTCCTCGCTCTGCATATTCTCCCTCGGTAAGCTCCTCCACTCCCCAGGTGTCTATCGTGGATACCCTGATGACTCACAAACTCTGCAGCCAAGCACGTCCTCTGAACTCCAGACCCATCTCTGCCATGATATTTCCATTGGCACTTTCAACTCAGGCGTCCAAGGTTTTTATCAGCTTTATTGAGGTATAATTTGTATACAGTGCGATTGACCATTTCAAGCGGCCATCTGTCAGTTTTGACAAAGGCACGCAAGAGCATAAGCTCTACCATGCTCACGATATAGAACACTTCTGTCACCCCCCCAGTTTCCTCATGGCCCCCTTGCCTCCCGCATCTCTGGCCCCTGGCGACTACTGATCTGTTTCCTGTCCTTGTATTTTGCCTTTTCTGGAATTTCACAGAAACGGCGTCCCACAGAATGTGGTCTTTAGTGCCTGGCTCCTTTCACGTATGGTAATGTCTTTGAGATTCACCCATGTTCTGTCTTGCAGCAGTAGTTTGTTCCTTTTTATGACTGAGTAGTATTCTGTTGTATGGATTTACCATGATTTGTTTAATCCACCTACCAGTCAATGACTGAGGCATCTAAAATTAACCTAAAATTCAGGCAGAGCTGCCTGGGTTTGAATTTGGACTCCGCTACATATCAGCTGTACGATTCTCAGCAAACTGTGGCTTTTATGAGCTTCACGTTTCTCAGCTGTACAATAAGGACAGTAATGCCTTCCTTGTAAGGTTGCTGAGCGGATTAACCGAGTTCACCGATGCCAAGCACGGGGCTGTGCGTCTGGTACTCAATAGCATCGCCATATGGATGTATTGGACCTTCTTGACCACGTGGGGGCGCAATACACGCTACCGTCTCCCTCTCATACTGCTGCAGGCGGATCCCACAGCTCTCTGGTTATTTGCAGCTGAGAACTTCACTTCCACATTCCAGTTCGTGCCCTCTTCCCTCCCTCCAGCGCACACTTGACCCGGGGCACCAGGGACCTGCAAGGACCTGCACGGGCCGGGGGATGGGAAGGCTGAGAGCCAAGGGGCCCCCGTGTGGGTTTCTCTGAGGGCCCTGTGGAGACCTCTCCACGGTCCTGCCCTCTGGCCATCCTCACCACCCGCCCCCGCGCCGTTGCTGACGGTGGAGCTCACAGCTTCTTCCTCCATCCTCTCTCTCCAGTTCTTTTCTTCCCCGTTGAGTTAGACTTAGAGGGAAAGTTGGAAAGCCTGCGACATTAACACAGACTCAGCCTCCTTCCTTTCAGGCCACCTGGAGCAGGTGCTGGGGTGCTCCCCCCCGAAGTGCTCACTCGCTCACTTCTGGGGCAGCCCCTGCATCTCTTTGCCCCAGAGCTTTCTACGGGGCCCTTGGCAGGAGTGGCAGACAGAAGTGCAGGGAATCAACAGCCCAGCAGCAGCCCCCAGCTGATGGCTAATGAGTGTTGGTGAATTAACCCCCATTGTTCCCTTGTCCCTTGATGGGGGATAGATCTGGGGCTCCTGCTCATCCCTGACCCCAGCGCTCCCCAGCGGGATTCATCTCCGTTGTTCAAGGGGTCCCTTGCTCAATAACCAAACCCTTTTCACTGCCCTCATTTCCCCAGCTCCTTCTCACTCCCCTCCTGGTGTTTCCTGGGATCATCTCTCAAGTGAACCACTTGTCCTTCAACCCTTGTGTCAAAGTCTCCTTCTGGGGGAACCCAAATGGAGACTGAGCCCTAATCTTTGTAAGTGGTTTTCTTGAGGTTGGCTGGGGGAGAGGAGGGGTATGTGGCAGGAAAGGAAAAGTTGCAGCCCTCTCCCCCTAGTTCAAGGCTCCCTTCTCTAATGCATCCCCTTAAATTTAGATATTAGCTCTTCTGCTAATAGAGGCTGGAGGGGCTCTGGGAGGGGGGATGACTGGGGGGCAGAGGTACTTCTGTCTTCTCTTAGCTCCTCCTCCATGGCTGTGTCACAGCTCTGTTCAGATGTGAGAGTTTTTGGTGCCCATTGTCCTAAGTTTGGGGGTTTATGTACAACTTTGGGACAATAGGAGAAAAAACTCATTCATTAGCACAACACACAGTACTTAGGTATTAGTTTGCTCGGGCTGCCACACAAAATACCATAGACTGGCTGGCTTAAGGAAGAGATATTTATTTCGCGGTATTCTGGAGGCTGAAAGTCCAAGGTCAAGGTGCTGGCCGATTGGGTTCCTGGTGAGAACCCTCTCTCTGGCTGGCAGCCTTCTCGTTGTGTCCTCATGTGGTAGGGGGACAGCTCTGGTGTCCCTTCCTCTTCTTATAAGCTCACTAGTCCCATCACGAGGGCGCTACCCTCATGACCTCATGTAAACTTAATTACCTCCCAAAGGCCCCAGCTCCAAATGCCATCACATTAGGGTTCAACATATGAATTTTAGGGGAACACAATTCAGTTCTTAGCAACTTGTTAAAATGATGAGGATTTACCTCTGTCCACTAAAATCTACTTCTACTCCTCTATTCCTTATCTAGGGCAAGACACTCACTCTTTTCATCCTTGATTCCCTCCTCCCCTCATGTCCAATCAGGTGTCAAGTCTTATCAATTATATCTCCGAAGCATCACCCACATTCCCCCTTCTGTCCCTCTACAGCTTCTCTAGGTCAAGCCCTCGTCATTCAGATCAGCTAGGACTGAGTACCAAGAAACTCTGCTGTAGTGGCTTAAAAAGGTAAAGAGTGTATTGATATATGCAAAAAGAAGTTTGGGGCAGGCAGTTCAGGATTGGAACGGAAGCCCAAGGACGTCGTCAGAGACCCTGGCTCCTCCTACTTCTTCTCTTCCACCATCCTCAGCGTTGGCATTGCTTCTCACGGTCACAAGATAGCTGCTGCTTCTCTGACCATCACTTCCACATTCTAGGCCATCACTCCTTTTAATTGAGAGCCTTCGTCTTTTTATTTGGGAAGGGGACCCTTCTCTAGAGTCTTCCATCTACGTCTCAAGAACCATGTCACATGACTCCCACGGGTCTCAGGGGAATCTGGGGAGGTGAGTATTTCACTTTCCAGGCTCTATAGGAGAGGGAGGCGGGGGAAAGGGGAACGCAAGTGGCTTAAGGTAGCCAATCCTGGCATTTGCTACATCGTCCCTCATCTCATCAGCCTCCTAACTGACCTTTCTGTCTCTATTCTCACCAGAGTGTTCCCATTGACAAAGTGTCTGTCTTTGGGTCAGGGTCATAAGAAACCATTATATGCAGCAAATCAATTACAGTACAGATGGTAATAATAATACCCATGGCAAATGTCTATTATATGTGTACTGGTGTGTCGAACATTCAGGACTTGTGAGGTGTAATTCTAAAAGTCACTTTATTATTGTCTCTCCCTGTCCCTCTAACCCTGGCTTTAGAAGAGTTGTCCCTTCCCTGGTCCTGGAGGAAAATTCTGGTGTCCTCATGGCTCCGCAGGTCAGCTGAGGCAAGAGAAACCCCTGTGGTCACTTTAAGATACAAAACAGAACCTTTGTTCGGAAATTGGAATGTACAGTCCAATCTATTAGTCAGCACTTCAGTGTGTTTCCAAGGTAAGATGCCTCCCTCCCCCATCCAGCTGGGCCGACTGCAGATAGGGCTCTGGCCTTGGGAAGGGGATGGTCCTTCTCTTTTTCCCACTGAGAGCTGCTATTTCTGGCTCCTCTGGGGTTGTGGAGCACTGGGTAGGAGGATGTGGAGGGTAGGAGGAAAAGGGGTCAGGAAAGTTCTTATTTGCCTGGTGGTGTCATCACATGCCTTCCAGATCTTTGGAGTGGTCAGTGGAGCTGACCTTCTCTTTCGGGCGCCAGATGGATTTTCTGGGGATGCCGCTGCTGCCCTCAACTCCCATTCAATTCCCCTGGACACTTCTGCCTCATCAGCTCCTGGATTTCCCACAATCCACTCCCACAGACCCTTGCAGTTGTTAGAAGCCCCCTGACTGGCAAACCCTGGGTCCTTTCCCAGAGGCAGATCCTGAGACCAACCTTTGTGTCCACGTGGTTTATTAAGGAGATGCTCCCCGGAGAAACCTGTAAGCAAGTTGGGAAAGGAGGACAGGGAAGGGGAAGAAGCCTAGCAACCGCGCGACCTTAGGCGAAGCCCCAGCATCAGTCTGGTTCCATGGGAAGCTCTGGAGTGGATATTAAACCTCAGAACACGTCCCCACTCGGAGCTCTGGGCTCTGGGCTTTCGTACTGTCACACCAGACAGTCACTGGCTGAGAGCTGTCTTGGGGGTGGGGGGACGGGGTTGGAGATTGGAGGTGGGAGGTGGACTGCAGAGTCGCAAAGTCACTCCAGTAGCCCAAGGGCAGGCTTCCAAAGAGAGTTTACAGGTGTAGCCTTGAGAATCAAAGCACCTAGAAGCTGGGTGATGGGCACACAGGACAGGTAAGAGCCATCTAAGGGAATATGAGCAGGGTACCAGCAATGTCCCCAGTACCATCCCTACTAGGCTGGTTTTATTTTATTTCCCAAGCTGGTTTTTCCAGCGATCAGCCCCCTTGTTTATCCTCGTAGCTGAAATCTTCTTGGCCTTTCACCTCCCAAACTCCCTTCCTAGAGGCTGAACCCCGTTGCAGGAGGAAAAGCAGTTGTGAGCATCTCTCTGCCTGAGGCCACCCCCCACCCCTTCCCTTCTCCCGACATCCCTCACAACTCATCACCATCCGTGTAAACTTGGACATACACTTTGTGTATTTCCGTAATGTTGTCAGCTGCCCATAGAGCATCTAGAATATTTTCGCCCATTTTGGGGTGCTGGTGACTCAACTTATAGCAATTTATTCCACAAAAGCAGACAATAACTCAACTGGCGAGAGGGGGAAAAATAACCCTACCAACCCACCACCGTCTCTCCGCGCTGGAAACCAAAATTGTAATGCATAGAATAGATTACTGCAAGTAATAGGCTTGGTTGGCAGACGTGCGAGCTGAGTTAAATGCCTTTTAAGTAAATCTCAGCGTGAGTTATCTATTCACTCAGACGTGTGTGCATGGAGACAGAGGGAGGCCGTGTGGACAGACGGCACACGCTGTAACTTTCATTATCCCACACTGAGGTTCTTTGTTAATAACCACAGTCAAAGGCACTGCAGATTTTCTGATCTCTGTGACAGGTGGCTACCAGTGTGAGGCTGAGGCATTCATTCATTCATTTGTTCATTCATTCCCCAAGCCACTGTGAGGCCCCAGGATGCACCAGGCATTGTGCTGGGCATTGGAGGCATAGAGATGCCGAGATGGGTCGACAAGGTCCCAGCCCCTGCCGAGCTCACAGTCTGGTGGGAGGAGACAAAGTGATAAACAGGGCAGGTGATAAGGTGTTCACGTGCTATGAGGTTGGGCAAGGTCTGGAGCTTGCTCTGGAGAGTCACAAGCTCTGGAGTCAGACTGCCAGGGTTCAAATCTGGGCCCTGCCACTTACTTGGGCAATGTGCCTACCCTCAGTTTCCTCATCTGCAAAGTGGATAGAAATAGTGCCTATTTGATAAAGTGGATAGAAATAGTGGATGGGAGGAGTAAATGACACATGCATGGCAGAGTGCCTGGTTACACTTAGTGCTTAATAAATGCTGTTTGTTGCTGTCCTGATTACTGACATCTGTACAGGGCCAGTGTAAGGAGGGTTGGGAACGTTTTGTTGGAGAGGGTGATGCTTGTTCAGAGATTTGAGTGGTGCTGGCGCACCTGAGCCAGGAAAGGGACCTAAGTGCAGGGAAGTAGGATGAGCAAAGTTCAGAGTGAGGGGCAGGTGACAGGGGCACATTAAGAAGGTGCTGGTGTCTGTCTTAGTCTGTTCGGGCTGCCAGAGCAATGAACCACAGACTGGTGGTTTGAACAACAATTATTTTCACACAGGTCTGTAAGCTAGACGTCAATGATCAAGGTTCTGGCTGATTTGGTTTCTTAATGAGGGCTCTCTTGCTGTCTCTGTGCAGGTGGGGGGAGGGGAGAGAGAGAGAGGTAGAGAGAGAGAGGAAGGGAGGGAGAGAGAGAGAGAGAGAGAAAGAGAGGGAGAGATCCTTGGTGTCTCTTCCTCTTCTTATAAAGGACACTAGTCCTATAGGATTAAGGCCCCACCCTTATGACCTAATTTAACCTTAATTACCCCCCTAAAGGCCCCATCTCCAAATACAGTCACATTGGGGGTTAGGGCTTCAACATGTGAATTTTGGAGAACACAAACATTCAGTCCATAACAGAGTCGTTGGAAAACTGGATCTGAGAATCATGTTTCTCTGTTTACTAGCGGTGTGACCCTGGGATCTATAAAATTAGGCCAATTATAGCTAACTCTTGGGACTTTTGCATGAATTAATTCAGGTAATATTTTGTATTGAAGTGGAAGAAAATGTTGAAGGCTGTGGCTCCTTAGTGGAATGATGGAGCAGGAGACGGCTCCCAGCAGCATCTGGCTCCCAGAACAATGCAAGGGCAAGAGTATTTTCCATGCCCACCAGTGGAGAGGTCATCCAATCCCGTGGCCCACTGACCCACTGGGAAGTCAGAGTGAATCTAACTTCTGCTACAAATCCATCCGAGAGTTCCTCTCCTGCTGCTTTGGACAACCCATGCTGCATGAGCTACTGGGGCCTTTTGTATCTCAAGGTGCTGGACCTGTCACTGCCAGTTAAAACCACACACACCAAATCTTCTCATTGGTCCTTTCTCCACTCCTGCCTTCTTCCTTAGCTAGGGCATGAAAAAAACACAAAAAGGAAATTTGGACAATCTAACAAGACCAGACAACAAGTTGACTGTAGATCAGTAAACCTTAGGAGTGACTTTTAAGTTTGCTGTATGTCGAGCTAATTCTGTGGCGTTCTCATTTTGTGTAAGACCGGCGTCTCAAAGATATCATTGCCGATTGACTAATGCTTTGGTCTCCTATCATGTTAAAAACATCATCACGCATATAAATTGTAGGCCACTTTTTTTTTAAAATTAATTTATTTATTTTTGGCTGTGTTGGGTCTTCGTTTCTGTGCAAGGGCTCTCTCTAGTTGCGGCGAGCGGGGGCCACTCTTCATCGCAGTGCGCGGGCCTCTCACTGTCACGGCCTCTCTTTTTGCGGAGCACAAGCTCCAGACGCGCAGGCTCAGTAGTTGTGGCTCACGGGCCTAGTTGCTCTGCGGCATGTGGGATCTTCCCAGACCAGGGCTCGAACCCGTGTCCCCTGCATCGGCAGGCAGATCTCAACCACTGCGCCACCAGGGAAG
Source organism: Balaenoptera musculus (assembly GCF_009873245.2). Classification (NCBI taxonomy): domain Eukaryota; kingdom Metazoa; phylum Chordata; class Mammalia; order Artiodactyla; family Balaenopteridae; genus Balaenoptera; species Balaenoptera musculus. The sequence continues at coordinate 92,020,430 of NC_045794.1, read as the reverse complement.
CCCTGTAGGCCACTTTTTATCTGTTTTCAACAGGAATCTCATGCAAAGAATGATCAGTCCAGAATCCAAAAGTAGTTGAACAGGCAACTTAATTTTTTATTGCAATCCTCTTGAGAAAATGACAAAGAGAATTGACATTAAAAGGCATAACAAAACTTCTTAATACTCATTTCTCCTTATTTCTTGTATTCTTCATATCTCTCACATACATAAAGCTCCCCTCACCCCAATCATCCCAACTATAATGGCCCTCTTGCTTTTGTCCCCTCCCACCCACTTCCATTACTATATATTTATTCAATTTTGTGTTCTCTCTTATGTGCCAAGTTCTGAATGTAATGGCAAACCAGAGGCACGTGGTTCTTGCTTTCTCAAGTTTACATTTTTCCCCCAGCTTTTCCCAGGCCTGTGTCCACCAGTCTTATTGTCATCTCTCACCTGGATGACGCCGGTGGCCTTAATTTCTGTCCCTCTTCCACCCTTGCCCTGTGGATCTGCTCAGACTGCCTGTCTGGGTTCTTGTCCCTGAGGTTCTCACTTCTTTCCCTCCCTCCCTTCGTCACCCCTCCCTCCCTCCCTCTATCTCCCTTTGTTGAGATACGATTCAGTTTACATTCGTTGATAGAAGATATTTAGTATCTTCTCCAGTCTCCCTAGAAGATCCCTAGAAGCCACTATGTGAAATTTATAACTGGGAAAGGAGCATTAGGGCAAGAAAAACAGCTCTGATATTTGGAAGGAACTGTAGAGATTATCTGGTCCAATGTCTGGGGGTCTAGATTGAAAGGACCCCCTCTGCAATATTCTTGGAATCACCCAGACTTTGCCTTGGCTTATCCAGCATGTCATTTCCAAGGGTAGTTACCTTTCTATGCTGTTCCTGGGAGTAATCCAACACCTGGAACCATAGGTGCTTGGTAAGTAACTGTTCACTTTTAGGTAAATGGGGAACTTCTTCAGAAAATGGGGAACTTGCCTCAAGAAAGTTCTTCTCGATGTTGAGCCCAAATCTGCCTTCCTATCCCATGGCCCTGTTGTTCTGAGCGCTACCCGCACAGAATGGTAGCTGCCAACGAAGCTATCCTTTCCAAGATCAATTTGAAGACAATTTCTGCAGCTCCTCTTTAAAAATGGTTTTTGGTGCCTGTTTCTGAGCCATATAAAGGAATTGTGCTTGGTGCTTTGTCTTAATATCAGTGTCCTGGATTCTTTTCTGTATTGGGATTTGCAACGATCCTGTATTTAGACCAAGGGAGACTCAGATGGTGAGGGAGTCATGGCTGGGTTGCAGAAATCACTTAGTGAGCTGACGCTCTTCCAGGACTCATCTCTACCCGATCAATACATTGCAATTGGATGTATAGATTTTTTCATTCATTTGATCTCTCATTTATTTGTTCAACAAACATTTGTTTGGCACTTACCGTGTGCCAAGTCCTGTGTTAATCACTGGATACAGAGATGAATGAGAAATCTTATATTCTCAAGAAGCCGTTAGCCTGGTGGGGAAATCGGATATGAAGACAGATAATTCCAATACATTGTGATACATACTGTAATTATCATTATAGTGCACAAGGCACAGTGGGAGCTCCAGAGAGGGAGGGTCCATTCTACATAGCAGATGGGGTCAGGGAAGTCCTCACTGAAGATCTGACACTTGAGCTGAATTTTGGAGGTAGACCAGATAGATAGATGGCATTGAGGAAGGTGTTGGAAGAAACCACAAGGGAAAGGTGCAGAAAATGCAAAAGCTTCTGGGGGCATGAAGGATCGTGGTCTGTTTGGGGAACTAGGTTGTTTTCGGTTGGCAGGGTGAGAACATATGTGTAAGAAAGCAGCAGGATGGAGAGGGAGGCAGGGACAGACCTTGGAGGACATCAGCTCAGAGCCACTCGTGTATTCTCAGCACAAGTTTGCTCAATCTTCCATGTTTAATGTGGAATTCTTAGCTTTATGGAGGTCATAAAAGGATAGCCAGATTTAAAATAATGATTATAGAAAACTTGAATATACTCAAAAATTGAGATATAGTACAATGACTTCTCATATATTCATCAGTAAGTACTGTGTTTTTGTTACATTTGCTCTATCCTTTTTCTTTTCCTTTTTCCCTGCTGAAATACTTGAAAGTAAACCTCAGACACTATGGCATTTCATCCCAACATACTTTATTATGTATTTCTAAAAAATGGTCATTTTCAGGAATTCCCTGGTGGTCCAGAGGTTAGGACTCTGAGCTTTCACTGCCGGGGCAGGGTTCAATCCCTGGTTGGCGAACTAAGATCCCGCAAGCCGCGCACCATGGCGATAAAAGGAAAAAAAAAAGGTCATTTTCTTATATAGAATCACAGTGCTATTAGCACACCTAATAAAATTAACACTATTTTCTTCATATCATCTAATATATAGTTTATATTCAAAATTTCCCTAGTGCCTTAAAAGTATTTTATAGGAGTTGGGTTGTTTCACTCAGGATCCAGGTGAGGTGGGAGGGGAGGATTTTAATCTGAATTCGATCAATAGATGTATCAGTAAGGATGGTGGGCAGGCTGAAGGATGGCTCCAGTAATGCCCACCCCCTGGCAGTCCTGCCATGTCTAAATCCTTCTATGTGAGTGGGCAGGACCTGTGACTTTCTTCTACCCAGTGGAATATGGCAAAGGTGCAGACTTCTGTGACTGGATTATGGAAGATGCTGGCTTCCATTATATTTGTGGAATCTCTCTCCTGCTGGCTTTGATGAAGCCAGCGGCTATGTTGTGAGCTGCCCTCTGGGGAGGCCCAGATGGCAGGGGACTGAGGGTGACTTCCAGCCAACAGCCAGCAGGGAGCCAAATCCTTTCACAACCAGAGTCCTTTCAGATGAGACCCCAGGCCCAGCAGACACCCTGCCTGCAGCCTCTTAAGGGGCCCGGAAGCATAAGACCCAACTATGCTGTGCCCAGATTCCGGGCCTCCAGAAACTGAGATCATACATACGTGTTGTTTTCAATGGCTAAGTTTGTGGTAATTTTATGCAGCAATAGATAACTAATATAGATGTGTTTGGTTGCTAGTAATAGAAAATCCAACTACCAGTGGCTTAAAGCACAAGGAGATTAATTGTTTGCCTAACAGGAAATTAGGTAGTTACAGGGTTGTTTCAGCAACTGAATGGTGTCATCAGGGACCCAGATCTTCCTATCTTTCTGCTCTGTCAAGTATTCTTGTGTGTTGGGTAATGTCTTTTATCATGAGGGCAGTATGGTTGCCTCAGCTTTGAGGATCATGCCCTCACTGCAGTGACCAATCAGTAAGGGAGAGGATGTCTCTCTCTTACTAGATAGAAATAGCTTTCCCAGAAGCACCTGGTTGTCTCCTCTGAGTATCTTTTTTTCCAGAACTGGATCGAATGCCCATTCTCGGACCTAATACCTGGCAAAGGGAAATAAGATTGTACAACTAGTTTGGACCAATCAGTCATGGTTTATCTCCTGAGCTGGGCACTTTGTCACCTGAATGAAACGGACATTTTATTAGCAAGGGAGAAGGGAGGAATGATGCTTAGGCAGGCGATGGTCAGTATCTGCCGAAGCAATACTGCACGCCAACTGAGGGATGCGTATGACCTTTTTCACACATTGAACCTGCACATCAAGCCTCTTCCCTCAGCCTGGCAGGAGCTAGAAGGAACTTTCTCTCCCTCTGGCTGACAGCTGCAGCCAGCACTGTATTGTCTCGTCGTGGATCCGAGGATAACAGGCATCCAATGATCAGGGCTGGGACCTTTTGGAACATGTTTTTTCTAACTCAAATGAAAAAAAGAATACACATGCATTATAAGACTGTGCATCACAATGTAATGAGTCACTAGGTCTCAAAATCTGGTTCTGTCATTATCTGTGATGTAAAATTGGGAAATAACCTCGTGACCTTCAGTTGCTTTATCTGCAGTGCCCACTTGATTTTTTTCTTTCAACATTTCTCCTTCTAAAGCTGGGGTTTACTAAAGGGCTATATGCAAATTTTTTTTTAACATCTTTATTGGAGTATAATTGCTTTACAATGGTGTGTTAGTTTCTGCTTTATAACAAAGTGAATCAGTTATACATATACATATATCCCCATATCTCTTCCCTCTTGCGTCTCCCTCCCGCCCACCCTCCCTATCCCACCCTTCTAGGTGGTCACAAAGCACCGAGCTGATCTCCCTGTGCTATATGCAAATATTTTAACCAGGGGACTCCTAAGGACTTTAATTGGAGCCCATTGCCGAGGGCTTGTATACACTACCTTTGGAAAGGGAGGCCTGAAAACTCCCCTCCTGTTACCAGTAATTCTCTCTCTTTTCCTTATTTCCAGGAAGGACAATTCACATGTTTTGAGGAGCACATCTGGTGTGTGACTTCATGCCATGGCTCAATCCAGACAACGGTGACTCTCTCGGTAGGATGGGGGCAGGATGGACTTTTTTTTTTTTTTTTTGCATATTGAATGAAATTTAGCTGGGAAGGGGTGGGAATGTCCATTTATTTATTGCAAACGAGCGTGCAAAACCTGACACATCGGAAGGAGCAGAAACTCCTCCAAAATTCTCCCCTGGGGAGGGGCACGGCTCAGGACCCAGCTGGCTGTCGTGTTTAACTAAAGCAGCTGATAAAAGCAGAAGCCTAGTTCTTCTGGAAGCAGATTCCAGCTAAAGTGAAGGATGTAAGGACTGGCACAGCTGCAGGGCTGGGGGTGTGTCCTGGAGACCTGCGTTTCTCAAATGCACATAGAATCATTTGGGAAGTTTATAGAAATCTGGAGGCCCAGACTGAACCCCCATGCCAATTACGTTAGAATCTCTGGGAATAGGATCAGTAGCTTTTATAATTCCAAAGCTGATTCCAATGTACAGCCAAGTTTGAGAACCAGTTATCGTTCTAGACCAGGGGTCCGCAAACTTTTCTGGTAAAGGACCAGATAGTAAATATTTTTGGCTTTGCTGCCCATGTGTTCTCTATTGCAACCACTCAGCTCCGCCACTGTTGCAAAAACAGCCATAGCCAATGTGTAAATAAATGAGTGAGGTGGTGTTCTAATAAAACTTTATTTACAAAAACAGGCAGTGGGCTGGGTTTGGCCCATGGGCCCTAGTTTGCTGATCCCTGGTCTAGACCCTGCAATGCAGTTTGGGCTGCAAGCATCACCTGGGATCTTGTTGGAAATACAGACTCCCGGGCCCCATTCCAGACCTACTGGATCTGCATCTACATTTAAACAAGATTCTCCAAGTGATTCCTATGCACATTGAAGTTTAAAATGCAGTAATCTGGACCATTGGTTCTCAAAGTGTGGTCCCTGGATCAGCGCCATTGGCATCCCCTGGGAACTTGTAGAAATGCAAGCCCTCAGGCTCCACTCAAGACCTGCTCAGTCAGAAACTCTGATGCGCCTTAATGGTTGAGAACCACTGGAACCGACAAGTGGTTCTCAAACATTAGCTTATTCTAGGAGATTTAAATCATCTCCAGGCTCAGGCCTCACCTTGGACCAATTAATATCAGAAGCTCTGGGATGGAGACCCAGACATCGGTACTTAAAAAATAATTCTCCAAGAGATTCCAAGGTGCAAGTGAGTTTGAGAACCAGTGCCGTAGGCAGAATGGGCACATTGAGAGCATGGCCATCGGCTGGGGTGGCGCTTTACTGCAGCAGGCGGTGGAGGGAAGGCCCACCCCGGGAAGCAGGTGGGTAGCAGATACTGTTGATCGATGAGCCAATAGCTTCCCCTACCTTATTTCCCTGCTCAGAGGAACTATGTGCTTCATTAGACGCTGGGCCCTTACTCAGCCCCAGGGAGGAGATCATGAGTGGTCAAACCGATGAATAGTTCAGGCATAGGTGTATGAGCCAGTCTTGGCCCAGGGAACTGAGAGGAGACCTGTTGTCTGTTGTTCTGAAAAGATTTTAAAAAGTACATGATAGGAAACTTCTTTTTTGCTGGATGTGATGTGTGATGCCTGAAAATGATGTAGCCTTCTTGGGCCCATAAGGCATGATGAAGATTGTAGAGCTGAGAGCAAGCAAGCACTTGGGTCCTTCAAGGTGTTGAATCACTGAATTTACCAATCCTGGACTTCTTTGGATTCCTTGTTATGTGAGATAATAAATTCCTTATCATCTAAGTCATTTTCAGTTGGGTCTTCTATTACCTGTAGCCCAGAGCATCCTAACAAATTTAGGGGAGTAATTACAGATTCACAATGTCAGGACCACAGAGGTTCGTCTGCAGGTTTAACAAAGCCATCTATGGCAGGGGCAGGGAAACAGAACTAACATTTATTGAGTGCCTATCTTGGGCCAATGGCTTTTTCTTCTTTGATCTATGAAATACTCATAAAAATCCTGCAGTGGAGGTTTCTGCCTTCATTTCATAGGTAGGACTTAGAGAGTTTGCAGTATACTTCAAGTTAAATAGTGGATCCAGGATTCAAATACAGGTTTTTCTAATTTCAAAGTCTATCCATGATCTATAGACATACGGGAACATGCTTTACCTTGTACTAAGACTGTGAGATTTTAAACTGGGGCTCTCAGCCTTAGAGAGTGGGGCTGGTAAGCAGGGCCCCCCCCCCAAAACATTCATTTACTGGGAACAATGAAGGGACGTAGTTATCATAAGTGGAATGTAGGCAGGGATCTCTCTTGGAAACAAGGCAAAGCTCTCCTTGCAGAAGTGAGGCACAAGGGAAGGGTCAGGCCAAGAGCATGGTGCCGTACCCTAAAAGAAGACTTGAGGCTGCTGTCACCCCTGTGAGTCTCCTGGGCATCTTGTTAAAACGCAGATTTGTATTCAAGTGATTTAAGGTGGGGCCTGGGATTCTGCATTTCTAACAAACTCCCAGGTGATGCTGGTGCTGCTGGGCTGGGGACCCCGCTTAGAGTGTCAAGTGGTTAAATCCATCCCACTGAGGCTCAGTCCTCACTCTGTCTGACTTGAGTGGGTCTGAACCCACAGCCAGGGCAGGGTTGCTAAATGGCCTTGGTGGTGGGGAGAGGAGGGCTCGAGGGATGGGGGCCCAGGTGGGACCTGATGTAGGGCTACAGGGTGAATCTAGTGCCACTGTCAAAATGGTTTCTGGAATTCCTGAGAAGAAAATTCAGAGGAGAGATCGTTGGGGAAGCTTCCAGAAGCAGCATTTGTCTTGGGATCAGTGTGATGTGGTGAAACATATATGGGTTTTGAAGTTGTTCGTTCACCCCTCTGCCCATCCATCCACCCATGCATTCAAGTTGGCGTTCATTTATGCAATAGCCATGTGCCAGAACTGTTCTAGGTCTCCTTCTGGCTCTGTCCTTTGGCAAACCACTCTATTTCTCTGATTCTTCATTTCCTCATTTGTAAAATGGGGGTGAGCATAACAGTCACCTCACAGGCTTGTTGTAAAGATTGGGTGAGACAATTGAAAGGGAAACTGCTTTTTTTTTTTTTTTTTTTTTTTGAAACTGCTTTTTAGAGCATGAAAAGGCACCATGAATAGGGAGGAAGGTTGTTTTCTCGTTCACTGTGTCTTTCTTCATCGGGTGCTCCTAGAGGCAGTGCTGGTGTGAGAAGCTCTTTGAACTTCTGACTTGTGACTGGGATGGGGGAGAATGTTACCATGTGATAGGGCACATCCTCCTCCCTCCCCAGGCTGCCAAGGGGATTCTGTCTGTGTCAGGTTGATTCCTGGGCCCTTGTGTAGAGCTGAGATAATGGGTCAGGGCAGAAACAGTCACTCAGGCTGGCTGGAGTGATTAATGTGGGTGGAGAAGGAAATGAAGAGAGATACAGCTCAAAGCCAGAAGAATACACATGAAAGGTGTGAGAAGATGGAAGAAAGATGAGATGGACTGATTGGGGGAAGAGTTTAGGGAACTTTGGAGAAAGGGAGAAGAGGGTTTTGGGGGGTGGTTCATGGGAGATATTGAGAGAGTTGAGGAAAGAGGAGTTGTGAGATGTTTGTTGTGCGTTATAAATAGACTTTCCTTCTTTAGAAGTTTTGTGAGGCTCTTCAAGTGAGGATTTACCTTGCTTTTCAAAAGAAAAAAACCAGAGCATAGAGACTGTTGGTTTGGAATACAGTACTGGGTCACATGCAATATTGGGTCTCGGTAGAACCCTAAGGCCACTTTTTTTTTTTTTTAATATTTATTTATTTATTTGGTTGCACCAGGTCTTAGTTGTGGCAGCGGGCTCCTTAGTTGCAGCTCACGGGCTCCTTAGTTGCGGCTCACCAGCTCCTTAGTTGTGGCATTCGAACTCTTAGTTGCGGCATGCATGTGGGATCTAGTTCCCTGACCAGGGATCGAACCCCGGGCTCCCTGCATTGGGAGCATGAAGTCTTATCCACTGCGCCACCAGGGAAGTCCCGCCACTTGGTTTTATAGGGGTTACATGGAATGAAAGTAATGATGTTACAAATATACATATACATATACATATACATATATGGAAGGGGGAGAGAGAGAGAGTGAGATTGATTGATTGATTTGAGGTTCTCCCAAGGAAAGGAGCTTTCTATATAAAGTAACCTTCATCAGGAAGACACTCTGACACCATAGAAAGAGCATTCTTTTTTTTTTTTTTTTTTGAAAGAGCATTCTTGACTTGGGTGTCAAACACACGTGGTAATCACTTCCGGTTTTGCCACCACTTGGAGATGTTTGTTTCTTTAGTTCTCAGTTTCCTCCTCTGTGAATTGGCAACACTATCTGCCATCCCTACTTGGTGAGGGCTTTGTGAGGGATAAAGTAGAATAAGAGGCAGTAAAGCATTGGGAACAGTGAAGTGTTCTGCCCACGTGAAAAGCATAATGAAGGAGGAGACTGCATTTAAAATTAAGGCGTCCATGGCAGATGCCCAGCACAGCCTCCGCGATAGTCGTTTCCTTCCCACCTCCTTTCTTCTTAGAACGTCCAGGCTTTGTTCGGGTAATGAGTGCCCAGGTACTCCATGGTCCCCTCCCTAGTTGGGGGGTGGAAACTGAATGCTGATTGGTGTAAGCTGAAGACAGTAATCCCATTCTCCTGGCCAATGGTAGGTTGAGGCATAAACATGTGATGCAAATTGTCCCATGAGGCTGCTGGGGACTTGTGGGAAAATTTCCCTTCATCCTTAAAAAGGGGCAGAGAGTGGACACCTGCTCCTTCCTAACTTTGGACATTGTCACATCAAGATGTGATGCTTTGAGCTGGGACAGCTATCTTGCAAGCATGATGGAAAAGCCAGGAGAACCACAGAGAAACCAGCTGGATCCCTTGATGTCATGGAGCTGCCGATTTATCCACCCGGGAAGCAATTTGCCTCTGCACTTCTTGAGATGTAAAATACATTTCTGCAAGCCGCTTTTAGTTAGGCATCCTTTTCTGCACTCATTCTTCATTATTCATTTGTTTGACAACTCTCTGTAGATGTCTGGCTGTGTATCAGGACCTTCAAGATACTGGGGCTAAGGTGGTGATATCCCTGCCCTCACAGAACTTACTTTCAGATGTGGGAGGTGGAAAATGGACAAATCAGTAAATGAAACATAGAGAATTTCAGATGGGGATGAAGGCTGTGGGGAAAAATAAAGTAGGGAAGGGGGCTCCCGGAATAGGGTTGTCCTCACCACCTGTAGAACCGAATGAGGATGTGTCCAGAGATGAGAGTGCCGGGGGTCCTGGGCTTCTCCTGGGGACTGACGCAAATGGACATAAAGGGCACGATGAGAATAGACCTGGGGGGGTCTCCAGACATTTGGCAGTCGTGAGTATTGGGCCAGGGGAGGGGCAGGCAGGGGGGGTCTTACTAGGTGCCCACCTTGTTTGGGGGCCCCCTCTTTTTTTTTTAATATATGTATTTTCTTGGCCGCACCGTGCGGCGTGTGGGATCCTAGTTCCACTACTAGGGATGGAACCCGTGCCTCTTGCATTGGCAGCTCGGAGTCTTAACCACTGGACCACCAGGGAAGTCCCTGGGGGCCCCCTCTTTACTTGGCTGTAGCAAAGGGGACGTGTGGACTGAAGGAAGCGGGGGTGCTGACATGACATGATCTTCTGAGCTTCCTTTTGCCTCCTGAAGGCACCCTGATGCTGCTGCGTCCTCAGAAGTAGCGCCCCCGCCCCCTTCCGCCTTGGAACTGAGGATGGCTGGGACGTGGGTCCGCTGTGGGATTTCAGGGGAGGCTGGCAGGACCACCATGTTCGTGGCAGGGGGATCTGCACACTGCACAGCTGTAAACTGTGGTCCGAAGGGTCAGGCTTCCAGAATCCCTCAGACCAGCGTTTTCTCTTCCTGGGAGACACGGCTGTCATGGGATTTGCCTTCTGCTCCTGTAGGGACTGAGGGTCAGAGACGGGGGCTGAGGGGCTCAGTCTCCCCTCCCGCACCCGTCACTGGCCACCCTGAGCCCCAGGACAGCCGGCTGAGGCGGAGGTTGAGCTGCGGTGTTTGTCAATCTCCTGTCATGACTCAGCTCTTCCAACACCCCGGGCTGCCACAGAAACCCCCAAGGGAGCAGCACAGCTAAGGATGTCCCTCCCCGGGCTATTACTAATAATGCAAATTCCAGAATTATCAGGAATTAGCAAATTCCAGGCCAAGCAGGGTCAGCACTGATTGGCTTTCTGGCAGGGCTTACAAAGGACAGATCCAAAGACGAGGAGCCTCCCAGGGCCTCTTGCCCGGACACACTCCCATACAGCGGGGCACCGTGGCAAGGGCCCGGCTCAGGCTCAGGGCAAGCGCTGTGTTCCCATTCACCCTCCAGCACGTACCAGCTGGTCACTTTAGGTCAATCATGTAATGTCTTGGAGACTCGCTTTTTTCATCTGTAGAAGACGAGGACAATGCATCCCCCATAGGGTTGCCATGGGAATGAGGATAAGCAGGATAACGGATGGGTAGAGGATAAATGTTAGGTTGTGTTAAGAACCTGGGCTGCTCTTTCGAGCTAATAGAACAGCATCCCCCTGGGGCACTTGGAGTGACACAGGCTCTGTAAATGAGTGACATGTGGTTTTTTTCCAATAAATTGTCAGAACCAAAAAAAAAAAAAAAAAAAAAAGAACATGGGCTGTAGGTACGAGTCCCTGGGTCTGAACCCAAACTCCTCCACCTCATAGCTGTGTGAAGTTGGGCACGGGCATGACTTGGGACCTCAGTTTACTCATCTATCAAATAGGTGTGTTAATAACACCTACATTATGGGATTGTTAGGACTTGATGAGATAATGCAGGTGAAGCTCTTAGCATAGTGTCTGGTGCCTAGTAAAGTTTCATTCAATGTTTGGCATTATTAATTTACTATTATTTCAGGTTACATGACTTTTGATTGGAAGACTCTATACTGAGCACACTCAAACCCTTGGGCAGTTAGCAGTTTGAACAAGGAAAGGGAACTCAAGTGTCTTGACTCTCCAGTTCCTTTGATTTCCCCATGGCTGTAATTCCTTTCCTCCTAGACGAGGCTCCAGCACTTAGGGCTACAATTTCAGGGTAGAGTAAGGAGCAGGGGATTACAGCCTTTTGGTTCTTTCTGTGTCAGCCCCAGGTGTTTCTGTAGAAGTCATAAACTGACTCAGTGTTAGAGCTATAGATCATCTGGTTCAATACTTCCCATTTTACAGGCAAGGAAACTGAGACCATAGTCCCAGATGGTAGAAGAGCCTGATCATCTGACTCCTGGGTCAGTGCTCTTTCCACTACCTTACACTGCTAGCTGATTAACCCGGGACTCATTCCCAACATTTTCTCCCTTGATTAGTCAATCTAGAGTACAGCTAGGTGTTTTAATGTGGTCCTATTTTAGCCAATGAGATATAAGTGGAAATTTGTTGCAGGTGAAGTGAGGCTTCCAAGAAAGCTTTTGCTTTACTGGTAAAAGGGATAGGTAGAGTTGTCTTTGCTCTCCTCTGCCTTTCATCCTGCCTGGAATGTGGGTATGATGCCTGGAGCTGTAGCAGCCATTTTATAACCATGAGGGAAAGGACGAGAGAATTGCAGAGACACTGCCCTGACATCATTGAGCTAATGAGTGGATTCTGGCAGCCCCTTGTTTGTTTGTGTTAGTCAGATGTTCTGTTACCAGCAGCAGAAAGCATCTCTAACTGCCTTTCCCCTTAAGAGCTCATCTTAGTGGTGAAGCACTGAGATCTTCAGACAGGAGGAAGGGCCTGCATGGAGGGTGGGGGCCAAGGAAATGCTGGCTGCTCTTACAGAGCACTAACCCTTGGATCTAGCCATTTTTAGACATAGCTTTTGGTGCTCACTAGCCTGTGGGGTCTCATTCCAGCTTATGACTTAGGGCTGAGAGCCCAGTTACCAGTTAATAATACGGGCTGCTGCAGGATGATGTTTGCAGGCACTCCCTGCCGCACAGCGGTCTATGACTACAGAGTATTATTATTATTAACCCTCCCCTGGCCTCCAGGAGCCAATGGAAGTGAACCGTCTTACTTGTTTGAGAGACAGCGAGAGAAATGTAATTTTGATTTAATTCTTGGCTCCTCTGAAATGTGCCTGTACGCTGCTCAGAGGTGGGAGGGAGAGAGACAGTAAAAAGAGAACACTTCTCACGGGTGGAGGGGAGAAAAATGGCAGCGTGAAGGAGCATCGGTCTCCATTTAAAGGACCATTTTCTATGTGACATTTTATAAATTATTTCAAATATTGAATATAATCCAACAGTCACTCTTCTGCCTACCTCCCTGCACTCCACATCTTCCCCCACCAATCTTCGAAGGAAAAGATCTCAGGTAAGCCTGCCCTTCCATTGAATCCTCCAGAACTGTAAAAAACTGAAATTATGGCTTAAAATGACCTCTTAGCTTAAATGAAGGTAAATCTGTGAAGGTAAATCTCACAGAAAAGAGACAGTAAGTTTGGCTTCTGTGGCTCAGAGTGGCTCCCCTCCTCACAAATGTGATGAATTACTAATTAATTAATTAATTAAACAGTTGTGTGGTGGGCACTCTATTTTATGTATCTGGCCCACTCTCTGGGAGCAGAGATTCTGTCTTATTTCCACAAGATACAGGCTGTTTAATTAGTGATGATGTGATGGATGCTGGTGCCAGACTTCCTGGGTTCCAACCCTGGCTCTGCCACTTAGCTGTGTGATCTTGGGCACATTGCTTTACCTCTCTGTGCCTCAGTTTCTTATCTGTAAACTGGGGATGATAATAATACCTACCTCCTGGGGTGGCTGTGAAGCTAAGGGAAAGAGTACGTGTAAAGCTCTTAGCTGTAGCTCTAATGTGTTAGCAGTCTCACTGTGCGTGACACATGGCCAGGTGTGGTTAACATGCTGGAAGAATAACTCCAGTAGAATTGGTGGTAGAAAGAACAGCTAACGATTATTGAACCCTTATCCTTACCAAGGCACTTTGTTAAGCTTGTTGTATCCATTATCTTATCTAATTCCCAGGCCAGTGCTGTTCATTCACTCACTCACTCACTGACCATGGTTATTGGATGCTGCACTGTGCCAGGCATTGTGTATACAGTGGAGGACCCAAGAAACAGGGTCCCTGCTCCAAGCCAGTTACATTAATTTACATTCTCGTGGGGAGACAGACATGAAGCTAACAAAAATGTCACCTACAGTGAAATGTTATAAAGGGACAGGAGAGATGCTCTGAAGGGACGCCACATAGCCTGGGAAGTAGGGCATCGTGGGAGGAACTATTTTAGGCAGGGTGGTCGAGGAAGGTCTCTTCATGGAGGTTACCTTTGTGGAGACTCCAATGATGGGAGGGAGTGGGCCATGTTCCTCAATGGATTGGGAGGATTTAGGCAGGCATCAAGCTCTCATGAGACTTTTGGTGGGAGAGTCAGATGTGATGTCTGGACCTACAAGCAAGGGTGACAAGAGCTGCCACAGGAAAAATGCAGGGCACTCTGAGGACACCACCTATTCATGTGTCTCTCCTCTGCAAGTGACAGAAACCCCACTCCACTGGATTAATGAAAAGAGGGCCCTGCTGGTTCAGGTAATTTACAGGGTGGGTTAGGTTGGCTTCAGGCATGGCTGAATCCAGGTGTTCTAATGGTGGCTTTAGAACGAAGTCGCTGCTTCACTTCTCAGCTCAGCTTGCCTCTGTGTGGGCTTTGTTCTCCACAGGCTCTCAAAGTGGTGCCCTCAGTCCCTACCCTGATTACCGTGGTCAGGAGGATGGTCAGAGGCCAAGTCATGTGCCCACCCTGCCCACTCCCTGAGGACTGACAGTAGGCTTCTAGAAGGAAACTCAGGCTGGTTTTACAGGAGAAGGTCTGCCAGGCAGATGGAACTAACTGGCCCCCACCTAGTCTGGGGGCACAGGGCGGGGCTTCTTGTGGAAGTGATGTTCAAACAAGTCCTGCAGCTGAAGAGCGGGGAGAGAGGCAACAGGGTAGGGAAGAGAATCAGACTCTCAGGGTTGAAAGGGGTATAAAGTTAGGGGTCCACTCTGGGACACTTCTGGGGAGTAAAAGAGCGCTGTTAACAATTGCACTGGGACAACCGTGGTAACAGGGACTGCTGTGGGCACGCTGCGACATAGGGCCACCCTACTTAAAGTCATCTTTTTTGAACTTCTTCTGATACTCAGCTCCCCTCCATATCCCTGCTCAGTGCTCCCCAGCCTTGGCTTTCATGCCTTCAGGGCCGGGACTCTCACTGCTTCCTGTATAAGCCTGTTTTCTTTTGGTTCAGGTCTGCTTGTTTGTTTTTCCGTCTTTTGCACCCAAATTTATTTCTCTGAAGCGTCCGTCCATTGGTCCAGGTCCCAGATTCAACACTTTGGAGTGCAACACATTTTTTTAAAATTGAAGAGGAGTTGATTTACAAGATTGTGTTAGTTTTAGGTGTACAGCAAAGAGATTTGGTTGTGTTGTACATATCTATAATATATGTATATGTCTATATATTTTTTTTGATTCTTTTTTCCATTGTAGTTTGTTACAAGATATTGAACATAGTTCCCTGTGCTATACAGTAAATCCTTGTTGTTTATCTATTTTATATATAGTAGTGTGCATCTGCTAATCCCATTTTATCCCTCTCCCCACTTCCCCTTGGGTAACCATAAGTTTGATTTCTATGTCTGTGAGTCTGTTTCTGTTTGGTAAATGAGTTCATTTGTGTCATACTTTATTTTTTTTAGCTTTTTTTTAAACATCTTTATTGGAGTATAATTGCTTTACAATGGTGTGTTAGTTTCTGCTTTGTAACAAAGTGAATCAGCTATACATATGCATATATCCCCATATCTCCTCCCTCTTGCGTCTCCCTCCCATCCTCCCTATCCCACCCCTCTAGGTGGTCACAGAGCACCGAGCTGATCTCCCTGTGCTATGCGGCTGCTTCCCCCTAGCTATCTATTTTACATTTGGTAGTGTATATATGTCAGTGCCACTCTCTCACGTCATCCTGTGTCATATTTTAGATTTATATATAAGTGATATCATATGATATTTGTATTTCTCTCTCTGACTTACTTCACTTAGTATGATAATCTCTAGGTCCATCCATGTTGCTGCAAATGGCATTATTTTGTTCTTTTATATGGCTGAGTAATATTCCATTGTGTGTATGTACCGTATCTTCTTTATCCATTCACCCGTCGATGGACACTTAGGTTGCTTCCATGTCTTAGCTATTGTAAATAGTGCTGCTATGAACACTGGGATGCATGTATCTTTTTTTAAAAAATGTATTCATTTATTTTATTTATCTTTGGCTTCGTTGGGTCATCGTTTTTGTGCGTGGGCTTTCTCTAGTTTTGGCGAGCGGAGGCTACTCTTCATTGCAGGGCATGGGCTTCTCATTCTGGTGGCTTCTCATTGCGGAGCATGGGCTCTAGGTGCACGGGCTTCGGTAGGTGTGCCACGCAGGCTCAGTAGTTGTGGCTCGTGGGCTCTAGAGCGCAGGCTCAGTAGTTGTGGCGCCTGGGCTTAGTTGCCCCACAGCATGTGGGATCTTCCTGGACCAGGGCTCGAACCTGTGTCCCCTACATTGGCAGGCGGGTTCTTAACCACTGTGCCACCAGGGAAGCCCGCATGTATCTTTTTGAATTAGAGTTTTCTCTGGAAGACAGCATAACTGTTGAAGTACAGAGCCAGTGTTTGAACTTGCTGCCTGACCCCACTACGCAGCACAGCCTCCCAGGCTTTGAATCAGAAGACGTGCGTTTGCATTCCAGCTTTGCACATGCCCGCTGTGTACTTGGGCATATTGTTTCACCTCTCCAAGCCTCAGTCCTCCCACCTGTTAAAATGGGTTAACAGCTACAACCTCCAGGAGGATGGCTGTGAGTATCATGGGTGAAGAGGCTGTTTGCAAAGTTCTCTAAACATCTTCAACTTCCACCGCTGCCTTCGTGTTAGGCCTCAAATGGCTGAGATAGTTGAGAAATCTGTCCCAGTGCCAAGCCTCAACGTCTTCACATTGACCGTTGCACGTAATGGACTGATTGGTTCCTGTTGCACTGAAGAAAGAAACCAGCTCCAGAGGGGACTGGCCCCTGGGAGGGTGGGAGCCGGGTCTGGGTGTGTGTCTGAGTCCGAAGGGAAGTGTTTCCCAGAAGTTTTTTCTTAACAACCTGCGCACAGAGTAGCCATTTCCCTCACCGGCTCTGTGGTCGGAAGGAAATATCAATAACATGACTAATTATGGAAATGGCATAATGCACCATTAGTTAGTAATTATGACTTTGTCAAGCGCCTGTTAATTTTTATGTAAGAACCACTCAGTGTGTCACATGGAAATATTAGCTTGTCATCCAGCTTTCCTTTCTGGTGGGGGAGAGTGATCTTGAAAGTTTAGGTTAATGATGTGTCAGGGTGAAGGAAGAGGAAGAGGAGGGGAGGAGGAGGAGGAGGGGAAGAGGGGGAGAAGGATCGGGGAGGAAGAGGATGGAAAGGAGGAGGGCAGCAGAGGGGCGTGTGGCAGGACAGGTGATGTCACGCTTGGAGAGGTGCAGATGCTCCCATCTGCATGGGACCCAGGAGCCGGCCTCAGAAGGTGACTCATGTCAGATGGGCCTCCCACTTCTATCCCAGAGCCAAAGACTTTGCATGGGATGTTGACACATTTTCCTAGTAAGACGGCTTTATCATTTTACAGCCTCCCCGGGGATTCTTGGCGTGTCTCGTTTTGCTTGAATAAATTATTAATTTGGTTTAATTAGGCTCATCCAGCTGCTGGGAGGCAGGTTGAGCTAATTCGGGATCCCTGCGTGGGTCTGCATGCATACGTGCCTCCACGGAGGTGGGGGTTGTGGTGGAAAGCTCTTGGAAGGAAGGGGGAGGTAAGGTTTCCTGCAACTCCACCCACTCGTGACTACTTCTTCTTGGGCACCTGCCAACTGAGAGACAAGTGCTAAGAACCTTTGTCTTTCTTGGGACACTTGGATCCTTAATTTTGGCGGCAGAGTTGCCTAGGTCAGGAGAGGGCATGGTTTAAAAGAGTGGATTCTGTCAAGGTGTCTTCCAGCCTGATGTTCAAGGAGCTTCACAGTCAGGCGTGCATCTACCAAGTTCATTTCCTTGGAGTTACAGACCCTCAAAGGCCGCTTCAGCTGACAGGCTTTAAAGCAACACAGCTCTGGGTTCAGAATGTAGCTTTACCCCACATAGCCCTTTGAACTCCGGAAGTTATGTCAACTCTCTGTGGCCTCTGTCATACTGAGATAATAATGACCTGCCCTTGCACTGTCAAGATGAATGGAAATGATAAATGCATGGAAACTTCCTTGGATGGTGTCTGGCCCATCATATGTGTTCAGTAAATGGTAGCCGTGAAGTTCATGGGAGAAGCAGGGCAGAAACGGTTACAGCTACTTTATACGTGGGGAAATGAAAATCCACGGATTTGCTTAGGACAGATGAGACGAAATCCCTATCCATTGTTCTTCCAGCCCCATCGGCCACCTCTCAAAGTTGACATTGGCTATTCAGCTATTTATGTTTTTCGACAAAAGTTTGTGTTTTCACAGGCTATGAAAACAATGTGCTTAAGAGCCCTGATTATATTTTAATGGTATTCAAATCCCTCTGATACTTCTCCCCATGTAATAAGCTTTCACGATTTAACTTGTTTTGGGGAGAACAAAATCATCTTCATGGGTTTTGTGATTAATAACTTGTTTCTAAGCGGCAGCACAGGAATCCATCTCGCCCTCCTCTGAGCCCCAGAGCCCGGGTGCGAGCTCAGACAGCACATCTATGTTGGGTCTTCAGTGGTTCTTTCTGTGTTTGTCTCCCAGGCTAGGCTTCAAGCATCTGGAGGAGATGCTTCTTCCCCCGGGTTGGGGGCTGCAGACAGCACGCTCTTCCAGGCTAGGAGCTATGTCTCTTATCTCAGGGACCCAGCTCCCTAGCTCAGTGTATGGCACCTGGTGGCCTTTCTAAAACGTCTTGACGGATAAAGACAAGACACTTAACAACAGAGCTGCAGTGGCTGTCATTTAATCATTCCTCGGTGTTCAGAAGGCTCCGTAACATCTCAAGGCCATCCATTTAAATCAATCAGCACGCATAATAAATATCACCACTGTTGCACTGCTTCTGTGCCCACGTGCCAGCTCACATAATCTGATGATCAGAGACTCCCTTGTTTACAGAGAGGAGACCAAGGGCAGAGGAAGAAAGCAACTCGTGCAAGGTCACCTATATTTAACTCTTCCCTCTCCATGGCCCCTTTCATTAATTGGTCCGACATTGTTGACTCTTCTGATAATATATATAATATATATGATATATACCATATATATATATTTAATCCTTTCTACACCACTTTATGCCAAGATTGCTGCAACCCCTCCTCACTGATCTTCCTGCCTGGGTCTCTTCTATTTCAGGTTGTTTAGCTTCACAGAAAGACAGATTCTCCTGAAAGAGGGTTTTTTTGTCTTATTCTACTTCTTAAAAGAACCTACTGTGGCTTTTTCATGCCTACTGCTTGTCTAAGGAAAGAAAGTCTATACAGGCTTGCTCAAGAAAAGTGTGTGTGCATGCGGGTTGGGAGGGGTTACAAAATTTGTCCAAGTGCTTAAAAAAGTGCTTGCGACATGGTACTGTATAAGCATTGGTGCTGCTGGTGATATTATTGCTTATTATTGTAGTTGCTGTTATCTTTATTATTAATCTCTAATAGAATACAAGGGTAACAAATCAGTGCAGCAGGACCTCGTGGAAATTAGAATTGAGACTCAGCAAATATGTTACTTCTTTCAGGAAATGTTCTTGACACCGCTATGCTTTAATTGGATTATCTGAGTGGCCCCAAAACAGTCAAGAACCATTATCCCAGTTCATATCAATATTGTCTTTGGATCAAGCCAGACATCAGGGAGCTGTGTATTTGGACTTTACCGTCTTGGCCCTTGTAGAACTGCTTTCATATAGGCCTTCATTGAAGGGCATTATAAAAAACTAGGGCAAAAAACCATGTTCTTGGATTTGTTAAAGAAATATCTAGAAAGTGGTATCCATTACCTTGCATACTTTCCCCTGTATTGGGGACCAGGGAAAGCTGTCATTCTTCTTTCAGTTTGTATTTGATGCTTTGGACATTGGGAATGTTACAATAATGTTCATGTTTCCCTCTTTGCTTTTGCTGCTGGGAATCTCAGAGTTAACTCTCCAGCTGACCTCCAGCAAGGCTTTATGGATGCATTTTATGTGCTAATCTGACTTCATCTTATATTATTTTCAACCTATTTTCCTTTTTCTTTGATTTCATCATAAAAATTCTGTTTTACTGTATGCATCCCTGTAAGCCACATTGATTCCTTTTGGATATCAAGTAGTATATCAGCGAACAAATGTTCGTCCATATCCTTGTCATACCCCATCCTGACCCCAGAGGGTGCATCAGAACAGAAAACCCCTATAGGCTGCCAGGCAGAACCCATTCCCAGATCCCAGATAGTTGAATTTTTAACCCAGTGTTAAAATCTCAGTCTTTTAACTGGAGAATTTAGTCCATTTATATCAATTATGATTTATATATTTAGGTTCATTTCTGCTATCCAATTTTGACTTTTTATGCATCTCACTTTTTCTAGCTTTTTACCTTTCCTTTCCTATTTTCTTTTGCCTTGACTGAGATATTTTAATCCTTATTTCAATTTTACCTCTGTTTGTCTGGAAGTTGTACTAAACCTATGTTTTTATTTTTTGTGTTTTCCCTTGAAATATATATGATAATAATATATAATATTATTATATATTATACTATATTATAACATATATATTATAATTAAATAAAATATACTAAAGTATAATAGGTAATACTATATATTCTTATATACATAATATAAGAATATAACATGCACAAATATAATATATATTATATGTAGCATATACATATATATGACATTGTTCTAAAATTAATTAACATCTTTACCTTCCTCCTGAACAAAGCAAGGCTATGAGAATACTTTATTATTATCTGCCTCCAGGCTTATTTGTCATTCTTCAGTATTTTAATTCTTGGTTTTTTTGAACCTCATATATTGGACATTATTGTGAATATTTTATAAAATCAATTTTTGTTTAAATTTATCCACATATTTACCATTTATTTGTTCCTGTTTCTTCTTTCATGTGAAATCTTCTCTTGGGATCATTTTCCTTCCTTGTGAAGCACATGCTTTAAAAGTTCCCTTTGTGAAAGTTTGTTGGTTAATAGTCTTTTCTTTCTCTCTCTCTCTCTCCCCTACCCTTCCTCCCTCCACAAATGCCTTTATTTCACCTTTATATATAGTTTTTTTCTTGGTGCTGAATTCTAGGTTGATGATTACTTTCAGCACTTCGAAGATGTTAATTCACTTTCGTGAGGGTTCCATTGTTGCTATGAAGTCAGTTGTCAATCTGATTATTCCTTTGTATGTATTGATAATAGATGCCTTTTCTCTGACTTCTTTTGAGACTTCCTATTTAATCCATTCACTGCCCAAGTAATATTTATTGATGGCTATTATGTGCTTGGTGCTCCTTCCTTTCATGGAACCTATATCCTTGGATCTTTGGCATTCTGAAATTTGCCTTTGATGTATCAAGATAGGGATTTCTTTTAAATTTATCTTGCTTGGGGCTTTCTTGGGTTCCTTGACTGTTTAGTTTTGTGTCTTTCATCAGTTCTGGTAAAACCTTAGTCTTTTTCTTTTTATGTCTGCAGATACAGCCTGTTCGTCATTCTCTCTACTCTCTCACTTTCAGTTCTAGTTAGACATGTGTTGGATATTTCACTCTATTCTTTATTTCTCTTCACTTTTCCTACCTCCATTTCTATCTCATGGGCATTTTGAATAATTAAATCTATTTTCTGTTTTGCTGATCTTCTCTTTGGCTAGTTCTAATTTATCTACTGAGTTTTAAATTATATTTTTATTTCTATAATTCTATTTTAAACATCTGTCTGGTGACCTTGATTGCTTCTTATTTCTCTGTCATGCTTTAAGTTCCCTCTTTCCTTCCCTTGCACTGATACCACACTGTCCTGGTTACTGTAACTTTATGGTAAACCTTGGAATCATATAGTGAAAGTCCTTTAACTTTATTTTTCAAGAATTCTCTGGCCATCTTAGGTCTTTTACATGTTCATCTGTTTTAGAATCAGCTTATCAGTTTCTTCAAAAAAGTCTGCTGGGATTTTAACTAAGATTGCATTGAATGGTACATAAATTTGAAGAGAATGGACACAGTATCTCCCCATTTATTTAGATCTTTAATTTTTAATAGAGAGGTCTTGCGTGTCTTTTGTTAGAGTCATTCTTTGGTAATTAATTTTTAATGCTATTTTTAACTAGGTTGTTTTAAAAAATTTAATCTTTCAATTGTTCCTTTCTGGAAATACAATTAATTTTTATGTACTGGTCTTGTGGCCTGTGAACTTGCTAAATTCACCTATTAGTCTTATTGGTGTTTTTGTAGATTCCTTAGAGTTTTCTATATAAACAGTTTTTTTCATTTGGGAATAAATATATCTTTATGTTTTCCTTTACAATATTTGTGCCGTTGTTTCATTTTATCACTTTATTGCACTGGATAGGACTTCCAGTATCATGCTCAATAGAAGTAGTGCGAGCAGACATCTTTGACTTCTTCCAGATCTTAGGGAGCTTCAGTGTTTCACTATTAGGTAGGATGTTAGCTGTAGATATTTCATAGATGCTCTTTATCGGACTGAGGAAGCTCCTTCCTATTTCTAGTTTTCTGAGAACTAAAAAAATCATGAATTGGAATTGAGTTTTGTCAAAGGCGTTTTTTGAATCTTTTGAGATGATCATGTGATTTTTATCCTTTATTCTTTTAGTGTGGTGAATTGCATTGATTTCTTTTTTTATATTAAATCAAGTCTCGAGTTCTTGGAATAAACACCACTTGACCACGCTGTATTATATATTTTTACTCTCTTGCAGATTCAATTTGCTAATATTTAATTAAGGGATCTTTGCATCTATGTTCAAAAGGATTATTGGCTTATAATTTTCTTTTCTTGCTATACCTTTTTTCAGTTTTTGTTATTGAATTTTTGCTGGCCTCATAAAATGAGTTGCAAAGTGTTTCTTCCTTTTTTACTTTCTGAAATAGTTTGTAACAGATCCTGTGGTGTCCCTATCCACTCCAGATACCACTTTCAGGAATGAAGGGCTCATTTTTCCAGCTTCTGGGAATGGTGCCTGTTGATGAATCAGCCCCAGGAATTGCCCTGAGACAAATGGAGTTGTCTTGCCTACTCTGCACCCAATGACAGGTTGATGTAGGACTACAGAGATCTGGACCCCTCCTGTGTTTGGGATGACTTTAAAGAGGCTGAAACCTCTGTTGCAACTCCATCATTGTTCAACTTCTTCTGTTCAGTCTTTCTTCCTCTGCTCCATTATAGATGTTGTTCCCAAGAGCATCCCCCAATAAACTACTTCACTAAAACTCTATCCCAATGTCTATTTCTTGGGGAGCTCAACCTATGACAGAGTTTATGTAAAGTTGGTTTTATTTATTTCTTAGATGTTACAATTCATTAAACCATCTTGACCTGGAATTTTCCTTGTGGGACAATTTTGATTAAGAATTCAATTTCTGGGATTTCCCTGGTGGTCCAGTGGGTAAGACTCCACGCTCCCAATGCAGGGGGCCCGGGTTCGATCCCTGGCCGGGGAATTAGATCCCACATGCATGCAGCAGCTAAGAGTTCGCGTGCTGCAACTAAGAGTCTGCATGCTGCAACTAAGAGTCCGCATGCTGCAACTAAGAAGTCCGCATGCCACAACAAAGACCCTGCCTGCTGCAATGAAGACCCGGCGCAGCCTAAATAAATAAATAAATAATAAATTAAAAAAAAAGAATTCATTTTCTTCAATAGATATGGGGCTATTCAGACTTTCTAGTCTTCTTGTGTTGGTTTCAGTAAGTTGTGTTTTTCAAGGGATTCGTCCACTTTATCCTTTGTTCACTTTGCCTAATATTAATATAGGCACACTAGCTTTCTCATGCTTAGTGTTTACATGGTGTGTCTTTTTAAAAATACTTTTAATCTGTCAGTTTCATATTTAAAGTGCTTTTGTTACAAATAGCATGTAGTTAGGTCTTGTTTTCTTATCTACTCTGATAATCTCTGGTTTTGTTTTTAAAATTACTTTATTATTTATTTATTAAAAAACTTTTTTTATTGGAATATAGTTGATTTACAATCTCTGGTTTTGAATCAGAATCCTTAGTCCTTTTACATTAATGAAAGTATTGAGTTTCCTTCTTGGTATATGTTTTTGTTTTGTCTTATCTATTTTTGATCCTCTCCTTTCTTGACTTTTTTTGGGGTGAGTTGAGTAATTTTTAGCATTCAGTTTGACCTCCTTTATTATCTTTAGCTGTGCTTCTTTATGTGTGTTTTTAAAAAGTGATTGTTCTGGGACTTCCCTGGTGGTCCAGTGGTTGGGACTTTGCCTTCCAATGCAGGGGGTGCGGGTTTGATCCCTGGTCGGGGAGCTGGGATCCCATGTGCCTCTGGGCCAAAAAAACCAAAGCATAGAACAGAGGCAGTGTTGTAACAAATTCAATAAACACTTCAAAATGGTCCACGTTAAAAAAAAAAAAACTTTAAAAAGAAAAAAAAAGTGATTGTTCTACAGATTACAACATGTATCTTTAATTCATCACTGTACTTTCAAATGATATACTAATTCACAATATAAGAACTTTAAAACAATATTTTCCTTTTATTGTCTTCTTGCCTTTTATACTCTTGTTGTTGTATAGTTTCCTTCTATACATGTTCTAAACCTCACAATAAATTGCTATTACTTTTGCTTTGAACAGTCTTTTAAAATATATAACACAAAGATAATTTAAGTGAGTTATATAAATATTTACCCTCATATTTATCATTCTTATTTCTCTATTTCTTCCTTTAGATCCAGGCTTCCATCTGATTTAATTCCCCATAAGCCTGAAGAACTTATTTTAGCACTTCTTATAGTGCAAGTCTGCTGGAGACAAATTCTCTTTTTTGTCTGCTGAAAATATATTTCTTTCACTTTCATTTTTGAAGGATATTTTCGATGGACATAGACATCTTGGTTGACAGATTTTTTTTTTTCTTTCCCCACTTTAAAGATGCTGTTTTACTGTTTTCCAGCCACTTTTGTTTGCATTGAGACGTCAGCTGTCATTCTTATTATTGTCCCTTCCATATATGATATGGCATTTTTCTCTTGACACTTTTAAGATTTTAAAAAATCTTTTCAGTGGTTTAACTATGCTGTGCTTAGGTGTGGATTTATTTGTATTTATCCTGCTTGGGGTTCACCATTCTTATTGGATCTCTGGGTCTAAAATATTTTGAATTTTGTGTAGAGATGAAGTTTAAAACAAAGTTTAAAAAAAGTAAGTTTTGTTGAACCCATCACATAAATTTTCTACTCTTCTCAATATAGTGGCAAGAATGCATTATGATTTAAAAGTTTTCCCACCACAGAGGAGATACAAATCTTCTGGATTGAGAAACAGAGAGAAAATATTTAGTGAAGATTGGAGCTTCGTTGTTTACTCCCTAGAAAAAGCTCTGCCTGTCCTTCCTTTCTGGGGAAAAATAAAGGGGAGAGGAAATGACAGAATTTCCCAATTAATTATGGTACCTGAGAACAGAGGGAACATGTGCCCCCTTTCCTGCATAAGCGCTGGGAAAATGGCAAGACCCCACGATTCTCCTGTGCCCTATTTGGCCTGAGGAATTGAGTAGAAATGGTTCCAGGTGTCTGTCAGGCAGAGATTACTGGGTCAGTCTCATAAGTTTCCTGGGGAGCAAAGAATGCCTTTTCTGGATTCCACTTGTATTACTAGAGGTCAAGAAAAGCTTCAGTCTTCCCCCAGCGAGTTTTCTGAAGGCCCTGAGTAGAATTTAGCCGGTAGGCTTCACTGTTGGGACAAGGACACACAACAATGCAGACTCTCTGAAGACGCCACGTGGTTAGATAATAATGTCTGAGGATCAGATTCTGCTCTTTATACCTGTGTTTGGACATTATTTAACTCTTAAGAATATGGGACTACACAGCAGGAAAGTAGACTAGAAACTGAGTGAGGTTTAGTTTCTGCCATCAAAGAAAATGAAGCTTAAGAGAGAAATTAAATGCAGTGACAACAATATAAAGTTTTATTTCTTGCATCTGTGAGCTTTTGGGCTGTGTAGATTCCATCTGCAATGGTGACTGTTATTATTATTATTGGGATATCAAGTGCTTCCGCTAGGACGTCCCCAGCTCTCCTTGTGTCTGATTATTAAGCAAGTCTCACAAGTTTATTTACTGTATTATGTCATATTATACTCAATACTTAATAGATATTCCATAAAGATTGAATCACATGGTTGAATTCTTTTGACATATCGAGCCAACTAAAGTTGTGCTGGTTTGCCTCCTGGATCCCTAGACCACTTTCTGTTTCAATATTTGGTTCTTTGTGGGGTTTTTTGGTTTTTTTTTGTTTTTTCCCTAGTCCACTATTTAAGCAGGAGCCAGTTGGGACAATTTAAGGGGGAAGGGAAAGCTCAGTGGGGAATATCCTAGGTCTTTACCGAGTGCACTTGACTACCTGGAGCACTTTTTTACCTTCTTCCTTAATCGAATCTCAGAGAGTTCTGTGTTCTTTTTTCAGCGCATGCGTCATTCCCATAGTATACCTATAGTGAATGCATATGCCATTATGTTAGAGTTAAAACCAGAAGAGTGATTTGGAAACACATCATGGAAGACCTTGATGCCAAGCTGATGTGTTTGGACAGAATCCTGCAGGCATGTGGAGTACAGAGGCATTGGATTTTAAACTCTGGGAGAAACTTGATAAGAATGGTGTTTTAAGAAGATTAGCCTGTTTTTCTGGCATTGAGACATCTAGGAAGCTTTAAAAAAAAAACAAACCAGAAAACCTAGATTATTTTTTCTTCTCTTTTAAGGAAAAAGAGACCAATTATAAAGTGATATGGGTCAGGTGGGCATAGAGGGGTTAACAGTAGTAAAAATCCAACTTCTAGGGACTTCCCTGGTGGCTCAGTGGTTAAGAATCCGCCTGCCAATTCAGGGGACACGGTTTCGAGCCCTGGTCCGGGAAGATCCCACATGCCACGGAGCAACTAAGTCCGTGCGCCACAACTACTGAGCCTGCGCTCTAGAGCCTGTGAGCCACAACTACTGAGCCCGCAAGCCACAACTACTGAAGCCCGTGTGCCCTGGAGCCTGTGCTCTGCAATAAAGAGAAGCCTGTGCTCCACAACAAAGAGCAACCCCCGCTTGCCGCAACTAGAGAAAGCCCGCGCGCAGCAACGGTGACCCAACACAGCCAAAAATAAATAAATGAATAAATTTATAAAATAAAAATCCAACTTCTAGACACAACATAGAGTATATCCAGTCTCTGCAACTTTCTACATCCTCATATGTGCAGGTTTCCAAAGGTGATAATGAGACCCTACAAGAAACGAAATATTGAGATCTAGTGCATCTAGGATCCCAGCTCTAGTGCCTCCTCCCCAGAAAGCCTTCCAGGATCCTTCTAGCCCCCAAGCTAGATATTTATCGGTTCCAATAAATATTTAATAATTTATTGTAATTATATATATGTATATGTAATTATATATATGAATCTGTCTCCCTGTATATCAATTTACCAATTTATCATGATAAATTATTGGCAAATAAGTTATCAATTTACCAATTTTATTGGTTCCAATAAATATTTAATAATTTATTGTAGTATTTATCGATTCCAATTTTAAGGCTCCTATCATTTTTTTGCCTTGACTGAGAGTTAATCTTGACTGAGAGTTAATGGCCCTGCCTTATATGCATTTCCAGACTGTGAGCTTTTTGAGGGCTGGGAAACACTTTATCTCCAACGTGTGGTGGGCACTCAAAATGTGATGGTTAAATACACATGAACATCTAATATATGTGAACCACTGACACTTATGAATCCTCAAAGGGAAAGAAAGATTAGTACCTGGCAATTTTAGTTGGAAGTGTATTTAATTGCATGCATCCTTTGAAGAGAGGAATTCCGGTAAGCTAAGGGGTGGGAAATTTTAAATTCTAATCATAGTCTGGGATCCACAGGGAGAAAATAGTTTATCCAAGGTCACCTATAAAAGAAACTGAAAATTTGACAAGGAGTTTCAGAAAGAAGTGTAGAATGTCCATCTCTTGTGCATTCCAAATTAGGAGCAGGGATCACATGCGTTACCTCTGATGGGAAGCAAGAATTGGGCTTTGGGATCAGACGTTCCTGAGCTCTCATCCCGGCTGTACAAACTGTCGGCTGTGTGACTTTAGCCAAGTCGCTCAACCTCTTTGAGTCTCAATGGTACAGGCTTTGAATCCAGACTACTTGAATTTGAATTCTGACCCCGTAAAGAACACAACTGTGTGACTTTGGGCAAGTCACGTGTGCCTCAATTTTTTTCATTTGTAAAATAGGGGAGATCATAGCACTTGGCCTTAGAGTTATTGTGAGGATTAAATGTGTTTTAATACTTGTGAAAGTGTTTTAAAAAGCATGTGACATACAGTAAGCATACAGCATATCATTATTATTATTACTATTACTTTATTACCCTTCTGGGTTGTGTGGATTATGTATAAACATACCTATAGTATTATCTAGTGATTTTAGTTCCAGGGTTGATACTAATAGTCATGGAATAAGAGGCTGGTTAGCAAACATGCATACTCTCTTCTCCTGATCGTTTTAGAAGAAGGGGGCAGTGAGGAGAGAAGGAGCATGGCAGTGGAGAAAGAGAAATAGTAAAAGGAAGTGGGATTGATGAGGCAAGATAGAGTAAGGAGGAGAGTAAAAGAAGGAAAAATGTGAGGGAGAGAGCAGAAGAGGAGAGAAAGAGACAGGGAGGCAGATTCATATACATTCATATATATATATATTCTTTTTCAGATTCTTTTCTGTTATAGGTTATTATAAGATATTGAGTATAGTTCCCTGTGCTATATGTAGGTCCTTGTTGTTTATCTATTTTATATACAGTAGTGTGTATCTGTTAATCCCAAATTCCCAGTTTATCCCTCCTCTCCCCTTTCCCCCTTTGGTAACCATAAATTTGTTTTCTACGTCTGCATATCTATTTCTGTTTTGTAAATAAGTTCATGTGTATACTTTTTTGAGATTCCACATGTAAGTGATATCATATGATATTTGTCTTTCTCTGACTTACTTCACTTAGGATGATAATTTCTAGGTCCATCCGTGTTGGTGCAAATGGCATTATTTCACTCTTTTTTTTATGGCTGAGTAGTGTTCCATTGTATACACCACATCGTCTTTATCCACTCATCTGTTGATGGACATTTAGGTTGCTTCCATGTCTTGGCTATTGTGAGTAGTGCTGCTGTGAACATTGGGTACATGTATCTTTTCAGTTCACTGAGGTTTTGATAAGTCAGGGCTCACACTCTGACTCATTAAAGGTAGGGACCTCACACTATCTTCCGCTATTTTGAAATATTTACCAACTAATTAACCACCGCCTTCCAGCTAACAGCGGTAATTGTTGGTCTCTGGCTGGGAGACGGTCCTTTGGATGGCGGCAGCGTAAGGACAGCACCTGGGGGGCTGGGAGAGGCAGAGTTGGGGCTGCCTCTCCTTTGGTCCCAGCTCCCCAGCCAGCTGAGCTTTGTCTGTGGCAACTTCCTGTTAAGAAGACCAGAAAGTTAACCCCCAAAATTTGGAATCAATGGGAGCGTCCCCTCCTGTGCCTAACCCCTCTGCCAGCCATTCAGCCGTTGTGCATTTGGATGTACTTGGATGGATGCCCCAGCAGAGAGAATCCACAGAGAACACTGGCTGCATCTCCCTGGCATTCCTCAGATGCTTCTGTGATGTTCAGTGCTCTCCAATTTCTCTTTTCAATCACAGCTGTCCCTGGCTCCAGTAGACATGCCCGGCTTAGCCTCTCTCCTCTAATTTCTAGGAGACAGGGCAGTGGAAGGGGCTTGCTTCAGAGAGGCGAGGCAGCAGAGAATAGGGACGGCAGCATTTTAATTTTCCATTCGGACACTTCACTAACATTTGGCAAGAGGTCCCTGGCTTTGTGTAGACGGTCCAGTTCCCGGGGCTGCCAGCTGTTCAAAGCTTCCTGGTGGCCGCCAAGGGCATGACCACATTCTCCTGCCCATCAGTGCCTGTCCGGGGCACTGCTTGTTGGCACGTCTCAGGGATGGGAGCTCTGAGAATGGAGGTCGGCTGTTGAAAGCCTGGGCGAAGGACGGGGTGGGGAGAGGCAGGCCTGGGACAGTGCAGAGGAATCACGCTAGGGACCCATAGGTCTGCCGGGAATAAGCAGAGAGCATGGTCAGAGCAGGCACTGGGTCTGGGTGAGGAAGACAGGTGAGAAGCAGCTGAGCCACTCTGGGATCAGGTGGGCAGTAAGGTGTAATTTCCACATACGCTGCGCATCTCCTGGGTGCGAGGCTTGTATTTCTGTCCATATCTGTTTCCTTCCTGGTACAATTGCTGAGCTGTCCTGCCCAAGGCCGTCCTTCCACCTGGGCACTAAAATAGGGGAGATCATAGCACTTGGCCTTAAGAGTTAGACACCCTCTATCTTCTTGAGGACAACGCTGCAGCTGCTCTCCCCTCTCCTGCAGCATCAATTTTTCCTTCTAAACTCTGGATGGTTCCCATCAGCATACAAACATGCTGTAATTACAAAATCCTTCTTTGACTCCAAATTTCCCTCCTATGGCCCCTTCCCCCTTTCTTTACCCCCCTTTACAGCGAAACTCTTTGAAGGAGTTTACTGTTCTCCCCATCACCACGACTTCCCCTCTCACTCACTCTTGAATCCAATCAGGCATTTGCTCCTACATCTCCCAGCAGCTTAAACCCCCAGTGGCCACATCTAGTGGGTATTTGTGTTCTTGTCTTAACTGACCTCTCAGCGACTTTCCACCCTGTGGGTCATTCCTTCTTTCTAGAAACACTCCCCTCTCTTGGCTTCACGAAACCACACTTTCCCTGTTTTTCTTGCTGTTGCCCTGCTCATTCTCTCACTCTCCTTGTCTGGCTCTTCCTCCTCTCTTCAACTTCCAAAGGCTGACCTAGACTCTCTATACCTTGACTCTTCTCTAATTTATACCTTTAGCCCATGCTTATTTGAAGCTAGGATGTGTATATCCAATTATCTGCTTGACAGTTGCCTGTCTCTACTTGTATATTTCACAAACATGTCAAACTTACAACTCCAAAACATAACTCTGCCCACTGTTCTCACTATCATCTCTCACCTGGATGACACCGTTGCCTTAATTTTGGTCCCTCGTCCACCCTTGTCCTGTGGATCTGCTGCTCTGACTGCTTGTCTGGGTTCTTGTCCCCAAGGTTTTCCTTTCCTCCCTCCCTCTCCCTTCCTTGCCCCTCCCTGTCCCCTTCCTCAGCTTTCCCCCACCCATCAGTGTTGCTGCATGCCTTTTCTGTACCAGGCACTGAGTGGCTGCTGGGGATCCAGAGGTGATGGTAGTGTGGTCCCTGTCCTTAAGGGGCTCCCGGCCAGTGTCCCTCCTTGCTTTCTCTGTATGCTAACTTCCAACTCACTGATGAATTTTCTGCTTTGGTATCTGTGTCCTCTTGTTTGGGGGCTGACACGAGCTCCTAGAAACACCAGCCAGGAGCTCAAGCCAACATCTGCTTCCAGAATCAAGAGCTGAATCTGTGGAGTAGGGTGTAATACCAGCAGCCAAGAGTGAGAGGGGACCAATTATGAAAGTGAACTCAGGCCCTAGGAAGCACAGAAGGTCAAAATCAGGAAGTCTAGGTTGAGTTATCAAGTCCAGAAATGGGTGAGGCCAGAAATGGGACCCTTGTACACTGTGTTCAGTTGCACAGGTTGTGGACTGCACAAGAGGCTGCCTACCATGGGGGGCAAGTAGGAACTGAAATCCAGCCTTTGTTCCTGACTACTCTTTTGCCTTGAGCTTGAACCCCAGTTTCTTGGAGAGGCTTCCCACAGCGCCCTGTCTGGTGTGGGTCTCCGCTGCTGTTCTGGTCCTTACTTTCTTCTTTGGTCTTCCTAGCTCTTGTCAAACTTGGAATTGTGCATCTACGTGCTGACTTATTTATTACTGGATGTCCCACCAGGCTGCCAGCTCCCGAGGGCAGAAGCCCTCTCTGTCTGGTTCCCCGTGTGTATCTAGCACCTAGCACATTGTGGGCATCGGTTCATATCTGCTGGATGAGGGACCAAGGGCAGAAGCAGAACAGGGGATGGGGGTAAAGAGAGAGGATGAGATAAAAGTGCAGGGGGTAGGCAACAGCAGGTGAGTAGGTGAGACCCACACCCAGCTTTCCTAATTGACTGAGCCCTGTCTGGTTCCCAAGATCTCACCAGCTACTCCTGGGTTCCTGCTCAACTTGCCCTTGGCCCTTCCAGGCCCTTGTATTGAGCACCTGCTGTGTGCCAGGTCCTGCACTAGGTGTGGGTGATAGAGGAGGCTTGGACCTAGTCCAATCGTAAGCGAACTCACTGTCCCTGGTGAGATGAGGCTCGTGGAGCAGAGAAGCAGGCATGGACGCAATGGGACGAGTGCAGAGAAGTGGCAGGGGACCTTGTCTTGCTGGAGAACCAGAGAGGTCTCAGAGAGGAGAGGGCACCTGGGCTGGGACTCGAAGGAGGCACGTGATTTCCTGGGAGGAAAAAGAAGTGGGGAGAAGGGCACCCTGGCCCGAGGGAGCGGCAGCTGGATGGCCCAACAGCAAGTCGCCTTCTTTGTGGCTGCAGCATGGGGTGTGTCTCAGCTACTGGGCTAAGCGATTCAATGCTTTCAACCACTCTGCCAGGTAATTATTATTCGTTCTATTTTACAGATGAGGAAACTGAGGTGCAGGCAGGCTAACTGGGATGGCCAAGGCCACACGGTGAGAGTGTAGTGAAGATGGTGGAGGTTTTAGGAAAGGATGTGAATGTGAGAGGGGATCCTCGTATTAGTCTGCTCAGGCTGCCACAACCAAGCACCACAGACTGGGGGCTTAAACAGCAGAAATTTATGTCCCCACAGTCCCGAAGGCTAGAAGCCCACCATTGAGGTTTTGGCAGGGTTGGTTTCTCCTGAGGCCTCTCTCTTTTGCTTGCAGATGGTGGCCTTTTCCCTGTGTCTTAATGTGGTCTTCTGTGTGTTGTCTCTGTCCTAATCCCCTCTTCTTATAAGGACATCAGTCATAACGGATTAGGGCCCACCCTAAGGGCCTCATTTTAACTTAATTACCTCTTTAAAGACCCTATGTCCAGTACAGTCACAGTCTGAGGTCCTGAGGGTTAAAGCTACAACATACGAATTTTTTCAGCTCATACCGGTCCCTCTGGAGGCTGTATGTGGAAGCTGGATCAGAGTGGGTAGGAGGAGGTAAGGCGACCCGGGAGGAGCCACGGCACAGCCTGGTGAGGGGTGAGAGGACGCTCTGGGGTGGAAGGTCCCAGCTCCCGTCCTGTCTCCAGATGCCTGCAGCCTCTTGTCTTAGAGATGAATTGGGATGTGGCTCTCAGGGAGAAAAGCCTGAAGGCCCGGCACAGATGTTCTCAAGGAACATCCCTCCCTCCATCCTGTCTCCATACTGAATTTGGGACATCCTTTTCTTAAAAGGAGACTAATTGATAATCCAGGGTGATAAAATGTTATCACTGTCGTCCCATTGAAATGCAACGGCAATGCCAGGTCCTATAAATCACCTGGAGCTTAAAGAGGAGAGTGAAATGAGCATTGCATTCTAAACCACAAAGCCCATTAATCACATGGCTACAAACCATAAATATGACAAGTCCATCCATCAATCCCGCACCTTTCTTTCTGGTCTGTGAATGCATGCATTAGCAACTTAATGGATTTAGAAGGCATTTTCTCCTGTGGACTCGGAAGCAGAGAGTATTTTATGATTAGCCTCATGGGCCCGAAAGGAAGGAAGAAGGAGTCACCTTTCACCAAAGTGCTCAGGGGCACCCCAGGCGGTGTCCAGTCAGCGGCTAAAACTACCGATTCTGCCTGTATTCTGGAGACGCGGGAAACCGGAGCCTGGCTTCTGGTGGGAAGGGGCCTTCAGCGGCCACGACCTGCCTGCTCCCCCACTCCACATTTGTCCCCAACAGCTGTGGCTCCTTGACCTGAAGGCTCAGGCCTGCCCTGAGCTAGTCTTTCCCCGGGATTGGAGAGCTTTAGGTAGCTCGAGTTTAATGCTGGAACCACGTCCATTCCTGCTATTTGAGCTACTTTGATTTTGGCTTAATGATGGGCTTCTGTCTCCCCTTTGAGCCTGTGTTTGCACCTTACACCTGAGTTCTGTTCACTTACTTGTTTGTCCTCCATTCATTTGTTCTATAAACACTTTCCAGCACTTTTATGCACGAGGCTCACTGTCTGTGCCTGACTCATGGGAAACCTAGGTGAATAGACACAGCTTCTGCCCTTTGGGGCTCACGATGGAGGGGGAGGGGGAGATGTACCCCGAGTGTGGAAGCGCAGAGACAGAGGTCCACAGATGGCGAGAGCCCTATCCTCTGCTTAGTCATGGGAGCTCTTACTTGTCACCCCCATCCTGACATCACGACATGGCCTTGCTGGATATATGGATTTCAGCTCCCCAAAGATGCTAAGATATTTTCAGTGTTTTAGCCCACATTGTTCTTCAGCGTGGAAGGCCTTTCTCCCAGGTCAATGGCTACTCACTCTTCCAGACCCAACCAACCCAATGGAGCCATGACCCAGTCCCCCAGGCACCCTGGTCTTGCCCTCCCTTGAGCCCTTTGTCACTTATCTATCACCTGTCTGTGTCTTCTACTGGTCTGTGAGCCCTGAAAGGGTGGACACTGGGTCTTGTGCAAAGCCGAAGAGAGGAGCTCATGTTTGGCAGGTGATTAATAGATATTACATAGCACACCCCTGACCTCCCTGTAGTTCCTTCCATGTGCATTTCTGTTTTACATGTCTTTGCACCATGTATTAGTTTTCCACTGCTGCTGTAACTAATTACCACAAACTTCGTGGCTTGAAACAACATGAATTTATGACGTTACATTTCTCACTGAGCTAGAAGTCTGAAACAGGTCTCCCTGAGCTAAAATCATAGTGCCAGCTGGGCTGCTTTCGCTGGGCTCTGGGGAAGAATCCCTTTCCTTACCTTTGCCAGCTTCCAGAGGCTGTCCCTTGGCCCCCTTCCTCCACCTTCAAAGCCGGCAGTGTTGCATCTCTTTGGTCATTCTTGTGTACTCACATGTCCTTCTGACCACAGCCAGGAAAGTCTCTGATTTTAAGGACCCATGTGCTTAGATTGGGCCCACCTGGATAATCTAGGCTAACCTCTCCATCTCAAGGTCCTTAACCTTGATCACATCTGCGAAGTTTCTTTTGACGTGTCAGGCAACATATTCACAAATTCTGGGAATTGGGACACGGACATCTTTGTTATTCTGCCTACCACACACATACAGTTCCCTCTACCTGGAATTTCTTGCCTCCTCTGTGTCCACCTGGCTAACTTCTATGGACCTTTCAAGACTCATTCAAATATCCTTCTCCCCTGCCTTCCAAGAAACTTTCCCTGCACTCCTTGTGTGCTGGGAGTCAATTGCTCCCTGCTTAAGTTTCTGTGAAGCCACCCGTATTCTACTGTAATTATTAGTGTATATCTCCTCCTCAGCTGACAACAAACAAAGTCTTTGGCATTAGGGTCTCTGACTTAGTTGTTTCTATATCCTTAAAATCTATTGAAATGTTGGACATAAAAGTACTCTGTGTTTGTGGAGTGAATGACTAATTATGTTTTTTTAATGCAGTTGTATTGGAGAGAGTGGAATTCAAGACTTATATCTTATAATTTAAAAGGAAATCTGATTTCAGCCTAATCATTCCTATAGGATTTCAAGTCTTATCCAAAGGCCTTTTATATCTTAAATGTTTTTTTCTTTTTTTAAAATTATTTATTTATTTATTTATTTTTTTTTTGGCTGTGTTGGGTCTTTGTTTCTGTGTGAGGGCTTTCTCTAGTTGCGGCAAGCGGGGGCCACTCTTCATCGCGGTGCGCGGGCCTCTCACTATCACGGCCTCTCTTGTTGCGGAGCACAGGCTCCAGACGCGCAGACTCAGCAATTGTGGCTCACGGGCCTAGTCGCTCCGCGGCATGTGGGATCTTCCCAGACCAGGGCTCGAACCTGCGTCCCTTGCATTGGCAGGCAGACTCCCAACCACTGCGCCACCAGGGAAGCCCAAGTGTTTTTTTCTTGATTACACTCTCACTGCTAACATTCTGGTATATTTCCTGCCATGTTCTTTTCTATGCCCATATTTAGGTATTCCAAAATTGCATATTTTTACCTATGGGTATTATTACATATTCAGTTTTGTGTCTTGTATTGTTATTTAATATTTTATTGTGAGCAATTCTTCATGCCACTTAATGTTTTTGGAAAACATGACTTGTCATGCATGCTTGTATTTCATTGTATGAATGTACCATTACATGTTCATTATATGTACATTATATGAATATACTTGACCATTTCCTTGTTCAATGTCTGGGTCTCTATTGCAATTAATCTTGTGATGACTATCCCTATATATGAATCTTTGTTTATATCTTTAATTATTTCCTTGGGTTAAATTTCTAGGGCCAGAATTATATGGCAAAAGGATGTGTACATTTTTTTTTTTTAAAGCAAGCATCTGCCTTTTTTTAAAAAAAATAATTAATTAATTAATTTATTTTTGGCTGTGTTGGGTCTTCGTTTCTGTGCGAGGGCTTTCTCTAGTTGTGGCGAGCGGGGGCCACTCTTCATCGCGGTGCACGGGCCTCTCACTGTCGCAGCCTCTCTTGTTGCGGAGCACAGGCTCCAGACGCGCAGGCTCAGTAGTTGTGGCTCATGGGCCTAGTTGCTCCGCGGCATGTGAGATCTTCCCAGACCAGGGCTTGAACCCGTGTCCCCTGCATTGGCAGGCAGATTCTCAACCACTGCGCCACCAGGGAAGCCCAGGATGTGTACTTTTAATGACTATTTCAAAGAAGGTTGGGCAAGTTTATACCTATCATGAAATATATCAGCTCAACTTTTGACATGTTCTAATGAACGTTTCTTAACAGGAAACAACTTTGCGTATTTCATGGGTAAAAATTTGTGTCTAATTGTCATTTTAATGTACATGTCTATGTTAGTGAGGGTTTGTATTTTACTGTTTATTAACCTTTTTTTTTTTTCCTCTTATAAACTTCCTGTTCTTTGCTCATTTTTCCACTAGAGGTGAATGGTTTTTTGTTATCTATTTATATATCTTTGAATATAATGATATTAATCCCTGTTCTGTAATATTTCTGGTAAACATTTGCCCTCACTTTGTTATTTAAAAGTCTCTTTTCAAATAGGAGCTGGGGGCTGGGATCATTCAGCATCGCCCCACCCGCTTTCCTTAGGGAATGACATTGACCTACCTCCTTCTCCAGTGAAGGCAACACGGCTCCCAGCCCCTGACTTCAGAATCTTTCATTTTGTCTTCAAAGGGAGTTGAACTTGAAGCATCTTTCTTAGGTCCTCTGGGAGCGACAGCAGCCATGAACTAAACAGTTGTTCACACATTATAGGGCATTTTACTTATTCAGCCTTTAGAGGGTGATAGGTGTGTGCTTGAATCAGGAACCCTTGCCCTCACTCCACTTCTCCTGGGATCTGATGCCCCCAGGTGGGCAACTGCCGCTGTAGAGGAGGGAGGAGGGGACAACTATCTTTGCCTGTGGCTTTCCTGAAAGAGGTGATATTTAAGTTGGGTGTTGATGGATAAACAGGAGTCCACCAGGCAGAGAAAGAGAGAAACATCATTTTAAATAGAGGGAGCAGCGTGTGCAAAGATACAGAAGCATAAAAGGGCCTGTGGGCGGGGGAATCATGCTCAGGAATAATAATAGCTGATATTTACTGAGCCCTTACTATGTGCCAGAGCCTTTCATGTAATATTTTTACTTCATCTTCACAGAAAGCCTTTGCGTGAGGTGCTGTTATTATTTCCTTTTTATAGACGAGGAAATGGAGGCACAGAAAAATTAACTTATCCAAACTAGTAAAAGGCAGAACCAGGATTCAATCCCAGAGACCTCTGGCATCAGAATGTGCTCACTCTTAACCCACTCTGCTGGTTACCCCAGAAGTTAGTTGGCACACATGACTCAAACACTGGGGCGGGAGTACATTTCAGGATGAGCCAGAAGCCGGTTGGATTTGCCAAGGGGACCCCCTTTCCGGGGGGCTCCGTCTGTGTGCGTTGGGAGATTTCTCTGACTCTAGTCCTCTCCTTGGGAGCAAGATTCGTCTGGGTTATGCTATTGTCTGAGCCCTGTTCACAGGCCCTCTGCCTTAGGATTCCCTCTCTAGGGAGGGGGCGAGTAGGGAGAAATGGGGAAGGCGGGAGGAACTGACCCTGACAACCAGTAGGAGTGCGGTTACTGCTGATGGCGGGGGGAGCGCCACCAGGGCCCTGCTCCAGATGGGGCCCTCAGCCACTGGGGGAAAGGCCAGGCCCGGCCAGCCTTGCCCGAGGAAACTTCAGCCTTGGCCTACCCTCCTGCCTTTGGCCCGAGAGCTGTGTGGTTAGCTGTGTCAGAGACCAAAGGGACCTCAGAGGGCATGAGGAAGTGACATCCCAGGCCAGGTGATGTGTTTTACCTGCCCACCCGGACCTATCCCCAGAGCCCCAAGGGACCTCAGGGGAAAGTCAGTCCAATGCCCTCCTCTATGCAGGAAGCCCGGCAGGAGACAGATGGCCCCCTCAAACTGGAGGGAGTGTACTCAAGGGACTGTTTACAAGGCGCAGGTGGAGCTAGGAAACCTTCAAGTGCTGGTGAAGCTTCCCGGGCCTGGAAGCGTCTGGAGGTACCATCAGTCCTCCACCTGAAGTTGCAAAGGATGCAGCTGTTCAGGATCCGGAGAGAGCTGTAGCCACAGGAGAGGCCAGGAGACCAGGGGCTTTGGGTTGAGGAGGGAGGGAGCTGGGGAATAAATACTCCAGCCCCTCTCTCCTCCCACCCTCCAGTCTCCTTCTGCTGCCTGCCATTGGTGCTCCCCACAGGGAGCCAGAGGGTCAGGGGCAAGAAATCAGTGTGGCCCAGTGGCATCGGACCCCTGAGTTTAATTCCTGGCTCTGCCACTTGCTGGCTGTGTGACTTTAAGCAGATACTGTAGGTGAATCTCAGGGTCCTTGCTGGTGTAGTGGGGACAGCGACACTACAACCAAGATTCCAGTGAAGACTAAAAGTGATGGTGCTTCACCCCTTCCAAGCCCTGTTCCTCATGGGTTTCTAAATATATTCTCTTGTAAGCTCCCCTCCATCCCTGCGTGGCATCCTTATTTCACAGACGAGGATGCTTAGCGAGGGTAGATGACTTGCCATCCCGGCGAATAAGCGGTGGCACCAAAGCCTTGACCACCGCGCAGGCCACTCCCTGTGACAAGTGATGCCAACTTCATGGAGAGCCTGAGATACATAAGCTCAGAACGTGGCACTTAATATTCTTACAATAACACTTTGTAGATGAATATGAATGAATAACTACTGGAACGGTATGAAGCACTTTCCTTGAAGTGACCTTAGCAGTTGGGATTATCAACCTCATGGATGGGGAAACAGATCTAGGGAGGTTAAATGCTTCGTCTCAATCCTACTCTTGCCGTCAGTTTAATTTTAGCACACGGTTTTGCAGCTTTGGGGAAAAATAAACCCAGTATTGTCACTGTCTGCTCATGGGATTATGAGGTCTGGCATATTTAGAGGGGGGAAAAATGGGAAAGTTTGCAGAAAAAAAAATGCTATGTTCTCCATCCAAGGGAAAAAAAATACTTGGAATAAAATAAAATACCTACCTCTCAATTTTTCAACTTTTTTTTTCCCTCTAAAATGTTATATCTCTGTCAAGGAGCAAAACCTTGGCCTAGGCCAGGGTGACCTGTCACTGTGAGCAAGGGGGAGGGAGAAAAATGAGCCAATTCGTTTCTAAATGGCTCTGTAACTCCAGGGTGTTATCGAGCAGAGACAAAGGACACCCCATAATTCTTGGGAAGGGAATCAGGATCTCCGGAAAGCAGGCACAGACGCTGTCCCGTCCGCCGCAGCCCCCCTGCCACCCTGGGAAAGAGCTCCATAAATACACAGAGAGATCGATCTCCAGGCGCTGCTGATTTCCCCAGGCCATTATTGATTGTATTCTTAGATGAGTGGAGACTTTTCGACCAGAACCAAGCTCTGTGTCTCTTTCTTGGAAGTCTTTGCAGTGCCGAGAGCTCGGCTGAGAGAGGAAGCTGGGTCTCTGTTCCCTTCTCAGGATGTTGCCCGGTAGCCGTGTCCTGGGCTGGGGGAAATTAGACGTTTGTCTGTCCGTGGGCTCCTCAGTCTTCCAGGGGGTGTCAAGGTTGCGAGTTTCCCCAGGGGAGAAGAAAGTGGCTTCAGCTGATGGCGTCTATAGATGTGTTCTGTATGCATAAAATCAACCCCAATGATAATTCCTTGTACGTGAATGCAGAGGGAGTGGAATAGCCCCTTGCAGGGTTTCTCAAACTTTAAATGTGTAAGTTACCTGGGCATCTTGTTAAAATGCTGCCTCTGACTCAGCGGGTCTGGATGGTCCTGAGATTGTGCGTTGCTTACAAGCTCCCAGGAGATGCTGGTGCTTGCGAGCCTTTACCCCTCAGGGCTGCCTTTAATTCCCTTCTTAACCCATTCATCCAACATATATGAGCTTCTGCTTTGTGCCAGGCCCTGTGCTGGGCGCTGGGGGCAGATGAGGGATGGAACACAGTGCCTGCCCTCAATTTACCCACAGTTGGATGGGAGAGACCACTGTTTCACAAGCACTGCTAGTGCAATGTGATTCGGTCTTGAGTCCTGCTGGGGGACCACCTCCTAGGTGAGGGGCTAATAATTCTGCTGGGAGGCCTCAGGGAGGTGACACTGAAGCTGGATATTGAAGCGAGGTAGCAGCCTTTGAGATGCAGAAGGTGGAGGCAGGCAGGGTGAATATCCGGAGGCCTGGAGGTTTGAGAATGTTTGCTAAGAGCAAGGAAACAAGAATGTTGGTTCGGTGGATGTGGAGTGCTGATTTGGCTGTTACCACCAGCCTGGGAGTTTTTTGAGGTCAAAGGCCTCGTCTGGCCTATCTCTGCACCCCCAGCCCTGGCAAACTGCTCAGCAAATACCTAATTAAACCAAAATGAAGCTGATTTGTTCACTTTGGGCAGAAGTGCTCATGCTTTAGTGTACATCAGAATCTCCTGGTGGGCTTGTTAAAGCAGATTCATGGCCCCCACCCTCAGAGTTTCTAAAGCAATAGGTCTGGGTTGGGGCCCAGAATTTGCATTTCTAACAAGTTCCCAGGCGATGCTGTGCTGCTGATCTAGGAACCACCCTTTGAGAATGGACGGTCAACATTCAACATCATTGTTTTCAGATAAGTGATTAATTCCTCTAGGGGGAGGGGAGTGGGTGGGTTCAGAGAAGACAGTGTGGATTAATGTAGAAAGCATGGCCTTTAGAGCTGGATAGACCAGGTTTAATCAAGTTCTGCCACCTGTGTGACCTTTATGTGATGCTGCTTTCACTTTCCCCATCTGTAGAATGGGCACTGTCACACCCATCATGCATTGTGGTAATAGGCATTTCCATCTCCTCCACAAAGACAGGGACTTCAGATCTGGGCATCACAGGATAGAAGACAGACATTCCATAATACCCACCATAGGACTCTTTTGTAAACTCTCAAGTGAAACCCAATTTAATCCAGCTTAAGAAATTAAAAAAAAAATTATTGGCGTATATAACGCAGAAGTATAGGTGTCTGGAGTCAGGAGTGCCTGATCAGGAATTCAAATGATGCTCTCAGAACTCTCTTTCCATCTTTCGGCTCAGATTTCTTCTGTATTGGCCCCGTTGTCAGGTCGGCTCTCCCTGTAGCAGCTTTGATGATCTAGGTAGCGCCAGGATTTTATTGATCCCAGAGGAAAGAGGTTGTCTCTCCCAATATCTCTGGCAAAAGCCCCAGAGATTCCTTTGATTGGCCTGGCCTGGGTCATGTGCCCATCCTGAACCAATCACTGAGCCTGGGGATGGAGAACTCTGATTGGCCAAAACTTGGTCATATGGAGACTTTTAAAAAAGAGAGTGTGGGGAGAATTGTTGAGAATTTCCCCTGGAAAGTTGCTCTATGGCCAGAAAAAAGGGGGCAGGGAAAGCACGCCTGGCATTTAAAAACTGCCTTGCTTTCAAAGAATTTCTAATCTGGCGTCTTCATCATTTTAGAATTCCTCTCGGTCTGCCTGGCTTAATGAGGTTTTTAAAGGGCTGATAAGGACTTCAGAGCACCTCACAATATAATAGTACCGAGCATTCACGTGACACAAAGGGGCAGGTGGTGTTTTATATATCAATTTTACTTATTCTTTTCAATAAGTAGGCACTATTCTTATTTCTTTTCTTACAGATGAGGAAACTGGGGCACAGAGAGGTTAAGTAACTTGCCCAGTGTCACAGAGCTAGTGATTGGCAGAGACAAGCTGCAAACCCAGGCAGTCTAGTTGTCTGTGTGCCTAACTGCTATGTACACCATCTTGCAAATCTTGAAATCTTATTACTGAAAAATTTCTTAGAGATGATCTCAACCAGTGGCACTCCTCCATCTCCCTACCCCACCCCCACCCCTTTTTTTTTTTCAAACTTGAGGCCTAGAGAGGAGGATTCATTTGCCTGTGGTTATGCAAACCGGTAACACACAGGATTTTGTTTGTTTTTTTAACATCTTTATTGGAGTATAATTGCTTTACAGTAGTGTGTTAGTTTCTGCTTTAAAACAAAGTGAATCAACTATACATATACATATATCCCCATATCTCCTCCCTCTTGCGTCTCCCTCCCACCCTCCCTATCCCACCCCTCTAGGTGGTCACAAAGCACCGAGCTGATCTCCCTGTGCTATGCGGCTGCTTGCCACTAGCTATCTATTTTACATTTGGTAGTGTATATATGTCCATGCCACTCTCTCACTTCGTCCCAGCTTACCATTCCCTCTCCCCGTGTCCTCAAGTCCATTCTCTATGTCTGCGTCTCTATCCCTGTCCTGCCCCTAGGTTCTTAAGAATCTTTTTTTTTTTTTTTAGATTCCATATATATGCGTTAGCATATTGTATTTGTTTTTCTCTTTCTGACTTACTTCACTCTGTATGACAGACTCTAGGTCCATCCACCTCACTACAAATAACTCAATTTCATTTCTTTTTATGGCTGAGTAATACTCCATTGTATATATGTGCCACATCGTCTTTACCCATTCATCTGTTGATGGACACTTAGGTTGCTTCCCTGTCCTGGCTATTGTAAATAGTGCTGCAATGAACACTGTGGTACATGTCTCTTTTTGAATTATGGTTTTCTCAGGGTATATGCCCAGTAGTGGGATTGCTGGGTCGTATGGTAGTTCTATTTTCAGTTTTTTAAGGAACCTCCATACTGTTCTCCATAGTGGCTGTATCAATTTACATTCCCACCAACAGTGCAAGAGGGTTCCCTTTTCTCCACACCCTCTCCAGCATTTATTGTTTGTAGATTTTTTGATGATGGCCATTCTGACCAGTGTGAGGTGATACCTCATTATAATTTTGATTTGCATTTCTCTAATAATTAGTGATGTTGAGCATCCTTTCATGTGTTTGTTGGCAATCTGTATATCTTCTTTGGAGAAATGTCTGTTTAGGTCTTCTGCCCACTTTTGGTTTGGGTTGTTTGTTTTTTTGATATTGCACTGCATGAGTTGCTTGTATATTTTGGAGATTAATCCTTTGTCAGTTGCTTCATTTGCAAATATTTTCTCCCATTCTGAGGGTTGTCTTTTCGTCTTGTTTATGTTTTACTTTGCTGTACAAAAGCTTTTAAGTTTCATAAGGTCCCATTTGTTTATTTTTGTTTTAATTTCCATTTCTCTAGGAGGTGAGTCAAAAGGATCTTGCTGTGATTTATGTCATAGAGTGTTCTGCTTATGTTTTCCTCCAAGAGTTTTATAGTGTCTGGCCTTACATTTAGGTCTTTAATCCATTTTGAGTCTGTTTTTGTGTATGGTGTTAGGGAGTGTTCTAATTTCATTCTTTTACATGTAGCTGTCCAGTTTTCCCAGCACCACTTATTGAAGAGAGTGTCTTTTCTCCATTGTATATTCTTGCCTCCTTTATCAAAAATAAGGTGACCATATGTGCGTGGGTTTACCTCTAGGCTTTCTATCCTGTTCCATTGATCTATATTTCTGTTTTTGTGCCAGTACCATACTGTCTTGATTACTGTAGCTTTGTAGCATAGTCTGAAGTCCGGGAGCCTGATTCCTCCAGCTCCGTTTTTCTTTCTCAAGGTTGCTTTGGCTATTCGGGGTCTTTTGTGTTTCCATACAAATTGTGAAATTTTTTGTTCTAGTTCTGTGAAAAATGCCATTGGTAGTTTGATAGGGATTGCATTGAATCTGTAGATTGCTTTGGGTAGTATAGTCATTTTCACAATGTTGATTCTTCCAATTCAAGAACATGGTATATCTCTCCATCTGTTTGTATCATCTTTAATTTCTTTCATCAGTGTCTTATAGTTTTTTGCATACAGGTCCTTTGTCTCCTTAGGTAGGTTTATTCCTAGGTATTTTATTCTTTTTGTTGTAATGGTAAATGGGAGTGTTTCCTTAATTTCTCTTTCAGATTTTTCCTCATTAGTGTATAGGAATGCAAGAGATTTCTGTGGATTAATTTTGTATCCTGCTACTTTATCATTTTCATTAATTAGCTCTAGTAGTTTTCTGGTAGCATCTTTAGGATTCTCTATGTATAGTATTATGTCATCTGCAAACAGTGACAGTTTTACTTCTTTTCTGATTTGGATTCCTTTTATTTCTTTTTCTTCCCTGATTGCTGTGGCTAAAACTTCCAAAACTATGTTGAATAATAGTGGTGAGAGCGGACAACCTTGTCTTGTTCCTAATCTTAGAGGAAATGGTTTCAGTTTTTCACCATTGAGAATGGCATTGGTTGTGGGTTTGTCATATATGGGCTTTATTATGTTGAGGTAAGTTCCCTCTATGCCTACTTTC
This sequence comes from Balaenoptera musculus, assembly GCF_009873245.2. Classification (NCBI taxonomy): domain Eukaryota; kingdom Metazoa; phylum Chordata; class Mammalia; order Artiodactyla; family Balaenopteridae; genus Balaenoptera; species Balaenoptera musculus. The sequence continues at coordinate 91,975,824 of NC_045794.1, read as the reverse complement.
TGGAGGGTTTTTATCATAAATGGGTGTTGAATTTTGTTGAAAGCTTTTTCTGCATCTATTGAGGTGATCATATGGTTTTTCTCCTTCAATTTGTTAATATGGTTTATCACATTGATTGATTTGCATATATTGAAGAATCCTTGCATTCCTGGGATAAGTCCCACTTGATCATGGTGTATGATCCTTTTAATGTGCTGTTGGATTCTGTTTGCTAGTATTTTTTTGACGATTTTTGCATCTATGTTCATCAGTGATATTGGCCTGTAGTTTTCTTTTTTTGTGACATCTTTGTCTGGTGTTGGTATCAGGGTGATGGTGGCCTCATAGAATGAGTTTGGGAGTGTTCCTCCCTCTGCTATATTTTGGAAGAGTTTGGGAAGGATAGGTGTTAGCTCTTCTCTAAATGTTTGATAGAATTCACCTGTGAAGCCATCTGGTCCTGGGCTTTTGTTTGTTGGAAGATTTTTAATCACAGTCTCAATTTCAGTGCTTGTGATTGGTCTGTTTATATTTTCTATTTCCTCCTGGTTCAGTCTCGAAAGGTTGTGCTTTTCTAAGAATTTGTCCATTTCTTCCAGGTTGTCCATTTTATTGGCATAGAGTTGCCTGTAGTAATCTCATGATCCTTTGTATTTCTGCAATGTCAGTTGTTACTTCTCCTTTTTCATTTCCAATTCTATTGATTTGAGTCTTCTCCCTTTTTTTCTTGATGAGTCTGGCTAATGGTTTATCAATTTTGCTTATATTCTCAGAGAACCAGCTTTTAGTTTTATTGATCTTTGTATTGTTTCCTTCATTTCTTTTTCATTTATTTCTGATCTGATTTTTATGATTTCTTTCCTTCTGCTAACTTCAGGGTTTTTTTATTCTTCTTTCTTTAATTGCTTTAGGTGTAATGTTAGGTTGTTTATTTGAGTTGTTTCTTGTTTCTTAAGGTAGGATTGTATTGCTATAAACTTCCCTCTTAGAACTGCTTTTGCTGCATCCCATAGGTTTTGGGTCATTGTGTTTTCATTGTCATTTGTTTCTAGGTATTTTTTGATTTCCTCTTTGATCTCTTCAGTGATCTCTTGGTTATTTAGTAGTGTATTGTTTTGCCTCCACGTGTTTGTATTTTTTACAGATTTTTTCCTGTAATTGATATCTAGTCTCATAGCGTTGTGGTCGGAAAAGATACTTGATACAATTTCAGTTTTCTTAAATTTACCAAGGCTTGATTTGTGGCCCAAGATATGATCTACCTTGGAGAATGTTCCATGAACACTTGAGAAGAAAGTGTATTCTGTTGTTTTTGGATGGAATGTCCTATAAATATCAATTAAGTCCATCTTGTTTAATGTGTCATTTAAAGCTTGTATTTCCTTATTTATTTTCATTTTGGATGATCTGTCCATTGGTGAAAGTGGGGTGTTAAAGTCCCCTACTATGATAACACACACGATTAAATGTTGGTCTTTGAACGCTGAATCTAGTGCCCTTTCTGAGACATCGTCCTTCTCCTGCCCCCTGCTGGGCTCTCTGGAAATAGTCACTCTTCCTAAGATTGTGAAGAAATCAGGTGGATCGCAGGCTGTGAGCTCTTGTCTTGGCATCCCCAGCACCTGGCCCTGTGGTCCGGTGCTTGTGGACGCTCTCTACATATGAGTGCTTTGGGGTAACACCAGAAAGCGTTTCCTTATGTGTGACCCCGTCCAACTCCATTTCTTCCGTTCTGACCACCGGCAGGCTGTGCCCACTGGGGCCACTGACAACCTACAAGCCTCGTGGATAAGCCCCTGCAGGTTTGCCTCTGGTCGGCACCGCTCACGAATGCCATTTTCCCTGCCACTCGAAGTGGGGTCTGAGGACCACCAGTACCAGCCTCCCTGGGAGCGCCTTAGAAATGCAGAGTCTCAGGACCCGTTGCTAACCTCCTGAGTCCGAATCTGCCCCGGCGATTCCTATGCGAAGCCTCGTCGTCTCCCAGGCTCTTTGCGCATCCTGGAGAGAGGGGAGCGTCACCACTAGCTGGGGGTGTTGCCTGCGCCGAGGCCAGAATGGAGCTGCGGGATCGCCAGGCTGAGCCGGGCAGAGGCAGAGCCAGCCAGGCCCTGGGCTGCAAACGAACAAATGTCTCAGGCTTCAAAGTGTCCCCACCGTCCGCACCCACGTGTCCCCCAACTCCCAGCAATCTTGGGATGTTTCAAGATATCCAAACTAGCCCTAAGGAGAAAGATTTCCCCCACGTAGACGATTCAGAGAAAGGGCCCCAGGCTCTATAGCCACCCTCAAAGCTGGGTTAATTCCATGTGTCGTTGAGGAGACAGAAGGTCCAGGTGGCCCAGCTGGGAAGCGGCTAAGTTGGAGTCCCATTTGAGGGCCTTGGCTCCAAAGCCAACGCCCATCTGTCCCTCCGCCCTGGCCCCGGTAATGCCCTGAACACCAAGTGCCTTGTTGGAATGAATGTCTAGTCACATTGGGGACTTCTTTGAAGGATGTGGGCAGGAAGGTCATCAGGCTGTAAAAGTCCTGGACTTTTGTCCAAAAAACTTGTCACTGGGCATTGTAGGTCTAGATGTCACTCTCTCGAAGCTGTGTGTGTGTGTGTGTGTTTGTGTGTGTTTACCATCTTTCTCTTCTGGGAGTGATATTCTTCCAGTCCCTGGCTCTGCCACTAACTAGCTGTGGCAGAAAGGTCACTCACCCTCTCTGAGCTCTGGTCTCCTCATCTCTGAGGTGGGGATGACAGTGCTGTCTCTTGTGTTTGTTGTGAGGATCACAATCCAATGTCATTATCAAGTGAAGGTACCTTCTCAGCCGCAGAGCACTGTACAAAGTGAGATGTGTCTGGGGGTGAGGGGCATTAAGAGACAAGGAGGAGTTTTGAGGGGCAGGACAGACACTATCGTACCAATGTCATCCTGGCTGCGGAGGTCCCCTCACTGTTCCCCATCTTCCATCATTCTCACAATCCAGTCTCTACACAGCAGCCAGAGTGATGTTGTAAAATCAAAAATGAGATGCAAACTATTATATAGAGAATGGATAAACAACAAGGTCCTACTGTATAGCACAGGGAACTATATTCAATATCTTGTGATAAACCATAATGGAAAAGAATATGAAAAAGAATGGACATATATGTATAACTGAATCACTTTCCTGTACAGCAGGAATTAACACAACATTGTAAATCAACTATACTTCAATAAGATAAATGTTAAAAAAAATCAAAAATAGTTTATGATCCCGCCCACCCCTTAAAACCCTTCAGTAGTTTCCCTTTGGCCTTAAAATGAAACCCAGTTCCTTACTCTGATGTACAAGACTCCTCCGCTGCCGTGCTCCCCCCTCAGCGCATCCTACTCGCTCTCATTCCCTCCACCCCTTCTTGCTGTCTGTCCCTCACTCCCACCCTGGGATCTTTGCGTTTGCTCTTCCCTGAGCCCACTTTGGGGTGGCTACCTCTTTCTTTTTTCATTCAGACCTCAATTTAAATGTCACTTGCTCAGAGAGTCTGTCTCAGCCCACCGGGTCCAAGTGGCCCTCTCGCCCCTCTCCTGGGACAACCTCTGATTTAAATTCTCTGCACAGCATCTTCACTGTCTCATATTCTGCTTGTCTACGAGTCTAGTCTCCCTGGCTAGAGGGTAATCAGTGTTTCAGAAGCGATCTCGCCTGCTTTGCTCACCTTGTCTCCCCAAGACCTAGGACAATCGATGCCTGGCACACAGTAGGTACTCCATAAATCTCTGCTGAATGAATAAATTCACAGTCCTCACTCCTGGGAATGCACCCAACCCAGGAGGAATAGCCAGATGCTTTCATGGGCTTGTGGCCCCGTGTAGCTGTGCCCCGGCGTGCTCACACCCGCGGGCATGGGGGAGAAGCTGCCATCTCCGCCCCTTTGCACCCTGCCTCCCAGGGATTGGAGGAATTAGGAGGGAGATACCTGCTTGGCCAAATCGCTACATGAAAGCATGGGTTTTCTCTGAAGGCTGTTAATTCTCACGAGTCGGGAGAATAATTAAATCTCATTTTATAATGATGCAGTGTTATCTCACACTTCGGGTTCTGTTGTAATTATTAAGCAGGATGGAAAATAAAACATCCAAATACCATAACTAACTTTCAGATCAGAACAGATGTCAGCTTGGGGAGGGCTAGCAGCTCTGGGGCGAGTGTTTTTTCTTTGCCTTCTTTCTGCCACTGCCTGCCCATCCCTTGCCTCTGTCCCCCCTTCTCTCCATCTGTCTAGACTTGCGTCCTTTAATTTCTTTGCTCATGTGGCCAGCAAATACCCACCAAGCACTGCTGGGGGATGGACACTTTTCTGGAGAATGAGAAGGAGAGCGAATCCCTCCTCATCCTGCAAGGCTTAGCGCAAGCAAGCATCACCTCTCCCTCCTGGCTTCCTGGGCCCTTTCCTCTCCACTCTCCTGGGAGTTTGTTTCTGCTTCCTCTGAGCAGCTGGGCACCCAGTGCAAACTCCATATTGAATTTGCACCTAGAACTTGGTGGAAGATGTGTTAGAGGTTTGTGTGTCAGTCTCCCCCACCAGGCTGTCTGCACCTTGAATGCAGGATCATTCCTTTCTCGTGTATCATCATATCCCAATGCCTGGAACAGAACCTGGTACTTAATAGCTGCTCAGTGAATATTTGTTGGATGAATTAAAGTTCTTATTCATTTCTCTCTCTCCAGGAACTAGTTCATGGTCATGCTTGGGAAACATTTGTAGAATGAATGACCAAGGGTTTATCTTCAGAGATGGAGAAGGGGAGAGACTCGGGTAGGGGGAGTCAGAGGAGGAAGGAGGATGGGGGTCTGTATTCGTTTGCTAGTGCTGCTGTCACAAAGGACTGTAGACTGGGTGGCCTCAACAGCAGAAACGCATTTACTTACAGTTCTGGAGGCTGGAAGTCTGAGATCATGGTGTCAGCAAGCTTGGTTTCTCCCGAGGCGTCTCTCCTTGGCTTGCAGAAGACCATCTTCTCCCCGTGTCCTCACATGGTCCTCCCTCTGTGCACGTCTGTGCCCTAATCTCCTATTCTTATAAGGACACCAGTCGGATTGGATTAGGCCCATCCTAATGACCTCATTTTCAACTTAGTCACCTCTGTAAAGGCACTATCTCCAAGTACAGTCACATGCTGAATTACTGGGGGTTAGGGCTTCACTATGTGAATTTTTGTAGGGACACAAGTCAGCCCATGATGGTGTTTGAGGTCACGTTTGTTACTCTTAAGGAGGTGAAAACTGGACCAAGAGACTCTAATGAGAAAATTGACGGTGACTCGGGTTGCAGGGTGTGGGTGGTGGGCATCTCCGTCCCCCTCTTGGCTGCCCTCTTCCAGCTGACAATGGGCAGCGTCATTCGGGGCACATCTCTGGTCCGGCCACCAGGGGGAGACAGAGCTCCTAGCGCCCGCTCCACGGCTGGGAGCCAGACCCGCAGGGGCAAACCAGCTGGTGCCGTCACCTGGTCACCGGTGTCCTGCTGCGGACCCGGTTACGAGGCAGCAGAGTGTGATAGCGAAAGCCCTGGCCCACGTGTCACGAATCCCAGGTTGGATGGGGGGCTCGGTGGGTGTCCTTGGGCTTGTCACTCGTCGGCTCTCGGATGCCCCATTCGTAGCACGGAGTGGCCGTCCTCCCCACTCTCCAGCCTCCTCCCGGCCCTGGTGTTCTGCGACGGGGTTGCTGAGCCCCACATCTGGCTACCATCTCCAGCTGTCACGGAGGATTAAAAATAGCAGCATAATGATGACAACTTTTTGGGGGGTTCTCTCCCTCCCGTTTTTGATCATGTGAATTTCTTTTCTCCCAAGTTAGGGGACGAGTCCTTGATACAATCAGGATTATCCCGTAATGCTTAATGAAGGCCTCCTGGTGCCAGGGCGCAGATTACTCTAAACCCTTGCTAACCCGCTGAGAGAATGATAGAAATCAGCACTGGTGCAGACCTGTCCCCTCAGTTCTGACAGGGCCGTCGGAGGAGGGGGTGTGAGACCTTGACCCTGAGGCTGTGGCCTGGCTTCCTGAGACAGGGATCCAACAAGGAGAGGGGGCTGGTGCCTACTGTGCACCAGGCAGCGCTGCTGTCTTGGCAGATGCTCTATGAGACGGGCACCGTTGGAAGGAGCCCTGGGGGGTAGATGCTGTGCGCTGGAGAGTTAGCCACTCCTCTGCGCAGCACCTTCTCAGAAAACGTGGAGAGTAGGTTCCGTCCTGCAGGTCAACATTATTTGATTGGTCCTGGCTGCCTGAATGTCTTGCTGAGAAGCCCATGAAGGCCACATCCATCGGGCTCTTCAAAGACAGAAGGCTGTGATTGATTAGTGATGTCTGCCGTGGCCCAGCCTGGGAGAGTATAAATGCTACTCGTTTATCACCCCTGGACCAAATGAACTCTAAGGCTCATTCCAACTCTGGTATCTTATTAAATCCCAGGGATATTCATCCCATGAGCAAAACATCCATAATATTCTTACCGTGGCTTCTTACTAAGTCCTTTAGGCATCATTTTCTATCAGATATTGGTGGTGAGGAGTGTATGCGGTGGTCCTGTGGTTTGCTACCCAGCTCTCAGGCTGGAGCCCCCATTTCTTTCCCTCAGCTGCTGGAATCAGAGGCTGCTGGTGGCTCACGGCTGAGTCCCTTTCTAGGCATTGTGCTCGGCTGAAGAGAGTGACTTTGTCCTAGATAATCTCCCAGCCCCCTGCCAGGAGCCACCTGTATGCGGTGACTGGTCCCTTGAGGAATATAATTCGGGACAACTTTGAAAGGCCATCCCAGCTCTGGAACAGTTCTTAGCAGCTGAGCTTCTGTAATCACTGTGTCTGAGCCCAGCTTTTCCCTCTGCCCAGTCCTGCAACCTGTACTTTCTCACAGGTGCTGAGAAGGTCCCTGCCTACCCCACCCCCGCCAGGAAACAGCCTGCAGACACATCTCCATCTCAGAGTCGGTTTCTAGTGAACCCAACCTAAGGAGGGTGTGAGTCCAGAGCGGACCCGTGCATGTCAGTGGCCTGGGTCACCTCAGTTCCCACGTGTCTTGCTCCCCTGCCTTTGAGCGAAGCTGATCCACTGCGTTCACAGCCTGTCGAGGGGAGAGGCCATGCTTGCTGGGAAGGGCCAGCTAATCAGTAGATGCCACTGTCCCTTCTCACCTAGTGACAGCTTTCCAACCATCTAATCAGATGATGTAACCTCCTGCAGTGCCTCCCAGCTCTCGGTCCTTGGTGCTGTGAAACTGGCCCTCTGCCTCTCTCCAATAAGGACATTTGTCATTGGATTTAGGACCCACCAGGATAATCCAGGGTAAATTCTTCTTCTCAAGATCCTTAGTACTATCTGCAAAGATCCTTTTTCCAGATAAGGTAACACTAGCAGGTTTCAGGGTTTTGACGTGGATATTTTTGGGGGGGCCATTTTCTGGCCTGCCATGCCTACTAGGGATGGAAGGAGTGGATGTTTGTAGGAGGCACAGTCTATTGTCAGGGCCTCCCGGGCCAAACCAGCATGAGAGCCGGGTGGAGGTCAGCTGTCCGGTCAGGGCAAGTCTCCTTTTCCTTCCCTGCCTTCATCACTGCCCTCCCCTCTGCTGCCTTCTCTGAAGAGGAGCTGTGTTGTGTTTCTCTCCACTGCCCCCCACCCCCCGCCCCCCAAATGGGATTCCAAGGACAAAATGGTCTGGAGACGGTCCTGGTGAGAGGAAGCACGGCCGTGGACCACCACTGGCCCACCTGTCAGGGCCCCTTGTAAGTCTGTCCCCAAAGCTCAGCTTCTTTTTTGACATGAGTTACAAATTCAGCTCATTTCTGGATCATGGCCCTTCTGGGAAATTAATGGAACAAAAAGAAATCTCGTTCTAAAATTTCGACAGTTTTCATAAATCAGTAGTCCACTCAAAAGTCAATGTTCTTTTATGGCGTTGACTTTTGTATCAGCCTTAGTTTGGTCAGGAAAATGGAAGCCTCGCTATGTGTTCCAAGCAGGAAGGTTTACTACAGAAGCAGGGGCCTACGTAACAGTTGGAAAAGTGGGGGGGGGGGACAGAGGTCAGAGGAACTGCTCCCCAAATCCAGGGATGTTGACCTGGCCTGAAGCACTGAAGCAGGTGGTTCTCAAAAGTCTGCCAAGAAACAGCTGCAGTGCCTGGGGATCTCTAGAACCTCCTTCCAACCACCTTGGTTGGTTGCAGTGAAGCCAGTGGTTCTCAAGATCTGCTACTTCTTGAGAATGATGCTTCCCCTTCTCTTCCGCCTTCCAAATCTCATGCCAGCTCCTTTCAGTGGCAGACTCTACCCCAGAGTCATATAGGCCAGGAGGTTCTGGAAAGTGTGATTCCCACATTCTCCTTTGTAATGCAGAGATCATAGAAGGAGGAGTGAGGGAGTGGGCTGGAAGCAAGACAATTGGCATGGGTTTCAAATGATTTTGCTCCTTCTGAAACCTGCCTCTTTCTTTTCTTTCTCTAAAAAGAGGACCCTATTTGCCAGGGGTTGGGTAAGAGGCCCACAATATCTTTGGGATAAAGGTCCATTCATACTTACATGAGATGGAGGAGAGCACCCACTGTAAATTAAAGGATGCTTGGCGAGGGGACCATTGGTGAGGCAGTAGAAGCAGCCTCGTGTAGGGGACAAAGCCTGGGCCCTGCAGACAGATTGATTGGGGTCAAACCCTAGCTCGGCTGTTTGACAACTCTAGCCTCGGTTTCCCCACCTTTCATTGCGATGAAGATCTACTTGTCAAGGAAGGGGGATAGAACATATTTTATGTAACAGTATGTAGTTTGAGTGATAAGCTTTAAATATTTAGATGTATGGTTATGGCTGCTTCTAGGGTGTATGGGAGCTGGGGCAAATATTTGCGGGTCCCTGTTTACGTGAACAACCCTGGGCCACGCCAAATCAGTATTCCAGCCTCATTCTGCGGCCCAGTCCCAAATAATCTCAGGAAAGAAGTACCACGCCGGCCAGTGGGGACTATTTACTTGCCAAGCCCCCTTCCTTGAACCGGAGTCGGGTCATGGGCCAGAGAAGGGGGCTGGGGGTGGGAGGGAGAGGATCAGAGAGCGCCACAGAGGGGAGAAGCGGGAACTGTGGCCCACGTGGGACCCAGCCTGCACTTGGAGCATCACTCCAGGCTGGCATTGCTGGCTGTCGCTGGTCAGAGGCCCTGGAGGAGGATTAGAACTTTCGAGAAGGCATGCTAAATGTGGGGCCCCCGGGCCTGGGCCCGTCTCAGGGCAGTACTGCGCACGTCACATGGGCCTCCAGCTCGTCTCCCCACAAATGTTGGGAGTGGACCTGATCCTGCCCAGGACACAGTGTGGTCCAGCTAGGTCTCAGTCTAGTATTTCCCAGATGAGCAGCAGGTCCCCCAGATGCAGGTGCTCTCTGTCCAGACTCCCTCTCCTTAGGAGTGGGATTCCCATTCCCCGTGAGCCAGCTCGGATACTGGAAGTGTCCTCCTTTCCCAAAGAGCATCTTTTCTCAGAAGCCTCTGATGGCTTTCTTCCTGCTCTCAGGTTAAAGTCAAGGCCCTAGCCTGGCATTCCAGGCCCTTCCTGAGCCGGCCCAGTGAGCCTTTCCAGGCTCTTCTCCTGCTACTCTCCCTGTGCAATTGCCTCTGTAGCTACTGGGATGATCTTTTAATTCCAGTTCAATTTAAATTGAATGAGCAATTACCTGGTGCTGAGCGCGGGGCTGAGTATTAACTAATAAAACTCCCAGGCAGTGGTTTCTGACCTTAGGCTCCTGTAATTCCCTCTTTTTAGAAGGATCTTCCCAGCAACCCTCCTCCTCCTCCTCCAGATGTCATGTCCTGTAGTTTTTTCTTTCACATTCACATGCCACTTTGCTCCCTCTTTTCATTATGGCACTAACCCAGTTAATCTGGTCCAATCCAATCCAATTCAAATTGATCACATATCACATATCAAAGATACTCACTGGTGAAGACCCAGGCTTTGGGGTCAGACAGTTTGAGTCCCGGCCCTGACATGTACTAGCCGTCTAACCTTGGTTAATCCACCTCCTCTCTCTAAGCCTCAGTTCCTTCATCTGTAAAATGGGGATAATAGTAGCACTACCTCATAGGGTTTCTTTTTTTTTTAACTTTTTATTTTATATTGGAGTATAGTTGATTAACAGTGTTGTGTTAGTTTCAGGTGTACAGCTAAGTGATTCAGTTATACCTATACATGTATCTATTCTTTTTCAAATTCTTTTCCCATTTAGGTTGTTACATAATGTTGAGCAGAGTTCCCTGCACTATACAGTAGGTCCTTGTTGGTTATCTGTTTTAAATATAGCAGTATGTACATGTCAATCCCAAACTCCCTAACTATCCCTCCCCCACTCCCATCCCCCCTGGTGACCATAAGTTGAGGATTTAGTGAACTAATGAAGGTGATGAGGACACTTAGAGCCTGGCCTTAAGCCTAATATCTGGCACTAGTAATAAATGTTCAATAACTGTTAAGTTGTTACTGTTATCCTGGCTGTTAATTGTTTACCTTCCTGGTCCTCTACACCCTGCTGCGATGAATGCACACAGGTGGCACAGCCCCCGCTCTCAAGGAGCTCACAAGTTGTGTGTAGGAGCAGATAGGTAATTTGAATACACTGCGTTAAGTTCCGTAATAGAGGTTTGAGCTTGTCTGCCGGCGGACTCGGGGAAGCCCTCTCAGGAGGAGGTGTCCCTTGGACTCACCTGGAAGGAAGGGCAGGGTGGTTGGCAGGTGGGGAGCATACATCTCCAAAGTGAGGGGGTCGAGCTGGGTGATGCCCGAAGTCTGGCATAAAATGCCTGGAGCCGACTGGACGGTCAGGTGACCATTAGGCTGCTGTCCCAGGCAAGGGCCCTGAGTTGACTCTGGCCTGGTCATCTTGTGATGCCAGTGGCCATGGGGAGCCCTCCTTGCGGGAGAACCGAGGGGGCTCATTTTCTCTCTCCTCGCCTCCCTCTCTGGGACCTGATTCGGGCACGTTCCTCTGCTTGCATTGCCCGTTCCCCTCCTGGTGGACTCTTGAAGCTGAATCTGGCCTCTGTACCCCGACACCGAATTAAATCTCAGAAACAGAGTTTTGGGTGAAGTAGAAAAGAATAGCTTTATTGCTTTGCCAGGCAAAGGGGGCCACAGCGGGCTAATGCCCTCAAAACTGTGTGTCCCAACCTGGAGAGGGTCGCGAGAAGTTCTATAGTAATGGTTCAAAGAGGGCGTGATCAGCTCATGGACATTCTTCCGATTGGTTGGGGGTGAGGTAAGTGGGAGTCGGCATCATCAACCTGGTTCCAGCTGGTCTGGGGTCTGCGTGCTTGTGGGCAGTGTACTGATAACTCCTCCCACCTGGTGGGGGGTTTCAGTATCTGCAGATCAGCTCAAAGATACGGTTATGCGTATCCCTTGAGGGGGAACCAGGACCCTGCCCCAAGGCTGCACTATTGTTTCCTGACTGCTCCTCCCTTGTGTCCACATCCCCTCCCTTTCCCAGTTAGCTTGTTTGAACCTGCCCGTTGGAACTCAGGGAAAGGCATGGAGGCTGAATGAAGCTTATTTCCTGTAATCAAGAAATGGGCGACACAGAAAGGCGTTTGTGCCCACGTGCCCCACAGGCTCCTGCTCGGTATCACTCTTACTCGCCCTTCAGTACGTGGCCCAGGTGACCCCCTGTGTCTCCGTGAGCTCCCTCGGCACCGCCATAGACCCTGGCATCCCCACTCTCGTGACACCTATTGCTGTGGGCTATGGTTTTTTCATTTACCTGCTCGCCTTCTTCACCCCTAGACCGAGGGCCTCGAGCACAGGGCCTCTAGAGGCAGGGTTGTGACTCATTATTCCTCGAGTCCCAGTGCCTAGTAGAGCGACTGTTTGCTGATGGTTGTGTTGATTCCCAGAATTCCAGGCCTTGCGGGAGAGACGTGTCCCTGAATACAGATGCACGCATTTTAATTAGCTGGCCCGTCCTGTCTCCTAAACAATCCCGTTTTCGGTTTTCTGCACATCCTGACGGCTGCATTCAGCCTCACCACCTCTTGGGAGATGGGGGGATAATGAGGCAAATGGCTTTCAAAGGCCCAATTACGGCAGCCACAGTAATTCATTCCAGGCGGCTCCAGCCCTGCTGGTCTCCCCAGGTCATTGGCTGTGATTTGGGGGTCCTGGATGGAGATGTTTGATGGTTGAAATGTGCCAGTGTGATGCCATCCACCATGTGCTGTCCCAGACTATGATCATCTCATCAAACCCCTCCCGTAAACTCTGAGTCAGTACCACTCCCACTTTACAGATGGGGAAACTGAGGCTTATAGAGGTGAGGGGACTTGCCCACTGTCATGCAGGTGACAGCAAAGGCAAGGACTGTGGGAATCCCGCTGTGCTTTTTCTTCTCAGCTGCTGGGAGCCTGGACCCACCGACCTTCCAGTTCTGGGGTCAGGAGAGACTGAGCAGTCAGCTGACCAAACCTTTGGCCAAACTTTACCTTTTTTAAATTGATGTATAGTTGATTTACAATGTTGTGTTAATTTCTGGTGTACAGCAAAGTGACTCAATTATATAGATATGTTTCTTTTTCATATTCTTTTCCATTATGGTTTATCACAGGACATTGAATATAGTTCCCTGTGCTATACAGTAGGACCTTGTTTTTTATCTGTTTTATATATAGTAGTTTGTATCTGCTGATTCCAAACTCCTAATTTATCCCTCCCCCCACCTTTCCCCGTTGGTAGCCATGTTTGTTGTCGAAGTCTGTGAGTCTGTTTCTATTTTGTAAATAAGTTCATTTGTATCATGTTTTTAGATTCCACATTTAAGTGATATCATATGATATTTGCCTTTCTCTGTCTGACTTACTTCACTTAGTATGATAATCTCTAGGTCCATCCATATTGCTGCAGATGGCATTATTTCATTCTTCTTTATGATTGAGTAGTATTCCGTTGTGTGTGTGTGTGTGTGTGTGTGTGTGTGTGTGTATGTGTATCACATCTTCTTTATCCATTCATCTGTCAGTGAATATTTAGGTTGCTTCCATGTCTTACTATTGTAAATACTGCTGCTATGAACATTGGAGTGCATGTATCTTTTCAAATTAGAGTTTTCTCTGGATATATGCCCAGGAGTGGGATTGCTGGATCATATGGCAACTTTACTTTTAGTTTTTTAAGGAATCTCCATCCTGTTTTCCATAGTGGCTGCACCAATTTACATTTCCACCAACAGTGTAGGAGGGTTCCCTTTCTCCACACCCTCTCCAGCATTTATCATTTGTATACTCTTTAATGATGGTGGTGTGAGGTGGTATCTCATTGTAGTTTTGATTTGCATTAAGGGCAGTTATTTCTAACATCAGAACACCAGTGAACATTCTCCAAGAGAAACCCAGGAGGGGAAGAGGTGAGAAGGAAACTCTTTCAGCTGACCACCTGCTATGGGTCAGGTGCTCTGCTGGATACTGGAGATACAGTCTCAGTTCAGCCTCACATTATTTCTGCCAGGAAACAAGGACAATCCCAATTTCTGTGATGACAACACTCAAGTTCAAGTTCTCTGATTTGCCTGAGGCCGTAGAGCTAGAAACTATCAAAACTGGGCCATAGAGCTAGAAACTATCAAAACTGAGCTAGTGGAAGCCTCAAGTTCAAGGCTTCCACTAGCTCATATGGCATTATGAAGCTCATTATGCACATTAGAAGAAGGTCCATCCTCCAGGCAGATGAAGCCCTGTACCAGGATGCACTGCTTCATGAATTGAACCCAGGCGGTGTTCCAGCAGACCTCCTCACTCCCTCAGCTGAGCACGTCTGTGCAGTGCGCGACCTCAACAGACATACATGGCAGCCCTGCCTGAGTCTGTCTCCTAATCATGTGCTCTTCAAGTCACGTCATGCCACCTCTCAGCTGGGTGGAATTGCCTCCTCCGTAGATATTCCTTCCATTTAGTGGTTGGATGAGAAACATAGAATCACAGAAGGAGTAGAACTGAGGTCATCAAATCCTAGTCCCTCATTTTCCAGATGAGGAAACTGACAACCAGAGGGTAGAAGTGACTGCTAAGGACACATCTTGAATCACGAAGAGAAACTGCTAGCTCACCAGCCTCCCCACCCAGTTCCCCTCTCGCCCAGGAAGGGGCTTGGCCTCGGACCACCTGTCCTCAGTTCTGGGAATTTTATCCCAAACCATAAGACCATCCAGGTCACTGCCAGGCCCTGACGCCTGGCACTGATCAATTTCCTTTCCTTTTCAGGATGACCAAGAGTTTGGGCCTTCACCCGTCACCCTCAGGAGTTTGCCAAAGTGTCTCTCCTGAGGACACACTGGTGGAAATTTGGTGAATGGCTTTTTCCCTGTATGTTACTCTCAAGGGGTAGAGCCACCTCACTGTGTTTAGAATTAAATGGAAGAAAGCATTTGATGGCAGGTACATCGGTCCCCAAGGGCACTGAAGGGCTGTTCCCTCCCTCTGTCCTCTCCCTGGTCCTCCTGCTGTCAGATACAGGAGGGGCCGTTCTTCTAAGATATTCATGCTTACGAGACCAGGGTGGTTGGCAGCGAGGATATTCAGAGTGTTTAACCCCTGGCAGTTCCTGGCACTGTCTAATCAGGACTGATGCAGGCTGTAGCTAGGCAGGGTCCTGGGGACCCCTGCGGCTCCCTGAGGCCGCATGGTGGGTAGTCCTAGGGCAGAGGCAAGGGGCAGGATTGCGGGCTCAGAATAGAAACGACTCGATATTTGACAAATGGCCTTCCTGTACCCGTGCCTCTAGGCGTACTGTCACCCCTGGTTGTTGGTGAAAAGTGATTGAGCTCTGATTCCACCCCCACCAGCCACTTTCCCCAAGTCTGGGCCACGCCCAGTGGAATCAGAGAAGTTGCCCGCTGACCAGGTCAGAATTCCAGCTGGAAACTTTCTCTGGGATGGGGTGGGGTGCTGCCCTCTCCTCCCTTTACCTTTTCACCACTGTGCCCTGCTGGTGACCCAGGTTTATGGGGCTGCCTATCTTCTCCCACAGCTGCAAGGGGAGCTTGCACTGATAACACTTGACAAAGCACCAACACCTGTCCTGCTCTGGCAGGAGGGCAACATGGGCTCTAATTGTTTTATGGGCTTTTCACACTCAGAGAAGTGGGGGAGAAACGCCAGCCACACGGGGCGTTTCTATTCTACTGTTGCCTCCTTGTCAACCCCTCCCGGGTCCCCGGAAGGCTTCAGAGTGGTGGAGAGGAAACGTCTCAGAATTGGCCTTTCCACTCGGTGAGAAGAGGCAGAGGGCTCCCCGAGAGCCAGACACAGCCCCCCATCTTACTAGTCCTCCTGCCAGGCCTGATGATGGGCACCGGGACTCCGAGCCCAGCCAAGTCGGGGAGCTACGCGAAGCCTGCTACGTGGAGTAGAAAAAATCACTGCTGTCGTCAACATCACGGCATCCCTCCCGTCCTCCAAACTCCAGAGGCTGACAGCTGTCATCTCCTGGTGCTGCCGGCAGCCCAGGAGTGGTTGGGATGGGGGGCAGCCAGGAGAAGCAGAGATTATTACCCACACTTCCCAGATGAGGAAACTGAGGCGAGGGATGGGAAGGGACCTGCCCACGATGGCACAGCCGAGCAGCAGAGCTGGGGTGTGAAAGGCTCCTCTGAGCCCCAGTGTGTCCTGTCCGGTCTGCATCTCAGCCTCACTCTAATCTCCTCTCCCCTCCCCACCACCAACCTCTTCCCTTGTCTTCTCTCTCTCTTTCTCTCTTTGTGCGTGTCTCTCTGTGTCTGCTTCTCTCTCTTTTTCTATCCGTCTGTCTCTGTCTCTGTCTGTCTGTCTCTATGTCCCTATCCCTCTCTTTCCCTCTCTCTGTCTCTCTCTGTCTGTGACCCCTTTTCGGCCAGCGGCTGGAACAGTGAGCACACCTCAGATCCAAACCTTTCTCCCATTCACTCCCCTCTGCTATTTTGTTATCGACTTGTATACCTCATTCGCTTTTATCTTGTTGTGTCACACATATCTCTGTACACTACCTTGAAACCTCTGGGGAACAGAACAAGGCGGGGTAGAGATAAATACATTTGAATTTAAACGTGCCAGGTTAGGGGAAAGCAAAGTTCACCTTTGCAACCGAGAGAGGATTCCGCAGCTGCGTGGGCTTCCCACTGCTCCCCATCGCTCGGCTTCCCTCCCGCCCTCAGAGCCTGGACTGAAATTTGCAGTGAATTCACAGATGAATTCACCCGAACGAGACCAGAGGTTTGCAAAGTGACCCGTGGAGCCTCCAGGCTTCTGTGCCCCCTGGTGCTGCAGCACCTGTAGCTCAATGCTCCTGGCTCCCAGTTTCCACCGGAGCCCTGTGCTTTTCCTGATTTATTTATCACGCTTCGGCATGAGACTGAAGGAAGATTTCCCACCTAAGGACAGTCTGAAAAGCCGTAGAAGTAAAAGCCGTAGAAGTAGAGGGACTCTACAGATCTTTCAAGTCCTAAAAGTTTGACGATAACGTCCCCTTTAGGAAGGAGCAGCATTCAGTCACCCCTGTGCTCCACAACCTGCCACTTCCAGGACCCCAAGATCTTTCAGTTCAGGGCGAAGCTACCCAGGCTCCTTGGGTACAAAATTAAGGAGATGCGTGCTCTCAGGGCTGGGCAATGCCCCTGCACTTTAAGGAGTGAGTGCCCCCTTAAGTTTGCGCCCTGCATCTTTTTTTAAAAAATTTTATTTATTTATTTATTTATTTATGGCTGTGTTGGGTCTTTGTTTCTGTGCGAGGGCTTTCTCTAGTTGCGGCAAGTGGGAGCCACTCTTCATCGCAGTGCGCGGGCCTCTCACTATCGCGGCCTCTCTTGTTGCGGAGCACAGGCTCCAGACGCGCAGGCTCAGTAATTGTGGCTCACGGGCCTAGTTGCTCCGCGGCATGTGGGATCTTCCCAGACCAGGGCTCGAACCTGTGTCCCCTGCGTTGGCAGGCAGATTCTCAACCACTGCGCCACCAGGGAAGCCCCGCCCTGCATCTCTTTTGTAAAATTTATTTTATTGAAATATAGTTGATTTACAATTTGTGTTAATTTCTGCTGTGCAGCGAAGTGATTCGGTTATTATACATATATATACACATGCTTTTTCATGTTCGTTTCCATTATAATTTATCATAGGACGGTAGGACCTTGTTGTTTATCCATTCTATATATACTAGTTTGCACCTGCTATCCCCAAACTCCCAATCCATCCCTCCCCCACCTCTCCTCCCCCTTGACAATCACAGTTCTGTTTTCTATGTCTGTGGGTCTGTTTCTGTTTTGTAAATAAGTTCATTTGTGTCGTATTTTAGATTCCACATATAAGTGATATCGTATGGTGCTTGTCTTTCTCTGTCTGACTTACTTCACTTAGTAGGATCATCTCTAGGTCCATCCATGCTGCTGGAAATGCGCCCCGCATCCTGCTTGCCTTAGCTTAGTTCCCTCTTCTGCTTTGGTTGCCTTTTTTCTCTCCTGCATTTTGCTCTCTTGGATCTTTTAAATGTGCTCAAATCCCACCCCTGTTTTGAAAAACAAACACCTCCACTTCAACCTTGACCCCACGCTCCCCTCCAGCTGCCACCCTGCCTCTCTCCTCCTCTTGGGTGCCTATATGTCCTCTTTCTTCTCCCTCCTCGGCCCACGCTGGTCTGGGTTCCCCCAACAAGCCGCTCTCACTATGGTCGCCAGTGTTCTCCACGCTGCTAAATGCGTGGATATTTTTCGTTATCTCTCTTCTTCCTGAAAAGCCCATCTCCGTTGGCTTATTCGATGCAGTAGTGTCTTGGCTCTCCTCCCACTTCTCTGGATACTTGTCCTTTGTCCCTTATCTGGCATTAAGTGTCAGTGTTCCCCAAAGCTCACTCCTAACTGCTCTGCTCTTCCCCATCCACCGTCATGCCTTCAGTTACCACCTGTATCCCACGTCTTCAAAATCTCTATCTGTAGCCCAGCCCTCTCTGCAGGGTTCCAGACCAGTACAGAAATGGTCACTTGTCACCCCTATTTGGATGTCTCCAGCGTACCATGAAATCCACATGTTTAAAACTGAACTCAAGCTCTCCCTGTCTCCCCCTCCACATCACCCCCAAATATCTGGTCCTGTTTATTTTGTCTTTTCAATGTTTTCCTAACCTTCACCTTCACAAAGGTGAAGTACTCATTAGTTCCAGATTTCAAAACTTACTGCAAAGCTACAGTAATCAAAACAGTGTTGTATGAACACAAGAAGAGACACACTGAACAACAATTGACCCAGAAACAAAGCCTCACATCTATGGTCAATTGATTTTGGACAAGAGTGTCAAGACCACTCAATAGGGAAAGGACAGTCTCTTCACAAATAATGCTAAGAAAACTGGATCTCCATATGCAAAAGAGTGAATTTTGATCCTTACCATACCCCCTACACAAAAATTAACTCAAAATGGATCAAAGACCTAAAGTAAGAGCTAAAACTATAAAACTCTTAGAAGAAAACATATGGGGAAAGTTTTGTAATACTGGATTTGGCAATGATTTCTTGGATATGACATCAAAAGCACAGGCAACAAATGAAATAAACAGATAAATGTGGAAAGAAGGTAGGTGTGTCTAGGTGGGAGGAGTCATGGAGGGCTCTGTGACCTTTAGTCCTAAGCAGGGGAAGGAAATTATTTAATTGTCAAAAACATGACAACACTGTCAAAAATAAGTTAAACAAGGCATATAAGTTGTGAAACATGAGTCAACGTTCTAGTCACTCTGAGATGCTATATTCATGAAAAACTTTTCATCAAAGAAATTACGTGCTACGGTGAAGTCTGTGGATGATAACACTTGGTGACGTGAGCAAACTCTGTCATCGCATTCAAGAAGCCTCTGTGTCATCCCCCTACCCCACTCCCAGCCCACCGATGGGACTCTGCTGCTGACTTGGCAGGAGAAGCTCCCCAGAGGTTGTTGCCAGTGAAAGCAAAGCCCTACTTGGCACATGCTGTTCCCACTGCGTGGAATTCTGTTCCCTAATTCTCTCCCCTCTTCAGCCTGTCACCATTCCCTTCACTCGACCTAGTCTTACTCATCCTCTGGTTCTCAAGTTAAATGACACTTCTTCCAGGAAGCCTTCCCAGAATCCCTGAAGTCCCCCAGGTCCCCCCCCCCCCCTTACACATCCCTCCTGGTCCTTGAGCTTGCCCTTCCAGGCTCTAATCAAGTGATAACTTACCTATTATATGGGGTTGCCTGCGGCCATCTCAGCATCACTGTCACCCTTTCAGTGTGGAGTGAAGGCTGGGGCTGCCATTTCCCAGAATCCCCTTCCCAGGATGGTTCTGGGTTAGAGTTGGCCAACAAGGCACTTGGGGGACATGTGATTTATGGAAGAGAAACAGAGCCATTGTTCTCCAGAGGCACTGCAGCCGACAGGTGTGCAGATGTGAGGCTGGAAGCAGTGCCCAGGTGGGCTTCTGGAGGGGCCCCTACATCAAGGCTGCAGGCTGAGGTGGCTCATGGGAGCTTCCCAGTGGCCTCTAGGTGAGCTCTTGAAAACCAGCTCATCAGGGGTGGCTCCCTGCCTTCCAGCATCAGGCAAACCTCAGACTTCCTACCCTGAATCCCTTCATACTTGGAATACACAGAGCGGCTTCTGTTTTCTTGACAGATTCCTCACTGATACAAAAATCATGTGTGTGAATAGTGTTAATATCTGTCTTCCTCCCAAACCATAAGCCCCATGTGGTCAGAGCCAACATGACGTGTGGCTGTATCCCCAGAAATCAGTCTAAACCGAAATAGAATCCACATAGTCCCATTTAACAGATTGGAAGACTGAGCCCCAGGGTAGATCACAAGATAGTGGCAGAACCACCATCAACCTGTTTCTGAGTGCATTCTTTCTCTGCCATGAAGGCACTAGAAACTGAAGGAAGGACTTATTCCAAACAGCTTTTGAGTGACTCTTTCAGATGTTAGCTTCCTCCCCCCAGTCAAGAGGCTAGTCACACTGAAACCAAACCACAGGCTTCTCACTAATACAACTGAGTTATTATCACCACTTTCCAGTTGACAAAATTATTTCTTATCTTTGTGTTTTACAGGTATAGCAATAAAAATTATTGTCAAGGGCATTATTACAATTTTTAACTATTAATGGAATTATGATGCCTGATGGAGTATGGGCCACAAAATATACTCCCCACAACATGCAGGAACTTTTTGTTTATTATCTCTGGGCTTTACAGTTACCATAGCAATAAAATTCATATTCACTGGGATTATTACCATTTTCAACAGCTAATAGAATTATTGTTTTTGTGTGTGGTTTTAAGCCTTAGAATAAAATGTAATCCCATCAACAGTACTGAAATTTTTAATGTCCTTCAACATTACCGTAAATGATCAATATAATAACAGAACTCCTCTAAACCTGTCATTGTCACTTCTCCTTCAACCACGGGGTCTTTGTGTTTCTCTTGTTATGAGATCTAAATTTGTCAAGGGAGCATTTGAGGCATTCACTCATTATACAAGCATTTAGTAAATAGACCTCATGCTAGAGGTGGAGACTTCCAGAATGAATAAGACAGCCTAGCATGGTAGTTAAGGGAGCTGGCTTTGGGGTCATCTGGACATGAGCTTGAATCCCAGTTCTGGGGGGTGTCCCTGGGCAAGTTTTCTTACTGCCTGAAGTTTCCACTTCCTTAATCCAAGCCCCCCCTCCAAGAAACACCAAAAAACCCAAAAAGGAAACCATTTCCACCTCTCAAGGTTGGAGTGAGGGTCAAAGGTGACTATCTTGTACATGCACCCCTATGTTCATAGCAGCACTGTTTACAATAGCTTAGACACGGAAGCAACTTAATGTCTGTCGAGAGATGAATGGATAAAGAAGATGTAGTGTATATATACAATGGAATATTTCTCCGCCATAAAGAAGAATGAAATAATGCTGTTTGCAGCAACATGGATGGACCTAGAGATTATCATACTAAGTGAAGTAAGTCAGAGAAAGACAAATACCATATGATATCACTTATATGTATGTGGAATTGAAATCTAAAATACGACACAAATGAGCATATTTATGAGACAGAAGCAGACTCACAGATATAGAGAACAGACTTGTGGCTGCCAAGAGGGAGAGTGGGTAGAGGAGGGTTGGATTAGGAGTTTGGGATTAGCAGATGCAAATTATTACATAGAGAACGGATAAATAACAAGGTCCTACTGTATAGCACAGGGAACTATATTCAATATCCTGTGATAAACCATAATGGAAAAGAATATGAAAAAGAATATATATACATATAGTTGAGTCACTTTGTTGTACAGCAGAAATTAACACATGGTAAGTCAGCTATACTTCAATAAAATTAAAAAAGAAATGACTATCTTTGCAATGTGCTTGGGAAGATGCTTGGCACAGAGTAGGTGCTCAGTGAAGGAAGGTAGTCGCTGTGTTTTTGGTTGTCGCTGTTGTGATAATCTAGCCCTTTCTCTGAAAGGATGTGCGTTCTAATGGGGAGGGGCGTCAGCCTGCAGTTGTGACACATGCTGCACAGACAGCCATCTAACCCAGCCAGGAGACAGTGGGGTGGGGTGGGGGGCTTCCTGCTGGAGGTGACCCCTAAGCCGAGTCTTGAAGGATGGGTGGCATTGACATTGAGGGATAAAAGGAGATAAAGGGCCGTGGGCTTCCCCGTAGGCTAAATGACCCCCAACCAGGCCACTCTGTGACTTTGAGCAACTCCCCAAACTTCTTCCTTCTCAACATGTGAAAATCCGTTACTAATAATACAGGGAGCTCGGAGAGCCTGCAGGCTGTCTTTGGATGTAAGAAAGCATTATCATATTAACTAATTACATGAATTAAAATAAGTTAATTAAATAAATGACTTAATGAGATTAGTGCATTTGTTGTTTAATGATCCGTTACCGTTACCGCTATTGATAATAATAATGGATTCTGCACTATGACAGGTGACAAGTCTGTCAGCGAGCGGTGGAATTTGAAACCACAGGAGCCACATAGGTAGGGGATGAGAGAGGATCCCCTCAATGGTACTTTCCTGCTTGGGCTGCTACTCCCCTGGCCTCGTGCTGCAAAACCTCGGGGTGAGAAAGGTCAGAATGTGGCCAGGGGGCTTGTCTTCACCCCTCCGTCAGGTGACTTCTCAGAGCTTGCGTTTCCTCACCTGTAAAGGGGCAGGGGCATCAGTGATACTGAAATTAGGTCATGTTCACACCTGAGTCTGGGATCCCCCCGAGCGGAGCCCGAGGCAGAGGCTGATGACGGCGTCCCCAGCTTGGCACTCGGCCTTGCTGTCTACCTGGGTAAACTCATCAACTTGGCCTTTGGAGACGAGGCACAGCCACGTGGCCGGAATCCATCATCTCCATCGATACTGGACCCTGTGGTTCCAGGGCAGCCTCTCCCACCCTTATCAGAAGGATAACAGGTCCTTGTCTTGGTCTCCCTCCCGCCCGGTGTTTATTTCTCTTGGTCCTCACTCCTTCTTGGATCACATTTCCAAATAAACCATCCACACACAAACCTTTGGGGGAACCCAGGCACAGACATTGGGTACCAGAAATAGCCCTAGTGGGGGAATTCCCTGGTGGTCCAGTGGTTGGGACTCTGCACTTTCACTGCTGAGGGCTCGGCTTTGATCCCTGGTCAGGGAACTAAGATCCTGCAAGCTGCACGGTGGCACAGCCAAAAGAAAAAAAAAAAAAAAGGAATGGCCCCAGAAAGCAGTCCTCAGGATGACTGTAGCCTGCAGAGGAGAGCTGCCCCCGTATTTCTCAAAGATGCCGGTTTACTCTCCTTCCGTCCTAACTGAACCCCGCCCCCCCCCGCCTCCACCTCCTGTGTTCACGTACAGCCTCAGTGAAGGATGGATTCACCCATCTCACATAATAAACCCAGTTAACCTTCTTGCCCCCAAATCTTCTGGCCCCTTTCTCAGCACTATGCCAGAGCATTTCCAGCATCTGCACCATATTTGTTAGAGAACATCATTGTGTTTGAGCTTCAAGGAGCCATCCCAGCAGAGTGTTAGGGTGGCTCCAAGTATCCTTACCAGATGCTAAATGCCAGGTGACAGGCGGGTGCCCGCATGTCAGCGAATTCTTCCCTGCCCATCTTTATATTTCACTGGTGAAAACCCACACAGGCCTGCTTCTTAGCTGGGTCTTGAAACTCCTTTGGGGTGAAAACTGCCTCTACCCAGAGCAGCAATAGTGCTTTCCTGCTTGGGCTGGGCTGAGACCTGATGTCATCCTGCAGGCAATGAGGAGCTCGAGGGGCTCAACTTCTGAGCCTCAGGAAAGGGCTTGGCAGGGTCTCTAGGCAAAGGGGAGCTCCTCTTTCTAAAAGAGGGGAGAGGGCTGTGTCTGCCAAGCTGGTGGGTTAGAGGAATCTGGGTTCCGTGTTCTCAGGCCGGTTCATCCAACTGTCCTCATTCTGGGCCTCAGGGTCCTGCCCTTTGCCCCTGAGTTCCCTGATTATCATAGGAGGCCCCCTGCAGCTATGCATTCAGTTTTCTTTGTAGTCCTTCTACCCCAGAATTAGATCCCAGGCTGGCTTTTCAGCACACTCCACCACTGGGCAGCTGCAGGAGGTAAGGGGGAGTATCCTTAATGCTGCCACCGAGGCAGTGATAGGGACAGAGTAAACGGACAAAGTAGGTGATTAAATAGTTAATCCCACCAGGGAATTGTAAGTAGAAAAAAAAAGTATGGGAGACCCCTATAAGTTAATGATCACTCAAGAAAGCAGGTTTGCTTAACCACAAAACCAAGCAGGCTTGCTTAACAACCAAACCATGGAACAAAAGCATGAGACATGCCCCCAAACAATAAAACAATGGTGGCATGATGCCCACATCCTGCCCAGTGAGCTCAGTAAGTTAATGATTCCTAGGACATGCTTCTCTGTGCACACTAAAATCAAAAATATAAGGAAAAGGTGACATTATACTGAAACCTGAGACGATTTACCATATTTTAGTATATGTTACCACCTTTCGCTCATTTCCATTGCACCATGACAGTCCCAGTTTGACCCTGGAGGGACAAGAAAACTCCCCCGCCTGACGAGGAGGAGGAGGAGGAGGAGCTGGTGATAGAAGCTTGACGTCTACTCAAGAATGAGGTAGAAAGTGGTCTTCTCCCCCTCCCCACTTTTCCTTTGATTATAAAACTGTAGCCCACTAAGTTCTCAGGAAGGGAACCTCCTGCCTGCCTCCTTGTAAACCCCACAGGCGTCCTATTCTCATAAATCACTTCTTATTTTTCACTTTGCCTCTCGCTGAATTCTTTCTGCACTAAGACATAAAGAACCGGAGCTCCTTGGAGCGCCCCCAGACGCATTTCTGTGGTTTCAGCAGCATGACTCTGCCTCGAGTTGATATCTGGCTGGTCTGGGCTTGTTATTGGCTGTTTTCAAGGTTTCCTGAGCCCTTAAGAAAAGCCGGCCCATTCCACAATCTTGATAATTATGATCACCCCTAGGCTGGTCCAGTGTCACAGCCACTGCATAACCCAGGGTCTCACTGTCCGTCTGTACCTTCTCCCCATCGGCCACAGGTGAAGGTAAGAGCATCTGTGATGCTGCTGAATTCCAGGGGTGATTGATTGCTCCCAGATGTGAGCCTGAGGGGTTGTTTCCAGGGCCACTTCCAGTACACAGTGTCTTCACTTGGGTTCCCCCCAAGGTTTACGTATGGATGGCTAGTTTATTTGGGAATGTGATTCAGGAAGGAGGAGGGAGGATCCAGGGAAATAAAAACAGGACAGAAGGGAAGCCAATACAAGGAACCGTTATCCTTTTTGGTCACCTCTAAGGAGGACTAGTCGATCCCAAAGTACCTTCTAAAAGGCTCTGGATTAGGTTTCAGAACGATCTGCCCAAGAAAAGAAAGGCAGAGTATCTCTCCACCAAGAATTGTCCCACGGGAGCTAGCTGCCCCACACTTGCAGTTCTCATCTTAATGGGTGCTGAGTGGGTGTCCCCCAGGCACCTGGGCACAGGAAGTGAGAAATGCGTATGGGGCCTGAGGTGGGGCACCATCAGGGTGCATGTTCATGAGACTGATGGAAGCCTACACCCTCCCCCTCCCCCAGCAGGGGCCAGAATAAGACATGAGGCGGAGAAGATTAGAAATGTTACCCAAGAAGTGGCCAATCTGTAAAGTGCCAGGCAAAGTGCCTGGTACAAAGTTAGAGCACAATTTAAAAGACATTTATGATTTTGTATTCCTGGTAACCTACATTCACTAAATAATGGATGAATGAAAAGAAAGAACAAGTATTTGGTCTTCTGTAAGTGGGCCTCATGCATATTTAAATGGCGAGGCTCACAGTCTAACAGAACATGAGCTCGGACCCCAGAGAGGTCTCTGTCTACCTCCTGCAAAGATGTCTGAGCTGGAACAACAGGACTTGAAACTGTCATTCTTTTTTTTTTTTTTGCCGTACCGCGCATCATGTGGGATCTCAGTTCCCCAACCAGTGACAGAACCCGCACCGCCTGCAGTGGAAGTGCGGAGTCTTAACCACTGGACCGCCAGGGAAGTCCTGAAACTGTCATTCTTGAGAAGAGATTTTGGCCTGTGAACCTCCGAGGACTTCACAGTGATAAGGAAGAGGAAGGTAGGGGGACAGTCCCCAGAGAGAAGCAACCTGAATGACCTGGTCTGGGGCAATCAGCCTAGTGATTACATCCAAGGGCTCTGAGCCTCCACTGCCTGGCTTTGAACCCAGATTCTATCACTAATTAAAATGTGTGTGTGGGACGTCTGCTTCCAGGAAGATTGAGTAGACAGACTTTTCCCTATTCCTCCTACAAAGCACAACCAAAAACCCTGGGCATTAAATAGAAAACAAATGTAAGAAGATTCTGGAAGGTGGAGAGAAGAAGCCAGCCTGGAGGGGGGCTTTGGAACGATATGACGAAGAGCTCCCTGGGAAGTGTCAGTCCAGATTCCTGAACCCAGTGAAAATATCCTTCAGGAATGAAGGGGAAACCAAGACAGTCTCAGATGAAGGAAAACGAAGAGAATTTGCCACCAAAAGACCTACCCTAAAAGAATGGATAAAGAAAGTTCTCCAGACAGTGTTTAAGGAGGGGTTAGGGATTGGAGAGAAGTGGGTGTCATTTAAAAGGGCAACCTGAGGGATCTTCGTGATGATGGAAATGTTCTGTGTTCCTTTTTTAAATTGAAGTACAGTTGATTTACAAAATTATATTAGTTTCAGGCGTACAACACGATTCAATGTTTTTATAGATTATACTCCATTTAAAGTTATTACAAAACAGTGGCTATGTTTCCCTGTGGTGTACAATATACCCTGTTGCTCATTTATTTTATACATAGTAGTTTGTATCTCTTAATCCCCTACCCCTATATTGCCCCCCTCCCCTTTCCTCTCCCCTCTGGTAACCACTAGTTTGTTGTCTATGTCTGAGAGTCTGTTTCTGTTTTGTTATATTCATTCGTTTTATTTTTTAGATTCCACATATAAGTGATAACATAGAGTATTTGTCTTTCTCTGTCGGACTTATTTCACTAAATATAATACCATCCAGGTCCATCCATGTTGCTGCAAATGGCAGAAGTTTGTTCTTTTCATGGCTGAGTAATATTCCATTGTGTCTATCTATCTATCTATCTACCTATCTATCTATCTATCTATCTATCTATCTATCTATCTATCTATCATCTCACATCTTCTTTATCCATTCATCTGTTGATGGACACTTAGGTTGCTTCCAAATCTTGGCAGTTGTAAATAAGACTGCTCTGAACATTGGGGTGCATGTATGAAATGTTCTGTGTCCTGAGTGTATCACTGTCATTATCCTGATTGTATACGTTGTATATATTGTACTACAGTTTTGCAAGATGTTATCATTGGGGGAAACAAGATAAAGGGCATTTAGGGTCTCTCTGTAGTATTTCTTAGAGCTGCATGTAAAACTCCAACTGTCTCAATATAAAAAAGTTTAATTAAAAACGAATGACCTTCAGCCAACTACTCACTTCTCTCAGCCTCAGGTTTTCCTGTCTGTGAAATGGAGATCATAGGAGGATCCCCACATGTAAAATAGAATTATCAGAGTGTGGTTGTGGTGACTAAATTAGCTAAAACAACTCCCTAGACCAGCACCTGACGCGTAGTCTTTTCTTGTCATATGTTACCGATAATTAGCACTACCAATATAAAGAACCACCTTGCTTTGGGCAGCAGTCAAGCCCTTCACATGGGTTCTCTCCACTTACAGCAATCTGGGAGGCAGATGCTACCTGAATGGCCATTTCCCAGATGGGAAGACTGGAGCTTCAGTAAGTTGCCCAGGGTCACACAGCTAATGGGAGGCACACGTATGCTTTGAACTCAGGCCTCCTTGCTCCTCTGCCCAGGTTCTGAACCACTTGGCCACAGAAGCCCAGATATTGGTTCTTCCTCCAAGAAGAAGTTATTTTTCTTATTTGTGTCCCTCTTTTCATCCCTTAAGTAATGACCACAAAGGTCTCTGGCATTTGCCTTTGTCAGGGAGAGGCCATGCCCTGTGCCCCCATCCTGCCCCTCCAGCCGGCCAGAAACCCAAAAGTTGGAGTAAGTGGGGGCAATCTGAAAGAAGGGAAGACAAGTAGGCAGGCTGGGGTCCTGGAGCCCGTTACGAGGGATGTAAAAAGAGCGAGAGAAGTTGGTCAAGGCTAGAAAAGATCCCCGAGGGGCTTATCAGGTGTGAGCCGGAAAGACAGACCCGCGCTTAGATCCACTTCTCCCTATTCGCTGATGCTGTGACCTTGAACAAGTGGCCTAACCTGAGTCCCAGTCACTTCATTGGGAAACAGGGCCTGCGTTGGCACCTGGGGGGCAGGGGCGCTGAAGACCAGATGAGGTCCCAGCAGTAAGCACATGGCACCATTGCTGGTACACAGTCGGTGCTTAATAAATGTTCTCTCCTGCTCTCCCCGCTGGTGGCTGATTTCAGGGGGTGGGGCTCAGAGAGTGCAGACGACTCCATTGCTTCAGAAGCCAGAGGCCCAGTGCAGTGGTGGTTTTCTGGGACTGAAGGAAGCTTCTTTTGAGACTGCTGTGTTGAGGGTATAAAGAGGTTGAGGAGGGAGGGACGAGCTGGGCTGTCCAGAAGGGCCCCTTTCCTCAGGATTCAGGGCAGGGGGCTCAAGCCCCAGGTCTTTTGAGTAAAAGCCAGCTGTGTGGCTCAGGAAATGAGGATTTCAAAACAACAACAATATATAATAATAAAAGTAGCAACCACAAGGCGTTATTAGCAGGCTAGTTTATCAGCAGAGTACTCAGCAGGCATTAACTAATGAAAACTCCTCCAAGGTAGGCAGTTATTGATTTGTGAGGAAAGATGAAAAGAACTCCATGAGGACGTACCTATGTCCAGCCATGCTGAACAATTAGTCTCAGCCACAGGTCCCTTTGTCTTATCACGGCTCCGTCCCCAGTGGCAAAAAGAGGCACACGGAGGGACAGTCATCGCAGTGAGGGGGGCCCTACTGTCCCCCAAACACACTAGCATTTGCCACCTGCCAGCCTGTGCCTGTACCTTGAAGTGAGACAAAGGAGGAAGGCAAATGGGGGCCGAAATAGCATCTTTATTACTGATGGAGCAGGGCATGGGGGATGTGGCTTGGATCCAGGGGCCAGAATCTGACAGCCCACAAGGGGTGCTGTCTCCTTCCTTCCCTGCATCCCTCCACGGGCAGGGGTCCCCATGGAGGGGGCTTGTGAGCTTGTGGCTCCCGAGAAACTGGGAAGAGGAGGGGCCGGGCTGCACAGGCCCATCTGTCCACAGGCATGAGGGGCAGCGGGGGCTGGTGGGTGCTGATCTGTGTCTCCCACATGGAAGTCAACAGCAGGAGTGAGGTGAGGCTAACGGGTCCTTCATTAACGGAGCACGTGGAGTGGGTGCTTAGTAAACATCTGTGCGGCGAGAGTGTGTCTGCAGATCGGGGAGGGTGAGGCTTGCTCTCCTTCGCTGGCTGAGGAGTCCCGGAGGCCGAACCAGTTCGGCTAAAACACGCTGCCCTGCAGACACTTGATTAGGAGAGTTTGTGGGGACAGAGCTCTGGACCTGTGTTCTGGTCCTAGCTGGGCTTTGTGTGTGGCCTTGGACGTGCCACCTCTCTGGGCCTCTGTCCCCTCATCTGCAGAACGAAGATAATCATAATATATGGTCCCAGGGACGCATGAACAAGTGGCGGGGACCTTGCCATGGATGCCGCAATCCTCAGGAAGGGTTCGGGGCTGCTGCTTAGATCTTGGGGCTCTGCACGGCCCCGCTCGGTGCTGTGGCAGCATCTGGTTGTCTGGTCGGCTTTCCCTCCTTGGAGCCCAGAGGGTTCCCGCCTGAGTGAGCCCTGGGATGCTCTGGCCTGGGCCCACCGAGCCACACCCCTCCTCCTGGCTGTGACAGCACCACTTTATAAAGCCGGCAGGCACTCTCCACCAGAGCTACACCCCAGGCACAGGTTTTTATCCTGCAGCCATAAAATAGGATTGGGGAAGAATTTACAATCAGGGCTATAAAGTAATAACAGCAAAGAGGCTATTTTGTTGGGTTCAAGTGGAGGTGAGTGAGGGGTTCAAAAGTTCAAGACCTCCAGGCATTTCCTGGCGGCTGATAACGCTCCCTGGGTGCTGAAACCAGCTGGTGTCCCAGCCACAGAGGTTTCTCGAAGACTGAATAAGGGGGGCCAGTGTTCATGGTTCTGGGCTTGGACTGATAGACACCTGTTGGCTCAGGTGGTGCCCCAAGACAGGCACTGGGGGTGGGGTGCCATCTTCCCCATCTTTCACCTGTATGCCACCTGGGGAGATGTCTTCTCTGGCTCCTGCCCTACTCTGAGCATGTAAATGGAGGGGCAGAGCATGGCCAGAGAAATCAACCATGCCCTGCCATATGGGGTCTGACAGGCCTAGGTTCCTTTCCTGACTCCCACTTACTGGCTGTGTGACCTTGGGCAAGTCCCTCCACCTCTCTGGGCCTGATTCCTCATCTGTCCACAGGGAGGGCAACACCTCCTGTAACTGAGGTCATAGCCTGGCACACAGTTGGGTGATGGAAGAAGCTCCTTGGTCTTCCCTTTGCCATCCTTCTCTTCTTTCCTGTGGGGCCCTCCACCTTCCTAGGGCTCAGAGAAGTGGACCTGAAGGGGCCTTGGAATCATCCCCGGGAAGAGGTGAGAGGTAGAGTCAGGAGCCCAAAGAACTAAATTCTGGTTCCAGCCTGGATCCTTCCTAGCTCTGTGACCTCAGGCAAGTTTCTTAACCTCTCTGAGTCCCAGTTTCTACCTTCATAGGAGGCAGATTTTGGTACTGATGTTCTGAGGCTGTTCATCTGGACACCCCACTGGCTGCTGAATCTGTCCTAGAAGAGCCTTCAATATATACATTTTTAGGGGCCCAGGGAGGTGGGGGTACTTCCCAGCATCAGAAGAAGGAAGGTGCTTCTTACTTGTCCTAATTGGGGTTACTCAAGTTTTAAAAGACAGAGTCTCGTGTCAATGGCAAGACAGATTTGGTGAAGTGGTCAGTTTGGCTGGCCACAGAAACCTTAGTGTTCAAATCTTCTTTATCTCCACAAGAGTCCAGCAGCATTTTGGGGACACTTTAGGGCAGGAGTTAGAAAGTGATGGCTTGTGGGAAAAATCCGGCCCATTGACTGTTTTGTAAATAAAGTTTTATTGGAACACAGCCACACCCATATATTTGCATATTGCCTCTGGCTGCTTATGAGCTACAAGGGCAGAGTTAAGTAGCTGCTACAGAGACCATAAGGCTTGTAAAACCTAAAATACTTGCTACCTGGCCCTTTATAGAACACATTTGCAACCCTCACCCTGGCGGCTGGGGATCTGAGGCTGGGATCTGTGCTCGAATCCGCTGCCCACCCTTCATTTTACAGGAGAGGAAGCTGAAGGGCAGTGACTTGTCCAATGCCATGTGACGGTGGGATGGCCTCCGAGGGTCAGGGTACAATGTGGTGAGCTCAGTCCCGTTCTCATCCAGGGGTCACACTGAGGACAGTGGAAATGAATGAATGTACAAGGGAATCCTTGTATGTTTTAGAGGGATCATTGAAATTCCCATGACCAGCATCGGCAGATTCTGAACTCAGAGCCCCGCCTGCTCCTGCCTGGCTCATCTGTTAAGTTCAGAGCCTTCAGCATCCCTCTGCATTGGAGACACAGGCCAGGGCCAGCTGAGCACGTTGGAAAGTGCTCAGGACCCCAGCCTGTAATCTAATCCACCACCCCAAGCTCTCTGCCTGACATTCCCCCCTGTTTATGTTGTAGGCCCATCATGCCCACACTGGCTTAATCCACTAGGCAAACACCGAAATGCAGAGTTTTACAGAACTCTTTAAAGACACCTCTTTAAAGAAATGCAGAGTTTTACAGAACTCCTTAAAGACACCTCTTTGAGTGAGTCATTTGAGAGAGTGTTTTCCTGTCATAAAAGAAAGTTGTGTTGGTGGCGTGCCGGCGCTGGCTGCCTGATCTGGAGCTTCGGCTGATGGAATCTCTCCCTCCTTCCTTCCATGCCCACCAAACTCAGGAGGCTCCTCGTCCTGGGTTGGCGGGGGGGGGGGGGGGGGCTTGTAGATCTCCTGGATGCCCCGAGGCCAGCAAAGGGGTCCAAGACACAGCTGGAGTGAGCGTCCCTTTCTCTGGACTCCCTCTGTGGAGCAGGGTTGCAGTGTCGGGCAGAAGAGAGGGCAAAAGCTATGGAGGCTGATGGACTTGGGTTTGAATTCTGAATTGGTCACTAGCTGTGTGGTTTTGAGCCTGTTCTAAGACCTCTGGGTACCCCTTTCTTCATCTGTAAATGAGGGCAATGAGGATTCCTCCATTGATTCAACTGATGTGTACAAGTTTCTTCCAGATCCCAGCAGCTGCCACGTGGATTAAACACAATAATTCCCCTGAAGGACAGGGACCCAGCAAGGCCCTATGTGATGGCTATTTGTATTCTTCTTGTTCTTGTCTTCAGTCCTGGCTTCTTGACCTTTCGCTTCTCTGGGGCCATGGAAGTGACCTGGCTATTTGCACAGAATGCGGGATGGGGCTGTGGGAGAATGGCGAGGATGGACAGGGGTCTAGACACCCTGCCCTGGGAGGGGTCAGGGACCAATGAGATGGGGAAGATGAGGCTCACGTGGACACAGTCCCTTCAGCCAGTGTGCAGGAGGGGGTCTGGAAAAGGGCAGAGACAGGGCCAGAGTGGTGGCCAACATGGTGGGCTCTAGTGCCCGATGGCTTGGGTTCCAAGCTCCCATCTGCCACCTGGGTCTGTGCACTCCGTGCGGGTGATTGACCAGGGTCTCATCTGTGCACCGGGGATAGTCACAGACCCTAGTTCATGGGTGCCGTCAGGATTAGATGCGTTCAGCCATCAGAATGGAGCCTGTTATGTGGGAACGGCCCACAGGTGTGGGTGTTATTATTCTAGGGTTCCAAGGGCAGAGCTTTGAGTGGAGGGCAGGGAAGTACAGGGGTTAGGTACATTGATGTTCTTGGCCTTTGGGTCGGACCGTCAGAGTTTGAGTCCTCGCTCTGTTCCTCCCTAGCCGGATAAGCATGGAAAAGTAACGGAACTTCTCTTAAACCAGATTCCCCAGCTGTAGAAGAGTCACATGCTGATTTCAGAGAGCTTGAGAGGTTTCTTTGAGATCACATATGGAAAATACTTAGCACAGAGCCAGGCACATAGTAGGTGTTCAATAAATGGTAGCCATAATTATTACTTGTATCAATAATGAATAGGTCAAGGAGGTGAATTTCAGTTCAGCTTAATGAAGGGCTCTGGATGGAATTCCACTTCCAGCCGTGGGGGTGGGCTGCCCCATCAGGTAATGAGTGCCCTGTGAATGGAGGCATTCAAGCAGGGCTGAGGGATCACTTCTCAGGATGGAATGAAAGAAACCCGTTAGTGAGAGGAGGCTGCACTAGACCATACCCAAAGTAACTTCCAGCTTGAAAATGAGCCTCCTAAGGCTTATCATCTTGTGCAGCCGTAGATGTTAACCCTAGGAGGGTGTTTTCCTAACTGTTTGAGGGAAAATATTAAGCTGTCCCTAAAAAATGTTCTTAGTTAAATAAAGTTGGAAAATGCTGTATACTATGGCCCATCTTAAAAAATCACATGCACATCAGCAAATTCAAGGCTCTGAGAAAAAAAAAAATAGCCAAGGAACTTTAATTTTGTTTTGTTTTTAGAGACCGTCCCTATTCAGATATTGCAGGACAACAGTGTTCAACAGAATATACTCTAAAAACATGGGTCTAGGAGAATTCCCACCTCTTGGGCAGGCTCTACATTCCCAAGCTGCAGTTAGATGACCTATTTAAGTTGGTGATCCACGTCACACTGAAACCCACACCCTCGCAGAAGCTCCTGGGCCTGTGAGCTTTCCTTTCCAAAACACTGTCATCCCCAAGAAGGCCTGCATTTATAACCTGTCAAATCAGACCTGATCTGGCTTCTGTTACTGGTTCCTATGAGAGATGGTGACCCCGGGATGTAGGAGGAATGTCCTGCTGGCCTGTCCTTGACCTTTAAAAAGGCATTCAGCCCCTTGGGGTGAAGATCACCTCCCTGCTCTCAATTCTGCCCTGGTTTTGCCAGAGGCTTCATAGCCCATCTGATTGCCCTGAGCCCCCAGGGAGGATCATCCCCTGTCACACCTCTACCTGTGTGCACACAGCACAATGACAGTAAAGGAATTACTAGAACTGTGTAGGAAATTGCTTATGATCTGACTGCCCTCCTGGAAAGCAAACTCAGAAAGCATGTCCAACTTGTTTGCTCCTGAATCCCCAGCACCAGTGCAGCTCCCTGGCACATAGTAGGTGCTCAGCAAACGCTGCTGAATGAATGAACATCTCTTTCCTGATGGTCATCTGAAAGTGGAAACTGAACTTTGCTTTAGGGCCATAAATGCAATTTCAGAGATCACATGCTGGATAAGAAGACAACTTTGTCCTGGGCTTGATTGCGTCAAGGAATGTTCAAAAAATGTTCAAGGAAGGACCCAAGCCTGGAGAATCAGACTTCCTGGGACTTCCTGAGAAGCCCAAGGGCTTCTCGATTCTTTGTTCCAGTCAAGGTCACCTGCTGCCTTCCCACCGGCCTTCTCTTCCTGCCTCTGGGATTTTGTTCATGCTGTTTCTCCTTCTGGGAGAACTAGACCTCCATCTCTATCTCTGTCTGTGTGTCTGTCTCTGTCTTTCTCTTGGCAGTTAGGAATCCACCCCACCTTCATAAAACCTTTTCAGACTCCTCAAAGCATTCACTCATCTCCCATCCTTTACTGAACTCCTTTGGCAGAATTAATTTTGCCACAGTTTTGAACCTTACCTTGGAATTCAGCTGTTTCATTGCTTATTTCTCCAACCAGATGCCATATTTCCTGGAGGCCACGTGTCACGCCTTCTAGACTGAGAGGACTGTGGCACAGCACTGGGCCCAATGGGGCTGAGGAGGATGACCCTCAGTACCACTGATGGACAGCTTGCCGTGTGCCAGGGATATGCCAGATGGCCTCACACATTGCCTTCTGGAGCCAACGGTCCTCTTGTCATTGCATCATACAGATGAGGACACTGGGGCTTACAGAAGCTAGCACAGCCTGTAGAGCTGGGACACAAGCCCAGGACTTTCAGAATCTGGATACTTAACTCATCACACTCGATAGGTTTAAAGCTACAGGGACCTCAGGATGAGGCCTGACCTCTAGTTTCTTCATTTCTTTTTTTTTAAACTGTCTGTACTTTATTATTATTATTTTTAAAATTTATTTATTTATTTTTGGCTGTGTTGGGTCTTCGTTTCTGTGCGAGGGCTTTCTCTAGTTGCGGCAAGCGGGGGCCACTGTTCATCGCAGTGCGCGGGCCTCTCACTATCGCGGCCTCTCTTGTTGCGGAGCACAGGCTCCAGACGCGCAGGCTCAGTAGTTGTGGCTCACGGGCTTAGTTGCTCCGCGGCATGTGGGATTTTCCTGGACCAGCGCTCGAACCCGTGTCCCCTGCATTGGCAGGCAGATTCTCAACCACTGCACCACCAGGGAAGCCCTCTTCATTTCTTGAACTAAGGCCACTATCACAATATGGTACCTGTATCTGTTGGAGACAGATGTCCTGGGTTCCAGACCTGGCTGCATTGCTTACTGTCCTTTGGCCTCTGGCCTGCTGTTTCCCCTCCCTAAGAGCACAGTTCCTCTAATGGAGAGTGAAGACAGCAAGAACACCCCCACAGGGCCACGGAGAGGATCGAGAGGGAGACGCTCTATGAGAGGCAGTTATTCTCCTTCCCATCCCCTCCCTTTTAATGCTTTAAGCACCTCTGAAATCTTTATCTGATTTTGATTGCAATCTTTGTAACTTTGGAGATTTAAGCAAATCTCCAACTCCTAGCATAGGGCAAGCATCCTATTGAATTGATCCAATTTACGTTCAGGAGAAACGTCTTGTGGAATTTCATCTGAACACAGGGCGACAGAGGCCGAGAGATCCAGGTTCGACTCCTAGCCTACATTTTTCTTACACTTACTCTGTGCCTAAGGGCGGTTCATCAGCCTCAGCCTCGGGCTCTTTACACGCACAGTGGAGGTACTAGAACTCAACTCGTTGGCTTATCTTTTCCCCTTTCTTTCTTTTTCTCCCCCAGCTTTATTGAGATATAATTGACATATAACATTGTGTGAGCTTAAGGTGTACAACAGGATGACTCGACACATACATATATTGCAAAATGATCGCCGTGATAAAGTTAGCTAACACTTTCATCACCTCACATAATTACCTTTTTTTTTTCTTGTGTTGAGAATGTTTAAGATTCACTCTCGTAAAGAGAACCCTCTAACACCGTTGGTGGGAATGTAAACTGGTGCAGCCACTATGGAAAACAGTATGGAACTTCCTCAAAAAACCAAAAATAGAGTTGCCATATGATCCAGCAATCCCACTCCTGGGCATATATCCAGACAAAATTATAATTCAAAAAGATACATGCACTCCTATGTTCATAGCAGCACTATTCACGATAGCCAAGACATGGAAGCAACCTAAGTGTCCATCGACAGAGGAATGGATAAAGAAGATGTGGGGGGTGTGTGTGTGTGTGTGTGTGTGTGTGTGTGTGTGTGTGTGTGTGTGTGTGTGATGGAATACTACTCAGCCATAAAAAAGAATGAAATAATGCCATTGGCAGCTACATGGATGGACCTAGAGATTATCATACTAAGTGAAGTAAGTCAGAAAGAGAAAGACAAACACCATATGATATCACTTATGTGTGAAATCTGAAATACGACACAAATGAACCTATCTACGAAACAGAAACAGACTCACAGACATAGAGGACAGACTTGTGGTTGCCAAGCAGGAGAGGGTGTGGGGGATGGATGGACTGGGAGTTTGGGGTTAGTAGATGCAAACTATTACATTTAGAATGGATAAACAACAAGGTCCTACTGTATAGCACAGGGAACTATATTCAATATCTTTTGATAAACCATAATGGAAAAGAATATGAGAAAGAATGTATATATATATGTGTAACTGAATCACTTTGCTGTACAGCAGAAATTAACACAACATGGTAAATCAACTATACTTTAATAAGTATACATTAAAAAGAAGATTTGCTCTTAGGGACTTTCCGTATGTAATACAGTATTGTTAGCTATAGTCATCATGCTGTACATTACATCCCCAGAACTTATTTGTCTTATGACTGGTAGTTTGTACCCTTTGACCAACATCACCCTAATTCCTTCACCCTCAGCTCCTAGCAACCACCATTCTACTCTCTGTTTCTCTGACTTCGGTTTTTTTAGGTTTCACCTATAAGTGAGAACATACGGTATTTGTCTCTCTGACTTACTACACTTAGCATTGGTTGAGTTATTTTAAGACTTAAATGAGATAATGAAGATGAAGCAATTAACATAGTGCCTAGCACATACTGAGTGATAAAAATAGTTGGTTTTGATAATAATAGTTATTCCCATTTTCATGGTAATTAGTCAATGTGGAAGAAACTGATGTCAGAGAGGTCAGGCTATTTGCCCAAGATCACCCAGAAAAGTCTAGGAGGGGTTGGCGTCAAGTGCATTGTCTTCATTCCTGTGCACCACCCAAAGGCAAAAGGGAAGACCTCAGTGAATGTTATTCATTCACTCAACAAACATTTATCAAGTGCCTACTATGCACCAGGCACTGTGGTGTGAGCTAGAGGCACACAGTCCATCCGGACTTAGTCCTTCCCTCCAGGGGCTGATGGCCTAGAAAGCAAGAAGGACAAAAAGAAAATCTGAACATAGTCTGGTCACTACGGTGCTCCAGGTGCAGGGATGCTATTGGTCACCTCACCTGGTCTGTGGGGTCAGGGACCCTGGTGGAGAGGACAGGAGCTGAGCTGTGTAGTTGGAGATAACTATTCAAAGAAAGGAAGGGAAGGGTTGTTCTTGACAGAGGGAACAGCATATGCAAAGGCACAGAGATGTGAAAAGCAGAATCCAGTAAAGCATCTTCTTCTGGCAGGTAGATTAGTTGTTGCATTTTCCCAGTGACTTCCACTAAGTACAATTAAACACCCTGGACATGGTATGTAAAACAAACATGAAAAGACTCTGAAAGGTGGAGAGAAGAAGGAGACCGGCTTGGGATCTTGGGACCCAAGGAAGGACATGGGAGGGAGTTCCCAGGGTTTTCTCTTTGCCTCATATTTCCAAGAATTGGAGTTGAAGCTAGAAACCTGGACCCACCAAGAAAATAGACAAAAAGCCCCACAAAGCCTGCTCTTTCTAGCCAAAGGGCCAGAAAAGGGGGATCCAAGCAACACAGAGACTTTTTGAATAAACCTCTCTATTCCAATCAGAGTTTTTGGGAAAAACTCTGAAAAAAACTTGGAGAGATTTCACTGAAAAAGATAGAAAGATAGAAAAATAAGCACATGAAAATAGATTCAACATCATCAGCCATTAGAGAAATGCAAATTTAAACCACAATGAGATATCACTACATACCTATCATAATGGCTAAAATTAAAAATAGTGACAACACCCATCGGTCAGAATGGCCATCATTAAAAAGTCTACAAATAATAAATGCTGGAGAGGGTGTGGAGAAAAGGGAACCCTACTGCACTGTTGGTGGGAATGTAAACTGGTACAGCCACTAAGGAGAACAGTATGGAGGTTCCTTAAAAAACTAAAAATAGAACTACCATATGGCCCAGCAATCCCACTACTGGGCATATACCCTGAGAAAACCATAATTCAAAAAGAGTCATGTACCACAATGTTCATTGCAGCACTATTTACAATAGCCAGGACATGGAAGCAACCTAAGTGTCCATTGACAGATGAATGGATAAAGAAGATGTGGCACATATATACAATGGAATATTACTCAGCCATAAAAAGAAACAAAATTGAGTTATTTGTTTTGGTTGGATCTAGAGTCTGTCATACAGAGTGAAGTAGGTCGGAAAGAGAAAAACAAATACAATATGCTAACGCATATATATGGAATCTTAAAAAAAAAGTGTGGTTCTGATGAACCTAGGGGTAGGACAGGAATAAAGACACAGACACAGAGAATGGACTTGAGGACATGGGGAGGGGGAAGGATAAGCTGGGACGAAGTGAGAGAGTAACATTGACACATATATATATACTACCAAATGTAAAATAGATAGCTCATGGGAAGCAGCTGCATAGCACAGGGAGATCAGCTGGGTGCTTTGTGACCACCTAGAGGGGTGGGATAGGGAGGGTGGGAGGGAGATGCAAGAGGGAGGGGATATGGGGATATATGTATATGTATAGCTGATTCACTTTGTTATACAGCAGAAACTAACACACCATTGTAAAGCAATTATACTCCAATAAAGATGTTAAAAAAAAAGTCACAAAAGGCTTTTGGGGTCTCCTTGTTGGAAGCCCCTGGCGGAGAAGGAAGGCTTCCCGTGGAGGTGGGGTTCTTAGCTTTTTGGAACCGTAGAATCTTCTGGCTGTCTGGCAAAACTCATGACCGTTTCTCTGAATAATGAATTGATGATATAAAATACAGATTTTAAAGGTAATTAATTATACTGAAATCCAGCTGTCAAAATAGTAAAACAGTTGTGATACTGTGGCATACATGTGCTTCTTTATTAATACATTAGATATTTTGAGGTATCTGCAGGTCATGGGTACTGTGAATACACCACCGTGTAATTTGTTGTCTGCAGTCTTAATGGAAGGAAATGCTGCATCTTAGCTAGAGGTTCATGAAAATACAGATGCACACGCCCACGGTTGTGGATGTATAATAAGAAAATAGTCTGAGCCAAAGGCTCAAAAAAGGTTAGTGTTTTGAATAAATTGATTGCAGTAAGGTTAAATGGAAAGATATTAAATAATACCCTTGTTTGCTTTATGAGATCTTTTTTTCTCAATCTTTTAAAAATGTTTTAACATGGTAAGATGTGTTAAATATACATTTTGTAATAAAGATATCTTTTTATTTATTTTTTTCAGCATAGGAGGGAACTTATACTTATTTTTCCCTCTGTTAAGCCACAGCTCATGTGTAAGTGTACTGTTTGGTTCTCATGAATTGGACCTATTATATCCCAGGTGGGAGAGACTCCCCCCCTCATAAGGAAATGATCTCTTGAAGGCTAGATGCGCCTCCTCCCCCCACCCAGAGTCCACGTGGACTGGGTCTGGGGGAAACTCTTTGGAGTATGAAGCTCTACTACTTATTATGGGTGACCATAGATTTTACTTGAGCCTCATTTTTCACAAGCTATACAGTGGAGATTATAATCCAAACCCCACAGGGATGTGATGCAGAGTAGAGACTAAACAATTATGAGTTCCCTTGTGGTCCTATAGTTGTGCAGTACCCTCTCCTTTAACTGTAAGAGTCCCCCCAACCCCCAGTTTTACCAAGGTATAATTGGCAAATAAAAATTGTATGTGTTTAAGGTGTACAACGTGATGGTTTGATATACGTATACATTGTGAAGTGATTACCACAGTCAAATTAATTAACACGTCTATCACCTCACATAGTTATTTCTTTTTTCCATGTGGAGAGAACACTGAGGATCTATTCTCTTAGCAAATTTCAAGACTGCAACAGAGTATTATTAACTATAGTTGCCAAGCCGCACATTACATCCCCAGAACTTATTCATCTTATAACTGAAAGTTTGTACCCTTTGACCAACCTCTCCCCATTTCCCCCAGTCCCCAGCCCCTGGTAATCATGGTTCTACTCTCTGGTTCTATGAGTTCAACTTTTTAATATTTCACATGTAAGTGAGATCATACAGTATTTGTCTTTCTCTGTCTGGCTAATTTCATTTAGCATAATGTCCACCAGGTTCATCCACGTTGTTCCAAATGGCAGGTGATCCTTCTTTTTTATGGCTGAATAATATTCCATTATGTGTATGTACATACCATATCTTCTTTATCCATTCATCTATAGAGGGACACTTATGTTGTTTCCATATCTTGGCTATTATGAATAACACTGCAATGAACATGGAATGCAGATGTCTCTTTGAGATACTGATTTCATTTCATTTGGATATATACCTGGTAGTGGGATTGTTGGATCACATGGTAGTTCTACTTTTCAGTTTTTTGAGGAACCCCCATAATGTTTTCCATAATGGCTGTACCAATTTACATTCCCACCAACAGTGCACAAGAGTTCCCTTTTCTCTACACCCTTGCCAATACTTATCTGTTGTCATTTTGACAATAGCCATCCTAACAGGTGTGAGGTGATATCTCATTCTGCTTTTGACTTGTATTTCCCTGATGATTAGTGATGTTAAGCCCCTTTTCAGGTACTTGTTGGCCATTTGTATGTTGTCTTTGGAAAAATGTCTTTTGAGGTCCTTTGCCCATTTTAAAAATGGGTTATTTGGGGGTTTTTTTATTGTCTGTTTATTTTTTTGCTATTGAGTTGTGAAAGTTCCTTGTATATTTTGAATGTTAACCATTTATTGGATATATGGTTTGCAAATATTTTCTCACATTCTGCAGGTTGCCTTTTAGTTTTGTTGATGGTTTCCTTTGCTGTGCAGAAGCCTTTTGGTTTGATGTAATCCCATTTGTTTGTTTTTGCTTTTGTTGCCTGTGCTTTTGGTGTTATATCCAAAAAAATCACTGCCAAGATCAATGCCAGGGAGCTTTCCCCTATGTTTTCGTCTACGAGTTTTATGGTTTCAGGTCTTATATTTGTCTTTAATCCATTTTGAGTTGATTTCTGTGAGTGGTGTAAGAGTTCAGTTTTATTCTTTTGCATTGGATAGCCAATTTTCCAAACACCATTTATTTATCCCTTCACCATTGCGTATTCTTGGCATCCTTGTCATAGATTAGTTGACCATATATGTGTGGTTTTATTTGGGTTTTATCTGGGTACTCTATTCTATTCCATTGGTCTATGTGTCTGTTTTTATGCCAGTACTATACTGTTTCGATTACCATAGCTTTGTAATATAGTTTGCAATCTTCTTTCTCAATATTTCTTTAGCTATTTGGGTCTTTTGTGGTTTTATAAGAATTTGGGGATTGCTTTTTCTATTTCTGTGAAATATGCTGTTGGAATTTTGATAGGGATGACTGCAAGACTCTTAGTTATCCTCAGGCTCTGGAGGTGGGTTGTATTTATTGGTGCCACATGACTCAATTGAATAATTCTTTACTGAGAATCTATAAGGACATG
The DNA here is from genome assembly GCF_009873245.2 of Balaenoptera musculus. Lineage (NCBI taxonomy): Eukaryota > Metazoa > Chordata > Mammalia > Artiodactyla > Balaenopteridae > Balaenoptera > Balaenoptera musculus. The sequence goes on along the minus strand of NC_045794.1, from coordinate 91,934,064 downwards.
TATATGCTCCAGATTGGGAGCTCCGAAAGTGGGGGTGGGGAAGCACAAAGACCATGGAAAATATTTTATTTACATCTCCTGGAAACTTTTAAATCTAAGCATACAGTAGCTATGATGTTCTTAGCATCTACTAGGATTAAATGTGCCAAGTGCCTCTCTGTGCCTCAGTTTCCCCTTGATAAAATAGGAATACTACCAGTGTCTACCTCCTAGGGATATTAGGAGGGGTCAATGAGTAATATTATAAAGTGTTTAGAATGGCACATATTACTGATTCTGTGCTTGCTAAGTAAGTACATAGTCCCTTATCTGGGTAGCATTTTTGCAAAGTTTACAGCTTCCAGTTGTCAGATGAGGAAACTGAGGCTTGAGCCTGAGATTGTTGACATTTGTCAAGGGAGAGGGACTCTACGATCTCAATCTGATCAGTCAGGGGTGCCGTCAAAGATTCTCAGAACCAGAAGGATACATGGGGTTGCCTAGGCCACTGATGCTAGACTGTGCTGTCCCTTTCCTCCCTCATCCACAGCGTTCTCCCAGCCCCACTCACCACACTGGCCTCCCTTTGGTTCTCTGAACACACTCAAAGTATTTCCACTGCAGAGCCTGTGGACACGTTGAACTGTATGCTTGGTTCACTGCTCCTAGAGCTTAGCTCTCAGCTCAGGTGTCTTGATCCCACGGAGGCTTTGCCTGGCCACCATAACTTCACTAGCCTCTCTTCCACTACTAGGACATCACCGTTTTAAGATCTTTATAGTTCTCTGTCATTATTACATTTATTTTTGTTTACTTGGCTCTTACCTGTTTCTCTTCCCTCCCCATCAGAATATAAGCTCACATACAGCAGGGACTTTGCTCATCACTATTTTTCTGCCTTCAGTCAGTGCTTTGAACAATACAGATTCTCACGTATTTACTAATTGACTGAGTACTACACCCCTAAGGGGCTGTTCAGCTTCCCCTCATACGCACATGTTGTCAGGGAGCTCATTCCTTCCTGAGGCCATCTGTTCTGCTGTCTGCGGCTTTGACTGTTAGAAAGTTCCTTCTTTAACTGGATCAATTCTGCCCTTTTGGTATCCACAGACTAAGTCTCTTCCTATCACCTTTGGAGGTGAGGCCAGTTGGTGATCCGATTTTTGGTTTGTCAAAAGATTCTCTTTTTCCTTTCCTTTTCCTCTTTCACATGGCCTCTCAGGTAAGACCAAAAAAAATGGAGGTTGTCCCCCATTATCTTCCAAAGGCATCCACAGATGGCTGACTGCCCACTGTTGAGTGCAAATACTTGTCCTAACTAGGGGTGTGTTATAGAACAGAAAGCCACTCAGTTTAACTTCAGTCCAAGAATGAGAAGGAAACTAGGATAAAAAGATCCATATTTCTAGAGGCTTCTTGTGTTGTTATCAATAGATTTCCTGTGGGGGTGAAAAGGTTCAGTGGTCAAAGTCTGAACACACTGGGTTTCACTGAGTTAAACTTTCCTGTAGATCTTAGTTTCTTTCCTATAAATCTTTCCAGAATCTTTGAGATGCAGTGGGGCCTGTGATTTCTACGAGGGAGTCACAGTTTATGAATTTCCCAAACCCATTCACCTTAGGAAGATTTTCATCCAACACTCATGAACATCTCATGAACCATAAATGTCCAGGGTTTCTGATTTGGGAAATACTTTCCTAGGTGTTTCTTTAGCTTTTCTAGCCAAGATTTCATGATTCTAGAGAGAAACCTTCTAGAGACAGAACACTTTTCTCTTACAAAATCCACAAGGATAGGCCTACCTTGCCCACATCCAATGAAGGACCAGGCACGCAAATGGGGCCCTAAAAATTTTCCTCTTTTTTTTTTTTCCTTAGATTCCATATATATGTGTTAGCATACTGTATTTGTTTTTCTCTTTCTGACTTACTTCACTCTGTATGACAGACTCTAACTCTATCCACCTCACTACAAATAACTCAATTTTGTTTCTTTTTATGGCTGAGTAATATTCCATTGTATATATAAAAAGGTCATGAAGAACCTAGTGGTAAGATGGGAATAAGACACAGACCTACTAGAGAATGGACTTGAGGATATGGGGAGGGGGAAGGGTAAGCTGTGACAAAGTGGGAGAGTGGCATGGACATATGTACACTACCAAACGTGAAGTGGATAGCTGGTGGGAAGCAGCCGCATAGCACAGGGAGATCAGCTTGGTGCTTTGTGACCACCTAGAGGGGTGGGATGGGGAGGGTGGGAGGGAGGGAGATGCAAGAGGGAAGAGATATGGGAACATGTGTATATGTGTACCTGATTCACTTTGTTATAAAGTAGAAACTAACACACCATTGTAAAGCAATTATACTCCAATAAAGATGTTAAAAAAAAATTTGTTTTTCCTCTTTTCCCATCACCCTGGGAGGCCATCTTTCCTCCTTGTCCTCTGTGTTCATTCCCCACCCCCAACCAGGTTCTTAGTTTATAACCCCTTGCGAATAACACCTCAGGATTCTTGGGGAGATAAGAATCACCAGGGAATTGTTTGAGAGCTGTAAATGACTTAAATTGGTTAGGATTCTAATTATCAGGAAATGGCCTCATTGCCTCCTGCCGATAACAGGGCTGAAACCTTCCTCCCCTGGGGAGTACAGGTCCCCACCCCAGGGGTCACACAGCGGTCAGGGCCCTGGCAGCTAGGGAAGAAGAGAGAGGCTTTCTTCCCTCCCTAACCCCCCCCCCCCGCCCCCCGCTGGCTCCAGGAACAGCTAGGAGCAGCCTGGGCTGATGGCAGCCCGGGTGGTGGTCCACAGGGACCCTGTTGGCAACTCCCCTCCCTCTGTCACCCCCTCGACTTCCTGGGGACCTTGGCAGGCCCCTGCCGCTCTTGCCACTTGGACTGCCCTTCTATCCCGTGTGGAATCCTGGAGGCTAGTCCCATTTATTTATTGTGTCGTCCAGAGTTTACCACGGTGGGGCTTTGTGGGGAAAAGCGTCTGTGTAACTAGTCATTATGCTGGATGTATTCATTCATCTATCCATCCTTCGTCAAATATTTATGGGGCATTTACCGTATGCCAGACAGTGTACTAGAAAGGAAAACAGACTCTATGAATAAGGGGAGGAGTGTATACACACACACATACACACACACCCTTTATACATTCATAGTATAAAGTATAGTATATATACATATGCACATATATGTACATATATATACTGTATATGTTATAAACATATATAACATATACATTTGTTTAAAGCTTTGGCGTCGGGCAAGTCTGAGTTGAAATCAGACCTTTGCTGTGTGACATTCAGTTGCATCCCCCTCCGACACTTATGGTGCCTGTGTCCTAGGACTGGGCTGAGAATTAAAGCATTTGGCTCGTGGTAGGACCCTCCATACGTGGAGGCCACTATTATCACAATAAAGGTACACAGAGTTGCGGGAGTGAAACGGAGGAATCATTATAAAAGGTAATTTATAACTTATCTTTGATATCTATCTATAGAGATATGCACGTAACAGCTGCCAGCAGATTCTGAGCAATTACTTCAAAGGAGAGATCAAGGGCAAGGCGGGCAGGGCAGCGTTTGAGTGGGGCCTTGAAGCATGAGTAGAATTCCAATAGCTGGGGAGAGGGGAGGGCATTCCTAGCCAAGGAAAATGCAGAGCAAAGGGTGTGAGATAGGAATGTACCTGCTGTGTTCCAGGGGCCTCAGATGATTTACTGTGGTTGGAATGCGGGGCTCACCAAGGGCTGCAGGAGAAGAGAAAGTCAGAGAGGTGAGGGAGAAGGGACCTTTGGAAAACCTAGTTCCAGTGTTCTTTGCATTGGCCTTAAACTTCTCTTCCTATAATTCCTGTATTGGTCCTGATGCTGCCCTCTGGGGTGCCTGCACAGAGTGAGTCTTCCCTCTTTCTCCTGACAAGCCCTTCAAACCTTAGATTTCCTGGTATCCCTCACCTGTGTCCCAGACATACCTGGTGCTTTCATGCGACCCTCAGGAGGCCTGGCTTTTAGAACCTGTGCTCCTGTGCCTTCCAGGTCATTTTTTTTTCCTGCTCTGCACTCCCTCTTTTAAATGAATGGCTTCTGGATTAAAATTTCTTTATTAGGAAAAATTTCTAGCATATACAAAACTAGAGAGGATAGCTTATGAACTCCTGCACGCTCATAATAAGTTTCCACAACTATGATCACTTTTGCCAGTCAAGTTTTCTCTGTTCTCTGCTCCTCTGTTTTGTTTTTGTGTTTGTTTGCTGAAGTAGTTTGAAGCAAATCCCAAACATTACATCTTTTCATCCATAAGATTTTAGTATGCATCACTAACAAAAAAGGGATGTTAAAAAACCTGACCATGTTATTTTGACAATCAACACAATTAACAGAAAATTTCAATATCCTCTATTACTCATGTTCAGAGTTCCTTGATTGTATTCGAGATTTTATGATTAAAAAAATCAAGATCCAGAAAAGATTCATATATTGCATTTGCTTATTATATCTCCTGTTTCTTTTACTCTGTAACAATTCCTCCCCTGTCTTTTCCATGCTACAGATTTGTTGGAGAAACACAATCATTTGTTCTGTTGACTATCCCATATTCTGAATATGACTGATTGCTTCTTCCTGGTATTTAATTTAATTTATTCTTCTATTGTCTATACTTCCTGAAACAGGTAGTTAAGTCTACAGCATAACTGGAGTCAAGTTCTTTTTTTTTTTTTTTCTTTTTTAGGGGAGAACAATTCACAGATGGTGGTATGTGCTCCCCACTACCTAATGTTTAGGAGTCACACAGTGGAGTGTTGTTCCACTGTTAAATGAGGCGGAAACTGATGGGGGTTTAGATGGTGTCAGTCTGATCTCTCTATAGGTCGTCTCTTCTGGACATCTCTTCTGTCTACCCTTCTCTCTTAAAAAGAGGCACCAAGAAAGGAATGCGTCACTCCAGCTGTTGTTGGATTATAGAAAAGAAGTATCACCCACACCCCTCATTCTGTACCTCATACTTCTGTTCATGCAGCCAACGGCTCCCTTAACTCATTCTGGGGCTGCAGCACACTGCTAACTTCCACTAAGCTCACTTAAAAAACAAAAAAACTACTTATTTATTTATTTTTGGCTGCGTTGGGTCTTCCTTGCTGCCCACGGGCTTTCTCTAGTTGTGGCGAGCAGAGGCTACTCTTAGTTGCGGTGTTCAGGCTTCTCATTGCGGTGGCTTCTCTTGTTGCAGAACATGGGCTCTAGGCACATGGGCTTCAGTAGTTGTGGCACGCGGGCTCAGTAGTTGTGGCTCATAGGCTCTAGGGCGCAGGCTCAGTAGTTGTGGCGCACGGGCGTAGTTGCTCCGTGGCATGTGGGATCTTCCTGGACCAGGGCTCGAACCCGTGTTCCCTGCGTTGGTAGGCAGATTCTTAACCACTGCACCACCAGAGAAGCCCTAAGTTCACTTTAAATAAATCCCCTAAGTCTCTTTTTCATGGGTTACTGGTAAGCCACCTCTCTTTCTTCAGGAACTTTCCCATTTGGTTTTTTGGTCTGAAGTAAACCTTACATTTATACAAATAAACCTTATATATCTTATACATATATAACATTTATATATGTATTATATTATTCAAAGTGAAGTTTTGTTTTGTCTCAGCCAACTCTTCAAGGTTCGTTTCCATTGTGATTTTTGTCATTATAGGAAGGCTGATAGGAGAAGGGACTGCTGAGAGCCTTGATTTTAGCACCTTCACTTTATAGATGAAGAAAATGAAGTATAGAGAAATTCCCTTTCTTGAGTTAAGTTGCTCAGGGTCACACACCATGGGGCAGACAGTTATGCTGGTGACCCCCGCTGAACCACACTTCCGGGTGGTCACTTGATTATGCAGCCTCCGCCCACATGGGGGAGTGGTCACGTGACTCTCTTTGGCCAATGAGACATTAGCGAGCAATGTTAGCAGAGGCTCCGTGAGCACTTAGGTACTGGTGCTTGTCTTCTTGGAAGGCTCGCCCTGGCGATGCCAGTGGGGAGGGACCTCCAGTGACTGAGAGCACAGGGTGATGGGGCTAGAGAGGGACACCCGGGTAGCTGTCCACAACTTGCTGCTCCACGAAGAAGGACAGCAGAGGGTCGATCTTCTCTGGAGCATCTGAAAGCTTCAAATATCGAATGATATAAGTATAAACTCAAGGCTTCAACCTCGACTTCAAGCAAATGAACCAACAAAGATCAAGACATGCTCTTGAGGGCCTGGAAGTGAGGACTAGAGACCCCAGATGCAGTCGCATGGCTTGAGCCATGGCATGGGACACACAGGGTGCTCAAAACCACTGCCAGATCCATTCCTTGGTCACAGTGCTTTGAGGATCTTCACGAGGGCTTTAGTATAAATAGCTGGGCATCGCTATTAGGAAACAGAGCCTGCGCTTGATGGTTTGCTGAGTTGAGGTCTGCAGAGAAAGATCCATTGAGTTCTCCTTCCAGGTTGCTTGTGGGTTCAGCCATCTGCAGCCCATCCTTTTGTTGTCCTTATGCAATAATGCTGGGATTACAGAATCCATTCAGGTACTGTCTGAACAGGTACCTGGATTGAGTAGGTGACTCCTATCTAATTACACCAAGGAAGATTTTGGAATCTAGCTTGGTGTAGAAGAAAAACGCAGCCCGAGACATCCTTATTCCTGTGTTTGTGTGCCATTCCTTAGATTGAGAGGCAGATTCATATTTTATGGAGCCTAAGTTTTATGCAATTCGGGGGACCTTTTCAAAGCAAGAGAATGCAATATTACAAGTATCAAATTCAGTCCAAGATCTTGGAAGGGACCCGTACGAAGGAGGAACCTCGAAAATGAAGTTTCATAGCTTTTCAGTAAATCCATCTCTGCTCCCATTTATGTAACCATTCCTTCAGCCAAAGTGTTCTTTCTCCTACTTCTTTACCTCTCAAACTCCTACTCATACTTGAAGTATGAGTAAAATGTTCCCTTCTCTGGAAGTCTTCTCTGGTTTCCCTGAGCAGATTGAATCACCTCAATACAGTGCTCCCACACTGCTCCATTTAACTCATATCCCCCCAGATCCTAATGTTCTGTCTAACCTAAGTGTCTGTCCTCTCCTGCCAGATCCACTCTTGAGGCCAGGGACTGTGTCTTCTTGTTTTTGTTTCTCTGGGACCCAGAAGGGGACTCTGTAAGTGTTTATGGGATGGATGAACCCTTGTCGAATCCTGGAGACTACCCATTCCTTTGTAAGACTCAGGTCAACTACTGGCTTGATAAAGCTGGAACATGCCCAGCATGGAGGAGAAACAGTGAAGAGAAACCGTGGTCAGAGGTCTTTACTACACACACACACACACACACACACACCATGACACGCACAGGCACACCCATAGATTCACAGCTTCCCAAGATGCTACCAAAGGGCAGGGCTCTGTTGTAAGAAGTGGAAAAGTCCTTTTGTGTGATGCAGCGAGTTTCTTCTGCTCATCCACAGCATTTAACTCCAGGTCAAGGAACCAAACAATTAGCTGGAGTGACTCAGCCCTGAGGGGGACCATTTTTTTTTAGCTGAGACCCCAGAGAAAGATTAGTAATAGCTTCCATTTGGAACCTTTTTTTGCAGAGCCCGAGGCTCATGGCAAACACTTTCATTAACCCTGATCTTTCATTAACACTGAACCTTTGTGGGGGGTAGGAGAAGGGGTCAGTGCTTATTTGAGCCAATTTCCGGCTAGAACCCTGGGGACCAGAGAGGAAGTGAGTCAATGTCTCCTGGGAACTCAGGTGACGAGTTGGGCTCAGACCCTGGCTTTCTGAGGAACGAAGACCATCAGAACTGGAAGAGGCCCCAAGAGCCATCTTGACCAATGTTATTTTAGAGATGAGGAAGCGGAGCTGTGGAGACGGGGAGCAAATTGGCTACTGCTGCGCATGATGGGGACGGGACCAGAGCTCAGGCTTCCTGAATTCCAAGTCAGAAGTTTGTTTTGTACTGTGAAAGTCTGAATAAAGAGCACCTAGAGACCCGCTGTGGAAGATGTTAAGCCTAACCAGCGCCCTGGGAGGGGAGAAGGAGGGAGAGGCAGGTGACCTGCCACTCGTTGTCTCCATCTTTGGGGGCTTGTTGTCTTTTTTTTTTTTTAAATTTTTTTTTATAGCTACTTTATTTATTTATTTATTATTTTTATTTTTGGCTGTGTTGGGTCTTCGGTTCGTGCGAGGGCTTTCTCTAGTTGCGGCAAGCGGGGGCCACTCTTCATCGCGGTGCGGGGACCGCTCTTTTTTTTTTTTTTTTTTTTTTAAAGAGAGAAATCTTTTTTTTTTTTTTTTAACATCTAACATTATTTATTTATTTATTTATTTATGGCTGTGTTGGGTCTTCGTTTCTGTGCGAGGGCTTTCTCTAGTTGTGGCAAGCGGGGGCCACTCTTCATCGCGGTGCGCGGGCCTCTCACTATCGCGGCCTCTCTTGCTGCGGAGCACAGGCTCCAGACGCGCAGGCTCAGTAGTTGTGGCTCACGGGCCCAGCCGCTCTGCGGCATGTGGGATCTTCCCAGACCAGGGCTCGAACCCAGACCAGGGCTCGAACCCAGACCAGGGCTCGAACCCGTGTGCCCTGCATTGGCAGGCAGATTCTCAACCACTGCGCCACCAGGGAAGCCCCGGGGACCGCTCTTAATCGCGGTGCGCGGGCCTTTCACTATCGCGGCCCCTCCCGTTGCGGGGCACAGGCTCCAGACGCGCAGGCTCAGTAGTTGTGGCTCACGGGCCCAGCTGCTCCGCGGCATGTGGGATCTTCCCAGACCAGGGCTCGAACCCGTGTCCCCTGCATTAGCAGGCAGATTCTCAATCACTGCGCCACCAGGGAAGCCCCGGCTTGTTGTCTTTTAACTAAATGATTCTCCTCCTTTGTGTACAAGAAAAAGAATTTGTTTATTTGGTTGCTCTTGACTCCCAGCCTGGTTTTTAGAGAAATCATGGCAAAGGAGATAGGGCCATAGTTCTGGATTCAGAAGGCCTGAGTTCAAGACCCAGCTCTGTGCTTTCTGACCTTGTCACCCTGGCAAGTCACTGCCTGGGTGGTAGCCACAGTTGTTTTGAATGATCGGACACCCATTTCCAACCTTCTCCTCCATTGCCAGCCTCCATCAAACAAACGTGCTTGGAGAATCTAAATATTTGTTCTCTCAACTTCCCTTGCATCTAGGTGTGGCTTTTTACAAAGTTTTGGCTACACAGTCTTAAGTGGAAGTCTGCTGGGGGGTTTCTGGGAGGGCTTTTTTTTTTTAATCTATTTTTTTTTTAATTGAAGTATAGTTGATTTACAATGTTCTGTTAATTTCTGCTGTACAGCAAAGTGACTCAGGTATACACATATATACATTCTTTTTAGTATTCTTTTCCATTATGGTTTATCCCAGGATATTGAATATAGTTCCTTGTGCTATGCAGTAGGACCTTGTTGTTTATCCATTCTATATATACTAGTTTGCATCTACTGACCCCAAACTCCCAGTCCATCCCTCCCCCACCTCCCCTCCCCCTTGGCAACCACAAGTTTGTTCGCTATGTCTGTGAGTCTATTTGTTTTTCCTGATAGAAGAGACAGACGTCACTGACACTGCTTTCTTTGCTTCTTCCTAACTTGAGTGCAGATGTGATGGCTGGAACTGAAGCAGACACTATGTGTCCACGGGAGAAAGATCAAGTGAATCGTACACATGCTGGCCGTACCTCCAGGTTTCTTGTTAGATGAGAAATCCAAATTCACATTGGTATAAGCTACTGTTGGTTTCTTGTAGCTGAAAGCATTCTTATGTGGTATAAAATAGATACAATTTTGGGTTCTCTCTAGTGAATGACTATTATTTGTCAACCCAGAATCCATTTCCCTTTCTTCTGGTAGCAGCATCCCAGTTTCCCCAGGGGATCCCCTGTTCCTCTACTGTCAATCCACATGGTTGGGGTGGAGCTGACTTTACCTCTGGCTGTACCCTAGGGTCCGTCAGAGCATTTCACACCCTCCCCTCAACCTTAGGGATAGACAGATTGAGGGATGCTTTGTGCCTTGGGTGTGGCCAGTGGCACCCAATCCCAGGACCTTTGTGATAATCCTAGGAAAGGGAGACTCTTTCCCTCAGACCTGAGAGTCTGGCTGACGCAGAGGAAAGCAGAGTGGAGAGATGGGAATGAGGTGGAGACATAACTGAATTTCAGATCCAGCCCCACTCACACTCTTCAGTTACTTGAGCTGACTCTCTTCCATTTCAGGAGTCCAGACTTAGTGACGAGGTGGGGCCACTTAGCTTTAAACAAAAGTTGTCACCAGAGCAGGGGCTCAAATCCTTGTTGAAAGTGAATCCGTGTTTTGCCGAATTCTGCAGATGATTTGCTCACGAGCCAGAACCCAGTCCCTGGGCTTCTCTTCCTTATTTCCCCTGTAACATCTTGCTCAGGAATTTACTAGAGGATTTCTCTCAAGCCATCGCCGCTGTTCCTATGCGGATCTGCCCTCTTATTAGACCACCAGGTAGCAAATCAGCTTCTTGGTCTAATTGCCATAAAAGGTCTTTTCCACCTGACCATCTTCTGCATTTATTTCCCTGAGATTGCATTAAAAATCCATCCTGCAGCCAAGAGCTCTTGGCCCGGCACCTTCTCTTCTCAGATTCTGAGCCTGCCTGCTCCGTGTCTTGTTTTTTTCTGTGAATGAACTTGATCTCCGTTGGTTTTTGTCCCAGAGCTCCTGGTCCACTTCTCCTTGTGCCCTGAGTCTGCCCTCCCCGCCTCCAGAGGATGCTTTCCAGACCTCCATCCCCTCCTATGATTCTCCACAGTGGCTCATTGGGTGACCCCCTGTCCCCACATGGGACCCCTCCAGCACCAGAAGAGGCAGAAAAGCATTTTCTTTGATAGCAAAAGAGCATATTGTAAAGCACAAGAGAAGTGAGAAAAAGCATCCATTGTCCTGTTATTTGTTAACATTTAACTTCTAAAATTATATACTTAGGGCAAAAAATTCAAACACTGCCAGGCATCAGGGAAAAGAAATATTCCTCTCTCCATTATGTGAGTCCATCAGCCCACTCTCTGGAAGTAATTGCTGTCAGGGTTTTTTTGTATTTGTCTAGGAACTTTCTAGATATATAGATGTGAGTACGCACACACACATAACAAATATTGAGTGTCTACTATGTGCCAGGCCCTGTTTTGTTCACTGTTTTGGGAATACAGCAGTGTACAAATCAGATAATATCCTTGACCTCATGGAACTTTCATTCTACTGTTGGGAGATAGACAATAAATAAATAAATGCATAATATGTCAGGTATTGATAAGCACTGTAAAAATTAAAAAATGGGATAAGGGATAGGGAATGACAAGGTGTGTATGTGCGTGCTCTGTTAGATAGGACGGCCTGAGGGGGGCTGTCTGAGTACTATTTGAGTGAGGGAGTGAGCCAGGCAAATAGCTAGAAAAGGATGTTTCAGGCAGTGACGGGAAGTGCAAAAGCCCTGGGGTAGGATTGTATTCAGCACTGTGGAGTAGCAGCTGGTAGGAGGCCAGCAAGGCCGGAGCAGGGAGCCCTGGGGAAAATGATGGGAGCCCCGGAAACTTCCGTGTTGGCCACGGGAAGGACTTTTTGACTTTATTCCATGTGAGGCAGGGAAGAACTTGAGGGTTTGAGTCATGATCTAACTCACATTCTCCCAGCATCCCTCTGGCTGTGGAGAGGAGAATAGAGCCCAGGTGGGGCGAGGTGACCACAAGGAGACAGTGGGGACATGATCGTGGGTGGCATCAAGGAGATGGAGTTGGATGCTGGGTTTGCTGCTTGATTAGAAAAGATAGCCATCAGACAAATATCATATGATATCACTTATATGTGGAAACTAAAAAAATGATAGCAATGAACTTATTTACAAAACAAAAATAGACTCACAGATGTGGAAAACAACCTTATGGTTACCAAAGGGGAAAGGGAGGGGGAGGGATAAATTGGGAGTTTGGAATTAACATATACACACTACTATATGTAAAATAGATAAACAACAAGGACCTACTGTTTAGCACAGGGAACTATATTCATAATAACCTATAATGGAAAAGAATCGGAAAAAGAATATATTTATAACTGAATCACTTGACTATATACCTGAAACTAACACAACTTTGTAAATCAACTATACTTCAATTAAAAAAATATATTTATAAAGAAAAGATCGTCATCAAAATTGCTGTAAAGATCTGAGCCTGAGCAACTGGAAGAAAGGCATTGCCGTGTGCTGAGGAGAAAGGCTGAGAAAGAAGCAGGTTTGGGGTGGGGAGTGAATAGAGTTTGTTTTTAGACGTGTTAAGTTTGAGAGTGATGTCGGGTGACCTCGGCCTGCAGCAGCTTGAAGCGGGGTTTCGGTTCCCGGCCAGAGATTGAGGTCGGGTCACGGCGGTGAGAGCACCAAATGCTGGCCACTCGACCAGTGACCAGTGACAAGGCCCTGGCCCTTCGGCTTTGCAGAAAAGAATTCCCACAAAGATGGAAAGTAGTGAAACAAGTAAAGTGTTTATTAGAAGAAAACAGTACAGTACGTGGGGACAGACACACGGGCGGGCTCAGAGAGGGAGAGAGTCGCGCTCTCGTGGTAGTTTAAATCACTTATTTGGGGCATTTCTTCTGGGTTTTCTTTGGCCAATCATCTTGCTTCGCCTGGTTCAGAGTCCGTGTTTGGTACATCTCAGGATCCTCCCGTGTGTGCGCGCATCTCTTAGCCAAGATGGATTCTACTGAAGAGGCCTATGGGTGGTTGACGTCACTTACTATGGGGTGGCGCCCCCTCCCTTTTGACCTCCAAGGAGCTTTTCTGCGCATGTGTAGTTGGGGAGGTCTCCTGACTTTGAGAATGAGGGATATGTGGTCTCTTATCTTCTATCTGGGCAGGGCCCAGCCTCCTCCATTGATTGTCCGACTGTTTTCGTCTCGGAGTATCGGTCCACAGAGAACAAACTCCAACTGTTTGCCCCGGGGACCAACCTATCTCCCGCCTCAAGATGACATTAGACAGTCAAGTGGAGGTGTCAGGAGCTTTCAAGGAAGAAGTCTAGATGAGAAATTTATTTGGGCGTTATGGTGGATGGTAAACATGGCACGCACTTTGTAGCTCTTCCTGACAAGAGGAGGACTATTTTCCCACCCCCTGAATCTGGGCTGGCCTTATGACTTGCTTTCACCAATGGATGCAGTGGAAGTGAGAAGTGAATTCTCAGGCCAAGCCTCAAGAGCCCTTGTACCTCCTGCCTTTGTGCTCTTGGAATCCTGTGGCCACACTACGAGGAAGCCTAGTGAGGCCCAGTCACCCTGTGGCCTCAGCTAACAGCCTGCCAAACCCAGGCCTGTCTGTGAGTAAGGCCACCTGAGATTCCCCCAGTGGCCACTGACCGACTAGCTGACCGCAGACACATGAGCAAGCCCAGCCGAGATCAGCTAAGTCAGCACCGACTAGACCAGAAGCCCGGTCAAGCCTGAGCCAAAGAAATCATTATTTCAAGCAACTAAGTTTTGGTGGGATTTATTATGGTGCAGAAACTATCACATTTTGATGATGTGTTTAAATATCAGGATATCTGATCTTTTTCTTACTCAGATGAGACCATGATATTGTTCTGAAACATGCCTTTTCCATTCAGTGATGTGTCTAATGACAGTTTCCCATGAGGTATATTTCAGTCTCTCTCATTATTTTTAACAGCTGGATGAATATCCTATAATCAGTCGTCTCAACCAGTGTCTTATTTTGGTGGTTTCCAGGGTTTGCTGTCACAAAGCCTTGGTGAACATTCTTATAGACAGTATTTATATCCATGTGTATTTATCAGATAAGTTCTTGCAAAAACAATTACGGAGTCAAAGAGATGTGCATTTTGAATATTAGTAGTTGTGAAGTTATCGTCCAAAATAATTTATTAATTTATACTTCCTTCTATATGAGAGTGACTTTCATCAAGCCATTACCAACACTGAAATATTTGCCAGCCTGAAAGGTAAAAAAAAATGTACTGCATTACTGTTTTACTTACATTTTAAAATGATGGATGAGGTTGAGACTATTTTTGTATGTTTAGTATCTATTTATATGTTTTTCCTGCGAATCTCTTATTTCTGCTCTTTGCCCGTTTTGTGTCTTGTTTAGCCTTTTAAAAAACTGAACCATCAAAGGTCAATGAATATTAAAGAAATGTTACTGTATTTCTAAACACTTTCTAGATGTAGACTTTTAAACTTGAGTTCTAGAGGAGTTTGAAAGGCAATAAATAATCATTTCCTAACATCATGGTGTTTTACAAGTACAAAACACTTGGCTATATCATCTAATATAATCTCATAGCTAACTTCTGAGGCAGGTCCTGGTAGCCCCAGAGAGATTAAGTAACTTTTAGGTCAGGAAAAATTGTGAAAGACTTTGAAATAGGCATAAAAAGATTGTTCTGTCTAGCTCACTCTTCCAGAATTTCTGCCCCTTTCATTGTCTGTGAGCTATTTTTCTACTCTTTATAATTGTTGGAAACTGGTACTAATGCAAATGATACTTGTCTATAGAAATGCAAATGAATTTTGCCTGGTGGAGATGCCATTGATTACTCCCCTATGGCCATTGACCCTTTTTGTCTCCATTTGTAATTCATTTCAGCATTCCTGATTGCCTCTGCTTGTGTCTGTTCTTTGAATTCTCCTTTGAACTGTTACGATGTCTTACTGGTTCCCCCATTAATTAGTGAGTTAGGTAAAACGTTGGCACTTGTTCATTTTATATTTATATGATCATACTGAAACCAGGGGGGAAGGGGACAGGGCACAACCTTTAAAAGGATGAGATAGCCGTTGAGGATACGACATAAACTGGTTAGAACCAATTAGGTCCAAAGTGGTGGAAGATTCGACTTCCAGTAGACCTTGAGCCTCATTATACACTCATTGTAATACATTAGCATACGCTAAACGAGACTTTCACCAGTGCCATTACATAGAAGGCCAAAAAGTGGGCAGTGGCCCAATTCTTGGAAGTCCCCACCCCCTCTCCAAAGTAGTTGGAATAATCCTTCCACTCATTAGCCTATGAAATTACCCAGCCCACAAAAGTTAATCACCCCAGTTTCTTTCTCCCTCCCTCTTTCTTAGGCTTTTCAGCATAGAGTGAGGCTGGCCTTCTAACTAGGCCCCTTGCACAAATCGTGGGAAGTAAAACTCTGAAAAGAGCTTACTTACTCTCTTGCCCTTCATTCAAACCAGAAATGACAAATTCCCTCCCCAAGCCAGCAGAATAAACAAAGACACTAAATTCTGTTTAAATTTTTAAAGAAATGTTTCTATATTTCCTTCCCTCTTTAGGACATTCATATCAAAGCCAAACAGAATGTGTTAGACATGGGCCTCTTGCAAGGTCATTAAGCAAATGTTCTGCTTGCAGGGGGAGGTCAGTACCATTCCTTCCACCAACCTGGACTGAGCTTCAGGGCACAGAGCCTCAGCTGTTCATGTCAATATCCAGTTCCATTTGTGAAGCGCTCAGTAGGTGAGTGCTTATGAATGAATGAACAAACCTCTCCTTCCTCTCCTCTGTGCCTCTGTTCTCACCATAGTTCATCTCACCAAAGTAAGGGCCAGAAGGACCCCTCAGAAGTCACCTTGTCCAACTGCCTGTGTTACAAATGAGGCCCAGGGGGGGTGAGTGACTGGCTGGAGGTCACACAGCAACTTAGAGGAAGCACAGGTGCAAGAGGACGACCTCTTCCTTCCAGAGATCATCCTGAGACCTCACACAGTGTCTGTCGCCTGAAGCAGGAGGGTGACACTGGCCAGGAGAGATGAGAGCTTCCTTTATTGGTCACCTTGCTGCTGAGTCCGATGCAACCTTCCAAGGGACAAGCTCAGGGTGGCTTCCTGGGCTGTGGGTTGTCTTTGGATCATGAGATTGATTCCCCCAGAGACCTGGGCACCTTCCCGCCACCTGCCTTCACCTGGAGAAGAGAGCAGCTCCACTAAGGAGAGGATGTCTGGTCCCTGTGTGGAAGTGGCACAGATGTTGCCCCATTTGGGGTGCGGAGGTGCAAAAAAAGCAAAGTGCAGGGATGCAGGTCTGCTGGATGATGAGAGGGCCCGGGAGAGGCTGTGTCTCCCATGGGTGGCATGGGAGGAGGGCGATCCGGGCGGGGAACCAGGCAGAGGCCAGCTGACCTTGAGCCGGTGGACACCAGCCTATGGGAGGAGCCAGCCTGGGCCGTGCAGGGGGCAGCAGCGTGGGGCCCTGTCACAAGGAGAGGCCAGGAGAGAGAAGTGAGCCCTGAGCTTTACCCTGGGCTGTCCCTCGGCTTCCCAACCTTTCCCCGTTACTCTAGGGCAGCTCGGAGTGGGTAGGGGGACCAACTTGGGGAGAAGTGTGTGCCCAGGGGGGCCAGGAAACCTCGTCCCCACCCCGGCATTTACAGCAACTGTTTGTTGTGGAAAAGTCACTTTGCTTCTCAGAGTGGAGTTTCTGCATTAGCAAAAAATGGATACATTAAAAATCTTACCTCATAGGGTCACTCATGGCTTTGTACAAACCGTTACCCATAGGAGTGTCTATTCTGTGTACTGCTGCCGCCCCTCTGTTTGGCATCTGGTACACATTCCAAATCTGTGTTGAGTCAGTGAACAGCTAATCCTTAGGGAGCATTTCCTAGGTGATGAGCGGTCGTTTCATCCTCATCAAATCTATGACTGTCCTCTGAGGGGCACAGTGACTCTTCCAGGCCACACTGCTGCTAAGCGCAGAGCTAGGATTCGAACCGGGGCAGCCTGACTTCCCAGCCAGTGGGCTCGACCTCCACGCACCGCCCTTTACTCTGTGATCCTGCTCCATAAACTGAGAACTTTTGCATAAGTAATACACGTGGGTCCCCGGAGGAGGGAGAGGAGTGGGATTGTCACTCAGTGGAGGAGGACACGGGGACAGAGGCAGCGACTTCCCGACCATCCGTGCCCACTATCTTTCTGAAAGAATTGCCGTTGCACTTTTTACTGAGCTCCCGAGGTCCCCAGCCACACCCCCTCTCCCGCCAGCGACCGCCCCCCGCCCTCCGCCTCAGCCACTCACGACCACGTCCGGGTTTGTGGGCGGGGCCAAGTCGGCCTCGCTCGGCTGCGGCGAAGCCCCAAGGCTGCTGGTCTTCTCCTGCTTCCGCCACTTGGCTCGCTGATTCTGGAACCAGATCTGAGATGAAGGCGAGAGAGGATGGAGATAAGCAAAAGGGATTTTCTCCATCTAGTTCCTCCCCCCAAAATGCATAATGACGGCGCCTTCCAAGGGACCAACCCTTTACAGTTCAGGAAGCTCCGTGGCATCCAGGATTTCTTTGGATCTGATCTGCCTTGGGAGAGGGGACCCGGGATCACAACCTTCAATACCTGCAGGGGTGTGGGCTCATGGGAGGGGGTGACGCAGCTGGGTGCCATGTAACTGGGAGTGGTGGGGTCTGCGGTGAACAGGGGCTAAAGGGGGCAGCTTCTCAGCTTTAGCCAACAGTCACCATGCGGAAATGTGACGCCAGCGCTGCAACCTCATCCAACTTCTAAGGCAGAAATCTTGATTTTTATGTGAAAGCGCTGAGATTTAAGATACCGTGCAGCTCAAATAAAACCCATCTGGGTTCTTTCCTGCTGGTGGGCCACCGGTTTGCAACCCCTTTGGGCCCCGTGGCATCTATAGGTTGGTTGAATGTTGACGGTTCCCTGTGTTCACAAGTGCCCTGATTGTCCATGACATGCTGCCGTCTGCACTTGGTCATTCTGCCGAGGCAGATGCTGAATTCTGGGCTTTACACTAGATGCAGATGCTACCCACCTAGCTGGTGACTGATTTCAAATAGGAAGAAAAAGGGGAGAAGTCCAGACAGGGGTGGTCGTTCACCAGAAGAAAAGTAGGTTCCAGTGAAATGAAGGGTGGAATGTTGACATGGACCCTGGAGCAGATTTTGAATTCGAATGAGTCCATCATATTTTTTTTTTAATTTTATTGAAATAAGGTTGATTTACAATGTTGTGTTAGTTTCAGATGTACAGCAAAGTGATTCAGTTATACATATACATATAAATATATATATTCTTTTTTAACATTCTCTTCCATTATAGGTTATAAGATATTGAAAGGTGGATGGGGGGAGGGATAAATTAGGAGGTTGTGATTAACATATACACACTACTACGTATAAAATAGATAATCAACAAGGGCCTACTGTGTAGCACAGGGAACTCTACTCAGCACTCTGTAATAACCTATATGGGAAAAGAATCTGAAAAAAAGAATAGATATATGTTTATGTATAACTAAACCACTTTGCTGTACACCTGAAACTAACACAACATTGTAGATCAAATATACTCCAATATAAAATAAAAAAATTTATATTGTTCTGTTTTTCAAGGATTGCTTTTTTGTTTATTCATTAAAAATGAAATTATAAAAAAAAAGATATTGAGTATAGTTCCTCCATCACATTTGTTAAAAAAAAATGAAGAGTGATTTAGAAAACTGTTTTAGAGAGAGTGCCAACATGTAACAATTGGATTTGCTAGAGCGGTTCTTGCAGGACTGGGGATATGCAGAGGGCGAGGCATACCCCTAGTGAGTGACAAGGGGCTACTGTATCTCTAACCACAGAGGAAGCCATAAACACTTGGGGGGAAAAAATGACAGATTACAGATTAGGTCTCTGACCATAGAGGGTCCTTGCCACCTCTCTGTGCTGCCTCCAAAGTGATGCCCACGTGTTCTAGGTCAGGGGTTGGCAAACTAGAGCCTTGGGCTTTCTCTGGCCTCCTACCTGTATTTGTACAACGCTTGTGCTAAGAATGGTTTACACATTTTTAAATGGTTGGGAAAAAAATCTAAACGAGAATAATATTTGGTAACACATGCAAATGATACAAAATTCAAATTTTAGTGTTCACCAGTACAGTTTTATTGGAAGATGCTCATTTGTTACATACTGTAAACTACGGCTGCTTTTGTGCTACAAGGGTAGAGTTGAATAGTTGTGACAGTGACGTTATGGCCCTCCAAAGCCTAACTTAATTAGCATCTTGTCCCTTACAGAAAAAGTCTGTTGAGCCCTGGTCTAGATTGTCAAGACCTATTTTGTGAATGAGGCTGTGTGGTGAACGTTGTTCTGGAGCTACAGCCAAGTGCAGAAGGAGGGAGTGGAAGCAGATATCTCTGCTACCTCTGTGTCCATCCCCCAAGGTGAGAAACCATCTTATAACTATGGTGGCCTCATTTCCTGGAAAATGATATTTGGCCAATATAACTGTACTCATGGGATAAAGCCAATGGAAAATTTCTGCTGGGGCAGCCCCAGAGGGTGCAGGATACATGGGATCTTACCCATGGCCCCAAGTGCATTGAGGTGGGGGGCCGAGGGCGGGGATAGCTGTACCTGTACCCGAGCTTCTGGGAGGTTGATCCTGGCTGCCAGCTGGTTGCGGACGTGGACATCAGGGTAGTGGGTAAAGTGGAAGATCTTCTCCAGCTCATGCAGCTGCTCGGTGGTGAAGGTGGTTCGGATCCTCCGCTTGCCCTTCCTCTCCTCTGGATGGAAGAGGGTCCAAGTTGGGTTAGTGACCTTGGTCTCAGTGAAGCTTTTGTGCTCTCTTTTTCTACCCGTTCAACCCCTGTTGCCACTACTTGGCCTCTAGCTCCTTAGGTTTGGAGTTTTACAAGGTTCTCTTTCCTAGAAACTCTGCTCCTAGGCTGACCCTCCTCTCCCATCCATCCTGGACAGTGTGGCCAAGATGACCTTCTAGAAACTTCTTTGATTGTCCTTTCTGCTGCTCAGATACCGTCAAACAAATTTCCCTTGTCTGTAACAAGGAATGGTAAACCACAGCTTGGGGGCCACATCTGGTCCACTGTCTGTTTTTAGAAATAAAGTTTTATTGGAACACAGCCTGACCCATGGGTTTATGTATTGTCTATGGCTGCTTTGGGCAGCCATAGGTGACTCTATATGGCTGAGTTGAGTCGTCGAAACAGAGACTGCAAAAGCTAAAATAATTACCATCCAGCCCTTTACAGAAAAAGCACAGCAGTCAGCCCCTGACACTCTGTTTCCAACCACTTGACTAGTCTCATGCCCACTCAGGGCCGCTGCATCATAGGTGGGGTCCTAGTGCAAAAGGAAAATGTGGGTTCAAAAAGAAAGCTTTTCCTTTCTTCCTCTCTCTCTCTCTTGACTTGTCAGGGTGGTTTTTTATTTGCTACTTAAGGCCCTGCTCCCTTGGGCACAGGGATACTAATAGCATGAGTGTGGGCCCTCACAGGGCCCACCCTTCAACTTGGTGCCAGGGTGCCTGTGCCTGACCTTGACCTTCTCACATCCGTGCCCTTCCCTCCCCAATACCCCCAACACAGACGACAGAGGAGGCAGCAGTCACTGGGTAGGGGCGGGGAAACAAGTGGCTGAGAGCCCATCCCAGGGAAGCAGGGAGGTGGTGAGAGGGGCCCTGAGCCTGAGCTGAGGATCCAGGCCCCTGGTACGTGCTTCGTGGTTCCACTGGATTGCGCTTACAAAACACAGATTCAGACATAAAATCATTAAGAATTTCAAGAGGGTGACCATGAGCTTTAACCCACAAGTGCCAGGCCTCCTTCTGAGCGCAGGGCCCTGTGCAACTACACTGGTCACACACAGGCCCATGAAGCTAGGCCTGCGTGCCCGTGTGTGTGTGTGTGTGTATGTGTGGGTGTTTGTGAGAGAGAGACGGGAAATCAGGTATTCAGTTTGGACGTGTTAAATTTGAGATGCCTGTTGGCTATTCAAAGCAAATGATCAAATAGGCGGATGCTTATGTGTTTGGAGCTCAAAGGGGATCTTGGGACTGAGGTTCACATTTGGGACTCATCAGCGTATATTTGGCCTTTGATCTCATGAGAGTGGGTGAAATCACTTAGGCAGGAGGGGAAAAGTGGAGGGTCTAGGAGTGAGCCTGGGTCCATCCACCATTTAGAGGTTCAGGAGCCAATGAGGGACCCAGGAGAAATCAATGAGGGAGGCCAAGAAGGACAGGTCTCTGTGGTAGGCGACAAGTGCAGTGACATAGACACCTAGCAAAGAAACTCTTTTAAGAAAGAAGGCTCAGCTGTGTCCATGCTGTGACTGGATTAATTGCAATGAGGACAGAAAGGGGGTCCTTGAACCTGGCTGCATGAGGACCTTAACGTTAGCAGTTCCCACAGAATAGGGGCAGCAAGGGCTCAGGGGCAGTGGGCAGAGGAGAGAAGGGGAGGGGAATTGGAGGACATAACAACTGTGCACATCTTCAGAAAGGTTTGCTGGGATGTGGAGGAAATATTGCAGTTGACAGCTGGAGAGACCATGTTCATGTGGTCCCAGGGATTTAAAACAAATAACAGTATAACATCATGTAATCTCTCCAGCCAATCTCTCTCTCAGTCTATTTTTGGGGGAACCCTACCTAAGACAGAGGGAGCTCAGATCCACAAAATTCCATAGAAAACGTGGGGGAAGAGAGGTTTGGAAAGAAAGGAGTGATCACAGACTTTAAATTAGAGAGGATGAAGGGGAAGAAAAATAAGAAACAATCAGTGTGTTTATTCAACACCTATTAAGTACCAGGTATAGTGCTAGACCCTGACCTTGGCCTGTGTGTATGTATATTTAGCTTGCCTTGTTCCAACATGGATTTGTGAGGCATGTGGTCCCGAATTTGGCATTTAGGACGTCATTGAGGTCCGCAGGAAGACCACTTGGGTCGAATTAGGATGGTCAGAGCCAAGCGAAAAAGAACAATTTTGTGTTATCCACAAACACACTAAATACAGTGTCTCTGATACTGGGTAGGAACTTCAACAAGTATATGTTGTATTAAATTGGATTGAGGTGTGAGTGGTTGGGATGAAGTCAAGGCAGGGAGGAAAAGAAGAACTTTTATGTCGAGAAGGTGCGAAAAAGGCTAGAGGGAGGTTGGGGAAAAGTCTGGAGTGCAGCCTGGAGCATATACCTGAAGACTCTCAGGAGGAGAAACTGAGGAAGAAGAGTGAGGGCTTTGGCGGCTGCTTGATGGAGCAGGGCTGCGGGGCAGGCGGGTCAGAGGTGCTCACTATACCCGGCATTGAGTTGTTCAGGACAGGACAATGGGAGCTCAGGTCATCAGCAGAGAGTGAAGGAGGTGGGAGGGGTTAGAGGCTGGAGGAATGGAGAAGGGATTTGGAAAGCTGCTCTGGAAAAGGGCGAGAGAAGCTAGGAGAGTAGGGAGGATGGAGATTCAACCAGCCTTGCTGTACCTCCTGATGGAACCAAGGGACGGTCAACATTGGAGGAAGCACCAAACCAGGTGGGGCAGGTTTGTCTCCCTGACCATGGACTTCTGAGGCCAGGGTTACAATTCTAGTCTGACTTGCAACAAAGACCACATGATGCAATTTTAGGAATAGTAGGAAAGGTACACCCCCCCCCACCCCAGATCACCTTCACTTTTGGGGCCAATTCCTACCATTCTAGTTCACCACCATGGCTCCTGATTTCTTTGTCACTCCTGTAAGAAAAGTCTGCTCTCAGAAAATGATGGTGAATCTAGGTATGTCCTGTCCTAGCATCCCTCACGCATATTGGCAAGACTCAGACCCTCTGGGGAAAGAAGCCTGCTGTTCTCTGTCTCTCTGTGTCTCTGTGTCTCTCTCCACTGTGAGCTCCTGGAGGGCAGGGACTATGCATTGGACTTGCTGAGTAACTGGCACCTATTGGGAGCTTCATAAGTATTTGCTCTAAATGAATAAAGGTGAAATTTAGGCTCTGTTCTCAACCCATTCGGCAGATAAGACACTGTCACGAGAAGCAACGCGGAATGATTTGTCTGGACTCTTGTGCACTGTCAGATGTCACAGGTCAGGAGAGAGCAGAATTAGCTGGAAAGGAGGGGTGGGGATCTAAACTCTTGTTGAGGTCTCCTTACTTCCACTCAGTCCACTTTCTTTTTCCCCCAAAAGAGGTAAAACCACCACAAACTATAAGCTGGAGTAGACACACTGAAAAATGGATTTCACTTGTGACGGTTTAGCAGCTGAAGAGATCAGTTAACTTTTGTGTGTGTGTGCGCTTATTATCCATCCTGCTATCATTGGACAGTAGAAAACCCACGAAGCTGGATGTCACAAGCCCTGAGCTCTGTTCCTGGCTCCAGTCTACAGCTCGGGCCATGTTTTATTTACTCTCTGGGCCTCAGTCTCCCCATCTGTAGAAATGGGAGAGGAGAGAGGGTTTGAATGATCAAATCGCTAAGGCCCTGACATTCTGTAATTCTTTTTCTCTTCAGTTGGAGGCTGAATGGCTTAAAAAGCCTGGCCTTGGGCTTGCCTGGTGGGCGAAAGGAGAGGGCCAGAGAGGAGAGATTTCTGCTGAGAATAACTCTCCTGGCTGAATTGTTCCTGCATCTCTGAGAATCAACAAGTGCATTTCATAGTCTGCCTTTGGTCTCACCCCTCCTGACTACCCCTCATTTTTGTTAGTCCATTTTTTTATCCCCTCAAAGTACTTTTACTCATTTTTCTGACTCTTGGAAGCTTCTTGGGAGTCCCGGACAGTGAGGTTTCAAACATGATTACCCCCTAGAGTAAGCTATTGGATTGTGAACCAGCTGATGTGATCTGATTTCTCTCCTTCTCTATCCCCTTTTCCCTCCTCAAGTCCACCCTACTTTTTAAATTAAAAAAAAAAAAGAGAGATTTATTCTATGTTTAGAGCTGGTGGTGTATTTAAGGGATAGAGCCAAACCCAGCCAGAACTGATGTAGAGAGAAATGGCAAGCCATGCTGACAGTATCTCATTCATTCATTCATTCATTCAAGAGGTCAGCATTTTAGATGATATTAGTGATACAGTGCAGTTCTATAGAAAATTGCTAAAAAAATTCACAGAATGGAAGATTCCAGGCTGGACGGGAAAACTGAGGTCAAGGACAGCATGGATCTGGGATTCTTCTGAGAATACAGAGCTTTGGAATAGAGGATACTGAACAGAAAACGTAGGGTGCCGAACCGGAATACAGGAAAGTAAGCAATGTGGAAAACAGAGGATTAGAAACAGAATGTAGATTGTAATAGAAATAAGCTATCTCCTCCTTTTTCCCCAGAAGGAAAGTTAGGCAAACAAGGGCTCATGACTAAGTATAGATTCCTTAATAAAATGATTATTTCAAGTTTCCATTTGTGTAATTGAGGGAGCAGCTATTAAGATATATATGGCTTTCCCGTATTTCCTGTAGGACCAGAAGGGCATAATTTGGAGATAAGGTGAAGAGGAAAAGATCTGAACCCTACCCTGCAAAATAATTGGGGAGGGGCTGCTTGGCAAGTTATGGACCAGTAAGAAAAATATTATTCTCATTAGCTTTGAACTATACATTCTCAGGATAAATGTTTATTCTTGAGAGATGGTGATGGTGATGGGGTCTATGTGTATGTGCCCAACAGCTGTAGTGACTTCTCCTGTGAAGAAAGAGGGGTGTCTAAAATTCACATAGTTGTCGAGATGGAGGCTGAGCCCCAAGTGGACCGGCCTGCAGGACTCAAGGGCCAAAGCCCCTCCCCTAAGACTGAGCATGGGTTCTTGGGGTGTCAATAGTCAAACACTGATTGTCCCCATACAACTCTTCTTGGGCTGTTATTTGAGACTGAATATCCCTAAATTGGAGAACTATAAAAAGGAGTGGTAGGGAGAGGGGTCCTGGAGTTGAGATCACCCCCAGTGAGTGGGGGGTCCCTGAAATATGACTAGTGACACCCCACCAGAAGAGCCATTTTGGGAGACAGATAGACTTGAACCTGGAGCTAGGGAAACAAGGTTAGGATCTAAGGCTGGACCTTGTTAAAAGTTTAACTCCTTAGGTCTGCCTTGTTCAATATGGTAGCCACTATCTACCTATGGCTGTTAAAATAAAATAAAAAATACAGTTCCTTAGTCACACTAGCCATAGGTCAATAACCACATGTGGCCAGTGGCTACCATATTGGACAGCACAGATATAGAACATTTCCATTATCAGAGAAAGTTCTATTGGATAGTGCTACCTTACAGGTTTTCTCATTGGGTTCTTGAAAAAGTCATATTCTGGGTCTCACTTTAAGTTTCTTCTTGTGTTGCAGTTTCCTCTAATTGCCACATATGTCTAGGAAGGAGAGTATCCATCAGTCATAGAGCTGACTTTGATGGTGTTGGGAAAACTGGAAGTACAGGGAAAGTGAGAGGAAGGGAAGACTGGTCCAGGCCCATCTCTCTGCTGGTGCCTGGGGAGAAGGAGCATGTCCAGTGGAGAGGATGGTGCCCTGGAGCTCCAGGTGGTGACTCAGGGCAGAATGACCTGCCCATGGTCCACAGGGCAGGGAGGATGGGGAAGAGCAGAATCTGAGGGGTTGGCTCAGGAAGTATGAAGGTCAACACTTCAGTTTTCCCATCAAATGCAGGGGGAGGCTGCTGTAGGAAAGGAGTGAGGGGGCCAGGAAGCCTGATGCTTGGGTTACAGACCGCAGTAGGTGACGAGAGAGATGAAGCAGGTGAGGGAAGGCAGAACAGCATAAATGGAATATGGAACAGAGAAGAAGGCAGGACACAGGACTCTGCAGGTAGAATTTTGGAACCAGAAGGAACCTCATTAAACAGGAAGCTGGAAGTACCAGTTCATGGATGGAGCACCCATTGCATGGGATGATTCTTAGTCATGGGGAAGGGGGCAGGGAACTGCCGCCCCTTTCAAGTTGCTTCTCACCCGGTTATTAATTGTTGGAGCTGTGAGTCACACTTCAGTGGGTCTTCAAAGAGAACGAGTCAGCAGAACTTAATTAAACCTGAGACGTTTAGCACATTGATCATAAGAAATACACAATTTACACAGGTGATTAGGCCACCTAATTATAAACTGATGTTTTTCCGTGCATGCCTCCCTCCCCTGATTGCTCCTTCTCTGCGGTCTGCTAATTGGCTTTGGCCGCTCAGCTAAGGCCCCGGGGGTTTTGCAGCTGGGCTAAGACTCCGGAAATGGGCCTTGTCCTTGTCTTCCCAAGGCAGCGGGTTCGGCAGGATGGAGATCTAGGCTCCCTTGGGGGCCCTCCTGCAGGCTGAGGACACCTGAACAGGACAGGTGGGGTGCAGGGAGGTGCCTCCCAGGGCAGAGATGCTCTGGCCTCTTCCCTCCGGGTGTGGTCCTGGACTTCTACAGTTCCCTGTGCCCACAGCGTGCAAGGCACACTCCTTGGCCCAGCATTCAAGCTCTTCAGGCTCCCCCCTTTTCAGGGTCACCTGCTTTCTGCCCAGTCATCACTTCCATTATCTCTGCTCTACCTGATCACTTCTAGATTCCCCAAATTGGCCATGCCTTTTTATCCTCCAGGGAGTTGTTCTCTCTACCCCCTACATCTGCAAGCCTGTCCTCCTCCTTTGCCTAGTAAACTCTTACTCATCCATCAAAACCCAAATCAGTCAAAGATTTCCTTCTCTCCAAGGTCTGTTGTGAATCTCCATGTGGAAACACAACAGATTTTTTTTTTTAATCGATAAGTAAAGAGTGCTAAATTTCAGTGTGCAAGAAACCAGCCTCCATATTTGTACAAAAAAATCTCTCTCAATCTTTATGTATCCATGTATCAAAGTGTTAATGGTACTTACTACTGGATAGGAGATGGTAGTTATAGCTACATTTTCTTTTATCTTCTTTCTGTTTATCTGTATTTTTAATTTTTCTATGATAAACGTGGATTACTTGTATAAATAAAAAACAACCCAGAGAATACAGCTAGAGTGGAAAGAGATGAGGATAAAGAAATTGCTAAAAGAAACAGCTGAGAGACCATTGGAAAGCTCACCAGCCACGGATTTGCGCCCTGTTCCCAGGGGTGACTGGGTCAGTGCCCATCCGCCCCTCAGCAGTGTGAAGATGGTTATTTTCCACATGTATGGTCTCCCTTTCATAATATTTTTTATATACGGCTCTCAGCATATATGTCCCCTCATACTCTACCACACTTTTCATTTTCATATGTTTTTTTTCTTTTTAAAATAGAAGTTGTACCTTTGTTTAAAGGATTTTGTGCGGGAACGCTACAAAACAAATAGCAGGAGGGCTCCTCTCTTGACACCTTGTGAGGGCACCAGAGTGTAGCCTGCTCCGTCCCCCATTCATCCAAGGTCTCTCTGACTGTGCGTCTCAGCGGAAGCCTGAAATTCCCCAAACGTAGGTTTTAAAGATGCTGATGGACATAGATAAAGGCCAAGGTGCTTGGCTTGGCACACGTGACCTCAGCCTAACTCATTCCTCTCATCTCCGCCGACATTGGTCCATGATTTCTCAACTCCAGCCACTCTGAGTTTCTTTGTTTCTCAAAAGGAATATTCCTTTTTATTCCTCTGGGCTGCTGCACCTGCTTCCCTCTGCCTGGCGTGCTCTCTCTCCTCCTCTGCCTGACTGCTATCTCAGATGCCACCTCCTTCTGAAGCCTTCCTTCAAGCAGAGTTTGTTGCTCTCTCCTCTGCATTCTCAAAGCACTTTGCCAGGTTTGTATGTTTCTCTGTGTTGCTACAGTGTGGCTCTCGTGACGGTGTGCTTGGATTTGGGCACAGGGTACTGGAACATGGGCTGATTACATGTGCTTTCAAGGTGCCATCATATTTCAACAGTTATAACTGTTTTCCTCGCTGAGAAGTTGTGTGTGTGTGTGTGTGTGTGTGTGTGTGTGTGTGTGTATGTATGTGTGTGTTTGCTTCCCTCCTGCCCTTATTCCTTTCCATTCTATACTTGTGACAATGCAGGGGAACAGACAGACAACACAAGCTGTGAAGCTAGAGGATGTTTCCTGATGTGACACAGAAAGTGTCACAGAACTTGTTTCTATTCAATGCGGGAATCCATATTCAGTTACCCTTCCTGCCGAGAACTGAGGAAGAAGTTAACTAGCTCTTATCTCTGTGAAAATACATACAGAAGGCCAGCCTGAGTGTAGGTATGCAGAGCACGCAGATTAGAGGTATCCAAAGCCCCAGGCCCTGTAAACAGGGAGAAGAGCCATTTCTGGCCAAAAAATGATTAACAACTGCCACAGTACAAGGAGTATTTGGAGGAGTAAACCTCTGTAGCAACAAGCATTGATTAAAAGAAAGGAAAAAAGGAACTTTGAGAGTTCTATATATGGGGACCGAAAGCGACCTATGAGGAGTCATAAGGAATAAGAAACCATCACCCCAGCATGGAAGAGTGTGAGAGAAGAAGAGGAACAGCGAGAAGAAGGCTTGGCCCCAGCCCTGAGTCCGGGCTCCCTCTCCCAGGGCCCAGAGCAGAGCAGAGCCACTGCCTTTAGTTCTAGGCAGCTGGGGGCTGAGGAGGAAGGGGAGGGGAAGGAGGGAGAGGAGAGGGAGGAAGAGAAAAGAAAGAGGAAGGGGACAGGGAAGAGAGGGGGGAAAGAGGAAAATGAGGGGGACGAAGAAGTGAGGAAAGGTGGAGCGGGTTGAACTGTGTTCCCCTCACGAAGAAATGTCTAAGTTCTAACCCCTGGTCCCTGTGAATGTGACCTTATGTGGAAATAGGGTCTTTGCAGATATGATTAGGCTAAGGACCTTGAGATGCGATTCTCCTGGATTTAGGGTGGGCCCTAAATCCAATGGCAGGTGTCCTTATGAGAGACAGGAGAGGAGGATTTCACACAGACCCAGAGGTGTCAGCAACCGCTGGAAGCTGGGAGAGAACCATCGAGCAGGTTTTCCCTCAGGGCCTCTGGAAGGAATCAACCCTACCAACACCTTGGTTTTGGAATTCTGGTTCTGAAATTCTAAGATAATAAATTTCTGTTGTTTTAAGCCATTCAGTTTGTGGTAATTTGGTACAATGGCCACAGGAAGCTCAGACAGAGGGAGAGGATGAGGGAAAGAAGAGGAAAAGGAGGAAGAAGAAGGGGGAGGGGCGCAGAGGCTTCTAAAGGGCAAAGTCTGGAGGCATTGAAAGGGCAAGAAAGATTGAAGTGGGAGAGATGCTCCATGTGCCCGGAAGGTGAGGGGCAGGAGGCCGTGATGGGGGAGGAAGCTGGAGATCAGCAGGGCCAGTCTGTGAAGGACTTTGAATGTCACACCAGTGGGTTAGGGGTTGATGAACTACAGCCTGAGGCCAGATCTGGCCCTCTGCCTGTTATTGTAAATAAAGTTTTATTGGAAGATAAACATACGCGTTCATTTATACCTTGTCTCCTTTTCAGCTGTGATGGTAGAGTTGAGTAATTGCCACAGAGACCATCTAGCTATCAAAACTTAACGTGTGGCCCTTTGTAGAAACGCTGCTGACCACTGCAAGAAGATATTCTTCCAGTCTCAAGAATTGCACGGTGCCCCCGGCCACCCCCACCAGATAAGAGGGGCAGAAGTCAGCACCGCCCCAAGGTGGTGTTGTCAGGACTCTCATTGCTGACCCCACTTCTGCTCCAGGTGGGTGGCCACTACTTCTGGTTTTATTCACCTTTGCCTCCCCAGCCTGGAGCCTGGCCCAGAGTAAGCACTCAGCAATGATTCACTGAGGGACTGAATGGCCCGTGAATGGACAAGGGAAGATATCCGTGTCCCTCCCAGGCCAGAAGATCCACACTGGTTTACCCACTGAAGTGGTCCCTTCTTTGCCCATCTTCCTCTCTCCTTTCCCCCCCGGGACTCGCAATTTCCCTGCAGAGGGTCATCAGTGGGACAGGTGCAGAGATGACCTCTTTCTTTCCAGGGTCTGATCCTCCAGTACAAAGTGACTTCCTCCTGACTGGGTCTCCCTGGACTTTGAGGCTCCCCGAACTCTGGGGGGCTTTCCTCTCTCAGGAGGAGTGAGAGGGCAGCTGGGCTTAGCATCCCTTCAAATTGAGAGACCCTCTTGGATTTTTCCACTGAGGCTGGGGAAGGTCCAAGCCTTAGATTATGAGGGTCCCTGTGAGAGTGGGAAGCTGTGGGGAGGGACCTTGGTCCCTGCCATGAGAAATGAGGGAGGCCCAGCACTGGCCTTGGTCTGGATCGCTGACCTGGCCCCGGCTCTGGCACGTATTGCTCTGTAGCACCGAACAAGCCAGTTTGCCTCTCTGGACTTCAGCCTTCTCAAAAAAATGGTCCTTGGACCACCTGCGTCAGACTCACTTGGGAGAGCGCGCTAGAATAGATTCCTGGGCTCCACCCTAGACTAGAGGCAGAGTCTTAGGTGCCAGGCCTGGAATGCTGCATCTTCACGAGCTCCCTAGGGGATTGGGATCCGCAGGTAACGCTTGCCGGTCAACCTCCAGGAGCCCCTCTGTGAAGCCCTTTAAGTGGAGACAAAGAGGAGTTTATTCCTCTGTTGTTATTATTGGGACAGGGGAGGGCCCTGGATGCACCTCTTCTGTCCTGTTGCCCATTCCCTGAGGGCTCCTGCATGCTGTGTGTGTGTGTGTGTGTGTGTGTGTGTGTATCTGTGTGTGTGTGTGTATGTTTGGTGGGGAACAGGACAGAGGTGGAAAGGCATCAGCTGGGCCACCAGCACTGGTGGGGGTGGGGCCTTCTGGGGGGCAGTGAGAGGTGGAGGTGGTGAGTAGGTCCTGCCCTGCCTGGCACGGACACCCCTCCGCAGGGAGGAAGCTTCTGCCATGGAAAATGCCCACGAGTGACACCACCGAGGCTTTTGCGCAAGCAGCTTGTTGTGGAATCGGTCATGGCATGTCGGAGCGGGGAGGGCCCTTAGGAATGTTCTAGCTCTGTTCTTTCGTGTTCCAGATGAGGAAATGAAGGCCCAGCCAGGGGAGCGGCTTGCCTGAGGTCCTCCAGTGCATCGGTGCCAGACCAGGTCTTAGAGGCCAGGTTTCTGGAACCCCAGCTTTCTGCCCTCCCCGCCCAGCCTAGCATCTCACAGAATCCAGCTCTTTGCAGTTTGTGCAAGTTACCTTTGTAGTTTCTGACAAGCTGGCATCTCACCTGCATTATTATTTACTTCACATTTAAACAGACTTTTTTTTTGTTTTACCTAAATAAATACATTTATTTTAAAAGAAAACCTCACATCATGACCATAAATGGGTAAATGGTATCATGTGTCATAAATAGAAGGTTAGTGTAGAAATCATTACAGAATGATTGACATAAATAATCTTTGTAGACAGGAATAAAGATGCAGATGTAGAGAATGGACTTGAGGACACGGGGAGGGGGAAGGGTAAGCTGGGACAAAGTGAGAGAGTGGCATGGACATATATACACTACCAAATGTAAAATAGCTAGCTAGTGGGAAGCAGCCGCATAGCACAGGGAGATCAGCTTGGTACTTTGTGACCACCTAGAGGGGTGGGATAGGGAGGGTGGGAGGGAGACACAAGAGGGGGGGGATAAGGGGATATATGTATACATATAGCTGATTCACTTTGTTATACAGCAGAAACTAACACAACATTGTAAAGCAATTATACTCCAATAAAGATGTTAAAAAAAAAAAAATCTTTGTCTGCCTGCCCCTCAAAGTCATCTTGAAAACCACCACGGCGACCCTTACGAGTCTTGGACATGCTGAATTCCAGCCCAGCGGGGAGACGGATGGATTTAGGCCACATTCAGGAATAATCTAGATTGGATGGTCTCAGACCACCAGGGTTCAATTCTAATGCTACCTACTCTGCGGTTTTTGCAGGTGATTTGTCTTCTTGATTTCATCAGCTCTAAGGCAGGGCTCACAACTGTGACAAATGGATAGAACAACGGCCGTGAGATTGCCATGAGAGCCGTGGAGTACCGTCCAATCTTATGACTGCTATTTTCGTAAGCACTTACTGGGGGGGTCTCCTCTGGGTCCCGCGGGACAGCTGGCATGAAGCATGCCAGCAGCTTCAGGGGAGGTTTAGAATGACCGGCCTCCTTTTCGCCATCAGCCAGTGTCAGGCTAGGAGAAGGGAAGCTGCTCTGGGAGGGGAAATTAGATGTCTCTCTTTCTCCACGGCAGAGAGGACAGACATGGATTTTATGTAGCTGCAGCAGGAGAGACTCTGGTTAGACCCTTAGAAGAATGGTTTCTGTGAATGCTCGTTGCTCATTCAATTCACTGGAAGATATTAATGAACTTCTCAAAATCAAGCTGGGGCCCTTTCCTGTTGATAGACTGAGCTACTGGGAAAGCTGCCAGCTCCCCGGGGACGTGTTGCCCGCCATGGTCTTTCCCTTGGCCCGCCTCTGAGCACAATCCCCATCTTGGGAGACTTGGTGACTTGGTGGAGGGATTGGAACTCCATGCTTGGTAGGAGAAGACATCACGGGCCCCCCTGAGCTTCCTTTCCTTGGATTAAAGGGGTGGAAAGGAAAGAGGACTGGGACCCTTTTGTGAGATACTCCAGGCTCGTCTCCTATCAGACTCCAGTGGACCCTCGAGGCATCACCAGCTCCATTTCCTCCGTCACTCAGCCGTCTCACCGAGGACGAAGCTGAGGCCAGAGTGGAAAGGCACTTTGCCGAGGTGGCTCAGCAGGCCGGGGGAGAGGTGACACTGACTGCTGACTCCTGACTCTTAGCGTGTATGTGCCCTCCTCCAGCCCTCCCTCCTCAAGCTGGCTCTCAAGCAGGGGCCTGGGATCTGGTCATTGTTATTTGGGGGCAAGTCCTGGGGTGGGCACTGGCTTGGGGTGTGATCAGGGTGGGCAGATCCGGGGCAGAGCTTCAGCCACTAGAGGCCGTGCAGGCTGAACTCTGCTTACGAAGGGAAAGAACACGACAGACGGAGCAGGTGTTTGGGGGCGGCTGGGTCTCGGGTCCTCTGCTTTGTGACTTGGGGGCATCACCCACCTCTTCTCTTTACAGATGAGTTTCCACATCTGTCAAGTTACGATAATTATGCTTTTCTACTGAAGTTAAGGAAGAGACATGCACAGCCTCCGGGACAGTGCCGACCACATTGTAAATGCTGAATAAATAAATGATAACTCTCAGCTGTGGCCTGGTTACAGGAACAAGCCCCAGGTCCCTGCATCCTGCAATGAACTGAGCCTTGGTCCACAATTGGAACAGCCCCAGTCCCGGGCTGGGTAGAAAAGTATTTAAGGCTACCAGCCCAGTGCCTAACATCTCTTTGAATTCTGAAGGCTTCGCTTCTGTTGATATGGAGCACCTTTCTCTCTGCCTGAGTGCAGCTGGGTCTTGGAGACCCCGGAGCAGATGAGAAATGGCCAGAAGACACTTACCCTGGGGCTGGTCCTGCGGGGGTCTCTCCGGCCGGGAGTCTGCAGCTGCTGCTTGCCTGGTGCCCTGCCCACCTGCCCCTTCCAGCCTGACCACATCGCTCCTCTCAGCCGGCCTCTTTAAGATCTCCTCGATGGAGAAGGACAGGCCCCGCTTCTTTGGGGCCCCACAGCACCCCGAGCTCTTCCTCTCCATCCCCCCATGGAGAGCTGGGCCCGCCTTGGCACCCTCCGCGGGCAGCTGCAAGGGGGACAGAGGGGCCTATGCCAGTGGAGGGTGGCGTCCTTCCTTTCCCGAAGCTCCTGGAATCAAGAAGGTGAGCAGAGGTGGACCCTCATGTGGGATTATCCAAGCAGGGTTATGTCTCCATGGGGACTTCCGTGGGTCACCTCAAAACACCCTGGGATCAAGGAGGCAGGTCACGTCGGGAACACCGGAAGGGGCTGAACCCCGTGCCCATGGGCTCAGAGCCCTCGCCAGCTCCACGTCGAGGGAGTCACTATTGCCGAACTGGGTTCAGTCCTACTGCGGCGAGTCTGCTCCGGGGTGGTCACCTTCACAGTCCCCAGCGTAGGCCGGGGACCCCGAGGTCACGGAGACAGTGGGGAACACGGCAAAGAGCTGGAAGGAAGAGGGAGCCTGCCCCAGGGAGATCTGGAGGTGGGGTGCCCACCTTTGCCCTTTCTCTGGCTGGTGGCCCTTTCCGCTGGATCCGGCCAGGCCTCTGGAAGGCTGGAGTGCCACCGGCGGGCCGCAGGTGCCCAGCTCAGTCCTGGGCCGCAGTGTAGCTGGAGGGGCGCTCCCAGAAACCCTCCTGGGTTTCCCTTGCTTCCGCTGTTCCCAGACTCCAGAGCAGACCTTCCAGAGTACCTGTGCTTCAGCTGCCCTGCAGATGGAGGCTTTGGAAGGGGGTCACTGGGTCACCACTGCCAGGCTGGCTCTCTGTGACGGGGCTGCGCTGGGCACTGGTGTCTGAATCTCCCCTGGCGTCTCTGGTCCGACCATCGCTTTCTTCCGTTCTCTCCCTGACTTCACTGCACAAGCCTCTACATAGGCTCGTGGCCCGGGGTGCCTCTCCCTTCCTTTTGGGGTCCTTTCTGCCCCCCTCCTATTTGCATGCCTCTTGCCTCCTGAGACTGCACTGAAGGGGCACTTTCTCTTTGTCCAGGAAACTGTTCCCTGGGAGCCGATAGGCACCCACCCGTCCTTGCCAGGAGTTCTGTTCCCAATTACTGTGTAACCAGGGAGGAGGAGAAAACGGCTGATAAGAGAGGCAACTCTCCACCCTCTTTACGGCCAGCCGGGGATGCAGGTGTTGGGGGAAAGGGGTAAGAAGCAGAGGGAAAGTGAAGGATGGGAATTGGGGGTCCCGGCGGGGTGTGTGCTGGGGAGCTGGCCAGGCCGGAGCGGGACAAGGGAAGGTGGGAACAGCATGGCCAGGAAGTGTCCCCAGGCCCCATAAAACATGTTTACTCAGCAGGGAGAGTTTATGGGTCACGCGTAGGCTGGAGGCTGGGCCAGGGTGTGGTCCGCTTGGTGTTGGCCGAGGGCAGTCCCTCTAAGATGTGCTTTCCTGGGCTTGCAAATATCAGAGCGAGAGGGGTCTCCTGAGGTCCTCATGGGGTGTGTGGGGAAACTGAGGCCCAGACCACGGCACAGTCTCATCTAAGCAGGCCTTTGGGGAGCTCCAGGGTGCCAGGCTGGCCACAAGGTGCCATCTGCACGAGGGTGACAGATACCCTGGGAGAGACTGGGAGTGTGAATGGGGCATTAGAATCCAGACCTTCTCTCAGAGGGAGGGGGAAGGGGAAGGCTGATCCTTACTCCCTGAGGAGGACGAGTCAGAGCAAAGAGCACCTGTCCTGTTTCAGGAGCCGTGGCCCTGGGAAGGCTCAGGTGGTCTGGTCTAGCTCGGGGAGACTGCCACCGGTGCAGTCACAGGCAAACGCTCGAATCTTGGGGGCTTCACTGCTTACTCACGTCACAGTCAGTGTAGTTGAGCAACCCTTTGGGAACCCAGGCTCCTTCCAGACTGTGATGCCACCCGTCCTCCAACTGTGGGCTTCAGGATTTCCAGGGAAGAGGAGAGAGCAGAGGAGGGAATGGTAATGCGTCAGCAGTGGAAGCGGTTAAGTGACTTCTGTTCCTATTCTGTGACCAGAATGAGTCATATAAGGCCCTGTCTAGATGCTGGGAAGGGGACTTCTCGTCTGGGCCGGGAGGAAAGTAGCCCAGCTGGGTTGGTGCACAGGGAAATGCCTCCTTTACGGTCAGGTGGCCAGAGTCCCACAGGAGTCAAGCCCCCTGTTGGCGGCCAAAGGAGTTGTTGCATTGGGAGAGTGGGTCTCCCTCTGCTTGGGGCGGAGGTGTGATGGACACTTGCGGTGGCCGGTGAGGAGGGAGGACAGGGACTCCAGGGGCTGAAGCAGCGGAGGGGAGGGAAGGCCTGGAGCCAGGGGCTGTGCACGCACTGCCTCATCTAATCCCCCCAACAGCCCTATCAACTGCGGTCACTCATGCCATTTTACAGCTGAGGAGATGCGCCCAGAGAGATGAGTGGCGGCTTACAAGGCTACGCAGCTAACCCGTAGAAGAAGCAGCACTCAAACCCAGGTGAGTCCAGCTCTGAAACCCACACTCTGCTCCCTTTGCCATAATCCCCAGAGACCATCCGGTCCAAACTTCTCACCGTGCAGATGAAGAACCACATCTCAGAGAGAGAAGTTTCCAGAGTCACACCTGTTCTTTTCGGCACCTCATTTGAGTTCCTTGTATTCTCTCTCTCTCTCTGGGGTGAGCCTCGCCCTCCAACACCTGCCCCCCGCCCCCCGGAGGGTAAGAAAGCAGCCCTTGTGGTGTGGACCTGGACACTTGCTCTCCTTCCAAACCATCACCCCCATGGTGAGCCACAGCCTGGGCATTCCCACGTGTGTTCATCCCACAGATGTTTCTTGAGCATCTACTATGTGCCACTCACTAGATGGCACATAGAGATGCAGATGAATGAGCCACAGACCCTGCCCTGAGGGAATCACTCTCTAGGGTGGGGGGTGTCGGGGAGGGGAGAAGATGGAGGCAGACAGGCCAGCAAGTGGCAAAGTGGTCACTTTGGTGGAAAGTGGTCAGTGGTCAGTGTCAGAGGAGTTCAGAGGAGTAACTCTGTGCAGCTGTTTGGATCAAAGAAAGCTTTGACGCGGAGGAAGGAGAGAAGGAGAGCCGTCGCACAAGTTCCCTCAATCTACCCTAAAACACACAAGCAAGGAAAGACACTTGGCTGCATGGTGCACTGTTACTAGTTCATTGATGGGAGAGAGATTTTATTTTATGAAGAGGCATTTAGGAAGAACACGCTGGAAAGGTATGTTGGAGCCATCTGTTC
The DNA here is from genome assembly GCF_009873245.2 of Balaenoptera musculus. NCBI lineage: Eukaryota > Metazoa > Chordata > Mammalia > Artiodactyla > Balaenopteridae > Balaenoptera > Balaenoptera musculus. The sequence continues at coordinate 91,897,473 of NC_045794.1, read as the reverse complement.
ATTTATATGTCCATCCATTTGCCATTTTCAACAACAAGGCTGTTCTTGGAGGGCAGTACGTGAAGCAAAATAAATCAGACAGAGAAAGTCAAATACTGTATGAGTATCACTTATATGCGGAATCTACAAAATAAAACTAACTAGTGAATATAACAAAAAAGAAACAGGCTCACAAATATAGAGAAAAAACTAACGGTTACCAGTGGGGAGAGGGCAGGGGAGAGGGGCAGGATAGGGGAAGGGGATTAAGAGGTACAAACTACTATGTATAAAATAAATAAGCTATAAGGATATATTATACAATACGGGGGATATTGCCAATATTTAATAATAACTATAAATGGAATAGAACTTTAAAAAATTGTGAATCACTATGAAGCATATAATATTGTATATCGACTATAACTCAATAAAAAATTTTAAAAATATTTTTAAAGTACCCACAGTGATGTGCCAGACTGTGATTGCCGTACTGGAAATAGAGTTGTGATCAAAATAGACAAGCCCCCCTCTTTTCATGGAGCTTACATTGGAAGTAGATAATAAACAGGTAATGGATAAATGTCCAATGATGTATTTTCCGTTTGTGACAATGTCATAAAGAAAACAAAACCGGATGATGAGCTGGAGAGCGACCAGGTGAGGGAAGGTACTTTAGTTTTTTCAGATCTGACTTTTATCCCACAGGTGACACAGAGCCGTGGGTGTTTTTGTGAGCGAGGGTTCATGAACCCGACTGTAGGGTTAAGGGGAACATCCATCGGGGATTTGAATAAGTCAGAGATGAATTACAGGCTGTGTGTGTTGGTGTCTGGGGGGAAGTGTGTATCAGGATGGGCTCAGTTGCAAGTAACCAAACACCCAACTTGAAGAGGCTTAAACGGTAGGGATCTGTTAGTTCACAGGAGAATATCTGTAGGTAGGAGGCTCCAGAGCTGGTTCATTTGGGCACAGTAACAATGCCGAGGGCGGGCACTTGCCATCTTTCTCCTCTGCCATCCCCAGTGCCTTGGTTTTGTCTTTGAGCTTGTCCCCGCGTGGCTGGGGATGGTCTCTGCAGCTCCAGGCTTCGTGGCTTCACACACTCATCCCGAGGCTGCAGAGGAAGACTGGCCTTTTGTCACTCTTTTCATCACGGAGGAAAACATTCTCCAGAAACCTCCAAGTGGATTTCCTTTATTCCCCTTGGCCAGGACTGTGACACGTGCTCACACTTAAACCCATCGCTAGCAGAAAGAGTGAACCAGCCATGGGGATCTCGTTATTCACCGTTCACTCCCTGGGACGCTGCAGCGGGGCCGCCTGCCTTCATCCCCCTGCTGCTCCGTTTCTGGATAAATCCAGGGGCCCGATGGGCAGGAAGAAGGCAGGTCATTTATCGCTGTAGGGGGGATGAGCAGCGGTGTGTGTATGGCAGTCTAGTGCGTTTTGCTTTGGGATGTTGTGTCCGGAAAGGTGTGTGACCACCTGTTCTGGGGATGGGGGCTGTTCCTCAGCAACGTGCACGTTGACTAATTCCCTCCTAAGATGTGGGGAAAGAAGGAAGAGAGGAAGGAAGGCAAGAAGGAAACAGCACTCCTCCGGTCCTCCCCTCCTGCTTACCCTTGAACGTATTTGCACTGCTCACAGCTGGACCATTTCCTAAGTCCTCTTCATGTTGGTGTGTTTGATGTTTGCAGCCTGCACAGAAAGTGGAAGTTACTCTCCTTGTTGTTCAGTCAAAGGGACTGAAGCCTGATGAGGGAAGGGACTCGCCCAAGGTCTGTCTGGTAGTTACCAGTGAGGCAGAGTCCCAGCTTGAACCCAATCTTTCTATGACCCATCCTAACCCGTTTGACCCCTGTACCCCCATGCTGCCTCTTTGAGTTATTTCAAAATTCTGAGTTTTAAGAAGGAACTCCCCAAAAAGTGTCTATATGGAGACCTCAATGGGTTGGTGGTTGACAGGTTTGAGGTTGGAGGTGGGGGGTTCCCATTCTATTCTCTCCAGAGCAGTTTTTCAGGATCTAGACTTCTGTGCATCAGGGATTCTGTGGGCTACTTTATATGGGCTGAGGGATTGGGACAAGGACATAAAGATGGCCCATCATGGGATGGCCTGGTGAGAGTATCAGGAGTTCTCAGTGGACCCCCGTCCTTGCACTATTTGTACTTGAGACTTGGTATTTGACGTGGTCTCTCGGGGGAACTGAGATGCTTAGAACTGCCATTTTGAGCTTTTGTTTGATTCTTTTTCACCCTGGATTCTGTTGAGAGCATTCAAAGCCCTTCGGTAGTCTTCCGGGTCCTTATGTTCCCTTACTTGGGAATGAGAACTTGTCCTTCCAAGCAGGCTGGGCATATGCTATAGGTGCCTTAAAATGGAGAGTGGAGATACTCAGTGCACAGGACAGAACACAAGGCTCTTTCCTTTCTGCATTTGGTAACCAGAGGGGCTGGACCTGGTTTAAAGTTGATTCATATCTCTCTGGTCAGGTATGTGCAGTCTGCTTGGACCTTGGGTTGTGTGTGATGGTCAAAATCCTCTATTTTCATCATGTATTTAAAGTCAGTCATATGTAGAAAACAAGCTTATGGTTACCAAAGGGGAAAGGTGGAGGGGAGGGAAAAATTGGGAGTTTGGGATTGGCATATACACACTACTATGTTTAAAATAGATAACCAACAAGGACCTGCTGTATAGCACAGGGAACTCTGCTCTATGTTCTGTAATCACCTAAATTGGAAAAGAATTTGAAAAAGAATAGATATATGTATATATATAACTGAATCACTTTGCTGTACACCTGAAACTAACACAACACTGTAAAGCAACTATACCCTAATATAAAATAAAAATTAAAAAAAGATCTTCTTTAATTACCTTTAGTCATGTATTATAGTTTTCGGGGTAGAGGTTTTTCCACATCTTTTGTTGAATTTATTTCTAAGTGGTCTATGTTACTTTTAGCCTCCACTGTAAGTGGAATTGTTTTGTTAATTTCATTTCCCACATGTTTGTTGTTCATATATAAAAATATAAATTTTCTATATTGAAGAAAAATAGAGTCAGTCATAATAACCTCGGAAGACCAGCATATCAATATTGGCGTAGGGCTTGCAGGGGTCAGCTTGAACCGCCTTGATTACCTATAGATCATATCTCCTGTAGACAGCTGTATCAAGCCGAGAGGGCAGTTCGTCACCAATGGATTTATAGGGTCTAGTATTTCTGAGTATCGGTGCATGGCATGGATCTGGGAAATTTTCCACTCAATCCTTCATTCAGCAAACATTCATTTGGTACCTAGTATGTGTCAGATACTAGGCTAAGGAGGAGGAATATATTAAGACCAACATGACTCCTGTCCAGATAGGGTTATGATCAGAGAGGAGACATGATAAGCAAGCAGTCAAATAGATATTGCAAATTATAGTAAGCAGTTTGAAGGAGATAGTGCTGTAAATTGTATTACAGTTAGTTAGCTGGTCTTATTTTTTTGCTATGTTTAGGAAGGTGATTTTCAGACAGGGACAAAGCGATAATATCCATCTCACCTCAACCACAGGTATGGCCAGGCCTGTTAGAACTCACGGCTATACCTCAAAGAATGGGGGCATTTCAAAGAGAGGAATGGAATTTTCAAATTGGTTGAAGTTGCTTTTTTGAAAATCTCTTGAAATGCCGTGAAATGCCTTGGGTTTTACTACTCACCCGTTATCAATGGAGTTGTCAGTAAATGAAAACTGGCTTTGTTGGCTCATTTTGATTTGGCTCAATGTGGATTTTGTCATTGTAGTTCTTGGTTTGATAAAGGCTGTCAGGAAGGAAAAAGAAAATAAATGAACTAAGAAATAAAAACAATTCTTAAACTGTGACCAAAGAAGTGAGTTGATGTATGAAGAGGAGTTTGGAGGCTTATTAGAGTCATAATAAAATTTAAATCTTGCTGTGCCATGGTGGTGCATCTTGCTGGGGCTTCGTCCCCAAGGATGTGATTCAGGGCATGATGACTGGTCCTCAGCATTGAGATGAACACGTTAGCACTGGGTAAATCCTATGTGGCAAGTTTTCCCTCTCTAGAATTGGAAGAAGTGACTGTTTCTTTAGGTAAGTTCTAGATGGGGCGGTTGGCTCGTAGGATTTATGTTGTATGGAAATAAGACATCTTTAAACTCTTGACTCCCACTGTCGTGGTGAGATGAGAGACTCAGGGAAAGGACGGATTGAGACCCATCTCACCACCCAGGCTACAGCTTAGAATCCCCTGGGGGGAACTTTCACAAAATTCTCCGTGGCTCAGCCCCACACACACCAGTGTGTCAGAATCCCTTGGCGAGGGAGATCGTGTACAACTCAATCTTATTAATTAATTAATTAATTAATTTTTGTCTGTGTTGGGTCTTTGTTGCTGCACGCGGGCTTTCTCTAGTTGCGGCGAGTGGGGGCTACTCTTCGTGGCAGTGCACAGGCTTCTCATTGCAGTGGCTTCTCTTGTTTCAGAGCACAGGCTCTAGGCATGGTCTTCAGTGGTTGTGGCTCGCAGGCTCAGTAGTTGTGGCTCGCGGGCTTAGTTGCTCCGCGGCATGTGGGATCTTCCCGGACCAGGGCTCGAACCTGTGTCCCCTGCATTGGCAGGTGGATTCTTAACCACTGCACCACCAGGGAAGCCCCTACAGCTCAATCTTAATAAACGCTTATGGGAGAAGAGATTCTGGGATACCCTTAGCAGGGATCTGGAGTGTGGGTTCTGAGGACCAGTTCTGAACTGATGCCCTAAATCAGTGCTTCTCAGAGCTCAGTGTGCATCCACATTCCCTGGGAAACTTATTAAAATGCAGATTCTGATTTGGTCCACCTGAGCTGGAGCCCAAGACTTGGCCTTTCTAACAGCTCCCAGGTGGCTTTGGAAGCACACCTGGGGTAGCCAAGCCCTAGATGATATGTGGAATTAAGCACCATGACACTGGAGAAGCATTTCCTTAGAGCAGGGCTCTCAACCTTGGCTGAATATTCACATCACCTGGGTGAGTTTTATAAAATACCCATGCTGGGGCTCTACCCCTAGAGACTCATTCAACTGTTGGGGGGTGGGCCTGGGCATCAGCTATTTTAAAAAGTTTTTCAAGTGATTTTAATGTGCAGCTAGGGGTAGGAGCCTCTGCTCTAGAGGATTCTCTTTTCTTTTCTTTTCTTTTTTTTTTTTGGCCGCGCACGGCATGCAGGATCTTAGTTCCCTGACCAGGGATTCCACCCGTGCCCCTTACAGTGGAAGCGCGGTGTCTTAACCACAGGACCACCAGGGAAGTGCCACTTAATAGAAATAAAATGCGTGCATGTTAGTTATCTATTGCTGTGCAATAAGTTACCCTAGACAAGGTTTATGATGTCACATGGTTACTGAGGACCAGAAATCCAGGAGTGGCTTAGCTGGGTGATTCTAATACAGGGTCTTTCGTGAGGCTGTAGTCAAGATGTCGATTTGGCTGCCGTTATATGAAGGTTGGACTGTGGCCAGAGGACCTGCTTCTAAGAAGGTTCATCCACATGGGTGTTGCCTGGAGGCCTTGGTTTCTCACTATGCAGGATCCTACATAGGGCTGCTCACAAATTAGCAGCTAACTTCCTTTAGAGTAAGTGATGAGAGAGAAAGAGAGAGAGAGAGATGGAGAGATTGAGAAAGAGACCAAGGCAGAAGCAGCAGTGTCTTTTGTAACCTAATTTTGAGTGACATACCATTGCTTCTGATATATTCTACTAAAAGAATACTGTAGTGTTTCTTTAAGGAAGCCATACAGGGCATGTGGTAAAGTGACATTCACCAACTTGTGAATTACTTGAACCTAGAAGATGCCTTGCATTCTGTAAACTGGTCATAGACAAGCATGTGGTGTTGACATTTAGAGATGCACACAAAAAGTTACATAAACATTGACATCATAATGATAAATGGACTTTTAAACAAAAATATTCTGTGGGTCACACAGACCAACGCTGATACAATGTGGGAGGGGATCACAAGAGGGTGTGACTATCAGGAAGAGGGAATCACCGGGGGTCACCTTGGAGATGGCTACCACAGTGTGCATGCAAGTAATTTAAAGCTTTTTAGCAGTCACATAAAAAAATTAAAAAAAGAAAAGCTGGCATTAATTTTAATGATACGTTTTATTTGCCCAACATATCCAAATACTATAATAATATCAATATAAGCAATATAAAATTATTTTGCATTCTTTTTTATACTAAGCTTGAATTCTGATGTATATTTTACATTTACAACTCACCTCTATTAGGACTTGCCCTGTTTCAAGTGTTCATTAGCCGAGTTGCTTATTTTCCTTAATTCTACAGGTAGCCTTGTCTGGATGGACCCAGAGGGTAGATTATCCCACTTTGTAAAGGCTCATCCTCTATTTCCCCCCAAATGACAGACCTATTGGTTTACTTGCTATTCTAACAAAATCACCTGTCAATTTCCTCTTTTAGAAATGGCAAGTCTGGGTTTCTCTGGCTGATATTTTGTATGAAGAAACCCTTGGGTTTTCAGCATATTTATTCCACACGATTGACTTTTTTTATGCCACTGGTGCAAAAATTTGTCAGGAACAATATAAGAATTGCAGCAGCAATGACTGATTTTGACCTTTGACTCAGTGGAGAGAAACTAATTATGTGGAGAGAAACCAATTATGGGCTAACCTAGAGGTGCTGGTATCCATCCCCACCCTGCCACGGGCACTGAGACAGAATGTGCCCCTTAGCACCGCCTGAGGGCTGGCATTGGGAGGAATCATGTCCTGACAAAGCAGACCATGATTTCAAACAGAGCACAGGAGCCGTGTGCTCTGGTCCCTGCTCCCTCTAACGGGTGCTTTGTGACTTGAAAGAATTTTTGGATGAGCTGAATGAATTGCCCTTTGCTATGAGGAACAGAAAGTTGAAAGTCTTTTCTATGCAAATGACATGGTTTTATTGTCAGAAACCAGGAATGGCCTCATTACTGTCAGAAAAAACTGGCTCAGGATGAACTGCTCCAACCCCCAATTGTCACTGTTGGCAGATGTCCTCCGACATTGAGTTGGCTCTTATTCAACAACCTGTGAATTGCATTCACTCATGTAGTCACTGAGGGCTACATTTGCCTACTCAGCCATTTGTAGGACTCACCAGGAGGTGACACTTGCTTAACATTAGGTGTCTGTGGATGCAGTGTTAGGATTTCTCTAATGCCTTCTTGGGTGATTTGTAAAATATACTTTGAAAAAAAATTTAAGCTAAAATTATTATGGCTCAGCTTGATGGACTTGGACATTATTTCTTGGTGTGGGAATAGATCCAGAGCTGTTCTCTTAAGGATTACAGCTTTCCACAGGCATCCCCACAAGCTTTCCTTTGGGTATTCCCACACGTATTCTCCCAGGTATTCCCACAAGTATTCCTACAAGTATTCCCACAGGTATTACAACAGGTACTCTCCCAGGTATTACCAGAGTGTTCCCATATGTATTCCCATAGGTAGTCCCACAAGTATTCCCACAGGTATTCCCACATGTATTCCCATAGGTACTCTCACAGGTATTTCCATAGGTATTCCCACAGGTACTCTCACAGGTATTTCCATAGGTATTCCCACAGGCATCCCCTTCCTATTGGTATTCCCACAGGTATTCTCCCAGGTGTTCCCACAAGTATTCCCACAGTATTACAATAGGTACTCTCACAGGTATTACCAGAGTGTTCCCATATGTATTCCCATAGGTAGTACCACAGGTATTCCCACAGGTATTCCCACAGGCATCCCCAAAAGCTTTCCTATTGGTATTCCCACAGGTATTCCCACATGTATTCCCACAAGTACTCTCACAGGTATTTCTATAGGTATTCCCACAGGCATCCTCAAAAGCTTTCTTATTGGTATTCCCACAGGTACTCTCACAGGTATTTCTGTAGGTATTTCCACAGGTATTCCCACAAGTATTCCCACCAGTATTCTCAGAGGTATTCCCTAAAGTATTCCCAAAGGTATTCCCACAAGTGTTCTCAGAGGTATTCCCACAGGCATTCCCACAGGTATTCCTTTGGCCTCTCTCTGTGTAGAGGTAGGTCCACTTGTTTGTTAATGCACATAGATCTTCCCTTAACTGGTAGCACAGTATGCCCGTGCCACAGGCCAGTTCTTACTCCAGACTGTAACGTCAAACTTGTCTGCTATCCACATTTCATCTCTACAGAGATGGGGGGAGAAGTCCTGGGAATTCCCTGGAGGAACTGGCTCTCGCTGAGGCTCACATGATGTTTTCTTAATGAACGCACAGTTAAATTCTTCTCAGACCACCAGGCCAGGAGAAAAGCCCACTTCTCTTGAGCACCTGAGCAGCTATCTAATTTTCAGAATCACTGTCATCCTGACCACTTGTAGGTAGTCGTGTTTCTGTTTTCTCTGTGGCTCCTAGGAAGCTAAGTTAAACACCTCATTTGGCCTCTTGGATCTTAGAGTGTGTTGGACTTCCTTTCCTTCACCCTGATTTCTTCATCAATTCCTTCCTTGAAAATATGTGCTGGGTTGTTCTGTACTCAAATAAACCTTCTCAACTCTTTTCCACAATGAGGCAGAGACGTAAATAAACACTAGTGTGAAGAATGGAACAATCCATCTGTCATCCTAGAACAACTCCTGAGTATTGAGGACTGGATCCCAGGTCTCCTGACTGCCTCACTGGTGTTCTCCTGTCAGACCATGATCTGGGCACATGAGTTTAACAAGAAGAGTTTAGCTTTTGTGGAAGCAACCCATTCCTGCTCCAACAGGTGGAAATCCTGGATAAAAATAACCACAAATTTCACACACAAGAGGGATCATAGAGTATTTATTTATTTTTTCTGTCATGTAAATGGAGCCAGGAGTGTCAGGTCAGGGCTGGGCTGGCAGATTCACTATCATTAGGGCCTACCTACCTTATTGTCAGCTTCCATCCTCGAGCTTGCCCCACAGTCCAGGCTAGCTGCTGGGGCTCCAGACATCAAGTTCACATTCCAGGTAGAAGGGAAGAAGGACCAGTCTCTTAGCTTGGTCAGCCCCCTGTCAAGAGGCTTTCTGGAAGGAAACTCATCCAATGACTTTCTCTTTCATCTCATTAAGCCTCCTCTCTTAGCTGAAGGTGGGACTAGGGAATGTAATCTAGAACCTGGGAACACTGCCACCATGAATAAGATTGGGGTTCTATTGTTAACAAGAAGGGAAGCAAGAATATTGCCTGACTACAGCTTGTAGTTTGGAGCTACAAGGAACAAATCCCTTAAAAACTTAGAAAAGGAAGTGAGATGGCCTTTTTGGTGACAAACTTAATCATGAACAAATAAAACGCTGAAACAGAGAAGTGTAAAGGCAACTTAAGCAGACACAAAAGCTGTAACCTGTGAAGAAACGTGTCAGTGTGAAAGGGGCTGGTCCACTCCCCAGGGCACAGAGAAAACCCTCAAAGGGGCAAACGTAGGAGGTCCCATTTCTTCCTGACCATTGGTAGCAGGGAGTGTAAACAAAGGGAGAATTTTAGCAAGTGGACTTTAGTTATTTTGGTACCACTGGGAAGATCCTATGCTTGAGATGGGTGTGCAACCAGTTGTAACACTTGGGGTACAAGTTGTTATAAGACTAAACAGCCCAAACCCTCCCCTCACAAATGAGCATGCTGAGATCCAAAGAAATAAATCTATAACATGGCAGGTGATAAATGCTATGAAGGAAAGGAAAAAACAAACAAACAAAAACAACAGAGTAAGGAGACGAGAATGACAGAGAATCAGGGAAGAACTCCAGAAAGAATGAGACAATAGATGTCGAGATGCTTGAGTCCATATCCCAGCTCTGCTGTTGACTTGTGTGTGTGTCTACATCACTGGGTCTCAGTCTCCAGCTCTGTAGAATGGGGACATTGGACTGGTGGCCAGAAAAGTTCAGTGATTAAGAGCATGGATCATTGGGTGGGTGCCTCCTGCCTTTAAATCCCAGCTTAACTCTTAACTGAGCCAGTGACCTAGTCTCCCTGAGCCTCGGTTGCTTCGCCTGTAGGTGGGAATCAGGGCAGCAATTGCACAGATGTGACTCGAGGAGGCTTAAACGAGGCAATGCAAATAAAGTGCCTGCACAAAGCGCTGAACAATTGATAGCAGTTTCTTCCCCTGCCTACCCTGCTGGACCAGGAAATGCCGTCTTCTTGATAATCTGCTTCCAGCTGTCACCACCGCCAACTCCAGACTCCCTTTGGCAGCCCATTTCCCTGGTGACAGTTGCTATGACTGTCTGAAAAGTTCAACGGCTACCACCCGCCATGTGCTGTGTGGAAGACCCTGTGCGCTGCTGTCTGGAGTCCTTTTAACACATGATTTATTAGGTTTGTCGTCCCTAATGACTTCTCAAATGAGGCTATAAATTAGAAATATTAATAAAGCATCCCTGGGATCTTAAACTGATAACTTGGGTTGTGGGGTCCATTTATGGACCAGTTATGATCAAGTGATGTTTCCGTCTGTATCACCATCCATCAGGGTGCAAATGCCTCTCGACTCGTGCTCTGGGGGTTGAAGGGAGATATCAGCTGAGGGGTGGAGAGTTATTTAGCTACAGTGATGTGGCTCCTTGTTTGTTCTGCACCCACAGGGTCCATCAATTCACAGGTGTATCACTTAAATATGCTTCACACCCTCTTGCCCCCATTCTGCATTCCAGAGCTTTCTCTGGGTGGGTGATAACATTCATTCATTCATATGTTCATGCATTCTTCATTCACTTACTCCTTCCTTCTTGCCCGCCTTCCCTCCTCCCTTTGTTGAATGTTTCCTGAGTATCTCTTTGGGTAAACCTGTAATTGCATCAGTAGTGATGATGAAGGTGATAAGGATTAAAAAAAACCACCCCATCTGTTTTTGAGTATTAATACATGCCAAATACTCCATTTTCCAGAGAAGGTAACTGGGGCACACCAGCAGTAAAATAACTTGTCCAAGATCAGAGAGGTGAAGTGACTTGCCCAAAGCCACACAGCAGAGAAGGAGAGAAGCCAGGGAACTTTGGGCAAGTTACTTCAACACTCTGTGCTTCAGTCTCTTCTTCTGTAAAATGGGTTTATTGATAGAACCCATGTCACAGGGCTGCCGTGAGAATTGACCATAAAGGGCTTTGAACAGTGCCCGGTCTGCAGAAAGTACTGCTATCAGTCCTGTGCCTAAAATTGATCATTCAGTTGAAATATCCTGGAAGCCTCATGAGGAAAGGGAGGCCCAGAGAGTATCTTGCCCAAGGCTGCCGAGGGAAGAAACAGGAGGAGTGGAATTTGAACCCAGATCCATCTTCCCCTAGAGCCTCTACACTCAGAAAGCACTTTATTTTCCAGCTCTCATCCTAATAACCAAAACCAGAAGTCACATTCAGCAGACACAGAAAGTAAAAAACTGCGTGATCTCGCTTCTATATGGAATCTCAAAACGTTGTCTCCGTAGAAGCAGAGAGTAGAATGGTGGTCACCAGGGGGCAGGGGGGTGGGGAAATGGAGTGACGCTGGTGGAGGGAACAATCTTGCAGTTATAGAGGATAAAGAAGTCTAGGGATCTAACATGCAGCATGAGGACCATGGTTAAGAGCAGCGTAATGAATACTGGAAATCTGCTAAGAGTAGATTTCAGGTGCTCTCATCACACACACACGGTAACTGTGTGAGGAGGTGATATGTTAATTAGCTTGACTGTAGTAATCATTTCACTGTGTATATGTATATCAAATCATGCTGTACACCTTGAATATATACAATTTTAATTAAAAAATAAAATGAAAAAAAGAAGATGAAACTGTCTATGCAGTTTCACGGGAAGGTTGATCACCCCCGCACCCAGGGCGGAGGGTGGTGGGGTGTGGGCAGCGGGAACCACGGAGGACTTCTTGAAGGAGGTGGCACTTGAGGCATCTCTGAGAGGAAGGGGAGGAAGAGGTGCTGTGGAGATGGGGATGTTAACCTAGGGGGTGGGACTTGCCCAGAGAAGAGCTGAGGCCGGGTTTGCCCAGAGCAGGGGATGGGGTGGAGGGAGACAAGGACCCACCCTCCTGTGCCAGGCCCTCGCCTCACTAACACAGGTGGGGATAAAACTGTCTCCCTCCCTGGTTGTTGACAGGGTCAGTGTCACAGGGGTGCAGTGAATGTTGACTTGCATTTAGAGACCTTATCTCAGTTGAAACGAAGCCCTGACTTTGAACACTTCTTGTTTTGATTAAAGGAATGAAAGACAGAAAGGGAGGACAGGTGGAAGGTCGGGAGCTCAGGAGGAAGGCAGGTGTGGATGGAGTTCTGAGGGACTGGGCCTGGGCAGGACCCCAGCTACCCCCTCCATCTGCCACATTCTCGGAGGGGCAGCCGGCCAGAGCGGGGATGCTGACAGGCCAGGCCGGGGTGATGGGCGGCTTGACAGGGCTTCTCTGGGAAGTCTTCTGTGTAGAGGGCAGTACAATTCATCACTCATTCAGAAAAGGTCCACTGGTGCCCACCAGAACTTTCTGGAAATGGTGGTATTCATATAGACAGAGGGTTTTTGAGCAGAAAAGGTTTGGAGGGATCATCAAGCCCAGGTGAGACCCATCAGGGGAGCGACTTTCCCAGGGTCACAGGTTCAGTTAGTGGGAAAGTCAAGACAGATGGCATGTGGATCTCTTGACTCCTGATTTTGTAGCACAAAATATACCAGAGCTGGGGGACCACTAGAGGTCATCCCTCCCATAGGCGAGATGGTCAGGGAGGGGAAATGACCTGCCTGGCACGGGGGTGGGGCAGGGTCACACAGTGGTTAGGGACCCAAGCTATCAAGTCAGACAATCCCAGGTTCACGTCTCAGTCGTGTCACTTCCTACCTTTGTGAACTTTAGTGCCGTCTCTGGGCTCAGGGTCCTTCATTTCTTAAGTGGAACTAATGATGCCCATGTCACAGGCTTGTTGTGAGCCTTAAATGAGATGATAGGAGCAGAGCACCGTGCCTGGCACCCAGTAAGTCCCCACTTGACGTGTGCCGTTATTATTATTTCCAAGGCTGCACTTGGCGGTGGCTGTATTGTGGGATGCTGTGTCTGACTCTCCACCACTCACTGCAGCCTTGACCTGTTGGATGGGGAGCTGACCTAGGTCCCAGGCCTGGGCCCACAGGGGCCAAAACCGAAAACCTAGGAATTATCCTACATCTTTCCCTCTCATCCTACATCTAATCCATCAGCAACTCCTGTTGGTTACATCTTTCGGATGTGTCTGGAATCCCACCACTTCCCACCCCACCTCCGCTGCCCCTGGGGTGAGCCAGCTGTGTCCCCACCTTGGACAGCTGCATCTGGTTCCCTGTTTTTCTCCTTTCCCCTCCGGTCTCTGCTCCATACAGCTGCCACATCTGGCCTCTTCTGCTCAAGCCCCTTCCCTGATCCCCCATGAATCCAGAGAACCAACAGCCTATGAGGCCTTGTGAAATCTGACCCGCAGCCTCTCTGTGCTCCAGTTACACAGACCTCCGGGCAGATCCTTTGAACACACCAGACACACTTGCATCTTTGTATTTGCTGTTCCCTCTGCCTGAAATGCTTTTCCCTGCACAATCTCATGGCTCACTCTTTCATTCCTTCTCGTCTGCTCAAGCACCACCTTCTCAGCCAGGCCCTCCCTGCTTACCCCTGCTCTGGTACCCTGATCCTCCTTTCCTTTTCTACAGCACTTACGCGCTATATAAGTTACTAATTTAAGTAACTTAAATAAGTGTGTGTCTATGGCTTAGAGCTTACTCTCTGTCCCTCTTGCCAGTTAGATTGCCAATTAGATCATAATTGAGGGTTGGGATTTTTTGTCTATTTGTTCATGACTGTATCCCAAGGATCTACAACAGTAATTGGCACAGTAAATATTTACTGATCCAAAGAAAGAAAGACAATCTCCTGTTTCCATTTCCTCTGGCTTGAACCCTCTCTCCGGCCACACAAGTATTTATGTCACACAAGGGCAAGGACCTCAGTGTCATCTCAGCCCAGTGTCAGCCCATGTGCCATCTCTTTGGATGAGACCAACCTGTCACTAAACATAAAGCAAAATTTATGAAAGTAAGTAAATTGTAAGTTACGTTGAACACTATTTTACTATAATTAAACGAGTCCCTCGAATTTTTAGAATGAACAAAGAATGAATCACATTTTTCTCCTTTTGGTGGATTTTTTCTGACAAGACAGTCTAATTGTGTGTTAGGACAACCTTCACTTCTTACTAGATTTTCACAGCACCACTGTAAAGAGGGTCTTTTTTTGCAAAAATGCTTGAGGGCTTCCCAAGTTTTCCTAAGGGCCTCTCTTAGTACTTTGATATGTAAATTATTCTCTTTGGACGTACTTATTCATTATCCTCATTGATTTCCTCTTTGTTAATTATTAACTGGTCTCACCCTTCTACATTGTACTGATAACCAGCATTTTCTGAGTGCTTACCATGTGCCGGGCTCTTTGTGTATATTAATGGATTCATTTTTACCGCAACTCTACATGGTAGGACATATTCGGTGTGTTTTACAAGGAAATTGAAGCATGGAGGGGTTAAGCAACTTGCTTAGGGGTGTGTAATGAGTAAGGAGAGGAGGAGGGGCTTAATCCACAAGGCTGCTTCTTAGCTGCTCACTGGTCAAAGGCTTTGTGTGTGATTGGAACCATGCTCTAATATCACTTTCATTGAGCTCATGAAATCCTGCCTTGTTTGTGAGATTTGCATTTTCAAATGAAATTAATCTGAATTTCATGGGCACAGCATCACGGGATGCCGAGGTCAGTCTGTGAGGTTGACTCACCACTGACCAGATGGTGTGATGAGCCACCAGGGACACTGGTGTTAAATGGGGTGGGACATTCAGGCAAGGATGTGTATATAAGTGGCCAGTTCATTGATGATTTTTATGTTTGGCCACGGAAGGAACTGCATGAGAACTGCTCTAGGGATAAGTAAACCCGCAGCTATGTGTTTAGAGTGAAGAGCCCGGGCCTTCCCCACACTATTTCCTGGATTCATTCTTTGGCATAACGAAAAGCCCTTCATGACAATCTGATAGGGGAAGCAGACTGGAGGGAGGATATAAGGGGCTTCAAACTAACATTTGTTGGACACCAATGCTGTGCCAGAGCTTCTGGGAGATTTAATTAATCCTTCCCAAAAGCCAGGGAGAAAGGTATGACCTGCCCATTTTACAGATGAAGAAACCGAGGCATGCGGAGGTGAAGTCACCTGGCCTGGGTACTCAGATCTGGATTCAATTTTGGGTTTGTAGGTCTCCCAAAGCCAGACTTTTCCCATGACACTGCCTCCTTGCTAGTCCGGAAAGATTAGCTGTGCGGGGGACCTTGGGGATCGCTGGCAGAACTGGGCTGGGAGGTAGCCAGGGTGGCAGTGGTGGCAGGAAGTGAGAAGCGGGGCCTGCAGGAAGCTGTAGCCCTGGACAAACATGGCGGGGCCCGCTCACCAGCCTCGGTTCCCACTGGCTGCCACCTGGCCTCACCAATTCCTTATATTTGGAAAGAAACTCTTTCTCCAGGAATGAAAAGGGAGGCTGGTCCTCCCATGATGTGATAGCTGCCACTTAACAAGAGCCTGAGAATACGTCACTCCCCAGTTTAGGGGCTGTAACAAAGTATCTTCTCTGCCAGCTCCAGAAATGTCAGGGTGACCAGATGGACAGTGCCAGAGTGAGGCAGAGGGACACAGGGCGGTTTCCACAGAGAACATAAAAGGGAGTGAGTCTATTGATTCACGCACCGATTACACTCGGTGTATTACAAGGCTAATAGGAAATAAAGCAGAGGAGCATCTGTCTGTGCCCGAGCCCACACAGGCCTCTGCTCAGCTCCGGCCGGCCACCTCCCGGCCTGGAGGCTGATGGAGTGGGTGGTATTTTTGGCACATCCAGGAATCATTGGAGAGGGGGGCCACACACATCTCACAGTCAGTGCGTGTGGGCTGGGAGACCTCCTTTCTCTCCCTTCCGTTTCCCTAGATGGCTGAGGATCAACGGCATCCTTTTGGTCCAGATGCGTTGAGTAGGGTCTTTGGCTGAAGAAAGGAAAGCTGGGCCCCCTTGCACCCTCCATCCTCTGTAGTGCCAGAGCTGCTGTCAGGCCAGTACAGGGCCTGGGGCCAGTTATGAAGATGCTCTCCTCGGGGCAGATGCGGGAGGGGGTAGAACCTGGTAAACAGTGAGAGCTGGGTTCTCCCAGCCCTCCCAGCTGGCGTTCCTGTGTAGGTACAACCTAGACAATCACAGGTAGTCAGGGCCCTGATGGTGGTGGTGATGGGGGTGGAGAGGGGGGCAGAGGGATTCGCCCCGCAGGAAGGGAAGTGGTCAGGATCCAGAGGCTGCGCTGGACTTGGGACCTCCCTTGCCTCCCTCCCTCCCTCTTTCCTCATTCCCCATATGATAACTTCCTCAGTTTCCCTTCTCATCGTCCTCCAGTCTCCCCACCCTAGGCTAAGGTGACTCCATGAAGACTCTGGGAAATAGTCTTGGGGTTCAAACAGACTCTGGAGGAAATGGCAATGAGTATTATTAACATTTTAAGATTACTAAATGATTATTAACATAAGGAGAGGGCTACATCTCATCAATAACCCGGAAAATGAGAATTAATTTTTAAAATATTTATTTATTTATTATTTTGGCCACGTCTCGCGGCATGTGGGATCTTAGTTCCCCAACCAGGGGTCGAACCCGTGCCCCCTGAGGTGGAAGCATGGAGTCTCAACCACTGGACCACCAGGGAAGTCCTGGGAATTTAGATGACAACCTGGAAATTGTTTTATATGAGGGAGGGATGGGATGGGAATGCTTTCTGAAGCAGTCACTTTGGTTCATTTTGATTTTTTTATTCCGCATATAACTTTCCGGTATGTCTCAAGATGTAAATGATTCAAATTTTGTATTTTTCCAAAATCTGGAATACCATGATACTGAAAATGGATCTTTCAATCACTGGTGGCCAGTCCTCAATCCCCTGCATCGTGCTGGGCTGCCGAACGAGCCGTGTCACAGTCTGGGGCAAGAACAACACGGGAGCAGGTATGACTAGGGTGGGAAAGCGGTAACGAGCGGAGCTCCGCAGGCCAGCACACCTGGACGGAATCCAGCGGTGCACCCTTCCTAGAGCCAGGTGGGCACCGAGCTCTGCCGCAAGGTGACAGCCCTCAAACGGGAGGGGCGGGGCTCCGGGGGGAGGCGGAGAGGTGGAGGCTTGAAATCCTGCCCGTCTCTCTGTCCTGTCTCTTATTATAAGGTCACCAGTCAGACTGGATTAGGACCGCCCTAATGACCTCATCTTAACTTGATGACACCTGCCAAGACCCTATTTCTAAATAAGGGCACATTCACAGGTACTGGGGGTTCCACATGTCTTTTGTGGGGACACAATTAAACCCATAACAGTAAGGAAAGCACTTAGCTTGGTCCAGTGCCTCGTGAGTGCTCAATCAATATTAGCCATTATTATGACTTCTGAGTCTCATAGAAGACACAACGCATAAAGTTTCTTTGCAAATGACAGAACACTGGGCAGAGCTGGGGCTGGCCATTGGTATTTCCTTTATATTAATAGAAGGTGTCTTCAGACAGAGGCAGAAATCCTTAGGGAAGAAAATGGAGATAAAGAACTCTGTGAGCAGGTGTTAGCTACAGAAGGCGGGGAAGGGAGGAAGGCTATTCCAGGGCAGGAGGTGTCCACCCACTGTTGGTGGCCGGCTGCGGGGTGAACGACAGACATACTGGCAGCAGGGCTCAGAGCGTGGGCAGCTCAGGGCCAAGCCAGGGTAAAGCTGGAGAGAAAATAGCCACCTCTCGGGCCTGAGTACTCAAGCAGCTGGGGCCGCTTGCTTACCTGGTATGCTCACAATGCCCTATTGCCTCCTCTTCCAAATTATGTCCCAATCCACACTTCCTTCTACTTCTGCCACCACTGCTCTTTTTCAAACCACCATTGCTTCTTACCTGGACAACCAAGAAAGCCTCCTCACCGGCTCCCTGCTACTCCCTTTGCCCCTGCCCCCCACAGTCATTTCTTAATGTAGCACCCGCATTGCTCCTTTAAAATCATGTCAGATCATGCTTAAAACCTGCTTAACCCTCTGAAAGCTTCCTATTGCACTTGTGTTACCTTTACCTACATTTTCCTCTTCCATCTGGCTTCCCAAGCACCACCTCCCTGTTTCTTTCAGTTCCTCCAACACACCAAGCCTGGCCCTGCCTCAGGACCTTTGCACTTGCTGCCTGTTCCCCCTGTGTGGACAGTCTTTCCTCAGGACTTGGCCTGGCTTCCTCCCTCTCATCATTCATTCCTATCTCTGTTTAAATATCTTCCCTGACTACCTCATTTAGAGGAACTTTCTGCCTTGGTTCCCCCTGCCCCGCCCCCACCTGCTTTCATTTTCTCCCTAACACTTACCTTGATCTGAAATTATCTTGTGTTTTATGCATTTCCTTGTGTGTCTGTTTCTGTTACTAGAACATAACAGGCACAAAGAGATGAGGAATGATGAATATCTTGTTTACTTCTCTATCTTTAGTGCCAAGAACTGGGTATAGAATATAACAGGAGCTCAGTAATATTTGTTGCATGAATGAAAAATGGCTCTGAGACCAACAGGACCTAGAATGTGTGTAGGAGGAGGCATCAGGACATTCAGTATGAGCCCTTCTCATCACTTGTCCCTTGATTCCCAGTTTTAATAAATAAACCTCTACCTTGTTCCTGAAACCCAGTCCCCACTTTCCCAGCTTGTTTGTTCACACCCTTATTTGTTCAACAATCACCAAGAACCTATAATGTGCCACCTGCTATAATAGGTGCTGGGAGGAAGATTTCAAAACTCAACAGGGAGATGCACAGCGAAGACATCTACCCAGACCTGGAGTAGGAGGAAAGCGGGGAGGGCTTCCTGGAGGAGGTGACGCCTAAGTTTGTCTCTTCAAGGATGTGCACAAGTCAGACAGGCAGAAATGGAGGGGAGTGGAGCTTGGGAGGACATGACCACAAGGCAGCTAACCTAGGGGAGAAGAGGAAGGGGAATAATATTCATTGACGGCACTTTCTCAGCATCGCCAGGCATCATGCTAAACACCTGGCAAGGATGGTCTCATCTGCCCAGCTGGCAACCCTGGAGGCAGCTACTTTACCATCCTCACTCGGCAGAGACAGGAACTGATACAGAGAGAGGTTCAGTCGTGTGTCTGAGGGAACACAGCTAATACAGGGTGGGGGTCAGGCTCCAGTAGGGGCAGTTCCACTCTCCGGCTTTTATTCTTACCTCTCCTGCCATGTTGCATGCCAGGAAATGGCCTGATGGTACATCCTGGGTCCTTGCTTGACATCCGGTTCTCCCATAGGGCCCCCCCACTACTTTTCCAGGCCCCCCTATTCAGGGATCATGAAGGTCTTCCTGGTGGGTACAGCCCGGCTGCCAGTCCTCTTTGAAGCTCGAATCTCCAAATCTTGGCTTTCCCTAGACTCTGCGCTGTTCTGTCCTGGACCTCTTGCATGGCAGACTCTCCTTGTAATTCACTTACGATGCTGTGGCTGCAAGGGAGGGAAGCTCCAACTCGACCTGCCTTAAAAAAGAAATTTTTTTATTTCTTTATCCACATTTTATCCATTTTATCTTTTTATTCTTTTATGCCACATCTTCTTTATCCATTCATCTGTTGATAAGAGTTAGCTAGTGGGAAGCAGCCGCATAGCACAGGGAGATCAGCTCGGTGCTTTGCGAGGACCTAGAGGGGTGGGATAGGGAGGGTGGGAGGGAGGCTCGAGAGGGAGGAGATATGGGGATCTATGTATGCATATGGCTGATTCACTTTGGTGTACAACAGAAACTAACACAGTATTGTGAAGCAATAAAGATGTATGAAAAAAAAAGAAATTTTCTTACCTCCAGTAACAGGTGTAGAGTCCTGCATCTCCCTGCCTCTAATAGTCACTGCTGCATCCAGAAATCTGTTCTTCCCCATCCTCATTAGACAGAGACGGGGGCAGCTGAGGTCCTGGGGCCCAAGGGACCGGCCCTCTGCTCAAGGTCACAGGACCCCAGGTCAACACGATGGGGCCCAGCGTGAGGCAAGGGCACACAGGGGTCCAGAGCCCAGAGTCTGGAGCCAGCCGGCCTCGGTGGGAGCCTCGGCTCTTCCACTTGGAATCTCTAGACCCTCCAGCCGGTCACGTGCATCTCAGTGCCTCAGTTTCCTTCTCCGTAATATGGGGCTAATTACAGAGCCCAGCTCACGGGTGGTTGTGAGGATTCAATGAGTGGCTTTGTGTGAAGAAGCCCTTAGAAGAGGGTGGCACACGTGGGGCATTAGCTGTTTCAACCCCCAACCCCCAAATCTCATCCCCTACTGTTCTCGGTGCGTCCCTGACGGACTCAATTTCACGTGTCTCGCAACTCCCCCAGCCAGCAGTCCGGTTCAGGCAGGAAGGGCTGTAGAGAATTTAAAACAAGAATGAAACCGATCAAAGTCAGTCTGCCTTCCATGATCACCATGCACCCACAATTCTAAACAATGTCAGCGATAAAATATTCCTCCCTCCCTGGCAGGAGGTCCCCCTCCCCCTCCCCCGCCCACCCCCCTCCCCAGGGACGCCACTGCCCAGACCCTTGGGGTGTGCCCTCTAGAACTTAGCAGCGCGGTCTGCAAGATTCCCCACGCACTCAGCCTCCTTCCCGGGGCCTTCCCTGTGCCCTCTTGCTCTGGGGGACACCCGGATCTCCCCTGAGCACACGAGGCCCCAGCAGTCTTTCAGGTAGACTTTTTTTCCTCTCCCATACTCCATACCGCGGGGACTCCTTGCCCATCCTTGCTGCCCAGGGTCAGCCGTAGACTGTGAGATTCAAGCCTCCTGCCACCCCTCCTTCCTTGCCGTCATCTCTAGCGCCTGAGTTTGTATCTCATAGACTGAAGCTTTTAGCCCCTGCCAAGATTCGAACCTGGACTTGTGGGGTGCTAATCTGGGGGGATTTTAGTATCTGCGGGGAGGATCCCTCCAATAACCCCGCCTCTTGGTTCCTTAGACTCCACTCCTCACCCTGTCTCAGCCCGTCACGCCCACGGTTACACTGTGGACCTTGTTTCTACCAATATTTGGCATCTGCCCCTCCCTACCGCCCACCCAATTCCATGCTTTAACCAACAACACCCCCTGTCATTCCGCATCACTCCTTGCGGTTCCCTGTCGCCATGGCTCTTGGACCTCACCCTCCTTGCCACCCTCACTAGCATCCTTTTACTGCCTCTCACCCCTCATGCCCTCAGCGCCCTCCTTAGAGCCTATGACCCATCACTTCTCACTGGCTGGCACCTGCTTGGCAAAACAGGGTCAAGGTTAAATCCAGCTTTCTCTCTACTCCACACCTGGACCCAGGTGTTCCTTTACCTCGATGACCGCTCCTTTCAGCAAGCCCCCAGGGGGGTCTGCTGGTCAACTCTGTTTCCCTAGCTCCCTAGTGTTTTACAAACTACAGGTCAAGATTCACTCGCGGGTCAAGCCGATTTAGTGAGTCCAACAAGCATTAAGGAAGTGAGATAAAATAGAAAAGGTCAGAGCCCCCCTGATATAATAAGGTTAAATGCTGTTTTGTGAAATGCATTGTCTACCGGGTCTGGATGTAAATGAATTTCTTACTGTGGGGAGTGGTCCAAAGAGGTCTGGATACAGAACTGGGCTTATTCCCCCACGCTTTCCTAGATGACTGTTTCAGACTTGCTTTTCACTAATAATTCACCAATAATTCTTTAGCTTCAAAAGTGTCCCTTTTTGTCCCACGTCTCAAGGATGCCCTGGCATTGCTTCCCATTTCACGGAGACAGTAGTTGTCATGACAACAATACCACATGGTCCTGCCCACTCCTAGGCTGGCCTTCCTTCCTCACACCATCAGCAAACTGTTCTCCCACAGAAGGTCAACTCCTCCAACCCTCAAGGACACTTCTCCCACCAATGACCCCCTTTCTTTCTTGCCTTAGCAACTTTCTATTCTCTACAGAATAATTTCATCAGTGTACAAATAGGTGATAATGATAATGAATAATAATAATACTGCCTTGATTCCATAGTGGCCTCTGGATCTTACTCCACTTTTCTCCTCCTCTTTATAGCAAAACCCCTCCTGCCAACAAAGACAGCAAAGCTGTCTACCTGCCAACTCTGTATCTTCTCTCTCTTTCTGCTTGAACCCACCGAATCAGGCTTTTGTCCCCACCCCACCCTAGGAGCTGCTCTGACTGAGGCTGCCAGTGGCATCGATCTTGCCATACCTGATGGTCGGCCCTCATTCTTCATGTCTGTGACCCAGTTAACCAGCCATTCTCTTCTCCTTGAAATACTTTCTCTTTTTCACTTGGCTTCTGGGACCCCACACTCCCCTGGTGCCCAGTCTCACCTGCTTCATGGATGTGTGTCCTATGCATTTGCTTAGGGACTAATGCTCAGAAGAGCCTTGAGCTTTAACTCTAATTTGAAAAGATACATGCACCCCAGTGTTCATAGTGGCACTATTTACAATAGCGAAAACACGGAAGCAACCTACGCGTCCACTGATAGATGAATGGATAAAGAAGACGTGGTACATATATACAGTGGAATAATACTCAGCCAAAAAAAAAAAAAGAATGAAATAATGCCATTTGCAGCAACATGGATAGACCTAGAGTTTATCATACTAAGTGAAGTAAGTCAGACAGAGAAAGACAAATACCACATGATATCACTTATATGTGGAATCTAAAAAAATGATACAAATGAACTTATTTACAAAACAGAAATAGACTCACAGACACAGAAAACAAAGTTATGGTTACCAGAGGGGAAAGGAGGGGAGAGGGATAAATTTGGAGCTTGGGATGAATAGATACACACTGCTATAGATAAAATAGATAAACAACAAGGACCTACTGTATAGCACAGGGAACTATATTCATCTTGTAATAACCTATAATGGAAAAGAATCTGAAAAAGAACATCTATCTATCTCTATATCTATATATCTGAATCACTTTGTTGTACACTCGAAACTAACACAACATTGTAAATCAACTATACTTCAATAAAAAAGCTCTGCTACTGCCATTTTGAAATTCTTAATAATTTTGAGCAAGGGGTCCCTCGTCTTCATTTTGCACTGGGTCCCCCGAATGACGTAGCTGTCCTGTTCACTGATGGCTCCTTCTGTCATTTTTGCTGCTTCCTTCTCATCTCTCGGGACTCTTCATGGAGGGCCCCAGGGCTCAGCCCTCGGAGGAGTGTTCTCTCCACTGATACCCACCCCCTTTGTGATCCATCTAGGCTCATGGCTTTGGCCGCCATCTATGCCCTGATGTCTCCCAGGGTTTCTCTCCCAGACGTTCCTTCCACTGAAACACAGAGCTGTCCTTGCCACTGCCTCCTTGGATCTTCACTTGGCCATCTCATAGACATTTCACACCGGGCAAGTTCTAAATGGAATTCCGGACTTTTTCATCCTCTGTAGTCTTGCCCTTCCCAGAGAGTGGGGGCTTCTACCTCCAGTCCTAGGACTAAACCCTCAGGGCCATCCCCGGTGTCCCTCTTTCCCTCATACTCACTTCCTAGTCATCAGCAATCTTGTCGGCTCTACTTTCAAAATATAGATAAATTGTGACCACTTCCCACTGTTTCCATCACAGCCACCCTGGTCCAAGCTGCCTTCACCTCTCCGCTCTGAGCTGGTCTCCTTGCTTCTGCTCTTGCCCAGCCCCTACATTCGACACCAGAGAAACCAGAGCCAGCCTTTAAAAATACGTGATAAGATTGTGACATGCCTCTCCTCAAAACCACCCAGTGGCTTTCTATCGGATTTGAAATAAAATCCAGAATTCTCTCATGCTTGATGTGGCTCCACCTCCCTTCCCCCACCTTATGGCCCTCCCACCAGGGTCACACCTTCTGTCCATCCACCTGGAGCACTCCCCCCAGCCCCAAGTCTCTCCATGGCTCATTCCTTCACCCTATTGGGTCTCTGATCAAATATCACCTCCTCCAGGAGGACTTCCCGGATATAACCTGCCTCCGTAGCACCCTCCTGTCACACACTTCTCCTCCTATTCCACTTATTTTACTTCAGAGCACTCATCAGCCACTGACACAACCCATATTGTTCTGTTTCTTGTCTTCTTAACCCACTAGACTGCAGCTCCTTGAGGGCAGAATTTTGATCTGATTTGTTTCCTATTATAGTCCAGTCAGACAACAATTGCTACAGTTTTGAAGAAGTTTATCATTGATGTCACCCCCTCCACAAGCAGTCTAGCGTCTCTGAAATTGGGATGTCAGGCAGCAGTCACAATGTAGTTGTCACAGCCTGTACATTGGACTCAAAACTTCCAGATCAGGTGTCAGCAGCTAGGAGGAAAATCCTGAGATGATGCACCCTAGGTTCATCACAGCATTATTTACAAGAGCCAAAATATGGAAACAACCTAAGTGCCTATCAACAGATGAATGCATAAAGAAGTTGTGTTTCATATATACAATGGAATACTACTCAGCCACGAAAATATGAAATCTTGCCATTTGCACCAACATGGATGGAGCTTGAGGGTATTATTCTAAATGAAATAAGTCAGATGGAGAAAGACAAACACTTTAGGATTTCACTCATAAGTGGAATTAAAATAAAACAAAAGAAATGAACAAACCAAAACAAACCAAACCAGGACAAACACACAGATACAGAGAACAGGGTAGTGGTTACCAGAGGGGAAGGGTGACGGGCAAAATGAATAAAGGCAGTCAACTGTAGGGTGATGAACGGAAACTAAACTTTTGATGGTATAGAGAAGTTGTATACAGAAGTAGTGTAGTGTATACAGAAGTTGAAATATAACGTTGTACATGTGAAACTCGGATAATGTTATAAACCACTGTTACCTCAATTAAAACAAATAAAAAAGAAGAGAAAAAAAGAAATGCTGCCTCACACAGGGGCACTGAGGAGGAGATTGTGTGCAAGACAAGGACAAAAGTGATTCTGAGTCAAAAAGTGATGCAGAAGAGTTGGTCTCCGGATATGAAGATGTCTGGGGAATACTGTAACCAGTTTATTTCGCATACATTTTCCTTTTTACGTTTGCACAAGTGCGATCCAAATCTAGGTGTAAATAGTCTAAATAACTTTCAACCAAAGTAAAATAATAAAATCTAAGTAATATGAAAGCATCATGGTATAGTTTAATTTGGTCCCGTGCTTCCTTGGTGGTGGTACATAAAAATCGCGCATCTGACAAATTATGATGTGTTAAATCAGGGCTCGGCAAACCATTGACGTAAATGGCCAGATAGTGGATATTTCAGGCTTCCCAGGCGACCCAGTCTCTGTTGCAACTACTTAACTGCCTCTGTGTTGCGCCAGCAGCCTCAGACAATCCTGAAAATGAAAAAGCATGGCTGTGTTCCAATAAAACTTTATTTATGGAATTTAGATTTCATATAATTTTCACGTGTCATGAAATATTATTCTTTTGATTTTTTTTAACCGTATAAAAATGTAAAAAAAAAAAAAATCCACTCAGCTCACAGGCTGTACGAAAACAGGCCTGCAGGCTGCAGGTTGCCCAATCCCGCATTAAATTCTGGAGAAGGTGGTAAACCTGTTTTACAGGTAGGGAAGCGGGCCCAGAGCATCACTGAAATGTCTTGTTCAAGGGCAAAGAATCCTAGATCTGGGAGCTCTTAGGCATTGTCTTCTGCAGTTCCACTGGGCCCCTTTCCCATTCTGCAGATCCCGGGAAACCAGATCCAGGCGCCGAATACACGTTTGAGGTCCCACGGGGCGCCCTTGGCATTGCTGGGTCAGGCTGCTCGGTGTTTTCAACTGTGTGTGCTTTTCAGATACAAGAAATGGGTGTAAAAGTGCTGAGCACAGCCGAGGCACGTTTTAAACACTTAAGTGTTACTCCGCCCTCCTGCTTGCTCTCCCTTTTAGGCAAATTTCTATCCTTCTCTGTCAAGGGAGTAGGCGCCCCGCGCGCCCTGCCAAGGCTGCACGCCCCTCGCAGCCCCACCGGGCCGGCTGGGCCGCCTCCCGCCGCACCGCGTGGCGCCCGATCTGTGGCGGTGAGACGTGTCGGGAGTGGGAGGAAAAGCTCCGCGATCTGCGCCTCCAGCCCTCTCCCCCTGCCCCTTCGGAAGCCATTTGTGCTTCTCTAAGCCTTCACCTAGGCGCCGCCTTTCTCCCCTCACTTCTTTCTCGCTCACTCCGCGCTCTCTCTCCACTTAGTGGTTCGTTTACTGCTCAATCTGTGATTAATTAAAACAATTTAAATAACTGTGCTGATGCTAAATTCACTTTCAGCCGCCTTCGCCGCGCGCGGCTGCGTGAGCGCAGGGGAGCCGCAGTGCGTGCCCGGGCCGACCGCCAGGGGGCGCTGTGGGCTCAGGTTTGGCCGCAACCGGAGGCTTAGGCTTAGAGCCGATTTCGGCAAGGAAAGAGTTAAAATGGGCATCTACGCGTGTCCCCCTAGCTCCCACTTTGCCTTCTTCCACTTGGGCACCCACTGTGTCCTTGAAGTCCCCAGAGAACTTCTGGGCTAACCGACAACAGGAAATGTCGGGAAAGCGAGCTCCTTTCTCCTGCCCTGGGTCAGGCTTGGGATGTGACCTGGACCCGTGGGACCCAGACACCAGGAAGGTCTCTTCTGCAGGAGAGAAAACAACCAGACTGTGTGAGCAGAAGACCCGAGGACGGCCTTTCTTGCTGGGGAAAGGGAGCAGAGGTACCGGGCAAAGGCCCTGGCCTGCGTTCCTTGGCCTTGAGGTGTGCACTGAGTTGAATAGTGTGTCCCCAAATTTATGGCCACACAAAACCTCAGAATATAACCTAATTTGGGAAAAGGATATTTGCACATGCAATTAGTTAAGGATCTCAAGATGCAGTCATCCAGACGGGCCCAAAATCCAATGACTGGAGTCCTTATAAAAGGAGAGAACACGGAGAGACACACATATACAGGGAAGAAGGCCAAGGGGCCGAGATTGGAGAGATGCAGCCACAAGCCAAGGAACCCAAGAACCGGCAGAAACTGGAGGAGGTGACGAAGAGTTCTCCCTGAGAGCCTCTGGAGGGAGCACGGCCTTGCCAACACCTCCATTTCAGACGTCTGGCCTCAGAACTGTGAGAGAAGAAATTCCTGTGGTTTTAAGCCAACCAGGTCTGTGGGAATCCAGCAGCCACAGAAAACAAATACAAGGTGTTAAGACAGAAGCCAGCATGGAAGGGGCCACTCTGTGCCAGGCATTTTGCTGGGTGTGTTCACAAATGTCTTCTCACCTAAGCCTCACCGTGGCCACATAAGGCAGGTTAATATCAACGCCCCTACTTTGCAGGGTCAGGCAACTGGGAAGTGGCAGAGCCAAATCCAAGCCCAGGTCAGCCTGGATCCCCAGCTGGCGATCCAGAAGCTTCCCTGCCTCTGGGCTCCATGGCCCAGCTGTTTCCTGGGATCTTGCCTTGAGAGTAATGAGACCAAGGACGACATAGAAGTTTGCTGGGTGGGTGATCCAGGCTGGTCTCAAATACAGAACTTCAAGGCTTTGCACTTGGGCCAGCTGCCCGCTTACAGATCTACATGAGATGAGATTTTTAAAAAAATTTTTATTTTTTAGGATTTTTTAAATTGAGGTATAGTTGCTGTATAATATTATGTAAGTTACAGGTGTACAGTATAGTGATTCACAATTTTTAAAGATTTTACTCCATTATAGTTATTATAAAATATTGGCTATATTCCCCTTGTTGTACAATATATCCTTGAAGCTTATTTTATACCTAATAGTTTGTACCTCTTACTCTCCTCCCCCTGTATTACCCTTTCCTCTGCCCTCTCCCTACTGGTAACAACTAGTTAGTTCTCTATGTGTTTCTTTTTTGTCATATTCACTAGTTTGCTGTGTTTTTTTAGATTCCACGTATAAGTGGAATCATAGAGGGTCTGTCTTTCTCTGTCTGACTTATTTCACTTAGCATAATGCCCTCCAAGTCCATCCATGTTGCTGTAAATGGCAAAACTTCATTCTTTTTTATGGCTGAGTAGTATTCCATTGTATATATGTACCATAGCTTCTTTATCCATTCATCTGTTAATGGACATTTATGTTGCTTCTGGAAACATTTTTGGTTATCACAACTGGGTGAAGGGGTTCTGTCATCTAGTGAGTTGAGGCCAGGGATGCTGTTAAACGTCCTACAGTGCGCAGGACAAAGAATGATCTGGCCCCAAATGCCCATAGCGCCAAGGCTTCTGGTGCCCATTTCCCCTGCTCCTCCAACATTCCAGTATGTTCTTTGGTGGTTTGGTCCTGCACATATCTGCCCAGCCAACCTTTCACATCTTTGTTCAAATGCTGTCTTCTCGATAGACTTAGTTGGACCACCTTGTTTAACATTGCAATGCTGCGCCTCCTCCGTGGCCCTCTTAATCCCTCTTATCTTGCTTTTTCAAAAAAAAAAAAAAATCCATAACGCATACCACGGTCTAGCATCCTATGTATATTACTTATTTCTCATGTTTCTTGTTTATTGTCTGTCTCCAACAAAGAATATTTTCTTCTTTGGTTACCTTATTGACTGGTGTATTCTTAGTGCCTAAAGAATGTACCTGATAGACCCTCAATAAATATCTATTGAATCAAATGATGCCCCTTAAGTAGATTTCTAATGCACTTGAGCACACTCAAGGCCCTGAGAGGTCTGACAGTAAAGAAGCCAGTGGCCCTTTGTCTTACCCAGGGTGTCTCATCTTACTTGACCATGGAATCTGCTTCCTCTCTCCCTTCATCCCTATCAACTAAGCCCATCCTGCAGAAGTCACTCTGTCAATCACTCTTCTGTTCCAGTCTCCTCCAGGGAATATCTGAGGGCAAAGATTCTGAAGAGAAGCGTTAGGGAGACTTGGGACGAAGTTGTGGAGGCAGAACTACCAACCAGGACAGTTCCATGGGGACAGAGACACTGGGTCTGCATCCTGGATGCCTGCCGGCTGGGAGAGAAGGCTCAGCTGGGCAATGCCTCCCTTGCACCTGTGTAAATATTACGTTTTATGAGCCCTGGAAAGAGCAAGACAGCATATGTCCAGGGACATTCTTTGGAAGAGCTGGGAAAATGAGCTCTTGCCTAATTTGCCTGACCTAACAGAACACTGGCAGGAGGTCTGTGACAAATCAGGGCACATTTGGAAGACACTGACCAGCCAGTGTCTCATTGGAGGCTCTGTGTGCTGGGAAGTAGTATTTGGGGAACCAGGGCCAGATGAATTGGATGGGATGCTGGCACTCCAGCCTTCCTCCAGAGGATGGGGATGAGAAGGTGAGGAGCCTGAAGGGCCGGCCAAGGTCAGGAGGGAGTGCTGAGAATGGAGAAAGCAATCATGGAGCGGAGCTGATCACTGTGGCCATACTGGCCAGAGCTAGGGCCGGTGAGGGACACTTACAAGGATAGGCGGGCTTCAGATCGATTGAGATAAGCCAGAAACTTCCAAGCAGTGGCACACTTCCTGGAAGACTGGGCAACCAGTCTGGAAGCAGACCAGTGCTGTCCCCAGACATGTCCGAGCAGGGCCCTGGTGGCCAGCTGGCTCTGTGTCCACATGGCTCTGTGCCCAGGACATCACTGATCCCCAGTGCAGTAGTGAAAAGTGGGGCCAGACCCCATTTCAAATCCTAGCTCCCCAATGACTTGCTGTGTGATCTTGGGCAAGTTGTTTAACCTCTCTGTGTTTTAGTTTCTTCATTGCCAAGGTGGAGTAATACTGTTTCCACCTCAAATGGCTGTTGTGAGGATTAAATGAGTTAGTGCATGGTGAGAGTCTGGACTGCCTGAACATGGAAAATGCTGCATGAACACCATTGTTGTTATTTCCGTTTTCCATTTGGGTCCTCCCATCCCTGCCTCCCGCCAGCCCTGCTGCTCCCCAGCCCTCAGTTCCTTGGCCCTGACTCTGACCTTTGGTTCAGGTTTCATTGGGCTTGTTCCCTGGCTGCAGATATTTTAGTTCTCCAGGCGTGGATCTCCAATTCTAATTTTGGCTTACTTTGGTTTCTCCTGCTGGGTCTATAGTGGGTGCTGGTCACTAGTATAATACAGTTTCAGTATATTATCAATTAAGAGCATGGGGGCTGGAGTCAGAGAGACTTGAGCTCAAATTCTAGCTCTGCCACTTAGTAGCTGTGTTTTTTGGATCAATTCCTTAAACTTTGGGGCCTCAGTTTCCTCATCTGTAAAATGGAAATGAATAACAGTACTTACGTCATAGGCTTATTTTGGGGATTATGTGAGGAAATTCATGAAAAGTGCTTACAATAGTGCCTGGCACATGGTAAGAGGACAGTATTAACAGCCATTAATACTGTTATCATCATCATTGCTGTTCCCAGCGTGCTGTTTGCACTGGGCTAGGAGACGAGGATCCTGGGTTCAAATCCTGCCTCTGCCATTTCCTAGCTGTGTGACCTGGGGTAAGTCACTGCTCCTCTCTGGGTCTCAGAATCATCATCTGCTCCCTGAAGAAGCCCTTTTTGGGGTGCTTTTCTGTTTTCCAAGCTCTGATGTCCTGGCCTCCCAGCTGCCTTTTGACCCAGGTCTCCTGAGTGACCCAGCTTGGCCTGGATGTCTGAGTTCCCAACTTTGAACCCTGCGTTCCTGAGTGTATGTGCTGCTGGTCTGTGCCTTGGGATCTGCCCTGCCTAAGCACCTCCCTCCAGTGGGATTCTCTGGGGAGGACAGGAGAACTCCTTCATCGGGAGGGAGACTGGAGTAGTGGCCTTTATGTTTCCTTCTGGCTCTAGGCATCTAAGGCTGCTGTCAGTTGCGCTGCCATTTTTTTTCCAGCTCCCGTAGCTGGATCTTTGAATGTGTCAGATACCACTGAGCCTATCTTATATGGCACAGCATCAGCCCCAGCACACACGACCTTAGAATTAAGTCAAGCTGCCATCCAACCTTAGGATCCAAACCTCTACCCATCCAGTAAGTGAGCACCTAATCATACCGGGCACTGTTTTGGGCACTAGAGACAGAGAAACAAATAAAACAAATTTCCTAGCCTTTAGCAGACTTGTTACCGTTCCGCAAACTCTACTTCCTTTCCTGGAGAAGGATTATACTTCCCCACCTCACTGAATTCAGCTTTGGCCAGCGAAATCTGAGTGGGATGTTGTGTACCAGCCATGTCATGCTTTGCCACATTCTCTTTTCCATCTGGCAAGTCACCTGCAATTTCCAGATAGTGGCTTGTCCATCAGCCTAGGTCTTCGAGTGAGGACGTTGGTAACGTGGGAGTAGAACCCGCAGCTGATCCATGTTGGACAGGAAGTGAAAAATAACAGTATTACTCCACCTTAGCAATGAGGAAGCCAAAACACAGAGAGGTTAAACAACTTGCCCTTGTGCTTCTAAGCCCTTGAGCTTTTGGAGTTGTTTGTTTGCGCAGCAGAACCTGGCTTACCCTGACTGGCACACTGTTCTGTGAAGATTCCATTCTAGTGGAGAAGAGCAACAATACATGATAAACAAATAAATGTGTAATATAATATCAGGCACGGCAGGGAAACAGAAAGTAAGAGAAAGAGAAAGTGAGTGATGGGGGTGCTTTTGTAGATGCGGTGAACAGGGAAAGCCTTGTGGAGGAGGTGACCTTGAGCTCAAGGAAGTGAGGGAGTGAGCCAAGTGGGTATTAGAGGGGAGGGCTTCCAGGCAGAGGGGCCAGTAGATGCTAAGAGCCTGAGGTCAGCACATGGCCCATGTGCTCAAAGGAACAGCAGGGGCAGGGTGCCTGGAGCACAGAAGCGAGGGGAGAGTGGACCCTTTTGGAGAGCAGGTGGAGGCCAGGTCATGTAGAGCCCAGTGGACCATGGTAAGAGCGTGGGATTGGTTGGGTTCCAAGTGTGCTGGGAAGCCGTTGGAGGGTAGAGAACAGAGAAGTGACATGACGTAACTTACTTTACAAGAAGGGCACTCTGGCTGCTCTGGGGGGAGGAGATCATGGGGGCTGAGGGACAAAGTACGGACACTAGTCAGGAGGTTACTGCGGCCACTGCAAATGGGAGCTCATGGCGCTTCCTCTAGGGAGGTAGAGAATGGAGGTTAGAGGGTGCCCGATTCAGTGCATCTTGTTAAATGGCGGGTATTGAGGGCCAAGTTGGCTTTGGTTGGCATTTATAGTCTCCAGGGTGGACATGCATTTCCATTTACCTTTGGGTGTGATCTTTTTTATGGTTCCCTGCGGTTCTCAGACTCACCCAGAACATGTAAAATGCAGATGGTCAACATCACCCCAGATTCCCATTTTGTAGGTTTTGAGGGCAGTTCAAGCACTTTTAATAAGAACCCTAGGAGATCCTGTTGCATCTGACTTGGAGACCATACATTCAGAAACACTGTCCTAGATGATACAGAGAAACCATATAATTCAGGGATTTTCTGATCCATTGAGGTTGGGCCTGGAGGGGGCATAAGTCATCTCTATGTGAAGAAGTTGAATGAATGTTTGATCACGTGGAAACTCTCCAGAGCCCACAGTAGCAGCATAATAGGCTGAGAATTTACCCTCTAAAATGAGAACCCCGAAAGGATGACTTGGGGTGAAGGTTATTCCTACATGATGTATCCCTCATCACTTATGGGGTGCAGCTTATTTCAGGGAAATAGAGATGGGGGAAGGGGCTGGAACTGTGTGAGGACTGTGAATGTTTGCAAGGAGAGAAGGTTGTAAAAAGGTTTCATTTTAATTGACACAGAAACCTTGGTTCACTGAGAAACTTCCATGCCTTGCTCCCATCATGCCAATAGGCTTTAAGAAATTAGAAAATCTTCTAAGATCCTATTAGTCAGGGCATTTCTCTCATTTCCATTTATCCCAGAATCTCAAAAGCCACTGCCACCCAGAGGGCAGTCCTGGTACCAGGGGCAAAACACACAATCCAAGTTCACATCATCACTTTCCAAAACATAAGTCAAGAGGTCCAAGCTAAAAGCCTCCCAATTTCTTGGGCAGAGAACAAAATTTGAACTGCAAGGAGAGAATCCAGAGAGGGTCAGCCCCAGATGATTTATCAGACCAATGCTTTCTGGGCTTTTACCTCTTGGGAATTTGAGACAGAGATTGATTGCTGTCCTGTCCGTCTCAGATGACTCCTTGTTCGTCTATCAGGTAGCCAGTCTCCATTTTTTGCAAACCTTGAAAGTTATCCCCTCTATATTTGCCTGGGTTTAGTCTTGCTATGGCTTTTTTTTTTAAAAATTTTATTTATTTATTTATTTATGGCTGTGTTGAGTCTTCGTTTCTGTGCGAGGGCTTTCTCTAGTTGCAGCAAGTGGGGGCCGCTCTTCATCGCGGTGCGCGGGCCTCTCACTATCGCGATCTCTCTTGTTGTGGAGCACAGGCTCCAGACGCACAGGCTCAGCAATTGTGGCTCACGGGCCTAGTTGCTCCGCGGTATGTGGGATCTTCCCAGACCAGGGCTCGAACCCGTGTCCCCTGCATTGGCAGGCAGATTCTCAACCACTGCACCACCAGGGAAGCCAGCTATGGCTTTTTGAAGTCACAGATGTCAAGATTGTGGTGTAGGGACTTCCCTGGTGGTCCAGTGGTAAAGAATTCGCCTTACAATGCAAGGGACGTGGGTTCGATCTCTGGTCAGGGAACTAAGATCCCACATGCTATGGGGCAACTAAGCCCGCGCGCCACAACTACTGAGCTTGCGGGCCTTAACTAGAGAGCCTGTGTGCCACAAACTACAGAGCCCACGTGCCCTGGAGCCTGCGCGCCACAACTAGAGAGAGAAAACCCGCATGCCACAACTAGAGAGAAGCCCGCGCGCTTCAACAAAAGATCCCGCATGCCTCAAGGAAGATCCTGCATGCCGCAACTATAACCCGATGCAGCCAAAAATAAAAATTAAATAAATAAATAAACAATAAATCTTTAAAAAAAAGATTGTGGCATGGGGAGCAGGGGCATGGGGGTGGGCAGGTAGAGGGACATTGTATGATATCCCAATAACAGGGAACCACAGGCTGAGTTGATGCCACAGGATGAAGTGTTGTCTTCCCCTACCCATCCGCCCTTTCCCTCTGCAGTGTCTTACACGCTACTCCTGCTGCCACATCCACAGCCTTGCTTTCCAGGTAAAGCCAATCTGGAGGCAGAAAACACTTAAGCAACCTCAGAGCCAACCAGTGGGCTTGGCCCACTCCCATCTCCCCACCTTTAGCCAGACCCTGGTGGCATCTCTGGCTCTGAGCTGCCATTGAAGGCACACCAGCTGGTCTCCCAGTGAGGCAGCCAACTGGAACCTGATTTCGGGGTCACTCCTGGGTTTCTGCCCTTGCCCATTCCTGCCCTCTGCTGTGTTATAGCAACATGCAGGAGCCCCATTGTTCTCTGCTCTCGTCTACAGGTACCAGACCCTAGATTATCCCCAATTTATATAACTGGGATTTTCTCCTTGACCTCTGTGCTTCTGTTCTCTTTGAGTCGGTGGGAGGCTGGGCACTGCGGGGTGGGGACTGGGGAGCATGGAAATGAGAGACGTGACAGAGAGGCACCCAGGTCTAGGCAGTTCATTCACCGAGAACTTACCCGGTGCCAAGTCCTGGGTTAGCTGCTGGAAGACACCGACACACAAGACATCACCAAAACAATCACATCCATGACAAGTCCTTGCCTGCAGGAAACTTGAACCAGTTGGGGAGAAAAACTAGGAGAGAGGTAATTCCAGTTTGGGGTGATAACAGCCATAAGAGAGAAACATATGGCTGTGTTGGAGCCTAGGAGAAGCCCTGAATCTGGTCAGAGGATGGGGGGAGGGGAGGAAGATAG
This sequence comes from Balaenoptera musculus, assembly GCF_009873245.2. Taxonomy (NCBI): domain Eukaryota; kingdom Metazoa; phylum Chordata; class Mammalia; order Artiodactyla; family Balaenopteridae; genus Balaenoptera; species Balaenoptera musculus. The sequence goes on along the minus strand of NC_045794.1, from coordinate 91,862,579 downwards.
GCAGACAACCTGCAGGAGATGCTTGAACAGATTCTCTGCAAAGTCTTGTAGTCATCTGGGTGGAAAGGTTTGGAGATACAACTATTTTGAGCAAAGCAAAGAGAGCAGGGGATCAGGAGCATCCCCGAGGCCCTAGCAGGCTGGATCCACGAGGGGACTGTGTGTGGTTTGGTGTGGCCAGAACCCAGGGCGGAGTGGAGAGATGTGTGCTGGACAGGACCCTGGGCTCCTCTAAGAAGTTCAAGCTTTATCTTACAGACCAGCGTCATCAAACCTTTTTTTTGGCAAAGGACCAGACAGTAGTATTTTTCAGTTTTGTGGGTCATACAGTTTTTGTCTCAGCTACTCAATGCTGCATTGTAATGTGGAAGCAGCGATGGATGATACGTAAATAAATGAGTGTGGCTGTGTTCCAATAAAACTTTATTTACAAAAACGGGTGATAGGCCAGATTTGGCCCACGGGCTGCAGTTTGCTGGCCCTGTTGCAGACAATGGGGGGTGGGGGACACTTGAGAGTTTTAAGTATGAGAAGCCATCTGGGTTTTAGTGTTGAGTGATTCATGGATTCAATCACTCAGCAAGCATGTATTATGCTCCTACTGTGTGCCAGGTGTTGTGCTAACTACTGGGGATCAGAGATGAAGACATAGATCCCTACTTCCAGAAACCCACCATTCAATGGGGAGTGGGGACAGACTCACGTATAAGCAACTAGATGGCTGGCTCTGTGAGGGTAAGGTTCGTGTCTGTTATGGTCAATGTTATATCTATAGAACATAGCACATAGTAAATTCTCAATAAATATTCGTCGAGTGAATGAGTGAATCAATGAATAAACGAGTTCCCCAATCCAGGCTGACTCTGACTGGTGCTATGATAGGAATACAGGACACTTGGAGGAGTGAAAGATTCATCGCCACTGGGAACATGCATGAGTGAGTGTGTGTGTGTGTGTGTGTGTGTGTGTGTGTGTTGGGGGTGGAGTCTGACTTGGACTCTGAAGGATGGATGGGATTGTCATGTCTAGGGGAGGAGTGGGTGGCGGGAAGGGGATTAGCCAACTTCACTTTTCCACTGTATCTCTTCCATTTCCTTTGAGTTCTTTTGTTAGAATTCTTGCCACCAAGGCAGGTGGGTCCCTAAACACTAGAGCGATGGAAATACTCAGGAGGTATTTATGATCTGCAGGAAAAGGCCCCCCCAACCTCCTGAACACCATTAATTGGAACCCTACCCCCCCATGCCATGTGGAGTTATCTTGGCCCGCTTGTCCTTCCATTAGGGGAGGCCAGGTCACAGGTGCGGTGGGTGGGCTGAGTCCGTCAAATGAAATAATTTCCTACAGCCACCTTGAGCCCAAGCAAGGTGGCTTGTAATAATGATGCCATAAGTGCGAAAACAGATATTATTAAATTTTAGAATCGAGATTTATGGTGCTGATTTCTGGGGCATGGAGAGGCTGTAGCTTCTTGCTTTTAGGTTTCTCAAGCATAAACCATGAAGTTGAGCAGCCATAGCCCAGAGTGGTGGCGGAGAGAATCCCAGGCTCTGACATGGCTCTACCCCTAATGCTGGGAGGGTGGTGGAGTCGAGGAGCGTGAGCCTTGGAGTCATGGGCACAGGGACTTTGCCTCTTTCAGCTTCAAATTCCTTAAATGCAAAGAGGATTAATTCATCCAGTCAATGGATATTTACTGAGCACCTACTATGTGCCAAGTACTGTGTGCTGCACTCCTCACAGGGCTATGGAAGGGACTGAAAGAGATGTGGGAACGGCCAGTTGTAGGTAGAGTTACTTAAGTAACTATAATGAAAGATAGGTATTCTGTTAATCCCTGGACCTAGACTTCTTACACATTCATCAGTCATTCAATCAACTTTTTAAAAAGAAACTTTTAATTTCAGAATCATTTTAGGTTTCGTATAGAAAAGTTGCAAAGATAGTGCAGAGTTCCCGTGTACCATTCCCCCAGTTTCTTTCACTGTTAGAATCTTCCATTGCCTCAGTACATTTGTCAAAGCCAAGAAACTGACATTGGTACGTTACTTTTAACCGAACTCTGGACTTTGTTTGGAGTTCATCAGTTTTCCGCTAATGTCCTCTTTCTGTTCCACGATCCGATCCCAGCTACCATATTGCATTTAGCTATTGTGTCTCCCCATTTCCCTCTGATCTATAATGGTTTCTCAGAATACACTTTTACTGAGTACTTCCTATATCCTTAAAAAATTTTTTTAAGTTGAATTATAGTTGATTTTCAACGCTGTGTTAGTTTCAGGTGTACAGCAAAGTGAGATATATATAATATATATATTATATATATAATATATATATATAAAAATTCTTTTTCAGGTTCTTTTCCATTATAGGGTATCATAAGATATTGAATATAGTTCCCTGTGCTATAGAGTAGGTCCTGTTGTTTATCTATTTTATATATAGTAGTGTGTATCTGTTAATTTCCTATATCCTGATGTGTGCTTGGAGCTTCTACTTTTGCCCTCTTAAAGCATCTTAAGGTCTGTGTCTTCAGGTTCCCCGGCTGCCCGTGTCTCAGGTGTGACTTGGGCTGACACATCTGTGACTTGGGCTCACATAGCACTTTTCCCACGGATGTCTCAGCACAGTGACTTGTGACAAGCACTGGGCTCGCAGATCTGTCACCAAGTTTTAACTCTTCTACTTACTAGTTGAGAACTTTAGGACAGGTTACTCAACTCGGCTTGGGTTCAAGAGACAGAAAGCTCTGGTGACCTAAGCGATGAGGAAAATGTGGTACCTCACCCAATACGAAGTCCTGAGGTTGGAGAGGTCCAGGTTGGTTCATTCAGCGGGTCCGTGGGCTCATCGGAGACTCACGGACTCATGGAGACTCATCAGGTTCTCTTTGTCTGGCATTCTTCCATCTTTAGCTTGTCTCAGCTCCCCTCAGGGCCACAAGATGACCTACTGCCCACTTAGATTTCCTTCCTTTGCACCTGGGAATCTGGCTGTCTAGCCTGATCTTGGGGTCGCCTTGGGAGAGCTCTGGGCTGGCTCGCTCCCTGTGGCCCAGATCTGGCCCAGCTTTGCCCACACCTGGCAGCTGTGTATCGAGATCCTGAGGTAGCATCTTTCTTTCCTGCCTCACTGTCTAGGCCCATAGCTGCAGCCCCTCACCCCTAGGCTCCTTAGGCAAGCAGCACATAGAAGCCACAGTGTGCAAACCACCCAAAACCAGCAGAAAGTCTCCCATTGGCCTCCTTGAAGCCCCTCTCTCTGGGCTTGAGGGGAGAAGGAAGTACCCTCATCCCCATTCCATCATCTTGGATAGAGGTCAGTTCACAGCACCCCAGACCCTCCAAATAAAAGTCACCCAATGTCCATATAACCGAATGACTTTGCTGTATAGCTGAAATTAACACAACATTGTAAATCAACTATACTTCAATAAAATAAATTTTTAAAAAGTCACCCAATATCCAGACCTTCCCAAGACTGTCCTGCCATTGAACAGGTCAGAGGGGGTGGTCAGCCAATGACTGCAAAGCAGATGTTCAGTTACCTCCTGCTTCCTACATCCTGGAGGGGGCGGGGGTCAAATACTCACCTTAAAATGTAGAATGTCTTGGGGTCTGAAATTGAAATTGAGCTAGAAAAAGCCCATTTTCATCCTTGTCACACTATTATTATTGATTTTGTTGCTATTGACTATAATTCAAGGGGCTGAGAGTGGACCTGAGTCCAAGTCTCCTGACTCCCAGAGAGGTTTTCTTATCCCACCCCACACTGCCTCTCGAGGTTGGGGTCATGGGCAGACATCCCAAGGGACAGACCCATCTTCTGAAATCAGCTCCTTTTCTGCCCAAGCCAGCAAGCGAGCCTTTCCCAGGGAACACGCGCACACATACAGATGCTTTCACGCAGGGAAGGCAATTAAAGGAACACAGAGGCAGCCTGTCAACTGCGCCAAGTTGACAAATTTTGCATTGTAAACACAAAAACAGGAGCTTAACCCCCTCCCTCCTCCTGCGCAGAGCGTAGCAGAAAAAGCGCATCTCTTCTATCATGGAGTGCAGGTGAGGTCTGGCGGATAAATGTGGGGTCCCTGCTGGTATGGGCAGCCGTCACTCCGTCAGGAGGATTAGGGAGATGCATGGGGTGGGAGAGGGCTCTGCAGGGACCCCGAGGGGGAAGGAGACTGAAATTTACTAAGTACCTGCAGACACGCAGGTGATCTGCCCCACGATACCCCTCCACGCGGGATGAGAACTCCCACTTTTCAGGTGAGGAAGCAGGCTCCCATATGTGAAGGCCCACCTCCAGACCATCACCCCTTGAGGGCTCAGACCCAGTTTTATCTGACCCCAAAGGCTAGGGTTTTTAGGTCACAGATCTCAGCATTCCACGTTTTGACAATCTCTTTACATTTCTTCCTACTAGAAAAAATCCTTTTCTTCTACCGCCTCCTGAATCCTTTTGTCTCTGCCATGTTTTGTGCCTGGCAGAACTTGTGTTGAACAAATATTCTACAAATTGACCTCAGATCAGTGCCAGGAACTATTCTAGATGCTAAGGACCCAGTGGTGAACAAAACAAAATCCCTGTCCTGGGGACTTTCGGTGCCGGTGGGGAAGACAGAAAGTAGCATATAAGAATCTAAGGGGGACCAACTCTTGTTGTGTGCCAGGTGTCATTCTGTCTTTACATCTTTGAACTCATGTTATCCTCATGACAAACCTATAAGGCAGGTGCTGTGACTCCCTCCATGTTAGTGAGGGTGTCGAGGCTCAGGGAAGTAGGTGACCATCCGGCCAGTAGGAAACAGCTGGGATTGGACCACGAGTCATCTGGTCCTGGATCCCTTGCCTTTGGCCCCTGCACCACGCTCCCTCTCCCTGCAGGGAGGACGCTCTAAGGAGAGAGCAAATCTAACCCTCACTCTACTCACCTTATCATGTGAATCCCTCCATGCCTCGGTTTCCCCATCTGTAAAATGGGATTGTAATAGTGGAGATGTCCAGTGTGCACCTGGGAATGGTGTTAGGGAGAAAAACTGTGCCTTGAGACAGATTTTTGGGAGCCATTGGTGCAGGGGAGGAAGTTCAAGTTTGGGGAGCAAAAGAGAGTCCATTGTGAGTATGTTCAGTGAGGAGAGGAGCTAAACGGTGCAAGGAGGGAACTTGGGGAATATTAGTAAATAAGAGAAGTGGAGAAATAGGACTTGTGGAGGGTGTGGAAAGAGGCACCCAGTCATTAGAAGAAGCAGAGGAGTGATATCTCATTATGTCATAAGTCCTGTTTACATGCGTGTCTCCTTCATTAGATTTAATTTCTTGAAAGAAAGCATTATCTTTTTAAAAAATTTATTTGACTGGAGTATAGTTGATTTACAATGTTGTGTTAATTTCAGGTGTACAGCAAAGTAACTCAGTTATTTATTTATATATATATATATATATATATATATATATTCTTTCTCATATTCTTTTCCATTATGGTTTATCACAGGATATTGAATATAGTTCCCTGTGCTATACAGTAGGACCTTGTTGTTTATCCACCTTATACCTACTAGCTTGCATCTGCTAACTGCAAACTCCCAATCCGTCCTTCCCCCACCCCCGCCCCTTGGCAACCACAAGTCTCTTCTCTATGTCTGTGAGTCTGTTTCTGTTTCAGAGATAAGTTCATTTGTGTCATATTTTAGATTCCACATGTAAGTGATATCATATGGTACTTGTCTAAGAAAGTGTGATCTTAGTCATCTCTGTATTCCTCAGATTTGACACTGTATCCAATGCACAGTAGTTGCTCAAAAAATGTTGGTATTCAATTACGTCCTCTCTCACCCCATTCCTTGGACTGTCTCTTATCTGCTTGGCTGCTCTGCTGTTTTATTCCCATTCTCAACCCTGCCTGCCTCACTGTGCCTCAGAAGGCCTGTTTATAAAGCTCTGCCCCAGAATATGAAGCATGATTCTCCTTAAGGCAGCATGGCAGACATGACTCCTCCCACTGGACCCTTTCCCATGGCAGACATCACTAATACGTCACTGCACTCTGTCTTCTGAGTCTGGTCTAGGATCTCAAATCCTGGATTTCAAATTCTCAACTCCATGTTCCATTAACAGCCAGTACCAGTCAATAAACCCTGGGATTCGAGGTGAACCTACTTTGCATACTTGCTCCAAAGGTGTTGTTTCAGAGAAGCCAGGACCTGTCAGGCTCACCCTGGCCCCTGAGCCGCCACTGAGCTGGGCCTTACGAAGCCCATCGTGGCTCCAGCCATCGGCAAATTCTGCACTTTGCCTGGAGCTTTCTGGCCTAGCTTTTTTCACACCATGGTGGCTCTTAAAAATATTTTCCTGGCAGCAAATGGGTGTCTTTGTGCTGAGTGGAAAAGGGAAGAAGAATTAGCAGCTTCCCATCTGAGAACTTCCACTGGAATTGATTTATCCCAGCAGAAACAGCCCGGCATTTTCCTTCCAAATTAATATGCAAATGAGTGTAAGCAACACTTCCCACGGGCAGGTTCGGAACACAGCAGTACTATCCCAGAACATTTATCAGCACTATTAATAGAGTTCACTGCCTTACTCCTCCCCCCTGCCTTTATTACCATTCTAATTATGGGTTGTTTGGTTTCATTTAATTTTTTCTCGGTTCTGGTGAAGGCCCACGGTCCCCAGTGAGGAAGGTTGCTCCATCACGCAAGCGGGCTTTGAGGGTGCGGACCCGCATTCCCGGCGGGTGCCGCTCTCCAGGACATCGCTCTCCTCGCCTGATGCCCCGTATTTTCGGGGGACGCTTTCTGCATACCTCTGACACCCTAGTAAGGTAGAGACAATGGTAGTGAGCTTGGAGGAAACTGCCATGTGGAGAGCTGTTTAAACCAAGTGAGCAGCCTCTGAAAAGGCTTTGGATTCTTTTAGGGAAAGAAGCATTCAATTGAGATGATACCCCCTGGGAATTCTAGACCCTCAGGCCTCCTTGCCACGGAGGAGGTTGTGTTCCGGGTGCACAGGAACCCATTTCATTCCCACTGCAACTCAATGAATCAAGGAACGATTAGCATCCCCATTTCCGGAGGGGGAAACTGAGGCACAGAGAAGTTAAGTGACTTGCCCCGGCTTAGCTGAGTCTGGCTCCAGACCCTGTGTCTTCAATCAGCTGTCCTCTCCCAGGTTTCCTCTGGGGCCTTACCATCTCTCTCCTGTGCCTTGGCAAAGCAGTTAAGCTCAGCCTGGGTTCCTCCTAGGAGGCACGCTCTCCCCAGCTCAGGAACGGAAGACCCTAGGGATCACCAGGATTCACCTCCTCAGGGGGTATAGGGGGTTGGAAATAACAGATCAATTATTTTGCCGTTGCTGTGGGGAATCTGCTTTTACTCCAAGTTACAGAGCCCCAAACCATTCCTACATTGTCACCCCATTCACAGCCCTGTCCAATTCATCCTGCCCCACCCCCTGTGATTGTCACAGCCACATCCCATAATAAGCAGCCTGGCTGTGTGCAGGGTGACACCCCATCCCTTCCCCAGTGCCCAGGGTCATAGAGTTTTAGATTCAGCTGGAGTCAAGTGCTTTACTCTATTCACATACACACATACACAAAAGAACCTCTGAAAAGTTATTTTTTTGTCCCCAGAGGAGGAAACTGAATCACTTAGCAGTTAAATAACCTGCCCAAGTTTACGCAGAGGAAATGGCAGCCTGGTTCCAGGGCCTGGGGTCTTAACCAAACGAGATTTGTGTTACCTCTGTTTCCCCGATCTGACCGGGATTTTGGAAGCTGAGGAAATGGATCTGAAGTTCCAGATATTGACATGGGCCCATGACCTTTGACTCAGCTCTAAGGGGAGAGCCCATGGTGGGGGGGACTGTGTGCTCTTCCCACCAGGCAGAAAACAGCCGCATGCCTGGAAACCGCCCACTCCCAGTCCTTAAAAAAATCACAGACGATGTGATGGAAAAACATGACTTCTTCTGTTCATCTACCTGCCCACCCACCCATCTAGCCAGGCATCATTCCGCGCTCGTGGCTTCAGGGGTGCTGAGCTTGGAGACTCCATGTAGCATCACTGAGAGGTTGGGTCTTTCTGCCAAGCTGGCATCAGCTCGTCATCATGTTTCTCAAGGACAGTGCAGACTCAGGCACTGGGGAGAGATGTGCATTCGCCCACCTTTGTAGAGGATGCCGAGCTTTGCTGTCGGGACCCAGTGAGATCTCAGTTGTGAAATATCAGGACTCTGTCCAAATTAGAGCCCTCCAGACACCCGGGGGGTGCTGGCTGCGTGTGTGTTGGGTGGGTCTGAGGGCTGAGGGTGAGAATGGATCTGATTGGTAGAAGGCAGTGCTCTAGAACCCAGGCTGGGCTCCAGCAGGAGTTTTATTCCAGCCTCTGGCCAAGTCACCCCCTCTTTGGACCCCCCTTTTCCATCCCGAAAGATGAGATGGTGGTTGTAAATGATGGTGCCAACTCTTGGGTTCCCTCTTGAATGGATATAAGGTCCAAGATGAGTATCTCACGGTCCCCCCTCCCCGCCAGTTTCCTGTCTTCTCGACCTGCCCACCCCTCCCTCTCTGCTCAGAGTGGGCCTTGCCCGGGCGGCTGTGGAAGGGGCCGGCAGGGTGCTATCGGTGGAAGCCTGGCTGGAGGAGGGGAAGGACGCAGGGAAGACACGGACGGGCAACATCTGCTTGGCATCCAGAGTCAGAGGCCTCTCTTCCCATTAACGAGCGGCTGATGTGGCCATTGCGGTGGAGGTGTGAGGCTGCGACCCAGACACTGAAACTCTCTGGGCACTGCCAGCTCAGTGGGCAGCTGTCCTCCACGAGGCCCCAAGACCACCCGCTTGGATTCAGTCACTTTTGGTAGGGCTGTTGGTTAGAAAGCACTGGTCAGTGACACTGAAGGCAGTCCTGGGGTGGCTGGGGAGGACGGCTGTCTGTCTCTTGGGATCGGCTCCATTGTCCGGGGTGGCCTCTTCTAGTACAGACTCTGGGGAAGGCCACACTGTGTGATGATGAAGCGTGGGTGGGAATTCCAAGGACTGGTGATGGGGAGGCTGGGTGAGCTGGGAGAACTACTTTGAGGGCCCTTGATCTTCCCTGAGAGACCTAGGCGGCCTGCTTCCTAGCTGGAGACAGAACATCCAAGGACCTGTAGGGGATTCACAAGCAGGCTGCTGTCCCCCGCTTAGGTGGATCCTGTCGTGAAACATTTCCGGAATGATTCAGATCAATGCCGACTAGAGGTTCCACCAGCCAGTTCCCCGGCTCGTAGGCGAGCCTCGTCCACAGCAGCAGTGTTTCTTGAGCAGCTACCGTGTGCCTGGCATACTGCACACAGACTTGCATTAACCCTTTACTACAACCTTGTGTGTTAGCTGCTGTTGCTTCTGACCTTATGGATAAGGAAACTGAGACCCAGAGAGGGGCAGTGCATCCAAGACCGTGCAGCTGGTCAGCGGAGGAGACAGGACCCACACCCCCGCCCCGTCTGCTTCTGATCAGTACCGCCCATCTGACTTTTTCTAACAGTGTCTTGCAGCTTTGCAGATAGAAGGGCTTGCGTGGAGAGCGAGCAAGTAGGCAACTTCACGGGCAGGTGAGATTGTGTGAGGGAAGCGCGTAGGTGGGGTTCCTCCTGGCGTCTCGGGGTTGAGCACAGGAACAGTGAGTACCTATGGGGGGTGGGAAGGGGAGGGAATCCACCTGCACGGAGGCTTTAGAGTGACCAGTGCCCTTTTGCAGGTTATATTAGCTACCCCCACTTAACAGGGACGTATAATGATGTAGTCACGTGCACAGGCTTGACCTTGGGCAGGGTTCTCATCCTGCAACTTGGAAGCTGATGACCTTGGATGAGCTATTGAACTGGCCCTGGTGCCTCAGTTTCCTTGTCTGTAAAACAAGGCTACAGAGGGGATCTTCTTCTTCTTTTTTTTTAAAATTAATTAATTAATTAATTAATTTTTGACTGTGTTGGGTCTTCGTTTCTGTGCGAGGGCTTTCTCTAGTTGCGGCAGGCGGGGGCCACTCTTCATCGCGGTGCGCGGGCCTCTCACTATCACGGCCTCTCTTGTTGCGGAGCACAGGCTCCAGATGCGCAGGCTCAGTAATTGTGGCTCACGGGCCCAGCTGCTCCGCAGCATGTGGGATCCTCCCAGACCAGGGGTCGAACCCGTGTCCCCTGCATTGGCAGGCAGATTCTCAACCACTGCGCCACCAGGGAAGCCCGAGGGGATCTTCTTTGTAGGGTGGTTGTAAGGATTCAATGAGCATTTAAGATGCTTGGCACAGTGCCAGGGATTGACGGCTGGTTATTCTTTGTTATGAATCATTCTCAGAGAACTTTGTCTCCTGAGTTCACCTTAGTTTGTAAGCTTGTAAGTGGCAGAGCAAGAATTTTAATCCAGGTCTTTCCGACTCCACATCCATTGCCTTTCCCATGACACCACACAACCCCACACAGAGAGAGAAAGTGGGAGATGGACCCAGGAAGTGACACAGGGGTCAGAGAGATCTCGGAGGGCCTTGAATGCCAGCTGGAGCCCTGGAGGTGTCCAACGGGGTGCTGGTTGGTAGTCAGGTATCTGGGTTTAGTCAATGCTGGATTGCAGCCAACACTGGGTATTAAAAGGTTAAAACCGTTCCATATTGGTGGTACATAAACAGCCAATGATATTCCAAGCACCCATATTGCCCTCACTCACAGCTGGGCACCCTGGACCCTCCCCTAAGACCCCCCAGACCACTTCAAGATCAACTAGAGGGCAAAGCCCTGCTCCAGTACTCTGGCCCATGGGCGGGCCGATGGCCAGGGTCGGTACTGTGCCCTTTACTGAAGAGTTTAGATGTCCCCCTGGACCCAGCTTCCTCTGTTTTGCTCAGCGGCCCTTTTAGGAGGCCACAGCATGCCAAACCATGGTGAGAGGGAGGAAAGATAATGGAAGACATTCAGCTGGAAAGGCAAGGGAGGGTAAACTAGCTCCGAAGGCACCGAGCAGCCCCAGGGCCGGGCTGTCCATGGGAAAGGGAGTGGTAGGGCTCCAGTTGGGGGCCGGCAAGCCAGCTTTCAAGTCTCTCCGTTGTTTGCTAGTTTCCTCCAAGGACTGATGTCCCAGGCAGCAGGAAATTCCATTTCCCCTTCTCTTCACATCATTTCCTTCCCTGGCTTATGGAGGTCAGAAATGTTTCTTTTGGTGGTTCTTTATTCCCTGTGTCAAAAAACAGAGGCCAAACTCCAGCTCTCAGCCTTGCTAGGAGCTGGCTGTGTGATATTGGGGGCAGGGCGTTTCCTCTCTGAGCCTCAGTTCCCTCCTGCATAAAATGGGTGGGTTGGACTAGAAATGGTTGTTTCCATACTGTGCTCCACTGTAAAGATGGGGAGGGGAGAAGGGGGTGAGGAGGTGGAGATCTTCCAGCTCCCTTTGTGTGGTTCTGTGGCTTAAAACATGGCGGGTAGCCCTGGGAGAGACAGAAAATCCTCGTGGAAGGCTGGGTAGAGCCCAGGTCCAAGCCCATCTCTAGGAAGGACTCCTCTGGTTCTCTTAGAGCATGTGTCTTTCCATGAAGAGGACAACAGAAATAATAAATAACATGCATGTAGCGCTGATTCTGTGCCAAGCACCGTTCTAAGTGTTTTTCCTATATTGGTCCTACTTGTAGCAATCCCATCAGAAAAGTACAACTATCAGCCCCTTTTTCAGATGAGGCTCATGGAGAGGTCATGTGTCTCACCCAGGGTCCTGCAGGTAGAAGTGGCAGGGCTAGCATCTGAACCCAGGTGGCCTGGTCCCAAGGTCGAAGGCCTTAACTTCCATCCCGTGCTGTTCTTCACCCACTTCTCAGATTAGGAAGTCATGCTCTGTGCCGTTGAAGGATTGCAAATAATAGAAACTGACCTGGGTGCTGTATTAGTCAGCTAGGGCTGCCATACAAAGTATCACAGCCTGGGAGTGGTGGGGGAGCTTAAGCAACAGACATTTATTTTTTCACAGTCCTGGAGGCTGGAAGTCCAAGATCAAGGTGTTGGCAAGTTTGGTTTCTTCTGAGGCCTGTCTCCTTGGCTTGTAGATGGCCATCTTCTCCCTGTGTCTTCACATGGTCTTCCTTCTGGGCGTGTCTATGTTCTAATTTCCTCTTCTTACTTATAAGGACACCAGTCATATTGGATTAGGGCTCACTCTAATGCCCTCATTTTAACTTAATTACCTCTTTCAAGATTCTTTAATTACCTCTTTCAAGATTCTATCTCCAAATACGGACACATTCTGAGGTCCTGGGGGCTAGGGACTTCAACATGGGAATTTTGCAGGGACATAGTTAAGCCCCTAACAGCTGCCTCAGCACAAAGGGAAATATTGAAAAGATATTAGGGGAGGCATCAGGTAAATAACAGTTGGCTAGACCCACAGCATACGTGGGACCCACAGCACAGATGCAGTACGCGAAGAGCCTGGAAGGATTGCAGCCCTGGCTCCGCAGTGGACTTGATCCCTGGCTAACCCCTCCCCCCGAGCAGGTACCTGATGGGCTGAATCTGAGTCACATCTCTGGGCCCCCTGAAGAAGCTGGGGCTGGGAGAGTGAGGATGGGTCCTTCAGAGTTCCACAGGGGCAGGGGCAGGTGGGTGCCAGTCCCCACCCACACTGCCCGCCATGGGGGCATGCTGGAAAGAGCTGGAGGGTGCTAATGTGAAGAAGAGTTGGATTCTGGACCACCCTCATTACTCCCCTGCTCCCGCCCGCAAATAACAAATGTCTCCTCTATGCTGATTTGTCTTCCAAAGCCAGGTTCCACGTTCCTTAACAGCAACTGCCTGTGGTCCAGGAATGGGACACATGGCAGGGGCGTCAGACTTATTTACTGAGCAAAACTATATGTTATGCATCTGAAATACCTAACTTCATTGCGTCCTCGCAGTTTCTCTGTAAGGAGGAACTGATACATGGGAGGACCCAGAGGGAAGACAGATTAGGGGGTTCTTCCAAGATCCTTTTGCTGGTAAATGAATTCACTCATTCATTCAATCAACAAATATTTAGTGAATATCACTATGTCTTAGGCTTGATGCTAGGGGACCCAAAGGTGTCAAGCTAAGCATGGTCCCTGCCTTCATGGAGACAGAGGCCAGCAGTGGGAAGGAATTCTAACTCCTGTCTGATTTCTGAAACCCAGGGTTTTTTAAAAATTGAAATATAGTTGATTTACAATGTTGTGTTAGTTTTAGGTACATAGTGGAGTGATTCAGTTATACATATATACCTATTCTTTTTCAGATTCTTTTCCATTATAGATTATTAAAAGATATTGAATATAGTTCCCTGTGCTATACAGTAGGTCCTAGTTGTTTATCTATTTTTTATATAGTAGTGTGTATCTGTTAATCTCAAACTCCTAATTTATCTTCCCCCTCTCCCTTTCCCCTTTGGTAACCATAACTTTGCTTTCTGTGTCTGTGAGTCTATTTCTGTTCTGTAAATAAGTTCATTTGTATCATTTTTTTTTAGATTCCACATATAAGTGATATCATATAGTATTTATCTTTCTCTTTCTGACTTACTTCACTTAGTATGATAAGCTCTAGGTCCATTCATGTTGCTGCAAATGGCATTAGTTCATTCTTCTTTTTGAATGGCTGAGTAGTATTCCATTGTATACATATAAACCACATCTTTATCCATTCATCTGTCGATGCGCACTTAGGCTGCCTCCATGTCTTGGCTGTTGTAAGTAGTGCTGCTGTGAACATTGGGGTGCATGTATCTTTTTGAATTAGAGTTTTCATCTTTTCCAGATATATGCCCAGGAGTGGGATTGCTGGATCATATGCAAAAACCAGGCTTTTATCACCTATTTCAGAATGACTTCTAAGAGAGAAGAACAATGTTCAGGCATTCATTTTCATTTCCATCTAGAGGAGTGACATAGCAGAGTGGTTAAGAGCATAGACTCTGAGCATTGATGCTGTGGGTTCAACTTTCAGCTCTGTTACTTACTAGCTGGGTAGCTTTGGGCAAGTGCCTTAAGCTCTCTGAACTTCGGTTTCATCATCTGTAACATAGCATACCATGCTATGATGATAGCAGTACCTACCTCATAGGATTTTTGAGAGAATTAAGGGAGATCATTTAAGTGGAGTTTAAACTGGGGGGATGTGAGGACCAGGAGAGAGGGCTCTATCTTAGGAACCTAGAAGAGTGCCTAGCACTTACTGAAAAATTGTCTGTTGAATGAAAGAATCCATACATTACCCGAGTGGGTAACAAATTCAACTGAATTCAACGTTCTTAAACTAAACACTTAAATCAAGGGAATGGCATCTCTTTATCTGGCGTCAGGAGCTGCCTGTCCTCTCAGTTTTCTGTTTTCTCGCATGGTGGTAGGACAACGAAAGAGCTGGGTTGAGTCTCAGGGTTTCCTCTGAACAGGATGGATTTTTTGTGCTAACCTCTGCAGTCCGACCAGAGGCTCAGATCTTTCGTAATCATCTCCCTGCCCCCGCTCTATTCCTCGGAGCACGAATATTCCTCCCCCTTAACTTCCCCCCTACCCCTCACATTCATCCTGACACTTAACCTGCCTGAATTCTGTACTACGTCTCTCTTAACTTATTATGTAGATCAGGCAAACTTCTGTAAAGAGCTAGAGTTGAAATAGTTTAGACTTTGCAAACCATACTTTTTTGTTACAATTACTCAGCTCTGCCGTTGTATCTCTGCAGCAGCTCTGGACAAGAAGGAAATGAACGAGCATGGCTGTGTTTCTGTGCAACTCTGTTGATGGACACTGAAATTTGAACTTCATGTAATTTTCATGGGTCATGAAGTATTATTCTTTTTCGATTTGGTTTCAACCATTTGAACATTCAGAAACCATTCTTAGCTCATGGACTGTACAAAAAACAGGCAGAGGGCTGTACTGGGCCCACAGGCCATAGTTTGGAGACCCCTGAGGTAGATGATTTTAGTTTCTCAGATGTCATTAGCATTCCCTCTGCTTCACCCATTACCCTAAATTCTTCCTGGTGAAGGAGGGTCGTAGGAGGTTGAGGTTCCAGGCAAGAATCCTCCCCTCTCAGCATCCAGACGGAGGGGGACCATGGGAATACTCATACATTTATAGTGTTGTATCTGCTACACTAAACGGATATTGTGCGCTCACACACACACTGACACACACACACGCACTTTAAAAGATTACCTTAAAAAAATCTGCTATGCAACTACCTGCATTTGACTGGGAGAAGACTCCCCTTTCTTCTCCTCCTTCCCTCACCCCCCGCCCCCCACACTGGCCAGCCCTGGGATTCCATTCAGAGCAACAGGTAGGGATTGATTTAAAGAGAAAAGGGTTCTGAGTCATTATTATCTGCTCAGCACCCTTTATGGGCCCAAGGCCTGGCTAGTTAATTTTATTTCTCTTACCATCTCCACAATCAGGCCAGGAGACCAAGGCTGAGTGAGGATGAACAGCCAGTGAGAGCAGAGCCAGGGACAAAGGGGACAAAGTCCACACCCATCTTCCTCCTGGGAGCTCTGAAGGCCTCTACAAATTCCCAGGAGAGCTGAGCACAGGAATTCATAGGATTTGTTAACGTAACGAGGCATAAAAGCAGCAGCAAGAGCCCTGGGGTGGGAGAGAGAGTCCCACATTCTATCTCTGTCACCTCCTCTATGAGTCGGTGTCACCTGCGGCAGGTCTTGCGGCTTCTCTGGGGGTTTAAGCCATGAATCTGGACGGCGTAACATCACCCACCTTAGTGCTGGGAGTAGAGTTTTCTCTTCTGCACCACCACCACCCTTCTGGGTGTCAAGAACCTCGACATTTGTTTTGGAGGGGCTTCCAAAAACACAGGGCTGTTGAAAAGAGGGATTTCCAAGCAGGAAGCTCTGGACGGGCTCAGCCAAGCCTCTGGGCATGCGCTGGCATCCTGCTGCTGTGCGGGGCCCATGTGCTGTCCTTGTCTGAAGGATGAGGGATGGGCTGGGCTGTTGGCTTGACCCCCTGCAAGGCTCTGTGCCACTGGGCATGGGGAGAGAATGGCAGCCATCCCAGTGCTGCCCGGGTGTCCTCAATTTAGTCCAAGCCCCTTGACCATCTCCTCTAATTTTTTAAAAAAATTAATGTATTTACTTTTGGCTGCATTGGGTCTTCATTGCTGCGTGTGGGCTTTCTCTAGTTGCGGCGAGCGGGGGCTACTCTTTGTTGCGGTGTGCGGGCTTCTCATTGCGGTGGCTTCTCTTGTTGCGGAGCACGGGCTCTAGGCGTGTGGGCTTCAGTAGCTGTGGCACGTGGGCTCAGTAGTTGTGGCTTGCAGACTCCAGAGCGCAGGCTCAGTAGTCGTGGCGCACGGGCTTAGTTGCTCTGCGGCATGTGGGATCTTCCAGGAACAGGGCTGCAACCCGTGTCCCCTGCCTTGGCAGGCGGATTCCTAACCACTGCGCCACCAGGGAAGTCTCCTCCTGCAATTTTTAAAAGTTAAAAATATGACACTCATACAGCTATAAGATGAACAAAGATTTTATTTAATTCAATTAATATAGGGACAGTAAGATATTAAAACCAGTTCACACACACACGCACGCACCCCAAAGAGGAATGCTCGATGAAATAGCTAATAGATGCAAAATTAGTTAATATTCTACAGGGTAGCAGTTCTCAAAACTTTTGATCTCAGGATCCCTTTACACCCTTAAAAATTGTGGAAGATCTCAAAGAGCTTTTGTTTATGTGGGTTAGATCTACCAATATTTGCCATATTAGAAATTAAGACTGAGAAAATTTAAAAACACGGGAGCATACCAACAAGCACATCACAAGTCATGTAGCCCCCCCAAAAGTCCACTGTACACCTGTGAGAAAATGAGAGAAAAATAGGGAAACTATATATATATATATTTTATAAATTTATTTATTTATTTACTTATTTTTGGCTGTGTTGGGTCTTCGTTTCTGTGCGAGGGCTTTCTCTAGTTGTGGCAAGCGGGGGCCACTCTTCATCGCGGTGCGCGGGCCTCTCATTATCGTGGCCCCTCTTGTTGCGGAGCGCAGGCTCCAGACGCGCAGGCTCAGTAATTGTGGCTCACGGGCTTAGTTGCTCCGCGGCATGTGGGATCCTCCCAGACCAGGGCTCGAACCCGTGTCCCCTGCACTGGCAGGCAGACTCTCAACCACTGTGCCACCAGGGAAGCCCGGGAAATAATATTATTATGAAAATAATTTTGATGTGACAGACTCCCTGAAAGCATCTTGGGCAATCCACAGATGGACCCAAATGACACATGAGTGAGCTTCACTGCTATTGGGCAATAAAATGGAATGCTTGGGGTTAGTTTTTCCTTACTGGGTGGAAATCAATTATATCTCTACCAGATAAAATTCATTTTCATTGCCATGGACAAGAATGATTTGCATTACTATGTTTCCTACAACTTCTATAGAACTGAAAAATAGCCTCATTGATTGAAATCTGTCTAAGGTGTTCATCCTGGTAGGAGCATATAATCCCTTGAGATCTACTAGACAAAACCCAGAACTCCACTGGCAGGACACTTGATTTTGCTCATTTCCAAGTCTTTGCAAAATTTTATTTTATTTGTTTAAATCATTATAGAGGGTTTTCTATCCTTTGCTCATTTCCTGGCATGAGGGAACCTTCTTCTGGTCTCCCGGGTGACAGGGTGTTTTGGCTCTCTGTTCTTTTTCTGGTTTGTTATTATGGTATAAGCAACATTGCAAGCTTCTCTTGGGTCTGTCTCTTTGGTTCTAAAGAGCTTACTGAGGAAGTAAAAGACTACAGTAAAAAGATCATCATAATCTTAACTATTCTCCAGGCAATGCAGAAGAGAAAAAGCGTAAGGATTAACATATTGAGAGCTGTTCTTGCCACAGCGTGATTCCGAGAAAGGTCCCATTGAAGTTTGATATTCCAGGAGTTGTGGTGTTTTCAATGGGGCAGACAGAGCTGTCAGGAAGCAGCATTAGATGAAACTGCAAAATCTGGGCCACATCAATGTGTAAGTCATTTCTACCTCGAGTCTCACCCTGATAAGGAAATTATTCCTTGTGCCCTAGTCACAAGGCAAAAGGAAATATCTTGGTCACTAGGCCAGGATCACGGTTTGGAAGAGAAGTCTAAATCTCGTGGGGGCAGACTGGGGGGCATCTTGATGACTCCAGTTGGAAACATCTAGAAGATTGGTCTAAGGAGAAGAAGAGGCAGGGAAATCAGCAAATATCTGTTGGGTGCAGGGCTACCTAGGTAAGATGGCTAGCCAGTTTTTGCATATACTGGGGTTGCTTTTGGCTACAAAGGATAGAAAACCCTCTATAATGATTTAAACAAATAAAGGATTATTTGTCAAAGAGAACAAGTGCTCCACCTTGCTTACCACATAGACCTTACACCTTAATGCTTGTCACCTCATAGCTGCACAGTGGCTGCTTCATTCCCAGGAGTCTTCTGTAGGTTAGAATGGGAAAGAGACAAGTGCAAAAAGGGATACACACAATCACACGCACACACACATGTATACACATGACTTCTCCTAGAAAGGAAAAGATCCCCTGGTACTTCTGTTACTTCTCACTGGCCAGAACCATTTAAAAGCTCCCCAGGCAGGTGGCAAAGAGGTTGTTTTAGATTATCAACCTTTCTAATAGAGAAAGACAAAGAGAAATCAGTTATAAATAGCCATTGCGTAGATAATTCAGTGTCCACACCAGCCCCCTTGTGAGAAATGCAGGGGTGGGCAGACTTGACACCCAACTCCAGGTAAGGAACCAGGTGGGAAAGGGTGGGTCCTTAGTATGGCCCACAGGTCGCTGCCTCTGTTGGTGCCCCTGCCTACCCCTCCCCCCCCATATACCTTCTTATACAACCGTACATATTGGTTTTTTATTTCCAATTTTCTGAATGTTCCCCATTGTTTTATACCTCCATGACTTTTCTCGTGCTTTCCTCTGTGCCTGGGTGCCTGCCCTGTCCCCCCTCCCCGTCCATGTGGTGCCCATGCCATGTGCCAGCCGTGAGGAATACCACAATAAGCAAGACTATTAGAGGCCCTGCCCTAATGGAACATAGAGCTTAGTCTCCTTTGACTTATATCCTCTGGGAAGGGGCAGGACTAAGGATGGAGCCCATTTGTGATTGGCTGTGAGCAGCCTATGGAGGTTAGTGTTATCATGTCCATTTTAGAGACAAGGAAACTGAGCCTTAGAGCCATTAAATGACTTCCCCAAGATCACAAAGCTTGAGAGTGATGGAGATGGGTTTGAACTTGGGTTTGCCTGACTTTAACGTCCACGTTTTGTGCTACCTTATATATTGTGCTGCCTTCCCTTTTCAAAGGACAGTCCTTCATCTGTTTGTGAAGACTGCAGTCAAGTTCCCCATGAGTCTTTCTTCTCAGGAGATACATCTCCATTCTAATTGCTCATCCTTCCCTAGGCTGAGTGTCTTCAAGGGCAGGGCCTGGGCCCTATTTAATTTGACATCTTTGGAATTAAGCACCTTGTCTGACGTAGAGTGAGAACCCAAGAAAGTTGGGTTTGAATCCCAGCTCCACCAAGACTGTTGACCTTGGGCAATCTGCTTAACCTCTATGGGCTCAGTGACCCCATCTAAAAAGTGAGCATCAGATGGAAAAATTTCTACTCTGGTGTCTAATAAGCCCTCCAAATGCTTTATTTGGAAGCAGAGGGCATGAGTTTGGGGGATTGTTGCCATGGATGGCCAAGTCTCAAACTTGGTTCTGGCTCCTCGAGATACTTGGCCATGTGACTTTCCCTGACTTTCAGCTCTGCGAAATGGGGACAAAATACCTACTCCAAGGTATTGATAGGAGGATCAAAAATAACAACTGTTATAATAATGAGACTGGCTACTACTCACTGAGCACGTACCATAGGCTGGGATCTCTGCTCAGCCCCTTCCTCACATTATGGCAGGAAGACTTACAATAACACAGGAAGAAATGTATTGTGATTATTCCCATTTTTCTGATGGAAAAAGAGAGGTTAGGTAACTTGCCCAAGGTTATACCGATGGTCAGGCCTGATTTGAACTCATGATTGGTTCCGAAGACTTCACTCTTAAAAGGCTGCTATAAAGTGAAACCACGTAAATACAAAGTGGTGTGAAATGCTAATCCAGGTGCCCAAAACAGGTGAGTGAGGAAATCAACAAACAAACCTGTCTTTTCCATCTTTTATCTCCTCCCACCTCCTATCTAGCAGAATGCCAGACATATGTCAGGCACACAGTGTTTATTAATAAATAACAAGTAAATGAATGAATGGGCCTATACACTTTTACATTCTTTTCTTACTGCCTGTTCATTCATTCCATGGTTACTTATTAGGTGTCTAATGGGTGCAGGCTCTGTTCTAGAGGTGAGGGACGAACCCAGGGTGAGGAATAAAATAATTGCTCATGAAATAGTTTGCCGAACTTAGATGAAGAGAACACAGAGGACTTTCCCCCAACAGACATCACACACTGGAATCCTAGCCCAGCTCCTGAGGGTAGCTGATGCTTTTGGAAAAACAAACCAGCTGTCTGCCTCGTTGATCATGTCATTTGTTGTGCTATGTCCTTCTCTGCTGTTCTCCAGACGTTGCAAGCAGAAAGGAGCTCCCCTGTTCAGAGAGCGTCTCCCCTCCTTTCTCGCAGCCTTGCCTCAGCTCAGATGATCACCTCTAGCTGGTGGTCCTGCGGTCAGTTGCCTGGGAGTTGACTGTGCTGCTACTCTGGGAAGATTAGGACCCTGAGCAGGGACTGAACAGTAAGGTGCGGTGAATATTAAGCTGCAGAAAAGGCTGCTGTCTGACAAAGGCCTTGGGACACCATTTACTACATCATGATCCATTTGGGGGTGTCCTTTTAATGTAAGACACTCAAAAATTTCTGTGAGATCTTAGCCAATTTGCTCCAACTGGCCAGGTCTCAGTTTTGTTCATCTTTCAAATGGGATAACAACACTTTCCCTAGCTTCCTGCTGGCCTTCCACTCCTTGAACTCAAGCTTTCCTGCCTTGGAGCCTTTGACTTGACTATGCTCTTCTCTCTTCTCTTTACATGAATGACTCCACTCCATCCTTAAGGTCTTGGCTGAAAAGTCACCTTCTCAGAGAGGTCTAAAGTAGACTAGCCCTCCTTAATCTCCCGGTTACTCTCCATCAGATTACCCTCCTTATCATATGCGTCACTTCTGAAATTATCTTCATTTCTTTATAAACATGTTCATTATTTATCCTCCATGAACTATCTTGTCCCTGCTGTGTCCCCAGGGCCTGGCCCAGTGCCCAGAACATAGTCAACACTCAATAAATATTTGTTGGGTGAATGAATAATAGGCAGTCAGGAAATTAGGTTGTTTTTAGTGGCACCAATATCATCATTAGAGAGGGACAGAGATCTGGCTTGGGAGATGGTGGCCATCTGGTACCTGAGTGCTCTCCTCAGCTGCGACAGAATGACATTCTCTGCTAGCGCATCAGCAGATATGTCTTCATTCTCTGGGCAGCAGGAGAAACAGAGATGAAACAGCACCAGCCAAGGGAGTAAGTCATGTTGTCAGGAGACAGGGTCTGGTGTAGCTGATTTGCCCCTTCAATCCACGTGGAAAACCGGGGTGTCGATATCTAGACAAGGAGAGAGATTTGCTTCCAAATGAATTTGTGTGGAGGAGTGGAAAATGAGCTCAGCTGGTATAGGAGGCCTGGTGTGAGTCTCAGTTCCACCACTTAGGACCTGTGTAATCTTAGGCAGTAACTTCACCTCCTTGAGGCTCATCTTTTCATTCTTCATGAAGCTGGGGATATAGTGAGAGTTAAATACAATAGTAGATTTAAATGTGTTTGTAAAATGTCATATGTGAAGCATACATGAAAGATTCCTTCCTCTCCCTCATCCTCCTCCACATCCTCCCCCTCTTCCTGCTCATGCTTCCTCCGTCTCATCCTCTCCCCCTCCCTCTTCCTGACTCTCATGTATTATTATCTCCTAAGTCCAGACTTTCATTACCTAAAGCAAATAACAGATTTATGAATAGGAAAGGAGGGAAGGGACTGCAGGATTGCCTGTCTCTCAATCACCTGGCATAGAGGTGTAGATATTAGACTGGACACCTGGATTTTATTGGATTCCCACACTACGTGGCCTGCCTAGAGAGTTTAAAGGGATAACCCTGGAGCAAACATCTTGAACTAACCTCTCCGACTCCCTGGGCCTTCCGTGAAGAGGTGGGATCTGTTGGGGATGACCAAGGAGTGACACTGCTAGGAAAGAGTCTGGAGCCATAATGGGACTCAGCAGCAAATGGCGCTGTGATGGGCTAGTAATGTCTGCTGTGAACTGGTCAGGAGGAGTCATGGCACAGGTGCCCTGGACTGGCCCTTCCTGGTCCAAAGTGTCTTCTTGTAGTGATTCTCTAACTGCATTGTCACAGGGAGTCAACTTGGAGATATATACAGCCTAATATTTTGCCTACGACAGAGATGCAGACAGAAGTATCATAGGAGAGGACATCTGTTTTCGAAGACTTCAACCTTAAAGTTTAAGGATTTACTTCCTAACAGTCTTTGATAATCCATTAGGAATCAATCAGTCATGAATTTAACAATTTAACTAAGTCTTTTGGGAAATGGTTTAAAATTTTCACCTCAGCAGCCTCCTGGAGAAATGAATTCCATAAGTTTATTACCTGCTGCATCACCTGGTACTTCTTTTTAAATTTCTGTTTAAATCAGCCAAGCTACAGAAAAGATGGAAGAGGGAGGGTCCCAGACTCCAATCAGGAGCTGAGGAATGTACCCACTGTCACCTCTCAGCCTGTCTTGAATTCTGTGGATTTCATCCCTCTCCTCTCAGTTGGTATCTCTCTGGGATGAAGAGGATGGTTTTTCTGGTTGTCAGGCAACAGCTCATGGAGTGAAAATAGCTCTGATCCTTCAAAGCTTGGATGAAATACCACCTCCTCCAGGTAGCCCATTTTAATCACCAAGGGTCAGAATCCCTTCTTATTCTCAGCTTCCAAAGCTCTTGGGCAATATAACAAGTACCTGCTGCATGTAGAAAAACGTATTATACTTTATGAAGCACTTCCAAAAATTTATAATAATGATAATAGTAATGATAATTAACAATAATAACTAATATTATACTATCTGGTATGTAACAGATATTAGGCTAAGCATTTTATTTACATGAATTATCTTGACAATAAACTTAAAAAAAAATTTATTTATTTATTTGGCTGTGTTGGGTCTTAGTTGCAGCATGTGGGATCTTTGTTGTGTATGCGAGGTCTTTCGTTTCAGCTCATGGGCTTCTCTCTAGGTGTGGCGCGTGGGCTCCAGAGCACGTAGGCTCAGTAGATGTGACATGTGGGCTCTGTAGTTGTGGTGCGTGGGCTCTAGAGTGCGTGGGCTCAGTAGTTGTGGCATGTGGGTTTAGTTGCCCCACGGCATGTGGTATCTTAGTTCCCCAACCAGAGATCGAACCCATGTCCCCTGCATTGGAAGGCGAATTCTTAACCACTGGACCACCAAGGAAGTTCCACCATAAACTTTTGAGGGAGGCAATATTATTTCCATTTAATAGGTGAGGAAACTGAGGTATTGAGAGATTAAGTTGTTTTTCCAAATTTAAATGTGAGAAAACTGATGCTCAGAGAAGGTAAGTAAATACTAGTCAGAGACTAGTATGGGTTCATCAAACCCCTTCCTTTCCCTTGTGGGCACAAGCTAGCATCCCTTGCAGTCAGATGAACCCATGTGACAGAGGACAGAGTTGTGAACAAGGAATGGGGACAGGAGTGATTTGTCTACTTTCTGTCCCTAACTAAAAAGCCAGCCTATGGTTTTCATGCTCTCTTCCCTTGTCTATCAACGGGATGCAGAGGACCTAGTGGAAGACTCTGAGGCCCAGGGGATGGAAAAGCCACAGGATGGCAAGAGCCTGGGTCCCTGAATGACTGAGTGGAGCTGAGGTCTGTTCCCTTCCTACTGCTCTACAACTCGCATTGGATTCTGCTGGGAGTGAAAAACAAACCTTCACTGTGTTCATCCACATTAAGGGTTTGGGGTTGTTTGTTATAACAGTTGGCCTACCCATGTGAATAAGTCGTCTCCACCAGCTCTCAGCATAATTAGCTAGAACCTGCATAAATAAAGCTTAAAATAGATATATGTGATTTTTTTTTTTAAACTTTGGGTTTATTTATTTATTTATTTATTTATTTATGGCTGTGTTGGGTCTTCGTTTCTGTGCGAGGGCTTTCTATAGTTGCGGCAAGTGGGGGCTCCTCTTCATCGTGGTGCGCGGG
This sequence comes from Balaenoptera musculus, assembly GCF_009873245.2. Lineage (NCBI taxonomy): Eukaryota > Metazoa > Chordata > Mammalia > Artiodactyla > Balaenopteridae > Balaenoptera > Balaenoptera musculus. The sequence continues at coordinate 91,838,257 of NC_045794.1, read as the reverse complement.
CCTCTCATTATCGCGGCCTCTCTTGTTGCGGAGCACAGGCTCTAGATGTGCAGGCTCAGTAATTGTGGCTCACGGGCCCAGTTGCTCCGCGGCATGTGGGATCTTCCCAGACCAGGGCTTGAACCCGTGTCCCCTGCATTGGCAGGCAGATTCTCAACCGCTGCGCCACCAGGGAAGCCCGATATATGTGTTTTGAATCTAACTGTCTTGGTCTGTCCCTTTTCTGATTACAAATTTTCTGTAATTTCTCATTCACTGAGTCATTAATTTATTCGTTTAACACTTACCATGTATATCAGCTACCTACTCCTGCATAATGATGTTACTATAAAGTTGTGATTTAAAACAACTTGCATTTATTATCTCACAGTTTCTGTGGCTTAGAAGTCTGGACATGGCTTAGGTGGGTCTTTGTGAGATTGTAATTAAGGTAATGGCTAGGGCTGGGGTCTCATCTGGATCCTTGACTGAGGTAGGGTCTGCTTCCAAACTCATATAGTTCTTGGTAGATTTCAGTTTTTTGAGCTAAGGGACTCGGAGCTTCAGTTTCTTGATGGCTGTCAGTGAAGGTTGCCTTCAGCTCCTAGAGGCTGCCTGTAGTTCCTTAATACAAGGTATGCCCTAAGGTGGCTGTTTGCTTGCTCAAAACTAGCAAGAGACCAAGAGATTCCACCAAGAGGGGTGCTATAATCTAATGTAACACAATCACATAATCATTTAAATGTAATCATGTATATCCAAACACGTTTGTTGCATTCTATTGGTTAGAAGCAAGTCACAGGTTACAGCCACACTTGAGTTATTTTTTCTTATTTCCCCCATACTTTGTAATCCTTAGCTTTAGTGGGATGAGTATCCCTGAGTAAGTACTATGTGTGAGAATAAATGGGTAGTGGGAGCTGCATGCTTCTGGGGAATGACAGTAATTTCCTAATGTCTAGGGGTCTAACCAATGTCTCAGTTGTTAAAGAGGTATGTCTAATTTCTATAAGTGCTATTTCCTCATTAGCCCAAAGAAATGAACTCATGGCCCAGCAGGGCCTAACCAGTATCCTGAGGCTACCTGGCAACTGTGGTGTCCTGCCAGGAGGCATGGATCAGTTAGTAACTGTCACTGAAACCAAATGTAATGAATTAGACAGCTTGACTATTTGCATTTAATTTATCAAAATTATATCACAAAACTGGGGCATGATGAAGGATTGCTGTCAAAAAGGAAAATAGGTGCAAATATGTCCTTAGGCACCTATGGAAGAAGGATTGGGAGGAAAATGGAACTCATCTCAGTTAAGCTCACTCTGTGTGCCAGGCGCGGTCCCAGCCTTCACAAGCACAGTCATTTAAATCTTATAAGCACTCTGTGAGCTAATGTAATATATTCATTTTTCAAATGAGCAAACGGAGGTTCAGAGAGGTTCAGTAACTTGCTCAAGGGCACACAGCTAATAAGTAGCAGGCAGGAATAAAACCTGGCTCTAGTTGACTCTAGGGCACTGTGCTTGCCCTAGGTGGTGCCAGCATGAGCTCTCTTCACTTACCTTTATTATCTGCACAAATTTATACCGCTCATCTACATGTAGATTTCAGAGCAGGGACCCACTACTGGGAAAAGCTTGGCTGGATCTGCCTGGGAGTGAGATTGGGGGAGGAAAGGGGAAGGCAAGGAGGTGAGTACAACATTGCCTTCCTACCAGGACTTCTCACAACCCAAGGAGGAAGAGCAGAGAAGTAGCAGACAGCTTGGAGATCTTCCGGGTAAAGGCTTTGAAAGCTATCGATAAATCCTGATCTGTTTAGAGAATGCTTGAATTGTGCCTCCAAATTGTCCAATCTTTTCACTTTCTCCACTCCCCCTGTCACCTTCACAGACCTCCATCATCTCTCTCCTATGGACAATTGCAACCTCATGGGTAGCCAGCTCCAGTCCTGTTTTTGTCTGATCCATTTTAAATAGTGTAGTTAATAAAATCTCTTTAAAACAGGTTAAACATTTAAATCTCCTGCTTGGAATGTTTTAAAGGCTTCTCTTTGCTTTTAGTACTATATCCAAAATTCTAGACATGATGTATAAGGCTCACAAGGTCTGGCCTCTGTTTACCTCCCCATTTCTTTTTTTTTTTTAAAATATTTTAATGAGATTCTTGTCTGCTTACATTCTTTTTTTTAATGTATGTATGTATGTATGTATGGCTGTATTGGGTCTTCGTTTCTGTGCGAGGGCTTTCTCTAGTTGCGGCAAGTGGGGGCCACTCTTCATCGCGGTGCGCGGGCCTCTCACTATCGCGGGCTCTCTTGTTGTGGAGCACAGGCTCCAGACGCGCAGGCTCAGTAATTGTGGCTCACGGGCCGAGTTGCTCCGTGGCATGTGGGATCTTCCCAGACCAGGGCTCGAACCCGCGTCCCCTGCATTGGCAGGCAGATTCTCAACCACTGCGCCACCAGGGAAGCCCCCTCCCCATTTCTTATCACTCCTTCCTTGCTCTTTCCAACTGAATAGAACTTCTTTTTTTTTTTCATGCTCTCCTTGGCCTCAAGCATTCACTTGGTACAACTCTTGCTTTCCCTGTCTCTACATTCCAGATGATGCTTACATAAATAAACGTGTGTTTTTATCTGTCCAGTATTCCCTCTTCTAGAAAGTGCACCTTGATTTTCCATTGAGGAGCTCCCACTCTCAGGCCATGTGGTTTGGTAGGAGTGAACCTGCACTCCAATTCCAAGGGTGGTCACATGACCCAGGCCTGACCAGTCACTGCTCTGTATCTCCCTGGCTATGGTGAATCCATTCAGGAATTGTCTGTGAGCCTGGCCCATGAGCCTAGCACTGGGGGTTCTCCTTCTGGACCCGCTAAGCTGAAAGCACACAAAGCTGAAGATTCTGGGTCCTTCTTTACTAACCCCTGGAGAAAGCCTGCTTGAGAATGAAGCTCATGCAGAAAATAGAACCCAGAGACAGAGAACATTTCTTGCACTATCTTTTCAGCAACTAGAGCTAGACATGCCTGAAGTGTGAAACCCTACACTTTTCAGTTACGTGAACCGATCCATTATTTGTTTTGCTTAGGCTATTCTGAATTCACTTGCATTCAAAAGGGACCTGCCTAATATACTCATCTTTCCAGTTACAGCTGAAAGCTCTTTATTCATGCCTTCTTTTACTTTTTAAGAAATTCTCCTTTATTTACAGACAAACTTCACAAGCCTGTTTCTTCAAGGTGACCTGACCTTGTGAGGAATGGAATCAGAACTAGATCCAGATCATTAGCGTCTGGTCCTCCTTCCATCATACCCAGAGATCTCCTTCTCTGACCTGACCTTCTGTATTCCCTGATGCCCACACAGAACCTCACTCTCCTCTCTTACTTCAGGAGACTCTGCTCTTCTAATGTATTTCATGGAGATATCTTGGTAGTGGAAATTCTGGTGATAAATCAATGAGGATCACTGGTCATGACTTCTTTTACTTTTGAGCAGGTTTAAATATCTCTATTGGTTAATCAGTGTGTGATATTTACTGAGAGACTACTAGGCTCAATACCTACTAGTTCTAGGTACTGGAGATTCAACAGTGAACAAATAGATTAAAAATAAAAATTCCTGCCCTCAAGGAACATACATTCTAGCAGAGGAGAGATGTAACAAACAAGAAGAATAAATAAAATATATAGTTTATTAACAATAGGGTTAAGGAAAAAATAAGCACGTGGGGGATAAGAAATTCCAGCTCTGAGTGGGAGAGTAGGCAATGTAAATTTTGTGTAGTGTGGTCAGGGACAACCTCACTGAGATGGAGACCTTTGAGCAAAACTCTGAAGGATTGTGAGGGAATGATCCGTGTGACTCTCTGAGTTCCAGGCACAGGCAACAGCATTTTTAAAGACCTAGGTGAAAATACACTGGTGGGTACATACTCCTATAGTTATTATACTTTACCTTTTCAATCATAAGTATGTTAGAGTATTAGATCTTATGTTACAAGTCTCTCTGTCTCCCTCTCCATCCCTCTCCCACTCTATCCTACTCTCTCCCTCTCCCCCACTCCATATTTTATTTTCTCAGTGCTTCAGTTTGGGTATTTTATATTGACGACTCTTTGAATTCACTGATTTGTTCTTCTACTGAATCCAGTTTATTGTTAAGTCCATTCACTGAATTCTTCATTTCAAACATTGTATTTTCAGGTGCTAGAATTTCCAATTAGTTCTATTTTATCAATATTTCCTTTATTTTCTAAAATTCCCTATCTGTCCACTTATTCTGCATAGATTTTCTTCCACAATTCTTTCACATGTTTATAAATTATTTCAAAGTCCTCGTTTGCTCATTCTCATGTCTGGGTCATCTGCGGGTCTATCTATATTGGCTATCTTTTCCCTTGATTATGGGTCATATTTTCTTGCTTCTTTGCATGTCTTCTAATTTTTAATTGTATGTTGGATATCTTGATTAAAAGAACAGTAGAGACTGAACTAGAATCTATCTGTCTATCTATCTATCTATTTTCCCCTCCACCCAAGAGAGAGCACACCTGTTTCTCTATCAGGAAGCTAGGATGAGAGGCTGATCACTGAGAGTCCACCATGACCAAGTTAAGCTGGGCTAAGGTGAAACTTTAATTAGTTTTAGTTTACCTCAGGTTTTAAATGAGATAACAGAGATCTCTCTTTGTCCTTCATCCCCAAATCCAGCTTCCTATGCTGCCACTGCTGAGGGACTGGTCCTTTGATATTATCAGAATATGAGCTAGGAGGGATTTGGTTTGCAGTTTTTGTTAGTTTTAATTCATCTCTAGATTCAATCTGAGCACTGCACAAAACTGCAAGATCCATCTCTGCTTTCCAGCTCCACCTCCACAGCTGCTTACTCAGCACAATTCCTGTAGAGGAGAACTGTTTGGCCGAGAGATTTACTATTGCATTTGGACTCTTCTAGATTCCAATCTGTCACGCCAGCCCACATGGTCACTAAAAGTTTGCCGGTTTATCCTTGTTTCAGCAAAGTTCCTCTGTCTATGGCAGGCCTATTTTTCTGCCTGCACAAACCCAGATCAGATAACCTACCATTGGTGAGGTATCTTTCCTCACCAATGTGGGGTTTATTACTCTCTGGAATTTGGTTCATTTAAACTTCTCTGCATCTACCACTCTTTGGTGACTTTATCTGATGTTTTCTTCTGTTAGTGATGGAAACAATTATCCTTTGCAACCTTGTGCATCCTAGCTGGCAGTGGATCTCCTATGTTACCTTTCATAACAGCTATAACATTTGTGATTACTTATAAAATTCCTGACTCCCCTGCCAGTCTGTAAGCATCATGAAGGCACAAACTGTATCCGATTTGTTCAGTGAAATACACCTAGTACCTGGCACACTGGGGTGCTCAGGTGTATCACTGTGATAGATGCTGGGGCAGTGAGTTGCATAAGAGCATACTGAGCCTCCAGGTGCCCATGGTTGAGTGTGGGCCTGGGTCAGAGCACACCCATTTCTTCAACTGGAGAAGGAACACCAAAGCCCAGGTTTTCTGGGCTGTGTCTCCAGCTCCATTATAATTTAGGGAAACCATCACCTTTGTCATTGGACATGGAGGGGCCAAACTTCCTTTCATCCATCTGGGCTTCCTTCTGTGATACATCACTTAAGGGCTGCTCTTCTCTCTGGATGGAGGAATAGCCCGATTATGGAGGATGGGAGCCAAGTCTATGGGAAGAGGGATGGTCTGTCTTTCCCAGAACTTGTGAGTCTGAACTTGGAGAGAATCGTAAGTATGGAAGAGGCTCTGCTGAGTGGAGACCCCTGAAATTCAAGTGCAAGAGCCCCTGCTAGGGGAAACAAAGTCAAGATGAGGGAAGCACACACCTTCAGGCACCCAGGAGAGATAGTTTTTACCCAGTCTTTATCAACAACAAGAAGAAAACGGCAACTATTTATTGGCCCTCTCTGTTCTAGACACTGTGTTAAACACTTCACATATATTGTTAACATCACCCTCTGAATCAGGTGTTCTTAAAACACCTATGTAGCAGGTGACAAGCCTGGGTTCAGATAGGTTAAATTGCTTGCCAAAATCACACAACTAAGAAGTGGTGGAGCCAGGAGAGGAAACCCAGGTATTTGATTCTAAAGCCTGTGATTTTCCAGCCACTGCCATGTCATTGATTGTCTACCTCTTCTGTGCCAGCCCCTACCAATGCCCTTTACCAACATTATTTCTAATCCTTGAAACTGGATAATATACCATTATAGACAGGATACTGAGGTTCAGAAAAGGTAAGGAATTTTTTGTCACATATCATATGTGCAAGAGTTGAGATCTGATCCCGAGTCGGTATTATCAAAACCAAGAGCTTTTCCCTCTGACCTGGGTACTCCCCATCTCCCCATATTCATCTTCATCCCTGCCCTGCTCTGCTTCATGCCCCAGGAGGCTGCTCCTCTTGACCGCACCTGCAAGGCTCTTGACCTGTCACTTCTGGTTGGGTTCAGCCAGTGTAGGAGTTGGAGGCTGGGAGGAAGGGAGGTTGGTATCTGAATGCTTTCTGCTCCTCTCTGCTTTGCTGTGGTTTTGCAGTCGATATAGGTGGCCCCCTTTTCAGGCTCCAGCTCTCAAACGGATTCTGATGGTAACTTTCTCTCCCCTTGACCTTTCGGGCTTAGGAGCGCTCTCAGCTTCCTGCCGTTGCTGGTCCCTTGGTGCTTAACATTCTCTGTGGATTCTCCGAATCCTGCCCACTCCTGTGTGCCCACCCTAGTCCCTTCATTAAAAATCTCTTCAAAATACCGGCTGAGTGAGCATCTGTTTCCTGCCAAGACCCTGACTGATATAATTTCTCATGAGGGATCCAAAATTCAGGAATAAGATTTCAAAAGCTAGCTTGGCTCGGAGCCTATTTTGAGGAAATGTTCACTTCCTTCCAGAAACCCAGTTCCTATCCTGGCTTCATCCTATTGTGCCCTCTGCAGGACCCTGTGGTTAGACTACATCCTCCCGATACCAGCCAAGCGCCTGTGCCCGGGGTTGATGAATGTGTGGCATTTCGGACATCTGTGGCTGGAGCCACCGTGTTACTGCACTTCTGTGGCATGATCATCGTGGCAGCTGAAAGAAGATACAATCTAATTAGGCTCATTCTGGGGGTTGGTGGGAATGAGAGGGACAGATGTCTCTTCCTTGTAGCTGTGGGAGCTTTTTCTCTCAGAGGATGACGTCTGAGTGGGATCTTCTGGTGGAACCTTCAGGAGAGCAACTTTCCAGCCTGTCTGGGCCAAGACACGGGAAGATTTGGCCAAAGATTCCATCCTGGGAAGGGAGCCCTTGCTCTCCATCATGGAGACCTGAGTTTCTCTTCTTATCTCTGCCTCCTGCCTTGCCAGGTGGGTTTGATAATTTTTGGGCATCCAGCAGGTTAGGGATGGAGAGCAGGTCGGGTGTGAACCTGCAGTGAACCCAACCAGTGATGGGAGCTTCTTGGCAGACAGTGGATGCTCTCTCTCAGTTGGCTGAGAAAGGGAAGGGGAAGGAAGTGACATTTGTGGTACAAGTACCACTGAGAGACACTTCTTGGTTGTCGCATGTGGTCCTCACCACAACCTCTGAGATAGGTGGTGGTGCTACTTTACAGTTGACTTAACTTAAGCTCAGAGAGGTTATGTGACCTGCTCAAGGTCACAGAGCTCAAAGTGGCAGGGCCAGGATGGTGAGCACAGGTCTTAGTACTATCCCCTCCAAATACACCTCTGCAGCTCAGGTGACTCTGCAGATTACGAGGACCAACTAGCAAAGTTTCTTGCAGCCCTGCCTTCTTCTTCCCTGTGTCCCCCTGGTGCACAGTACCGTGCAAATGGCAAGCAGCGAGTACTCCATCAATTCCTCGAGTCCTAGGAGTCTGAGTCCTTAGAGATCATCTGGTGTACCCCCACCTGTGATGTCCAGAGAAGGTGACCAAGGCCAGAGAGATGGAGAGATGCGTTGGAGGTCACACAGAGCACTGAAGTTGAACAGAGCCCCACAAAGTGTCCCTATAATACCAAGTGTGATGTGCCCCCTCCCTCCCTCTGTTGAGCCAGGCTCTATCTGCTTTATGTCCAGACCTGGAGCGCTTCTCTCTCCTTTGTACATTCAGTAAATATCTCCAGGCTACAGAGATACACACAGGTACCTATTGAAAATGATCACAGATCCAGGTTTCCATCAATTTCAACTGTGGGAGGATAGGCCAATTGGCCTTGTGCCCCATTGTCTGGGATGAAATTTCTCATTGGTTTAGAAGTCATTTGAATCCTGGAAACTCCAGTTTCTGGAGCTACAAAATGAGAATAATGGTACTTCCTTCAGAGAGCTGTTGTGTGGATCAAAGAGAGAATGGCTTTGTGAAGACAGAAAACTTTAAAAAATATTCAAACAATGTGAGAAGCTGTGGTGACACCAAAATACCTGTATAGGAAGAGTTAGGGACACAGTGTAATTATGCAGGGCAACCAGGCAAATAGTTTTGAAGCTTGTTTGCAGAGGAAATATTTTTCTTTTCAGAAAATTTACATTTTTATTTTCTGGTGTCTTTGCTGGGCAGTTGATGGAGGTTGTAGGGGAGTTAAAAACCCCTCAAGCCACCCTGTGGTGCCTTATTGGTTATTATGGTGATATTACTGGTAATATGGGATGGGCTTCCATATCTTGTGGGACCCAGCAGTAATCTTAATATTAATTCTAGAATTGCAGTGTCCAGTATGATAGCTACTAGCCACAGGTGGCCATTTAAATTGAAATCTATCAAACTTATGTAAAATTAACAATTCAATTCCTTATCACATTCTACCACATTTCAAGTGTCAACAGCCACATGTGGCTGGGGGATGCCATATTGGACGGCACAGATTTTCAACATTTCTCTCATTGCAGAAACTTCTATTGAACAGTACTGTTCTAGAAGACCTGACAATCCCAAAGCTAACAAAGTTATCATAATCCGTCTAGTCTGATTCCAAGTTTCACCGAGAAAGGAAGTGAGGCCCAGAGAAATACAATTGTCCTGGGATCCAGTGTGGTAAAGTGCTCGGGTAGTGACTTAAGGATCTTAAATAATCAACAGACACTCTGGGTGATGGGTCCAGCAGCTCAGGTCGTTTCTGGAAAGCGAGGGAGTTCCCTTCTGCTGAATCCTTAGAGAGTCAGAATGGGTGTAGATGGGGCTGGGAGAGGTAGCCATTCTGGGTGGTCAGAACAAGGAGGTCGTTTGTTTGCTCAGACTACTGGTTGTAGATGGTTCCCTTCATGATGGTGGCTTCCATCTGCTTTCCCAGAGCTTGCCAAGAAGCCCTGGTATACTTCTGTAACTCCGAGATTCCTGGCTTTTAAGCTCCACAAATCAGATGGCTGGCTAACCAAAGCTGGGCTTGACTCTTACTCCGGCAGGAAAACATGGAGGCACAGGAGTCACACAGACCTGGGGTCGGATCTATGGTCCACTACCTGTGGATTGTGAAACCATGGGCCAGACATTTGAATCTTGGTTTCCTCACCTATAATATGAGAGTAGTACTAACAGTTGTTTCATCTTTGGGTTGTTGAAAGATTTCTATCAGATTATGCCTATGGAGTGTTTAGCACAGAGCCTAACTCCAACGAGTGCCCAATAACTGTTAGCTCTTCTCAGAGGCGATTTAATTGGCAAGACTTCCCAAGATGCCAAAATCTGATTGTTATCCAAGTGATGCCATCTCGATCTGAAACAAATGCAGAAATCTGTTGCAGGGCTTAACATGTTATGCCTTCATCTTGACTTTTTCATGTTGAAATGATTCCCGTGGCTCTAGCTGGCAACTGTGAGGAGGCACCTCTTCTGCCCTCTTGGGGTAATTAACACGCAGCTTTGGGGAAGGGGTAGGTTGGGGAAACCTTTAGTCTGTTTGGATGGTGGACCTGAGAAGGGGTTGTCTATTTGGGGTCAGGGCTCCCGCAAGGCTCCAAAGCTCACCTACCTCTTATCTCTGGTCCATAACTAGCAGCAACATCATCTAATGGTGGTTTTGAGACTGAGTCCAGATGCTCTTATCCTCACACCCCAGCCACGAATCTGCTGTAATCACAAGAGCTTGCTGTTTCCCAGCCCAAGGCTTCAGAGAGAAGCAGTGAAAGAGGAAATATATTTCCATCTGTGAGGACACTGGCCACACCACTCCTACTGAAGGCTCCTGCCAACTGAAGTCAGAGAGGAGATGTGTGTGCATTAACACCCCCAGATGGACAGATCGCTCAAGCCCTGAGAAATGCAAATCTCAGACAAATCCATCCACAAGCAGGATGGAGGATTAGGCAGGTGGCCTGGGGTTGGGGGGACATTATGGAAGGAAAGAAATTCCAGAACCAGCAGTCCTCTAAGAGGTGATGATCTGCCCACACGTTGAGAGTTCTAGGACCTGTCTTTCATTCTAGGGGGCCTGGGAAATGATATTTTATAATCAGGGATTTTTATTCTATATTATTTTTAAACATCTTTATTGGAGCATAATTGCTTTACAATGTTGTGTTAGTTTCTGCTGTATTACAAAGTGAATCAGCTATATGTATACATATATCCCCATATCCCCTCCCTCTTGCATCTCCCTCCCACCCTCCCTATCCCACCCCTCTAGGTGGTCACAAAGCACCGAGCTGATCTCCCTGTGCTATGCAGGTGCTTCTCACTAGCTATTTATTTTAAATTTGGTAGTGTAAATATGTCCATGCCACTCTCTCACTTCGTCCCAGCTTACCCTTCCCCCTCCCTGTGTCCTCAAGTCCATTCGCTATGTCTGCTTCTTTATTCCTGTCCTCCCTCTAGGTTCATCAGACCAATTTTTTTTTAGATTCCATATATATGCATTAGCATACGGTATTTGTTTTTCTCTTTCTGACTTACCTCACTCTGTATGACAGACTCTAGGTCCATCCACCTCACTACAAATAACTCAATTTTGTTTCTTTTTATGGCTGAGTAATAAACATTCCATTGTATATATGTGCCATATCTTCTTTATCCATTCATCTGTTGATGGACACTTAGGTTGCTTCCATGTCCTGGCTATTGTAAATAGTGCTGCAATGAACATTGTGGTACATGTCTCTTTTTGAATTATGGTTTTCTCAGGGTATATGCCCAGTAGTGGGATTGCTGGGTTGTATGGTAGTTTTATTTTTAGTTTTTTAAGGAACCTCCATACTGTTCTCCTTGGTGGCTATATCAGTTTACATTCCCACCAACAGTGCAGGGAGGTTCCCTTTTCACCATACCCTCTCCAGCATTTACTGTTTGTAGAGGTTTGATGATGGCCATTCTGACAAGTGTGAGGTGATTCCTCATTGTGGTTTTGATTTACATTTCTCTAATGATTAGTGATGTTGAGCATCCTTTCATGTGTTTGTTGGCAATCTGTATATCTTTTTTGGAGAAATGTCTATTTAGGTCTTCTGCCCATTTTTGGATTGGGTTGTTTGTTTTTTTGATATTGAGCTGCAGAAGCTGCTTGTAAATTTGGAGATCAATCCTTTGTCAGTTGCTTTGTTTGCAAATATTTTCTCCCATTCTGAGGGTTGTCTTTTCATCTTGTTTATAATTTCCTTTGCTGTGCAAAAGCCTCTAAGTTTCATTGGGTCCCATTTGCTTATTTATGCTTTTATTTCCATTTCTCTAGGAGGTGGGTCAAAAAGGATCTTGATGTGATTTATGTCAGAGAGTATTCTCCCTGTGTTTTCCTCTAAGAGTTTTATAGTGTCTGGCCTTACATTTAGGTCTTTAATCCATTTTGAGTTTATTTTTGTGTATGGTGTTAAGAAGTGTTCTAATTTCATTCTTTTACATGTAGCTGTCCAGTTTTCCCAGCACCACTTATTGAAGAAGCTGTCTTTTCTCCATTGTATATTCTTGCCTCCTTTATCAAAGATAAGGTGACCATGTGTGCATGGGTTTATCTCTGGGCTTTCTATCCTGTCCCATTGATCTATATGTCTGTTTTTGTGCCAGTACCATACTGTCTTGATTACTGTAGCTTTGTAGTGTAGTCTGAAGTCAGGGAGCCTGTTTCCTCCAGCTCTGTTTTTCTTTCTCAAGATTGCTTTGGCTATTCAGGGTCTTTTGTGCTTCCATACAAATTGCGAAATTTTTTGTTCTAGTTCTGTGAAAAATGCCATTGGTGGTTTGATAGGGATTGCATTGAATCTATAGATTGCTTTGGGTAGTATAGTCATTTTCACAATGTTGATTCTTCTAATCCAAGAACATGGTATATCTCTCCATCTGTTTGTATCATCTTTAATTTCTTTCATCAGTGTCATAGTTTTCTGCATACAGGTCTCTTGTCTCCTTAGGTAGGTTTATTCCCAAGTATTTTATTCTTTTTGTTGCAATGGTAAATGGGAGTGTTTCCTAAATTTCTCTTTCAGATTTTTCGTCGTTAGTGTATAGGAATGCAAGAGATTTCTGTGCATTAATTTTGTATCCTGCTACTTTACCAAATTCATTGATTAGCTCTAGCAATTTTCTGGTAGCATCTTTCGGATTCTCTATGTATAGTATCATGTCATCTGCAAACAGTGACAGCTTTACTTCTTCTTTTCCGATTTGGATTCCTTTTATTTCTTTTTCTTCTCTGATTGCTGTGGTTAAAACTTCCAAAACTATGTTGAATAATAGTGGTGAGAGTGGGCAACCTTGTCTTGTTCCTGTTCTTAGAGGAAATGGTTTCAGCTTTTCACCATTGAGAACGACGTTGGCTGTGGGTTTGTCATATATGGCCTTTATTATGTTGAGGTAGGTTCCCTCTATGCCTACTTTCTGGAGAGTTTTTATCATAAATCAGTGTTGAATTTGATCAAAAGCTTTTCCTGCATCTATTGAGATTATCATATGGTTTTTCTCCTTCAATTTGTTAATATGGTGTATCACATTGATTGATTTGCATATACTGAAGAATCCTTGCATTCCTGGGATTAAACCTCATTTGATCATGGTGTATGATCCTTTTAATGTGTTGTTGGATTCTGTTTGCTAGTATTTTGTTGAGGATTTTTGCATCTATGTTCAACAGTGATATTGGCCTGTAGTTTTCTTTTTTTGTGACACCTTTGTCTGGTTTTGGTATCGGGGTGATGGTGGCCTCATAGAATGAGTTTGGGAGTGTTCCTCCCTCTGCTATATATATATTTTTTAAATTAATTAATTTATTTATTTTTGGCTGTGTTGGGTCTTCGCTTCTGTGCGAGGGCTTTCTCCAGTTGTGGCAAGCGGGGGCCACTCTTCATCGCGGTGCGCAGGCCTCTCACCGTTGCGGCCTCTCTTGTTGTGGAGCACAGGCTCCAGACGCGCAGGCTCAGCAATTGTGGCTCACGGGCCCAGTCGCTCCGTGGCATATGGGATCTTCCCAGACCAGGGCTCGAACCCGTGTGCCCTGCATTGGCAGGCAGATTCCCAACCACTGCGCCACCAGGGAAGCCCCCTCTGCTATATTTTGAGAGTTTAACAAAAGACAGGTGTTAGCTCTTCTCTAAATGTTTGGTAGAATTCACCTGTGAAGTCATCTGGTCCTGGATTTTTGTTTGTTGGAAGATTTTTAATCAGTCTCAATTTCAGTGCTTGTGATTGGTCTGTTTATATTTTCTGTTTCTTCCTGGTTCAGTCTTGGAAGGTTGTGCTTCTCTAAGAATTTGTCCATTTCTTCCAGGTTGTCCATTTTATTGGCATATAGTTGCTTGTAGTAGTCTCTCATGATCCTTTGTATTTCTGCAGTGTCAATTGTTACTTCTTTTTCATTTCTAATTCTGATGATTTGAGTCTTCTCCCTTTTATTCTTGATGAGTCTGGCTAATGGTTTATCAATTTTGCTTATCTTCTCAAAGAACCAGCTTTTAGTTTTATTTATCTTTGCTATTGTTTCCTTCATTTCTTTTTCGTTTATTTCTGATCTGATCTTTATGATTTCTTTCCTTTTGCTAACTTTGGGTTTTTTTTCTTGTTGTTGTTCTTGTTTCTCACATTGCTTTAGGTGTAATGTTAGGTTGTTTATTTGAGATTTTTCTTGTTTCTTGAGGTAGGATTGTATTGCTATAAACTTCCCTCTTAGAACTGCTTTTGCTGCATCCCATAGATTTTAGGTCATCATGTTTTCATTGTCATTTGTTTCTAGGTATTTTTTGATTTCCTCTTTGATTTCTTCAGTGATCTCTTGGTTATTTAGTAGCATATTGTTTAGCCTCCATATGTTCTTATTTTTTCCAAACAGTTTTACAGTTTTTTCCCCATAATTGATATCTAGTCTCATGGGGTTGTGGACGGAAAAGATATTTGATACGATTTCAATTTCCTTAAATTTACCATGGCTAGATTTGTGACCCAAGATATGATCTGTCCTGGAGAATATTCCATGAGCACTTGGGAAGAAAGTGTATTCTGTTATTTTTAGATGGAATGTCCTAAAAATATCAATTAAGTCCATCTTGTTTAATGTATCATTTAAAGCTTGTGTTTCCTCATTTATTTTCATTTTGGATGATCTCTCCATTGGTGAAACTGGGGTGTTAAAGTCCCCTACTATGATTGTGTTACTGTCAATTTCCCCTTTTATGGCTGTTAGCATTTGCCTTATGTATTGAGGTGCTCCTATGTTTGGTGCATAAATATTTATAATTATTATATCTTCTTCTTGGATTGATCCCTCGATCATTATGTAGTGTCCTTCTTTGTCTCTTGTAATAGTCTTTATTTTAAAGTGTGTTTTGTCTAATATGAGTATTGCTACTCCAGCTTTCTTTTGATTTCTATTTGCATGGAATATCTTTTTCCTTCCCCTCACTTTCAGTCTGTATATGTCCCTAGGCCTGATATGAGTCTCTTGTAGACAGCATATATATGGGTCTTGTTTTTATATCCATTCAGCCAGTGTATGTCTTTTGGTTGGAGCATTTAATCCATTTATATCTAAGGTAATTATTGATATATATGTTCCTATTACCATTTTCTTAATTGTTTTGGGTTTGTTTTTGTAGGTCTTTTCTTTCTCTTGTGTTTCCTGCCTAGAGAAGTTCCTTTGGCATTTGTTGTAAAGCTGGTTTGGTGGTGCTGAATTCTCTTAACTTTGGCTTATCTGTAAAGGTTTTAATTTCTCCATCGAATCTGAATGAGATCCTTGCTGGGTAGAGTAATCTTGGCTGTAGGTTTTCCCCTTTCATCACTTTAAATATTTCCTGCCACTCCCTTCTGGCTTGCAGTGCTTCTGCTGAAAGATCACCTGTTAACCTTATGGGGATTCCCTTGTTTGTTATTTGTTGCTTTTCCCTTGCTGCTTTTAATATTTTTTCTTTGAATTTAATTTTTGATAGTTTGATTAATATGTGTGTTGGTGTGTTTCTCCTTGCATTTATCCTGTATGGGACTCTGTGTGCTTCCTGGACTTGATTGACTGTTTCCTTTCCCATGTTAGGAAAATTTTCAACTATAATCTCTACAAATATTTTCTCAGACCCTTTCTTTTTCTCTTCTTCTTCTTGGACCCTTATAATTCGAATGTTGGTGTGTTTAATATTGTCCCAGAGGTCTCTGAGTCTGTCCTCAATTCTTTTCATTCATTTTTCTTTATTCTGCTCTGCAGGAGTTAGTTCCACTATTTTATCTTCCAGGTCACTTATCCATTCTTCTGCCTCAGTTATTCTGCTATTGATTCCTTCTAGAGAATTTTAAATTTCATTTATTGTGTTGTTCATCATTGTTTGTTTGCTCTTTAGTTCTTCTCGGTCCTTGTTAAAAGTTTCTTGTATTTTCTCCATTCTGTTTCCAAGATTTTGGATCATCCTTACTATCATTATTCTGAACTCTTTTTCAGATAGACTGCCTATTTCCTCTTCATTTGTTTGGTCTGGTGGGTTTTTATCTCGCTCCTTCATCTGCTGCATATTTCTCTGTCTTCTCATTTTGTTTAACTTACTGTGTTTGAGGTCTCCTTTCTGTAGGCTGCAGGTTCATAGTTCTGCTTGATTTTGGTGTCTGCACCCAGTGGGTGAGGTTGGTTCAGTGGCTTTTGTAGGCTTCCTGGTGGAAGGGACTGGTGTCTGTGTTCTGGTGGGTGGGGCTGGATCTTGTCTTTCTGGTGGGCAGGGCCACGTCCGGTGGTGTGTTTTGGGGTGTCTGTGACCTGATTCTGATTTTAGGCAGTCTCTCTGCTAATGGGGGTGGTTGTGTTCCTGTCTTGCTAGTTGTTTGGCATAGGGTGTCCAGCACTGTAGCTTGCTGCCTGTTGAGTGGAGCTGGGTCTTAGTGTTGAGATGGAGATCTCTGGGAGAGCTCTTGCTGATTGATATTACATGGCGCTGGGAGGTCTCTGGTGGTCCAATGTCCTGGACTCGGCTCTCCCACTTCAGAGGCTCAGGCCTGACACCAGGCTGGGGCACCAAGACCCTGCCAGCCACACGGCTCAGAAGAAAAAGAAGAAAAAAAAGGAAAAAATAATAAAATTAAAACAAAAAAAAGAAGAGAGCAATCAAACCAACAAACAAATCCACCAATGATAACAAGCACTAAAAACTAAACTAAGATATACATAAAAATCAGAAACAAATCAGTTGCAGAAAGCAAACCCCGAGTCCACAGTTGCTCCCAAAGTCCACCCCCTCAATTTTGGGAACATTTATTGTGTATTCAGTTATTCCACAGATGCAAGGTTCATCAAGTTGATTGTGGGGATTTAATGCACTGCTTCTGAGGCTGCACGGAGAAATTTCCCTTTCTCGTGTGTGTTTGCACATCTCCTGGGGTTCAGCTCTGGTTTTGGCCCCACCTCTGCATGTAGGTCGCCCTCAGGCATCTCTTCCCTTTCCAGATGGGAGGGGGTTAAAGCAGCGGTTGATTAGGGCTGTCTTGCTCACTCAGGCTGGGGAGAGGGAGGGTATGGTAGTCATAATAGGAATGTGGGGCAAGCCTGCAGCGGCAGAGGCCGGCACGACATTGCAACAGCATGAAGTGTGCTGTATGTTCTCCCAGGGAAGTTGTCCCTGGATCTTGGGACCCTGGCAGTGGCGGGCTGCACAGGCTCCCAGAGTGTGGGGTTGTGGGCAGTGACCTGTTCTTGTACACAGGATTCTTGGTGGCAGCAGCAGTAACGTTAGGGTCTCCTGCCCATCTCTGGGGTCCGAGCTGATAGCCATGGCTCGTGCCCATCTCTGGAGCTCTCTTAGGTGGTGCTCTGCCTTCTGTGGGCACATGAGGAAGGAATCCCTTCTCCACGTGCACCCCGAAACAATGGTCTCTTGCCTCTTAGGCAGGTCCAGACTTTTTCCCGGGCTCCCTCCTGGCTAGCTGTGGCTCACTAGCCCCCTTCAGTCTGTGCTCACACAGCCAACCCCCGTCCTCTCCCTGCAATCCGACCAAAGCCCGAGCCTCAGCTCCCAGCCCCCGCCCTCCCCGGCTGGTGAGCAGACAAGCCTCTCGGGCTGGTGAGTGCTGGTCAGCACGGATCCTCTGCGCAGGAATCTCTCCGCTGTGCCCTCCGCACCCCTGTGGCTGCGCTCTCCTCCGTGGCTCCGAAGCTTCCCCCCTCCGCCACCTGCAGTCTCCGCCCGCGAAGGGGCTTCCTAGTGTGTGGAAACCTTTCCTCCTTCACGGCTCCCTCCCACTGGCGCAGGTCCCGTCCCTATTCTTTTGTTTCTGTTTTTTCTTTTTTCTTTTGCCTTACCCAGGTACGTGGGGAGTTTCTTGCCTTTTGGGAAGTCTGAGGTCTTCTGCCGGTGTTCAGTAGGTGTTCTGTAGGAGTTGTTCCACATGTAGATGTATTTTTGATGTATTTGTGGGGAGGAAGGTGATCTCTATGTCTTTCTCCTCTGCCTCTTGAAGGTCTCCCTATCCCCTTCCTCCCTTTCTGAGCACCCAGTGATTCTAAGGACTGGATGTTGAGCACTTCAGTCTAAGAGGATCTCCCAGAGATCATCTCCCTAGAAGACAAAGGCAGTTAAAATATAAAAAAAAAGACTTTATTTCTTAATTCTGTCACTCAGTCACTTCCTCATTTGCCCGTTTACTGAACACACACTCATCAGACATGTAGTAGATTCTACTTCCATCATTCAGTTTTCTCACCTGCAACATGGGATCCTATTAGAATCCAACTCTCTGGGCTGTTGTAAGGATTCAGTTAAATGATGTACATAAAACTCTTAGCATAGAGCCTGGAAATAGAGTGTGTGCGTACCAAATGGTGGTTGTTATTAGGTGTAGTATGTATGAGGTTCTGTGATGGGCATTGGAGCTACAGAGAGATCAGGCCAGTTCTGCTCTAGGAAAGGTCTCATTGAACAGCAAAAATGATAAAGTATTCATAGAATCATGTTCCAGCTCTGATGGGAGTACAGAAGAGGGAGTGACTAATGCAATGGGGGGCAGATCAGTTTTCAGAGAAGGTGGGGTATTTCAGTGGGGTTTTGAAGGATGGATAAGAATTCACCATGTAAAGGGAGGGAAGGCTTTTCCTGAAGAGGGATCAGCATGTATGAAAACACAAAGGTCCATAAGAAATCTCTCTTGCTTCTTGCCCTCTCTCTGGAACCCAGCACAGCTGAGCTTTGAATTTCATACCTCATCACGATGTTGATCATATGATGTTGGCTGGGCTCCTGCCAGGCCTGACCTCCCTGGTGCACCCATAAGGCTGCCCCCACAATCTCAAGACCTGTCAAAAATAGAACCCTTGTACTTGTTCTGAAATTTGATCTGGAAAAGGATGCCTGGCAATGGGGATGAGGAATCTGGGGGATCTGAAGAGGGGGATTGCTTTCCAATAGTCTGTGATTGAGTAAGGGACAGAGACAATATGGGCAGTCAGATAGGGCTTGTTCTAAAGTCATAGGACTCCTAGGACTTACTCCTGGTGCCCACCCCCCTGCCTACTCCCCAGCCCCTCATTCATCCTGCTAGGGACCCTTGCCTTCATTCATTCTTTAATCACATTCTAGGTGCCAGAGATTCCTATAGGTGCTTGACACATGAGCCAGACAAAGTCCTGGTCCCTATGCAGCTTACATTCTAATCGGGATGTCAGAGAGCAGCCAAGTCCCTACCCCCATGGAGCTATTTTGAGTGGAGGTGACAGATAATGAGCAAGTCGGCCATGTCAGGGCTAAGCTCCATGAAGGAGATAAACATGGAGTGATAGCAAAGGAGGGACCACTCTGGTCATCAGGGAAGGCCTGTGCAAGCACATGACCTTGACCGGATCTGCAGGATGGGGCAGGAAAGCACCTTCTGGCCAAGCTGGTACCTCTGGGTAGAGCAGCCTTGGGCTGTGCATCTTAGGAAACAGGCTCTGCACACAGGATACAGGAGACCCTCTGTCCCTGACTTAGTGACTTGGATTATCTTTAGTGCCTTCTTGTCCCAGCCTGCGTGGCTCTCTGGGATCTTGTCTACTATGTCACCTTCTTCAGTGTCCAGGGACCGTTCGTGGGTCACTGTTCCTGGGAAGCTTTCTTTGACCCCTGTCTCTCCACCAGGCAGAGTTTGGCCCTTCTCCACCCTCAGAGGACCTTTCCCAAACACAGCTATCCCATTACACCCACGTGATGCGGGATGCTTGCTTGCTGGTCTCCCGGCCAGTCTGTGAGCACCTTGAGGGCAGAAACGGTGCTGGGTTCACCCCTGTTGCCTGGTACTTAGTCAGACACACAGGAGATGCCTGACAAATATCTGTTGCTGGAAGCATAAGTGATTTAGCTCCCTGAGGGCAGCAGCCCCGTCTTCTAACCCCGAATCCCTCCATTGTCCCTCCACCACTGCCCGCACAGTGCCTGGTGCAAACCTAGCCCCAATAAATGCTTGTGGAATAAATGATTATTTTCATTACTCTATCAGTCACCACAGGCTTCCTTTAAATAGCACATATTCTGGTGTATTTAAATGTTCATTTATAAATAATTAACCATGTCACCAGGAAGTTTGGAGAGAAGAGACATACAGGGTAAGGAGGGGCTGGCAGAAAAAGTTTATATGGCAAGATTAGCAGGAATAGTGGAGAGGAAAGGATGACAGACCTGGGCTTAATGTCCTGGGCACCAGCCCCTAACTAGCTGCATGACTCCAGGCTCTCACAGCTGTCTGCAGACGGAGATCACCTTTTTGATTTAACTGTATCTCAGGGTGCTTGCAGGATCAGACGTATTCACCAGTCTCCTAGGACTGGGGATACAGGAGTGCATGGGGTAGACGAGCTGTCTTTCAGGGGCTTATCATCAAATCAGTTAATTGTGGTAGATTTCACCCTGGCGGCTCCCCACGTGACCACGCTTCCTAGTGTTCATGCCCTGGGTAGTCTGTGTCCCTGTGACTTGTTTAGGCCAATGGGCCATCAGCGAGCATAATCGAGTAAAGGATGGACACACACGTGCGCGCTGGGGTTTCTCCTCTCAGACCCTCACTCTGGGAAGGCAGCCATTGCGCTGTGAAAGAAACTTGGTTAGACTATTGGGTGATGAGAGGCCACGTGGACAGAGCCCTGGAGGATAAGGGCGATGAGATTGACGCTCAGCTCAGCATCGCTCCCAGATAAGCTCCTACTGAATACAGAGAGACCTCAGCTCCTCCACGTAAAGCAGAAGAACCGCCCAGTGGAACTCAGTTGACCACAGAATTGCAGAAACAATAAATCATGGTGGTTTTAAGCACAAAGTTACTATTGAGAATAAATATACATGAAAAAGCTTTATTACTGTGCTATTGCTGGCTCTAAAATTCATTTCTAGAGGAAGCTACAGGGCTCGGGAGAGCTGAATAAATGTAAGCTTGTGGGAAGATATAACATTAACAGCTTTCATTCATTTTATTTATTTTTAATTTTTTAAAAATTGAAGTATAGTTGATTTACAATGTTGTGTTAGTTTCAGGTATATAGCAAAGTGATTCAGTTATACATACATTATCTATTCTTTTTCAGATTCTTTTCCATCATAGGTTATCACAAGATACTGAATATAGTTCCCTGCGCTACACAGTAGGTCCTTGTTGTTTATCTATTTTATATATAGTAGTGTGTATCTGCTAATCCCAAACTCCTATTTATCCTCCTCCCCCATTTCCCTTTTGGTAACCATAAGTTTGTTTTCTATGTCTGTGAGTCTATATCTGTTTTGTAAATAAGTTCATTTGTAACATTATTTTTAGATTCCACATATGAGTGATACCATATGATATTTGTCTTTGTCTGACTTACTTCAAATAGTATGATAATCTCTAGGTCCATCTATGTTGCTGCAAATGGTATTATTTCTTTCTTTTTTTTTTTTTTTTGTGGCCCAGCAATATTCCATTGTATATGTACCACATCTTCTTTATCCATTCATCTGTCAATGGACATTTAGGTTGCTTACATGTCTTGGCTATTGTAGATAGTTCTGCTATGAACATTGGGGTACCATTTTTTTTAAAGCTTATAATGTATGACAAAAATCACTAATAATAACAACAATAATAATTATTTATTGAAATTTTTCTATGCACCAGGCACTGTGCTAAGTGACTTACATGGATCACCTCCCTTCATCCTAAAAATAACTCCACGAGGTAGCGCTGTACTGATACACATTTTTTTACACATAAAGAAACTGAGGCAGAGAGAGGTTGAATAGCTTGCCAGGTCTTGTGCAGCTAGTAGGTGGCGCTGGGGTTCAAGCACTGGCAGACTCACTCTAGCCCCTTGCACCTCAAAAGTTTGGTCCACAGACCAGCATCATCAACATCACCTGGGAGCGTGTTAGAAATGCAGGGTCTCACCCTCACCCCAGAGCTATTACGTCAGCATCTGCTTTTTAACAAGCTCCCCAGATGATTCTGTGCACTTGAAGGTTAGAGCTGATCCAGACTAGGCTGGAGCTTATGGTTGGCATGAACGACTTCCTAGGTGAAGTTTTGTGCTCATTAAATTTTGACAGCCACAGGTCCCGGGGAGTAGCCTTGCTTCCAAAGGGCGCAAACCAATTCTCTCAACCCTGGAGTAAGCCAAGTGAGGCTTTCAGGTAAGAATGCATGTGACATAATGAAAATAATGTATTTTCAGTGCTTGGAGGACTTGGATTTGCAGCTAGCTCTGCCACCTGTTGGCCGTGGTAATGAGCAAGTCACTTCTCACCACCTCAACTTCCTCATCTGTAAAATGGGCACAGTGACACCAAAGGAATCCTCACCTTCACCATCCCTTATTTGGTCCATTCAAGAAAATAGCTGTTCTTGTGTTTTGGCTGCAAAGTTTGTCATTAACTTCCTTAAAGTATGAACCATTTAGAATACTTAGTACAGGACCTGGTCACTTGGTCATGGCCGCTCCCTTATGTGTGAAATGAGAGTATTAGCTCCTATCATCTCGAATGAACCTTGATGGCTTCAAGATAGATTCTGGTGATTTCCGCTTGTGTGTGTGTGTGTGTGTGTATATGTGTGTGTGTGTGCATGTGTATCTGTGTCTATGTCTGTGGGTGTTGGGGAGGGAAAGGAGGTGAGGGCTTCTGGACGCTCTATAAACTCTCTTCTCAGTTTCCAGAGATGAAGTTTTTCCCCTTCCCGACTTTTTCCTCAGAGTAGGTGGCTTAACCCAGAGATGATTTCCAAGCCAACTAGGAATTCTTAGTTGTTGGAAATGGTTTGGACCATTTTCTTTGATTTCCTGACGGCTGGGAATGCAGTTTTAGGAAACAGAAGTAAAGGTACTTTAAAAGCTGAAAAGTCGTAAGCTCCAAGCCTGGGTGATAAATTAATAGGGGAGATGCTTTGGAGACCAAGGTGGGAATATGCTCTGGTCCCCTCAAATCCTAGTGGGAGACTCCTGCTTACACCACACACATAGAAGGTAGGGCATGTGGTGTCACTCTGGCCCTGGCTGGCCTTTGTCCAGTAGACGGATGCTCACCTCCCATCTTTAGGGTGGGCCCGGGGTGGGGGGAGGCGGTGGAGGAGACAGCCAGCTGGCGCCTGGGGATTAGAATGTCTGGCTCTTGCACCCGCACAGAGGAAGGAACTTGCCTTCCTGCCCAGCAGTGCAGACCTGCACTCAGAGACGTGGGTTTTCAGCTCCAGCACCACGCCTGCATTCTTCAAGATCCTTTAGGCCTAGTTTTTTCTCTCCTCTCAGTAGCAGCTTCCTTTTAGGCATGGCTATTAAGACCTCTCTCCCTGTGAAACAGCCTGGGCTTCGCGAGGCATGAGTTTAATGGGAAGAGACTGCGACCAGCATTTAATCCTGGGCATCCAAGGATGTGAGTGACGGTTGGTTTTGTGCACTAAGCTGCTTAATGAGCATGTCTCCTAGAAGACCTGGGAACTGCTGGGAGGCGCCTGGTCACGATTAGGAGGGCGGCTGGGGTGCTTTGCTGTTTCAGACTCGACCGTGTACAAGGCCCATTCAAGTGCTCTGTGTACCGTGCACTGTTCAATTCTCGCCCCAGTCATTCAAAACGGATGTGATGACTGTTGTATTGCAGATGAGGGAACAGCCTTAGAGAGATCAAATGACTTGCTCAAGGTCACACAGCTAACAAGTGATGAAGTGAGGACTGGAACGTCTGCCTGACTCTCTTCTTGCAAATCTGGTCGTTGGGACTTCAGGGTCATCAACACATAGAATCTGAGCATGGAAGGGCCCTTGGAGTTCATTTAGCTCACATGTCCATCCTTACCAGGGGCCAGGCAACATCCACAGACATAATTCCGGTGTGACGGGGAGCTTACTACCTCACCAGGCAGCTGGCTCCTTTGTTTCACAACTTACTCTGACAAAGTTCTTTCTGTTGGGCTGAATCTCGTTCCCTGGGCCTTCCTCCTAGCACCCTAATTCTGCTCCTGGGGCCTCCTCCCTATACAACCTTTCAGAGACTGAGACCTCACTGCCTCTGCTCCCTGGCCTTCTCTTGGCACCCTGGCCTTGTTCTTTAACTCCCCACCTGCTCTGTTATAGATGAAAGAGCCGCCTGACGTTGTTCCTGCCCGCAAAGGGCTGATTCATCCAAAGGGCTGCGCTGAACCCCAGGGCTGAAGGAAGCATTTCTTTTCTTTTAATTTAATTTTATTTTTTAACACCTTTATTGGAGTATAATTGCTTTACAATGGTGTGTTAGTTTCTGCTTTATAACAAAGTGAATCAGTCATACATATACATATATCCCCATATCTCCTCCCTCTTGCATCTCCCTCCCACCCTCCCTATCCCACCCCTCTAGGTGGTCACAAAGCACCGAGCTGATCTCCCTGTGCTATGCGGCTGCTTCCCACTAGCTATCTATTTTACGTTTGGTAGTGTATATATGTCCATGGAACCAGAGTCCGACTGGCAGGGAAACTCTGTGTTTAAACAGCAAAATTCTCATTTATTCCGCCTGCCTAATGGTGTACACACAGCTAGCCAGTGGCAGAGGGGGACTTGGAACCAGGCGGGTTTGATGCTGAGGCTTGCTCACCTGCCCCCTGTCGCCAGCCAGGACACCTGCAGGAAAGTCCCAGCCTCTCTCGATGGCCCAGGAACAGGACACCGCTGCTGGGTCCGTGCCCACTATGGAGGAGCTTCTGGGCAGAGCCCTCCTGGAGAATGCCAGCTATGTGCTCCTTAGATTCCTAGACAGACTATTCAACACAAAGAATCCTTTCTTTTTCTTTTCTTTTTGGCCGCACTGCGCAGCATGTGGGATCTTAATTCCAGGACCAGGGATTGAACCCACGCCCCCTGCAGTGGAAGCGCGGGAGTCTTAACCACTGGACCACCAAGGAAGTCCCACAAAGAATCCTTTCTGATGGGCCCTTGAGAATGTGTCTGGTGGAATTTTATGCTGAAAGAGGGCAGGGTGGAGTGAGGGACACTCCAGAGAGTTAATAAGCTGCTGTGTAAAAGTGGGCAAGACCCCACCCTAGGGTCAGGGTGGGGAGGATTTGCTTCCTCCTCTGCAGAAAGGGGGCTTTGGGCCAGATCTGCAGCTTTCTAGTGGCTGCCGGCCTTGCTGAGACCCCAGTCCTGGAGACCGCTGTTCATTTGGTCTGGGCAGAGGTGTGGACACTGGTATTATTTTAGAAGCTCCTCGGGGGATTTCAGTGGGCAGCCAGGCTTACGAACCAGTGGGCTGGATAATAGTAATCTCTTTTCTGGACTTGTCAAAAGATTGGGAGTTTACCCAGTTTCACAAATGTTGTCTCATTTGATTATCACAAGGAGAGGTGGGGAGGATAGGGATTCTGGGCTCCACTTGGGAGATGAAGACGTCGGTGTTCAGAGGGTTTAGGTGACTTGCCCAGGGCCGCAGAGGATGTACAGCAGAACTGAAATTCAAAATTAGAAATTCTGATCCCAAATCCTGGGCTCTTTTCATAACCTCTTGCAGCTCTAGCAGTTGTGTACCATCCCCTGCCAAATCAACTGGCATTCTCCAGGACAGACAAGCCTTCTACTGTTCAATAATAATAATAATAATAATAATAATAATAATAATAATAATAATAATAATAATAATAATGACAATAATAATAATTTATAGTTTACTAGGCACCCACAATTCGTTGGGTCCTCCATGGGCTTGTTTCTTATAATTCTCCCAGCAACCCTGCCAGGTGGGTATGTTACCCTTGGATTCACAGATTAGGAATTTGAGGAACAGAGAGGTTTAGAAATTTGCCCCAGGTCACACAGCTGGCTCATGGCCGAGCTGGAATTTGAACCTTGGTTTGTCTCATTGGCAAAGTTCATGCTCCCTCCCTTGTACCACATGGCCTTGCTTCTGAAGCCTGGCAGGATTCAAGCCTTTCTGCTGTCTGCCCACAGATCCTCTCGCCTTGGAAACGACCGTCAGTCACTCCTGGGTATTGATGGCTTTCTGCCTTCCCTGCCAAGGCTCGGCTGAGCCCCGTGGCTGAGATTCAATTACACAATAGAAAAGACAAACAAATTAAAAGAGGAACAGGGCTCTGTAAACAGCTTCTTTAATGACTGAGGACCAAGCCTGCCTCTCTCCTTTGGCGCAAGCATCTGCTGGCATCTTGGATGCCTGGGTTTTCTCACAGACACCAGCAGCGTGTTAAGTCAGCGCGGACGGGCAGGCATGGCTCATGGCGAGTGGACGGTCCTTAGGGTAATGCACACACTACTCTAGAAGGACCCTTAGGGTAGGTGTTGGAATCCAGAGATTCCAAGGACTTGGTGACATATCAGACTCCCTCTCTGGGGGAGTTTGTTAGAAATACAGATTCCGGAGCCTCACCAGAGATGCTGGTTTCAGGGTGGGGCGGCGGGGAGAATGGGCCCAGGGATCTGCATTCTAAACCGACCTCCCCAAGGTGATGCCGATTCAGCTTGTCCTCAACCATGTGGTTGGGAACCCCAAGCTCTTCCTGACTTAGATAAAAGCTCAAAGTGGGGAGTGACTTGCCCAGAGTAACAAGGCAAGTTCGCAGGAAAGCTGGACTCCTCGCCCAGGGCTCCCATGATGACCTCCTCCTACCTTATTTTGGGAATTTAGTCTGTGATGTCAGAGATCCAGGGACATTAGTTTGCTAGGGATGCTGTAGCAAAGTACCACAAATGGGGCGGCTTCAAGTAGCAGACGTTTATTCTCTCGGTTCCGGAGGCTAGAGGTCTGAAACCAAGGTGTCAGCGTGGCCCTGCTCCTTCTGAAGCCCCTTGTGGGGGGGGAATCCTTCCTGCCTCTTCCAGCTTCTGTGGTGGCTGGAAATCCTTGGTGTTCCTTGGCTTGCAGCTGCCTCGCTCCGATCTCTGCCTCTGTCATCACGGGACCTCTTCCCTGTGTGTCTGTGCCCAATTTTCCTCTTCTTATAAAGCCACTAATCACTGGATTTAGGGTGCACCCTGATCCAGTAAGACCTCATCTTAACCAATCGTATCTGTAAAGACCTTTATTTCCAATAAGGTCATATTCTGGGGTTCTGGGTAGACATGACTTTGGTGGGGCGGGGGTGGGGACACTATTCAACCCACAACACCAATTAATATACTCATTCACCCCCAACTCTCCAAATAGCAGGACTCTTCCCAACCTTCAGGTCTCAGGGAAAAAGCCACCTCCCCAGAGAAGCCCTCCCGGACTACTCCACCTACACTGAGGGCCTCTGGCCCAATTATTCTTCATCACAGCCTCCTATATGCTTACTTCACAGCAATGTTGCCATTACCTGTCTACACCCCCAGACCTGAAACTCCTTGAGAACCAGAACTGTGTCAGTTCTGTTCTCCAGGTGCCAACGTAGCCCTTCTCATGTAGCCAATGAATGCTCGAAGAAAGGAAGGAGGAAATATTCACCAGGCTCTGGTCCAGCCTTGCCTCTACCCGCTGTGTGACCTCGGGAAGTCTCTGAGCAGCCTGGCACCTTAGTAGCCTCATCTGTAAGAGTGGGAATCTCTCTAAAGACCCATCATTTCGAGAGGGGTTTGCCACTGTTTCCATCTTCATGACAGATTTCCCCCCCTCACCCTGCCCCGTGTTCAAAAGCCCCTCCTAGTAGATTTCCTGTCCTCCCAGCCTTCCCCTCGCGGTCTCTGTAACTTCATTTTCCATTCAACTAATTTGGATGATTTTGCTTTTCTCAGCATTTATAAACACTCTCCTTTTCTCTCCCACCTCCCCTCCTCACCCCCCAACCAATGTTTTCCCTCCCTCCCATCTCTGCTGTTATGAAAGGAGGGTCAGGTGCTTGCAGTACGCAGTGAGTCTAATTACCCAGGAAAGTAATTAACATTTCTGATAGAAACTGCCACTGCTCATTTTCACTGGGACCACAGAAAAGCAATAAGGTAAAAGAGTTTTGTAATTAAAGACTCCTTACTGTGGGCTCCCCATTCTATTCTGCAACTAATAAGTCTTGTGCTGGGGAATGAATATACTGAGTTTCACGGAGTCAGACAGGGCTCTGCTGGAAATCCTCTTACTGTTTTTTTTTCCTGTCCTCCTGCTCAATTTCCCCCTACCTGTGGGACTCCATCTTCTGGCTTCACGCTCCTCTCTTAGAAAAAGGCTCATTCCAAAGCAAACACTGAACAACCCCAAAAAACTCTTGGCCGTGACCTCAAGGATGACTCAGGATAGCTTGGAGATGTGAGGCTAAATAAACTGGCTAAAGATTTGGGAGGGAGTGCAGGAGGGGGTGGGCAAGAGCTGTTGGGGAAGCCATTTGGGGTCCGGGGTGAGGTGAACAGGATGGGGTGAGGTGTGGAGTTTCATTTCTCCTAGCTTTGTTGTATAATCTGGGCCAGTCACTTACATTTCATCCTGACTTAACTGGATCAGGAGACTGGTGTTTAAAGATAAACTATAATAATTCTTGTGGCTTAGTTTTATTGAGCACTTGCTATGTGTCAGACTTTTGTGCATCTCACGTATCAACTCATTTAATTCCTTAGCAACCCTATGAGTTTAAGTATATGCATATACCCATTTTCTGTATGAGGAGACTGAGGCATGGAAATGTTAGGTGACTTGCTCAAGATCATGCAGTCAGTAATCGGGAGAGCTGGATTCCAACCCTGGTCCTCTATCTCCTGGATTTACTTGTTTGTTACCAGCAAGGGGTGCTGCTAAGGGTTACATATCTCTGACCTGTGTCTCTAAAGGTGTTGGGTAAGAGCCAAGGTGAGATTTCTAGTTGCTCAGGCTGATTTCTGAGAAGCCAGTTCAAAAGAGATGTAGATGCTGGTCTGAGAGTATGAGGTGCTATTCTGGAAACCCACAGGGCGACAGCAGTGGGATGTAGAACAAAGGGAACAGGCTCTGAGGCCAGGGAGGACCTGGGTTCAAATCTTTGTTCTGTCACTTACTAGCTGTGCTACTTTGGGCAAATTAATTTACTTCTCTTAGCCTCAATTTTTCTCACCTACAGGCTGGGAAACCTTATAAAGTGGTTGTGATCATTACGTGTGATAATCTTGATAAATGCCTGGCCCATAGAAGGTGTTCATTAAATTGCAACCCTGTTCTCCATCTTTATGTCTCCTCCTCTTCCTCATTTAATGTCCATTCATTTGGGAAATAATTGTTGCCTGCCCACTGTGGGGTAAGACCTAATTTAGGCCTGGAGAAAAGAGTGGTGAAAAAGTCCAGGTCTTTGCCTCCTTGGAGCTTACATATATCAAGGACAAAAGTTAATAAATAAGAAAATAACTATTAGGTACTATAACATCAGGTAGAAAGAATTTTCCCCCAGGTGAACCACAGAGATGGGGGTGTTTGACTAGTTTATTTCTAAGATGCCATTTAGTTGTTGTTCTGCGTTGATGTCTTTGAACACTGGCAACTGAAAGCCTTAATGGAGGTCGTCTTACCTGTGAACACTGTGCTTCAGGTTCTAGGGCC
This sequence comes from Balaenoptera musculus, assembly GCF_009873245.2. Classification (NCBI taxonomy): domain Eukaryota; kingdom Metazoa; phylum Chordata; class Mammalia; order Artiodactyla; family Balaenopteridae; genus Balaenoptera; species Balaenoptera musculus. Next base: position 91,808,922 of record NC_045794.1, on the reverse strand, counting down.
CTGGAAAAAGGAAGGAAGGGGAAGAAAGGATGAGAAAAGGAAGAGATTGAGGCAAGGACCCCACTGAAGACAAAAAGCAAGAAAACGAACAAAGAGAGGACAAGGGGCAGAGAAAGAATGAGTCCAGAAGGAGCAATGAAGCCAGGAGCTTGAAAGACAGGAAGTGAGGGTGAGTGGCACAGGGGCTGCTGAAGGGAAGGGGAAATAAAATTCATGTCTCAGCAAAGCAGCGGGCAGCCAGTGGTATGAACGTGGCCTCTGGAGTCAGGCAGCAAACCTGCTCGATGTGGGCAGGTTTGCTAACATCTCTAAGCTTTAGCTTTCTCATCTGTAAAAGTGACATCATATAATGTATCAGTTATTGATGGCTGTGTAACAAATTACCCCCAAATTTAGCAGTTTAAAACAGCAAACATTTACAATTTCACAGTCTCTGTGGGTTGGGGATCTGGATCCTCAGACTCAGGGTTTCTCAGGAGGCTGTCATTGAGGTGTCAGCTGAGGTTGCAACCATCTCAAGACCACACTGAGGGAGGATTCACACATTGTCTGACTCAATTGTTTGTTGGTGGGATTTGGTTTCTCACGGGTTGTTGTTTGTTGGTGGGATTTGGTTTCTCACGGGTTGTTGAATCCACAGCCTCAGTTTCCACTGGCTGTTGGGTGGAGGCCTCCCTCAGTTCCTTCCCATGTGGGCTTCTTCTCAGGGCAGCTCACAACTGGGCAGCTGCTTCCATCGGAGTGAGCCAGTGAGAGCAAGAAAGGGTGAGCAGGATGGAAGTCATGGTCTTTCTGTAGCCTAATCTCACAAGTCACACCCTGTTATCTCTCCATTAGAAGTGAATAACCAGGTCTGGCCCACACTCTGGGGGATGGGATTACATAAGGCCATAAATACCAGGAAGCAGACTCCACTGGGAGCCATCCTACCATACATGACCTGCCAAGACTTTGAAGATTCAATGTGAAGATTCAGCAAAAATTTTAGCCTATTGCCTAACACATCGTAAATGTCTGAGGCAGTTCTTATTGCTATTATTATTATGGTTTGACAAATGTTCATTACTGTGCTCTTCTACAGATGATAATGGAGAAGGAAAATGCATATGAGTGGACAGAAAAGGGTCGTATATCAGTTACCTCTTGCCACAATAATGCTGTGTAACACACAATCCCCAGACCACAGTGGCATTCTACAATGAACATTAATTTTTGCTCATGAGCCTATGGATTGATTTGGGGGCTCTGCAGATCTGGTGGGGCTCACTTCCAAGTTTGTGGTCAAGTATAGGCCAGCAAGGTGGCTTTGCTAATGTTGCTGGTCTCTCTCACCGTCTGGGGCCTCCCAGGGACAACTCAGCTGACTTGTCTCTGCTCCATGTGGCCCCTCATTCTGCTTCAGGCTAGCCCGGCCTTGTCCTTAGGGAGTCCATTCCAAACACAGTTCCAAGAGAGCAAGTGGAAATCCATGAGGCCTCTTGAAACCTCCGCTCAAGACTGGCACCCCATCACTTCCACCATTTCTATTGGCTAAAGGAGATCGCAAGTCCGGCCCAGATTCAGAGGGTAGGGAAATAGACTCTATCTCTCAGTGGGAGGAGCTGCAAAGCCACGTTGCAAGGGACACAGTTACGGAGAATGGAAGAATTGGGGCTATGTTTGCAATCAATCAACCACAGATCAGAAACTAGAGAGATCTGGAATTGAAATGTTACACTTTCTAAAACATTTGGGTAATTCTGAGAGATTGGGTCCTGCCACTGAGTTTTGGACTTTTTATGAAGTTGTGTTGACATTGTATAATATTGGGTGGGCCAAAATGTTTGTTTGTTTTTTTCCCGTAAGATGGCTCTAGTAGCACTTAGTTGTCTTTAACTTCATTTGAAACAATTTTGTTAGTTTGTATGCGACAGCTGTCATATCAGCGTGCATTTAAGAAAAGACATCAAAATTGGTGAATTTTTGTGTAGCCATTTTAACATTGAAGATGGAAGAAAAAAGAGCAACATTTTTGGCATATTATGCTTTATTATTTCAAGAAAGGTAAATATGCACCTGAAATGCACAAAAAGATTTGTGCAGTGTATGGAGGAGGTGATGTGGCTGGTCAAATGTGTCAAAAGTGGTTTTCGAAGTTTCATGCTGGAGATTTTTCGCTGGACGTTGCTCCATGGTCGGGTAGACCAGTTGAAGTTGATAGCGATCAAATCGAAACAATGATTGAGAACCATCAACGTTATACCACGCAGGAGATAGCTGACATACTCAAAATATCCAAATCAAGCGTTGAAAATCATTTGCACCAGCTTGGTTATGTGAATCGCTTTGATGTTTGGGTTCCACATAAGTTACGCGAAAAAAACCATCTTGACCATATCTTTGCATGCGATTCTTTACTGAAACATAATGAAAACGTTCCGTTTTTATAACAAATTGCGACGGGTGATGAAAAGTGGATACTGTACAATAATGTGGAACAGAAGAGATCGTGGGACAAGCGAAATGAACCACCACCAACCACACCAAAGGCTGGTCTTCATCCAAAGAATGGGATGTTGTATATACGGTGGGATTGGAAGGGAGTCCTCTATTATGAGCTCCTTCCAGAAAACAAAACGATTAATTCCAAGTACTGCTCCCAATGAGACCAACTGAAAGCAGCGCTTGACGAAAAGCGTCCAGAATTAGTCACCAGAAAACATAATCTTCCATCAGGATGACGCAAGGCTGCATGTTTCTTTGATGACCAGGCAAAAACTGTTACAGCTTGTCTGGGAAGTTCTGATTCGTCCGCTGTATTCACCAGACATTGCACCTTCAGATTTCCATTTATTTTGGTCTTTACAAAATTCTCTTAATGGAAGAAATTTCAATTCCCTGGAAGACTGTAAAAGGCACCTGGAACAGTTCTTTGCTCAAAAAGATAAAAAAGTTTTGGGAAGATGGAATTATGAAGTTGCCTGAAAAATGGCAGAAGGTAGTGGAACGAAAGGACGAATGTGTTGTTCAATAAAGTTCTTGGTGAAAATGAAAAATGTGTCTTTTATTTTTACTTAAAAAACCAAAGACACTTTTTGGCCTACCCAATACTAACAGTGCTATTTTAAAAACATTTGTTCATTCATTCATTCACTCATCAAAGATCTGGAGCCTGTGTTGGCATGGTTGGCTTTTGGGTCCTATGGTTTCTGTTGCAATTACTCAACAGTAGTTGAAAGCAGGTCTAGATGATATGGAAATGAATGGGTGTGACTGTATTCCAGTAAAACTTTATGGACACTGAAATCTGAATGTCGTATGTTGTTCAAGTGTCATGAAATACTAAAATTTTTTTCTTCAATTATTTAAAGTGGTAAAAACCATTCTTAGCTTGTGGGTTGTAAAACTCAGGTGGTGAGCCGAATTTGGCCTCTGGTCTGTAACCTTGGTCTAGAGTCCCTCCTGAGGGCCTGCCACACTGTAGACTGTCAGACATCTTTTAGTTTTTTTTTTTTTTTTTTGATGTGGACCATTTTTAAAGTCTTTATTGAATTTGTTACAATATTGCTTCTGTTTTATGATTTGGTTTTTTGGCCACGAGGCATGTGGGATCTTAGCTCCCTGACCAGCGATCGAACCTGCACCCCCTACACTGGAAGGTGAAGTCTTAACCACTGGACCGCCAGGGAAGTCCCAGACATCTTGTAAAGACCCCTCCTCAGTGTGTCATCTCCTCTTCTCCTCTCTGCAAGCCTGTCTCCCTGATACAAGAGAAAGAGTAACAGCCAGGGGGATTGGTTCTATTGCCTCTGGAGATGCGTAAGGAGGAGGTAAGCCTGGGGAAACATCACCATGGCTATTGGCAGGACTTGGTACATAAGTTGCAGGACCCAGTGCAAAATACAAATGCAGGGTTTTTGTTCAAAAATTAAGCATTTCAAAACAGCAATGGTGGATCGTGAAACCAAACACAGCACTCATGTGACTGCACAGGTCACAAACCCGCCTGGCCATTTCTGGCTGTTGGCTTTGAGCTTGTTTTCTTGTATGTTAAAAAAACTTGAGATATCACCTCATGCCTGTCAGAATGGCTATTATCAAAAAGGCAAGCAAGAATAAGTCTTGGCGAGGAGGTGGAGAAAAGGGAAAACTTATGCACATTGGTGGGAATGTAAACTGGTGCAGCCACTGTGGAAAACAAACCAAACAAACACGTAGATACAGAGAGCAGCATAGTGGTTACCTGAGGGGAAGGGGGATGCAGAGGGTGAATTGGGTAAAGGGGGTCAACTGTATGGTGACAGATGGAAATTAAATATTTGGTGGTGAGCACGCTGTATACAAAAATCAAAATATAGTTTTGCACACATGAAACATATAATGTTATAAACCAACATTACCTCACTAAAAGATAAGTCTAAAAAATTTAAAAAAAACTAGTTAATAAGTCTTCCTCCCAGAGTTATTTTAAGGATTTAAGCAAACTAATAAATGCCAACCTTTCTAGTATGTTTCCTGTCACATAGTAGGTGAACAAGAAAAATTTCATGACACGTCCTGGCATTCTGTTTTACCACGATGCTTCTATTGCTGGTAATTTTAATGCCACCAGCATCAACACAGTGGCACGTTTGGGCAAAGCAGAAGCCCAATGAAGATTTGCACTTCCATTTTTAGCAATTTTCCCGAAGGCTAAGACATCTGTTTGGATAGCTGGTACCAAATGAGATATTAGGGATTTGGGCTCAACTCAGAATAATTTGGAAACAGCACACCTGGTCTTCCATTTGTATTTCTGTCCCTTTTTTTGTTTGGTCTTATGATTTATATCTTACAAATCTCTCTGTGCATTTTTTTCTTCCCCTCTTTCTGTTGCTGTTTGACCAGATAATGGAAGGGTAGTGTAGACACTTACCCCTTTCAGGAAAACCGTTCTCCTCCCGCAGGCCGGAACAGGTGTTATAGAAATTCCTGGGTGACTGCTTTTCAAACAGAACTGAATCCTTTCTGCCAATGGCTTCCATCAAAGTCACTCGTTGGAGCAGTGTCTTTTTGTGTGGGAGTAGGAGCTATTTCCTGGTATTTAAGTAAAAGTGGACAGAAATAACTCATTTACTAATATGTTTGATTGTAATTGACAGGTTTATTTCAGATATTTGCTAAGTAACTTAATATTCATTCTAAAAGAGCTAAGGTGAGAATTTTTGACTTACAGAGAATGAATTTCCCAGGTGAATCTCAGAAGGTTGATCTTGGTGAACGTTCCGTACTTAATTTTTATAGGATCTACGCGTGCTTGACAGTCCTATAATAAGGGGTGGCATGTGTCAATCCATCTCATGAAAAGGCAGAGAGGGTAGCTTCCAAAGTGCTCACTACTTTGTGCACTAAACTCAAAGAATAATCGTGTTATTTCTTCAGCATTTATTATGTTCCATGTGCTTTATATGCATGGAATAATTTACATAACCACCTAACTTAACTCTCACATGTGACCTATGGTCAAAATAGTACTATCATTACTTTTGACAGGTGAGGAAGATAGAGTTTTGTCTAACACATGGTGAACTCAGATGGGAATACAGGTTGGGCAGGTTTTTTTTTAATTGAGGTGAAATTCACATAACGTAAACTTAGCCTTTTTAGAGCGAACATTTCAGTGACATTTAATGCATTCACAATGTTGTGCGATCACAATCTCCTTCTAGTTCCAAAACATTTTTGTCAACCCCTCCCACCAGCTCCCGGCAACCACGAATCTATGTTCTGTCTCTGTGGATTTAGGCTGGTCAGTTTTTAATTATAACATGACACTAATAGCTAGGATTTATTTAGTGCTTACTCTATGCTGGGCATTGTGCTAGGAACTTTGCATATGTGAATTCTTTTCATCCTCTCCACCCTGTGCAGAAGGTACTGTTATTACCTATGATTTTTAAAATTATCTCTAATTTACAGATAAGAAAATGGAGGCACAGAGAGGTCCAGAGAGTCATCCAAGGTTACACAGCAATCAAGGGCCAGACCCTGGATTGGAACCCTGACAGTCTGTCTCCAGACTCCCCCTCTCAACCAATAATATGCACTCCCTTTTTGTCATCTCATCCCTTTCACTAGGGTGGGTAGTATTCCCAGCAAATCCACAGCCTGTGCATTGTAGCCCATACACACAGCACAATTCAGTGCTGTAGCCCTTGGTGTCCGGGTAGGCTGCCTCATTCTCTGATTTTAACCTGAATCTTAGCTCCAGCTGTAAGGCAATATGCTAAGAGCTATGATGGAGGGATGTACAAAGGCTCGTGGAAGCCCAGAGAGGGGAGAGATTTGTTCTCCCAGGGGAGAACCTTACATATCAGACAAAAACAAAGATCTTATAAAGTCAGGTCGGATTTTAGTGGTGGGTGAGAGCCATGCAAATTGCCTTGGTTCTGCCACTGCTAGCTGTGTGACCTTGGGCTGTTTGCTTTACCTTTCTGAACCTTTGTTTCCTCATCTTTAACATCAGGGCATTTTGACCTGCAAACATATAAAGTTCCTGGCATACCCTAAGACTGCATTAAATGTTCTTAATAGATATTTTGATGTCCTAATTAAGACCTATTCTCAGGAACAGAGCTGATAAACTTCTTCATCTTAAGGTATAAATAACAAGAACAACAATTAATAGTAATCTTTATCTATTAGATTTAGAATCTTATGATGTGCCGGGCACTGTTTTAAGCGCTTCACCTGTATTTTGTTTAATGACTGGGAATGGACTGCTTTTTTAAACCAGGTTTTTTAAAAAAAACAAACAAAAACAAAAACAGCTGAGTCACTGTTCACAAACCAACACTCTGTGGGGAAACCTAGTCTCATGACTTGACCTGTGAAAAATAAAACAAAAATAGGAAGGCGCCATAGTCAGCTAGGTCAGGGACACCCTGCATACTCTATCCCTGTGTTATCCAACTTCGCAGCACCCTGGGATCACCAAGGGATCGTTTCTGTATATCTATGCTTGACCCCAGCTCCAGACATTCTGGCTTAAGTGGTTTGGTTGCACTTGGGCATATGGATGTTTTAAAGCTCCTGGGTGGGGACTTCTGTTCTCTCCCTGTCTTGAGTCTTCAGTGTGCTCAGTGGTACATCAAAGCTTTGAAGAGTTCAGTAAGTTTTTAAAAAAATTTTTTTTTTTTTAAATTTATTTTTATATTTTTTTATTTTTATTTTTTGGTTGTGTTGGGTCTTCGTTTCTGTGCGAGGGCTTTCTCTAGTTGTGGCAAGTGGGGGCCACTCTTCATCGCGGTGCGCGGACCTCTCACTATCACGGCCTCTCTTGTTGTGGAGCACAGGCTCCAGACGCGCAGGCTCAGTAGTTGTGGCTCACGGGCCTAGTTGCTCCGCGGCATGTGGGATCTTCCCAGACCAGGGCTCGAACCCGTGTCCTCTGCATTGGCAGGCAGATTCTCAACCACTGCGCCACCAGGGAAGCCCAAAAAATTTTTTTATTGGAGTGTCGTTGATTTACAATGTTGTGTTAGTTTCAGGTGTACAGCAAAGTAGGTCATTACAGAGTATTGAGAAGAGTTCCCTGTGACATACAGCAGGTCCTTATTAGTTATCTATTTTATATATAGTAGTGTGTATATGTCAATCCCAATCTCCCAATTTATCCCTTTTAAAATTTGTATTTCCTAATCATAGTTTTGTTGGAACTCAATCAGATAATAATTTGGAAAGCCCTCTCTCTTTCCATCCCTTTCTTCCTTCTCTGTAAAAAATTATGATCTATTTAAAAGATACGTGATGCTCCCACCTTGCCTCCCCCTCTGCCCTGGGACCCCGCCAGGCACTCTCCCACTCTGAGCTTTTGCACCTGCCATTCTGCTTTCCCTCTTCCATGGCTCACTCGCTTCTCCCTGCCCCTTTTGACTCTTAGGTCTCCTTTTCATCCAGGTCCTTTCTGGCCTCCCCCCTTTTCCAGACACCTCTACTTCCTATTGCCCTTCCTTGCTTTACTTTTTTCTCCATAGTATTATCAGCATCTAACAATTTAATATATCTCACTCATGTATTTGTTGTCTGCCCATTTCACTAATGCCAGTTGCAGATGATCGAGGCTTTGGTCTCATTCACAGCTGTGTCCCCGGCACCTAGAACAGTGCCTGGTATACAGCAGGTGTGCAATAAATACTTGTAAAATGAATGAATGAAAAGTATTGAGAATCAAATTACAAACAGCTGTGTATCCAGCACCCAGTTTAATGAGTGTTGGCATTTTGCCTTATTTCCCTCAGTTCTTTCTTTTCTATAGAAATAAAATGCTCTAGATACTGTTGGAGGCCCCCGGTCCCTGTCCCCTTCCTACCTTCCAAGAGGTGACCCTACTCTGATTTTGCTGTGTAGTCTTCAGGGCCATGATTTTATATTTTTATATGTGTATCCAGGATTGTTCTGGGGTTTTAAAATTTTATATAAACTGAATACCTAATCTTCTACAATTTGCTTTTTTATATCAACATTATATTTTATTCATGATGATACATGCAAATTTAATTCACTCACTTTAAGATTGGTGGAGAATTCCATTTGCATTGTATGATTATACCATAATTGATTTACTTTTCCCCCTTTAAATGGATATCTAGGTAGTTTCTAATTTTTTGCTATTATAAACAATGCCGCAGTGAACCCGCTTGGGCACATCTTTTGTGCACATGTGTGAGAGATTTTTATTTTTTAGATTTGGGATGTTGGATGGCTGGGTCTTAGGGTATGTGCATCTTCAAATTTACCAGGTGTTACTATATTTCTCACCAAAGTGGTTGCACCGGTTTATGGCCCTCCCTGTAATGATTTTTGCCTACCTGGTAGGGGGTGAGTTGATACAATTGCTTGTTGTTTACCTCTCCCTGGCTTCTGGTGAGGCTGACCTCCTTGTCAAACATCTATTGGCCATTCAGGTGAACTCATCTGTGAATTGTCTTTTGATGGCCTTCATCCATTATTGTTCTGAGTTGTTTGTCTTTTTGTTATTGACTTGTAGAAATTCTTTTTATATTCTGGACACTAGTCTTTTGTCAGTCACATGCTTTGCAAACATCTCCCAGTCTAAAGCATTTTAACTTTGATTATACTGGCTTTGTTATACAGACTGTATACATTTTAATGTCAGAGCATTTTCTATTACACAAAATGAAGGGGATGAGTGGTAGAATTTCAGGCATCAGTTTGTCAGGTGATGGGGGGAGGAAAATGCAACGTCTGAGGCTGGGACCTTTACTGCAGCCCCATTACACGACTATAAGATCTCTTTGACTCCCAAACCCTAATGTTTGTGAGGACAAGGCTGCTTCTCACAGTGGGTCCCAGACTATTTCTTTGTCTGAAAGGCAACCTGCAGTACTGTACCCCATGGAAGCCAGCAATCTCAGCAGCTGCCTTTGCTGCAAAACCACTGTACCAATTGCCAAGCCTGCACTTGGCTGACTTGCAGAAATGGACCATTTTTCCTTTTTGATATGTTTGTGTGATAGTAGGAAACAGCAAGAGGGAGAGATGGAAACAAAACAGACCCAAGTTTGTACTGGGTTGTACAGGGTTGTACAACAAACACGGTCCTTTCCCACCACTTCTGAAGGTTCAGACAGGCCAGCCAGATGAAGACCTGAGAATACGTCCACACACGGCAGGGACCCTCTTCCATGGCAGGCAGACCCCGGTTCAGATACCTCCTTTAGAACCTAGAAACCTGATGATTTGGGGTACCATATCTTATCATTTAGTTTTTCCTGTATACCGGGTTACCCCCAAACTTAGTGACTTAGTGACAGAGCGTGATGCAACAGGCCAGCCCCGTTATTCTGCTGGGAAGGAAGTCGAGGGATGAGCCAGTCCTGGGCATTGAGACAACTGGCTTCTCACCCTGATTCTGCTACAAGGTGGTCATGTGACCTCCAATGAGTCTACAGCCTCTTTGACTTCATCTTCCTCATTTTTCAAATGAGGCCTTCAGGCTGCATGAGGTGTCTTCGAGTTCCTATGGTTTCAAGAACATTCTGCCCTACTGACCATCATTTACAATTCAACTGCCCGAGCAGGAGGCAGTACAGTCAATGCCATTCTTATTCCTCCTCAAGTTCAGCTCATGAGTATCAACAAGAACCCAGAGAAACACCCTAATAGATAAATGATAATAATTGTGATTATTGACAATGTGATTGATACTTTGCTATGTGCTTTGCAGTTATTAATCCAAAATCTCCCTACTACCTGGTGAGGGATGTATTCATCCTAAGATTTGTCTCCAGGGGGCACTGTTCCTGTGTTCTTTGTGCATGGTCCTTGCTGGAGTACCTCTCCGGAATGCATCTACCAAGAGGACCTCTTGGGTAGCTGGTGACCCTGTAAGCATTATAAGCTGCCCCTTCTAAAGATGGGAAGGCAGCTCAACATGATTCAGTAACTTCCCTGAGCACCTACTTATTATTGGAGGTAGAGGAGGGGCCTCAGGATTCTAACTCCAAAACCTGAGCCTTTGCCAGAACCCCAGGCTGCCATCTACAGGCCAGAGCAACTTCTTCATGGGAGGGGATGTGGGACTGGGGACTGGGGAGATCTGGGTTTGCGCCCCAGCTCTGTGACTGTGAGCAGGTCACTGAACTCCTCTGTGCCTCAGTTTCCCTATCACTGAAATGGGGCCATACGCATTTCTATTCCATAGGCTTACCTTAAATGAGGCAATGCGTGTGATGCCAGGTGTGCAGTGAATTCTAGGCACAAATGGAAAACATCTTTCTCCGTGAAGAAAAGCTGCTGAGTGCCTTTCTGAGAAACGTGCTCCCCAATGGCAGACCAAGGCGGCTGGTGATCAGCACAGCCTTTTGAAGGGGGTCGTCTTTTCCAACAGAACATGACATAGCCCCGGGGAAAGTTGTTGTAGTTCCACTTAGTTTGATTTATTATTGATAATGCTGGCGATCAATTAGGGTCATTAACATAAGAGGCTGCCTTCTACAGGCTGTTTTGATTTCCGAAGCTGTCTGCACTGCATTTGCTGGGACTGGAGTGAACACGTGTGTGTCTGGAGGAGGAGAGCCCTGGGAGAGCGGGTGGCGGGAAGCCCTATTGGGAAAGTCTGGGCAGCGAGAGAGGAAGCACAGTATGGAACTGGGTCTTAGTGGGTTGTGGCTGTCATTAACAAAATACCATTAGACTGGGGGGGCTTAAACCAAAGAAATTCATTTTCTCACAGTTCTTGGAGGCTGGAAGTCCAAGGCCAAGGTGCTGGCTGATTCTGTCCCTGGTGAGGCATCTCTTCTTGGCTTGCAGACAGCCACTTTGGGTTCACATGCCTTTTCCTCCGAGTACCCAGGGCAGTGAGGGGAAGGAAGAAGGGGAGAGAGAGAGAGAGAGAGAGAGAGAGAGAGAGAGACAGCACTCTGGTGTCTCTTCTTATAAGGACACTAATCCTCTTGGATCAGGGCCCCATTCTTATGACCTCATTTAACCTTAATTACCTCCTAAAGGCCCCCATCTCCAAACACAATTACATTGGGAGTTAGGGCTTCAACATATGAATTGGCGGGGGGAATCACAGTTCAGTCCAATGCACATTGCCTTCCCACTCCTCCAAGAAGCGTGCAGTGACTGATAGTACTGTAAAAAGGATAGCTGTCAACACCTTACTTGTTATATCCTCAAAAAACATGAGGAGGTTTTGTACTATCATTAATATCCCCCTTTTAAAGATGAGGGGACTGAGGCCCAGGGAAGGAGAGTCACTGGCCTAAGGTCCCCAGCAGGTGAAGGGTGGGGCCAGGTTGAGGATGTCGTATGCATGACCCCTTGTGGGACTCATTGTACCTTGTCAGTTTCAAGGGTGGCAAAATGGGAAAAACACTTTTGAATCAACCTTGGGTTAAATACTACCTCTATCACTTATAAGTGGTGAGATCTTCAGCAAATTATTTGCTTTCTATGAGTGTATTTGTATCACTTGTAAACGGGTAATAGTACTGTCCTTACACAGCCTTGTTGGGCTCAAATGAGATAAAGTATGATGATTAGTTAGTCATCATGAGTACTGGTACTTAATGAGTACTAGAATATCATAGCCACTGAATCAATGGAATCATTTACTTGCAGGTAGTCCCAGGAGAGGGTATGATAAAAATCATTCATACCAAGGTATAAGTGACAAAGAAGGATTTTTGAAGCAGTCTGATAATTTTAGAGAGAAGTTGTGTTTTTTAATCTTTGTACAGAATGGACTCTGGCAAGGGCAACCTGGATCTTTGTAGACCAGTTGTCCAAAAAAATATTGTTCAGTACCTCCTATATGTTAGGCACTGTGCTGGGACTGGTGGGTAAATGCAGAAAGGACTAAGATTTAGACAATGCCCTAGAGATACTGAAGCCCGAATTTGCCCTTTTCTCAGAGTCTCCCTTCTCATTACATGGCATCACTTCTTACCCAATTGTTCATGTGAAACATGTAGGAAGTTACCCTTGGTTATCAGGTCCTGTCAACTTCAAACCATGTCCCAAATCCACAGACTCCTTACATTTCTGTGCCTCAGTTTCTTCATCTGTAAAATGGAGTTAATAATATTATTTATCCTGAGGGATACTGTGGCATTAAATGAGTTAATATATGTAAAGTGCTTAGAATAATGCCTGATACTTTGTAAGCAAGCACTTCGTGAGTGTTAACCTTTATTAGGATGATGTTATCTCAGAAGGCTCTATAGGATCAGGTCTCTGGCTGCCTCTCTGCCCTCCCCTTTCTCTATTCCTTCCTTCCCTCCTATGTCCCAGCTACACTTTCCTTCTTGTTTGACCTTGAACATGTTAAGCACACTCCTGCCTCAGGGTCATTGTACTTGATGTTCCCTTTCTCTGAATGCTTTTCCTGTAGATAGGAGGCTTCTTCCCTCCAGGTCTCTGTGCAATTGTCACCACCTAAGGAGTCCTTCCCTGATGACACCCCTGTCAACCTATTATCTTGCCCTGCTTTCCTTTCCTTAGTAGTATTTATCACTACCTGATAAATGTGTTTATTGTTATCTCCCTATTTTGGTTATATATTGATACATCACAGACCACTCCAAAATGTAATGTCTTAAAACAACATCAATCATTTTATTATTTCGCATGGTTTCTGTGGGTCAGGAATTTAGGAAAGGCTCAGTGGGGTGGTTCTGTCCTGGGGTCACTCATGTGGTTGCAGTCAGAGTGTGGCTGGAGCAGCAGGGGTCTGGAGCAGCTGGGACCTGGTCTGGCATCTCTGTCTTTTTTTTTTGTAGACTCAGAACTTCTCCACATGGGCTAATTTGAGCTTCCTTACAATATGGCAACCTTAGAATGGTCAGGCTTCTTGCGAGGTGGCTCCAGCACAAGTGTTCCAGTGAACCAGGGAGAAGCTGCATTGACTTTTATGACCTGGCGTGGAAGTCACATTGTGTCACTTCCTCCTTACGCTATTGACCAACCAATCATTAAATTTGGATCAGGTTCAAGGTGAGGGATATAGACGCTACCTCTTGTTGGGAAAAAGGTCAAATAATTTGAAACATGACTTAAAACCACTAGATATGAGCTCCATAGGGACAAGAACTTTGTTTTTTTCATTATTGTATCCCTGGCACCTCAGACGGCATCTGGAACATAGGCAATGTCCAATAAATATATACTGAATGAGTAAAACAGTTAAGAATGTGCTAAAGTTCAAAACCCAAAAGTTCTTTTATCTCCATAGTTATCCACAGTCTTAACAATCCATTAAGCCATTTTTTGTGTTTCCATAAGCTAAGCATATAGAAGAAATGATGTTAATTAAGCATGAAGAAACAAAAAAAGACAAAATAAAAGACAAAATGTTTTGTTTAAAAGACAAAATGCAATATTACCTGCATAGACATATTCACCAGGGAATTATTTTTGGAGGTTCATGTCTTATTCATCTGTCTCTTTTATTTCTTTATTTTTTCTTTATTTTTTTAAACATCTTTATTGGAGTATAATTGCTTTACAATGTTGTGTTAGTTTCTGCAGTATAACAAAGTGAATCAGCTATATATACATATATCCCCATATCTCCTCCCTCTTGCATCTCCCTCCCACCCTCCCTATCCCACCCTCTAGGTGGTCACAAAGCACCAAGCTGATCTCCCTGTGCTATGCGGCTGCTTCCCACTAGCTATGTATTTTACATCTGGTAGTGTATATATGTCCCTGACACTCTCTCACTTCCTCCCAGCTTACCCTCCCCACTCCCTGTGTCCCAAAATCCATTCTCTATGTCTGTGTCTTTATTCCTGTCCTGCTCCTAGGTCCTTCAGAACCTTTCTTTTTTTTTTTTTAGATTCCATATATATGTGTTAGCATACGGTATTTGTTTTTCTCTTTCTGACTTACTTCACTCTGTATGACAGACTCTAGGTCCATCCACTTCACTACAAATAACTCAATTTCGTTTCTATTTATGGCTGAGTAACATTCCATTGTATATATGTGCCACGTCTTTATCCATTCATCTGTCGATGGACATTAGGTTGCTTTCACGTCCTGGCTATTCTAAACAGAGCTGCAATGAACATTGTGGTACATGACTCTTTTTGAATTATGGTTTTCTCAGGGTATATGCCCAGTAGTGGGATTGCTGGGTCGTATGGTAGTTCTATTTTTAGTTTTTTAAGGAACCTACATACTGTTCTCCATAGTGGCTGTATCAATTTACATTCCTACCAACAGTGCAAGAGAGTTCCCTTTTCTCCACACTCTCTCCAGCACTTATTTTATTTATTTTATATATATATATTTTTTAAAACTTATTTATTTTATTTACTTATTTTTGGCTGTGTTGGGTCTTTGTTTCTGCGTGCGAGCTTTCTCTAGTTGTTGCGAGCGAGGACTGCTCTTCGTTGTGGTTCATAGCCTTCTCGTTGCGGTGGCTTCTCTTGTTGTAGCACGCCGGCTCAGTAGTTGTGGTTTGCAGACTCTAGAACGCAGGCTCAGTAGTTGTGGCACACGAGCTTAGTTGCTCCACGGCATGTGGGATCTTCCAGGACCAGGGCTCAAACCCCTGTCCCCTGCATTGGCAGGTGGATTCTTGACCACTGCACCACCAGAGAAGTCCTCCAGCATTTATTGTTTGTAGATTTTTTTGATGATGGCCATTCTGACTGGTGTGAGGTGATACCTCATTGTAGTTTTGATTTGCATTTCTCTCATGATTAGTGATGTTGAGCATCCTTTCATATGTTTGTTGGCAACCTGTATATCTTCTTTGGAGAAATGTCTATTTAGGTCTTCTGCCCATTTTTGGTTAGGACTCTTTGTTTTTTTTTTTTGATATTGAGCTTCATGAGCTGCTTGTATATTTTGGAGGTTAATCCTTTGTCAGTTGCTTCATTTGCAAATATTTTCTCCCATTCTGAGGGCTCTCTTTTCGTCTTGTTTATGGTTTCCTTTGCTGTGCAAAAGCTTTTAAGTTTCATTAGGTCCCATTTGTTTATTTTTGTTTTTATTTCCATTTCTCTAGGAGGTGGGTCAAAAAGGATCTTTCTGTGCTTTATGTCATGGAGTGTTCTGTCTATGTTTTCCTCTAAGAGTTTGATAGTGTCTGGACTTGCATTTAGGTCTTTAATCCATTTTGAGTTTACTTTTGTGTATGGTGTTAGGAAGTGTTCTAATTTCATTCTTTTACATGTAGCTCTCCAGTTTCCCCAGCACCACTTATTGAAGAGGCTGTCTTTTCTCCATTGTATATTCTTGCCTCCTTTATCAAAAATAAGGTGACCATATGTGTGTGGGTTTATCTCTGGGCTTTCTATCCTGTTCCATTGATCTATATGTCTGTTTTTGTGCCAGTACCATACTCTCTTGATTACTGTAGCTTTGTAGTATAGTCTGAAGTCTGGGAGCCTGATTCCTCCAGCTCTGCTTTTCTTTCTCAATATTGCTTTGGCTATTCGGGGTCTTTTGTGTTTCCATAGAAATTGTGAAATTTTTTGTTCTAGTTCTGTGAAAAATGCCATTGGTAGTTTGATAGGGATTGCATTGAATCTGTATATTGCTTTCGGTAGTATAGTCATTTTCACAACGTTGAGTCTTCCAATCCAAGAACATGGTATATCTCTCCATCTGTTTGTATCATCTTTAATTTCTTTCATCAGTGTCTTATTGTTTTCTGCATACAGGTCTTTTGTCTCCTTAGGTAGGTTTATTCCTAGGTATTTTATTCTTTTTGTTGCAATGGTAAATGGGAGTGTTTCCTTAATTTCTCTTTCAGATTTTTCATCTTTAGTTTATAGGAATGCAAGAGATTTTTGTGTATTAATTTTGTGTCCTGCTCCTTTACCAAATTCATTGATTAGCTCTAGTAGTTTTCTGGTAGCATCTTTAGGATTCTCTATGTATAGTATCATGTCATCTGCAAACAGTGACAGCTTTACTTCTTCTGATTTGGATTCCTTTTATTTCTTTTTCTTCTCTGATTGCTGTGGCTAAAACTTCCAAAACTATGTTGAATAATAGTGGTGAGAGTTGGCAACCTTGTCTTGTTCCTGTTCTTAGAGGAAACGGTTTCAGGTTTTCACCATTGAGAACGATGTTGGCTGTGGGTTTGTCATATATGGGCTTTATTATGTTGAGGTAAGTTCCCTCTATGCCTACTTTCTGGAGGGTTCTTATCATAAATAGGTGTTGAATTTTGTCAAAAGCTTTTTCTGCATCTATTGAGATGATCATATCGTTTTTCTCCTTCAATTTGTTAATATGGTTTACCACATTGATTGATTTGCGTATATTGAAGAATCCTTGCATTCCTGGGATAAACCCCACTTGATCATGGTGTATGATCCTTTTAATGTGCTGTTGGAATCTGTTTGCTAGTATTTTGTTGAGGATTTTTTGCATCTATGTTCATCAGTGATATTAGCCTGTAGTTTTCTTTTTTTGTGACATCTTTGTCTGGTTTTGGTATCAGGGTGATGGTGGCCTCATAGAATGAGTTTGGGAGTGTTCCTCCCTCTGCTATATTTTGGAAGAGTTTGAGAAGGGGAGGTGTTAGCTCTTCTCTAAATGTTTGACAGAATTTTCCTGTGAAGCCATCTGGTCCTGGGCTTTTGTTTGCTAGAAAATTTTAAATCACAGTCTCAATTTCAGTGCCTGTGATTGGTCTGTTTATATTTTCTGTTTCTTCCTGGTTCAGTCTCAGAAGGTTGTGCTTTTCTAACAATTTGCCCATTTTTTCCAGGTTGTCCATTTTATTGGCATATAGTTGCTTGTAGTAATCTCTCATGATCCTTTGTATTTCTGCAGTGTCAGTTGTTACTTATCCTTTTTCATTTTTAATTCTATTAATTTGAATCTTCTCCCTTCTTTTCTTGATGAGTCTGGCTAATGGTTTATCAATTTTGTTTATCTTCTCAAAGAACCAACTGTTAGTTTGGTTGATCTTTGCTATTGTTTCCTTCATTTATTTTTGATCTGGTCTTTATGATTTCTTTCCTTCTGCTAACTTTGGGGTTTTTTGGTTCTTCTTTCTCTAATTGCTTTAGGTGTAAGGTTAGGTTGTTTATTTGTGATGTTTCTTGTTTCTTGAGGTAGGATTGTATTGCTATAAACTTCCCTCTTAAAACTGCTAATGCTGCATCCCATAGGTTTTGGGTCATCGTGTTTTTTTTTAAAAATTAATTTATTTTTATTTTTGGCTGCATTGGGTCTTTGTTGCTTCATGCGGGCTTTTCTCTAGTTGCGGTGAGAGGGGGCTACTCTTCCTTGTGGTGTGCAGGCTTCTCATTGGGTGGCTTCTCTTATTGCAGAGCACGGGCTCTAGGTGAGTGGGCTTCCATAGTTGTGGTTCGTGGGCTCCAGAGTGCAGGCTCAGTAGTTGTGGTGCACGGGCTTAGTTGCTCCGCAGCATGTGGGATCTTCCTGGACCAGGGCTTGAACCCATGTCCCCTTCATTGGCAGGCGGATTCTTAACCAGTGTGCCAGCAGGGAAGCCCTGGGTCATCGTGTTTTCATTGTCATTTGTTTCTAGGCATTTTTTGATTTCGTCTTTGATTTCTTCAGTGATGTCTTGGTTATTTAGTAGTGTATTGTTTAGCCTCCATGTGTCTGTATTTTTTACAGATTTTTTCCTGTAATTGATATCAGTCTCATAGCATTGTGGTCGGAAAAGATACTTGATACGATTTCAATTTTCTTAAATTTACTGAGGCTTAATTTGTGACCCAAGATATGATCTATCCTAGAGAATGTTCCATGGGCATTTGAGAAGAAAATGTATTCTGTTGTTTTTGGATGGAATGTCCTATAAATATCAATTAAGTCCATCTTGTTTAATGTATCATTTAAAGCTTGTGTTTCCTTATTTATTTTCATTTTGGATGATCTGTCCATTGGTGAAAGTGGGGTGTTAAAGTCCCCTACTATGATTGTGTTACTGTCAATTTCCCCTTTTATGGCTGTTAACATTTGCCTTATGTATTAAGGTGCTCCTATGTTGCATGCATAAATATTTACAATTGTTATATCTTCTTCTTGGATTGATCCCTTGATCATTATGTAGTGTCCTTCTTTGTCTCTTGTAATAGTCTTTATTTTAAAGTGTGTTTTGTCTAATATGAGAATTGCTACTCCAGCTTTCTTTTGATTTCCATTTGCATGGAATATCTTTTTTCCATCCCCTCACTTTCAGTCTGTATGTGCCCCTAGGTCTGAAGTGGGTCTCTTGTAGACAGCATATGTATGGGTCTTGTTTATTTATCCATTCAGCCACTCTATGTCTTTTGGTTGGAGCATTTAATCCATTTACATTTAAGGTAGTTATCGATATGTATGTTTCTATTACCATTTTGTTAATTGTTTTGGGTTTGTTATTATAGGTCTTTTCCTTCTCTTGTGTTTCCTGCCTATAGAATTTCCTTTAGCATTTGTTGTGAAGCTGGCTTGGTGGTGCTGAATTCTCTTAGCTTTTGCTTGTCTGTAAAGGTTTTAATTTCTCTGTCGAATCACAATGAGATCCTTTCTGGGTAGAGTAATTTTGGTTGTAGGCTGTTCTCTTTCATCACTTTAAATGAGTCCTGCCACTCCCTTCTGGCTTGCAGAGTTTCTGCTGAAAGATCAGCTGTTAACCTTATGGGGATTCCCTTGTATGTTATTTGATGTTTTTCCCTTGCTGCTTTTAATATTTTTTCTTTGTATTCAATTTTTGATAGTTTGATTAATATGTGTCTTGGCATGTTTCTCCTTGGATTTATCCTGTATGGGACTCTCTGTGCTTCCTGGACTTGATTGACTATTTCCTTTCCCATATTAGGGAAATTTTCAACTATAATCTCTTCAAATATTTTCTCAGTCCTTTTCTTTCTCTCTTCTTCTGGGACCCTTATAATTCAATTGTATTTATAATTGGTGTGTTTAATGTTGTCCCAGAGGTCTCTGAGACTGTCCTCAATTCTTTTCATTCTTTTTTCTTTATTCTGCTCTGTGGTTGTTATTTCCACTATTTTATCTTCCAGGTCACTTATCCGTTCTTCTGCCTCAGTTATTCTGCTATTGATTCCTTCTAGAGAATTTTAAGTTTCATTTATTGTGTTGTTCATCATTGTTTGTTTGTTCTTTAGTTCTTCTCGGTCCTTGTTAAGCGTTTCTTGTATTTTCTCCATTCTATTTCCAAGATTTTGGATCATCTTTACTATCATTACTCTGATCTTTTTCAAGTAGACTGCCTATTTCCTTTTCATTTGTTTGGTCTGGTGGGTGTTTACCTTGCTCCTTCATATGCTGTGTGTTTCTCTGTCTTCTCATTTTGCTT
This sequence comes from Balaenoptera musculus, assembly GCF_009873245.2. Lineage (NCBI taxonomy): Eukaryota > Metazoa > Chordata > Mammalia > Artiodactyla > Balaenopteridae > Balaenoptera > Balaenoptera musculus. The sequence goes on along the minus strand of NC_045794.1, from coordinate 91,789,133 downwards.
AACTTACTGTGTTTGGGATCTCCTTTTCGCAGGCTGCAGGTTCGTAGTTCCCGTTGTTTTTGGTGTCTGCCCCCAGTGGGTAAGGTTGGTTCAGTGGGTTGTGTAGGCTTCCTGGTGGAGGGGACTGGTGCCTGTGTTCTGGTGGATGAGGCTGGATCTTGTCTTTCTGGTGGGCAGGACCACATCCGGTGTTGTGTTTTGGGATGTCTAACCTTATTATGACTTTAGGCAGCCTCTCTGCTAATGGGTGGGGTTGTGTTCCTGTCCTGCTAGTTGTTTGGCATAAGGTGTCCAGCACTGTAGCTTGCTGGTCGTTGAGTGGAGCTTTGTCTTAGCGTTGAGATGGAGATCTCTGGGAGAGTTTTCGCTGTTTGATATTACATGGAGCCAGGAGGTCTCTGGTGGACCAATGTCCTGAACTTGGCTCTCAGACCTCAGAGGCACAGGCCTGACATCCGGCCGGAGCACCAAGACCTTGTCAGCCACATGGCTCAGAAGAAAAGGGAGAAAGAAAGAAAGAACAGAAGAAAAAAAAAATAAAGTTATTAAAATAAAAAAATTATTAACAAAAAAATAAAATTAAAAAATAATAAAAAAATAAAAAGAAAGAAAGAAGAGCACAACCAAACCAAAAAACAAATCCACCAATGATAACAAGCTCTAAAAACTATATTTAAAAAAAAAAACAACCAAAAAAAACCGGACAGACAGAACCCTAGGACAAGTGGTAAAGGCAAAGCTATACAGACAAAAATCACACAAAGAATTATACACATACACACTCACAAAAAGAGAAAAAGGAAAAAAAAACTATATATAAAAAAAAGAGAAGAGAGCAACCAAATCAATAAACAAATCTACCAATGATAATAAACTCTAGATACTAAACTAAGATAAACATAAAAGCAGAAACAAATTAGATGCAGAAAGCAAACCCAAGTCTACAATTGCTCCCAAAATCTACTGCCTCAATTTCGGGATGATTTGTTGTCTATTCAGGTATTCCACAGATGCAGGGTACATCAAGTGGATTGTGGAGATTTAATCTGCTGCTCCTGAGGCTGCTGGGAGAGATTTCCCTTTCTCTTCTCTGTTTGCACAGCTCTTGTGGTTCAGCTTTGGATTTGGCTCTGCCTTTGTGTGTAGGTAGCCTGAGGGCGTCTGTCCTTCGCTCAGACAGGACCGGGTTAAAGGAGCAGCTGATTAGGGGGCTCTGGCTCACTCAGGCCGGGGGGAGGGAGGGGTACAGATACGGGGTGAGTCTGTGGCCGCAGAGGCCAGTGTGACGTTGCACCAGCCTGAGGCGCGCCGTGCGTTCTCCCAGGGAAGTTGTCCCTGGATCACGGGACCCTGGCCGTGGCGGGCTGCACAGGCTCCTGGGAGGGGCGGTGTGGAGAGTGACCTGTGCTCGCACACAGGCTTCTTGGTGGCGGCAGCAGCAACCTTAGCGTCTCATGCCCGTCTCTGGGGTCCGTGCTGATAGCTGCGGCTCGAGCCCGTCTCTGGAGCTCATTTAGGTGGTGCTGTGGATCCCCTCTCCTTGCGCACCCAGAAACAATGCTCTCTTGCCTCTTAGGCAGGTCCAGACTTTTTCCCGGACTCCCTCCCGGCTAGCTGTGGTGCGCTAACCCCTTCAGGCTGTGTTCACGCCGCCAACCCCAGTCCTCTCCCTGGGATCCGACCTCGGAAACCCGGGCCTCAGCTCCCAGCCCACACCCATCCCGGCGGGTGAGCAGACAAGCCTCTCGGGCTGGTGAGTGCTGCTCGGCGCCGAGCCTCTGTGCGGGAGTCTCTCCGCTTTGCCCTCCGCACCCCTGTGGCTGCGCTCTCCTCCGTGGCTCCGAAGCTTCCCCACTCCGCCACCCGCAGTCTCCGCCCGCGAAGGGGCTTCCTAGTGTGTGGACACCTTTCCTCCTTCACAGCTGCCTCCCAGAGGTGCAGGTCCTGCCCCTATTCTTTCGTCTCTGTTTTTTCTTTTTTCTTTTGCCCTACCCAGGTACATGGAGAGTTTCTTGCCTTTTGGGAAGTCTGAGGTCTTCTGCCAGCGTTCAGTAGGTGTTCTGTAGGAGTTGCTCCACTTGTAGGTGTATTTCTGATGTATTTGTGGGGAGGAAGGTGATCTCCACGTCTTACTCCTCCGCCATCTTGAAGGTCTCTCAATGTCTGGTCCTCTGTCTCTTTCAGACCTGAGCACAAGGCAGGTGATCAATGAATGGTTTTTCAAAGAATGACCAACTATACTCTGGTCTTGTAATTGCATATCCTCTTTGTTAAAAAGTCAATAAAAGCCCCACTTCTCGGGCAGCTTGTTTCAGGAAACAGGTAGACTGAAGAGAAATGTGTCAACCATCATTTGTTAAACACTTACAGTGTGCCAGGAAATGTAACAAGCACTTTGTATGCAGTATATTTTTTGTTCTTCATAGTAACCCATGGATATCAGTACCACTGTTATGTCTCTTAGCCCCCATTTTGGAGAAATTGAAAATGAGGCTCAGAGAGGTTAGTCTTACCCTTTTCCCCATTTAGTTTCCAGGTGGTAAGCGGGAGGGGAGGCTGTGGTTTTCATTTGGCTCAAAAAGCTGAGTTCTTGGCCAGGTTCCATACTGCATCCTTGGGATTTGAGGGGTCTAGCCATGGTCTGACACAGCCAGACTCTTCCTCATCTCACCTGCACCTGGACTTCTAGTGGAGACTAGTCTATTTAGGTATTTGAGCTGATGTTTAGCAAAGACCAGGTAACATGTAGATCACTGCTCCCACTGACGGTCACTTTAAAATGCTTTTAAGGTGGACGTCTGAAGTGTTCTCATTATCAGTTTCTTTTCTTTTCTTTCTTTTTTTTTGGCTGCTGACATGTGGCATGTGGGATCCTTAGTTCCCCGACCAAGGGTCGAATCCGTGCCCCTTGCAGTGGAAGCATGGAGCCCCAGCCACTGGACCACCAGGGAAGTCCCATCAGTTTCTTAATATAAATAATTTAGAAAGGGTGACGGATGATCTCAATGCGCTTGAACTTAGCAAGGGAGTCTTCTGATATCAGATCCCGGAGGTATGGCTGGGCTTATGTAAGTGGTCGGCACCCCAATGAGCTGGAGTTCATGGCCCTACCCACACAGCAGGGCTTAGGCTGAGCTCACGTCCTCTAGGGACTGTGGGTAACTCAGAGTCATGTTTAACAGCATTACTTCCAAGGAGGCAGCAGGTGGCAGAGGAAGATGATGGATGTGGGTTCAAAGCCAGGGCTGCCTTTTCCTAGTATGCAACCCTTGACCAGTGACTTCATTTTCCTGAGCCTCCATTTCCTCCTCTGTCAAATGGGGGTCACAGTACCAACTTCCCAGGCTGGATTAAGTGAGATAATAGTGCTATATTTATCAAGCATTTATTATGTGCCGGGGGCTTTTCTGGGCAATGGGGAACCGGTGATGAAGACCAAGTCATTGACATGATGGAGCTTACATCCTAGCAGGCCTTGACAAGAACCTTGAAGACAAGTTTAAAAAAATCATCTCAAGTGGTAATAAATCCAAAAAGGAATCATGGCAAGAGGATACAGGGACGGCAGGGTTGTTGTTGTACGTGGGAGTTGGGGAGCCCTCCTGGGGAGGTGATATTTGGGCAGAGACGTGAGGTAAGTGAGGAAGGGAGCTGCTTTCAGGTTGAGGGAGCGGCCAGTGCAGTGGCTGAGGGAGGACCCCCCCTGCTCTGATAGAGGAACAGCAAGGCCAGGTGGCCGACATGGCTTGAGGGGACAGAAGGAAGAATGGGAGGGAAAGAGGTGAGATGGGGCAGGGCTGGGTTGTGGAGAGCTCCAGAGCTCTGGATGAGGTCTTGGAATTAGATTCTGCGAGACAGCTTCATGTAAAGTACCTGACATAGTAGGCGTTCACGGCCAGTTGGACAAATGATTCGTCACCACTTACCATCTGCTGGACCCTCTGCTGGGCAAGGGGACAGAGATGGGTTAGCCATACTCCTCATGCTTCAGACAACCTAGTTCCTTCCCCTTCCTCCATTCCCATCTTCTAGATCTTATTCTGAGACTGTCTGGAAGCTTTCCAGATTTTGAGCATTTGGCTCTGTTCTGGCATCACAGTCTAAAATGTATCTGAAGAATGTCCTAGCTGATAAAAACTATTTATTTTCCATAACCCGTTGCATTAAAAAATAACAGAAAGGAGAATTTACTTCTTTATTGAACTTTCTGATCCATTTTCTCTGAGGTTGAGAACACATTTATTTACCAGTCCTGCAGTGGAGACGCTGTCATTGCGGAGGAGTGAAGGGTCCTCAAGCATAGAGACTAGAAACAGCCTCCCTCTCACTTTGCAGCTTCAGACGCACTTTACCAACATCAGCGCAGGTTGCCTCTTGCAGCCCTCTTGGTGGGGGTGTATCAGGATAGCAGCTAACGTGGCAGGAACTTACCATATTATTATTGGGTGCCCTTCTACGCCCTGGGAGAATAGAGATCCAAGGTCCCCTGCAAAGGGTTTCATCTAATCCTCCCTATGCTGTGAGGTATGGATCAGATATTGCCCACATTTTGAAAACAAGGAAACCAAATCTAAGAGCAGAAAAGTGACTTACCTAAGGTCACACAGCTCATAAGTGGGTGACCAAGTGCTCCCAGTTATCCATGGGCTTGGCTTGACCAAACTTTAGTCAAGCTAACCTCCTTCCTACAAGCTCTTAAACTTTGGCTGGTCCCCGAGTTTTAAGCCGGAACCAAGGTGCAGAACAACTGTTCCAAAAGGCTGGCTACAAAGAGAAATCCTGTTATGCTTGCCAGCCTTCCCCAAAGTTCCACCCAGCTCATCACACTGCACACCTCCCACAAAAGAAAAGGCTTTTTCTTTTGGATTTTGAGATGCTTGAAGATCCTGAAGTCAAAGAATTGTTCCTACTGCAATAGTCTTTTTGAGTAAAGTCTCTCTCATCCGAAGTCCAGGTTGGTTTTACACTTGACACAGGGGAGCTGGGATTTGAACCCAGGATTCTCTGAACTCTCCAATTTATTCAGGGGTTGGAGTACTTGCAAACGTTTACTTCTGTATGGAATGCTGTGACACACAGATGTGTTTTCTTCTAGAAATCAAACTAGAAGTGATATTGCTGATAATATGATAAGATTAATATCTGACTCTATTATGTGTATGTTGGTCTTTAAACCTAAAAAAAAAAAAAAAAAAGAATCCTGACACCTGAAACTAACACAGTATTATAAACTAACTATTCTTCAATAGAAAAATAATATACAAAGAATCTTAAAGACATCACAGTCAGTTTTTTTCGGTTCCTAGAAAAACACATTTCTATTTGTTCATTTGTTTGTCTTTTGCCCACACAGGCCAGAAGATGTATGATATTTTAAAGAAAGATTATGGGAAACAAGCTTAAGTGTGAGAAGATCAATATATATATATATATTTGTGAAATATGGTGGAACTACCTTATTTGAATTCTGCAAGGTTGAATAAAGAAACTGGTTTCCTGAGCTCATAAAGCATGATTTCCAGGTTGGCAGAATTGTTTTCATGGGAAAGGACATGAATCAGAACCAGATGGATCTGGGTTTGAGTCGAAGCTTTGCCATTTGCTGACGGTGCAGACTTAGGCAATTTCCTCAGGTCCTCTGTCTATAAAAATCCTTCCCACTTTTTCCTTTTGTAGTGAGACGGAAGTATAATCATGCATGGGGCATGATGCATAATACTTGCTCAATAAACTTTAAAAAATATAGGAGAAGGGCTCCATCTTAGGGCAGAAGCACTGTTTGACATTAAAGAGATTTTGCAGAGCAGGGAGACATTCTGATAAATCACAATAACCCAGGGTTTGAGTCTACCTACTTGCATAAAAATGTGCCTTTTGTCCCAACTGTCCTATGGGTTGACTTTCCCTGCATCCACCCTTAGCACATGTTTACCAAGCTTGTTGCCTCAGCAGATTCTCATAGGTGATTTCTGCAGCTGCATGATCCTGGGTCACATTTACCCATCACCAGCCCCTTACCCACTGGTACAGCTGGATGCAGGCACAGAGGCCACTTGGGGCTGAGCCTTCTCTCAATGTTGGCTTAAGTAGTGTACAGGCAACCACTTGACATGTGGTCAAGTAAACCTGCTCTTGAGCAATGGGCCCTGGAGACTCCGAGGACCAGAGTCATCAAGAAGATTAGGGGTTCACTGAGTCTGCTGTAGCCCCTCTGACCCACCCTTGGCAATCAGAGGTGGGTTTTAATGTAATAGGTCATACTATACCAGTATGATCTCATCTCTACTAATTACATCTGCAAAGCCTCTATTTTCAAATAAGCTCACCTTCATAGGTACCAAAAAGTTAGGACTTGAATATATGTTTTGTGGAAACACCATTCAACCCATTACCATGTCACTGTTGGTGGCTGAAACAACCCCCATCTGCAGCCCCCTTCTCCCAGCTACCTGACACTTAGGGGCAATCATATGGCACACTTTTGGCCATTAAAACCTCAGGGAGGTCTGTGGGATGAGCCATCCAGGAAAGCTTTAATTTTCCTAAGTAAAAATCCACTTGATCAGTAAGCCTCTTTTTCTCACTTCCTGTTTGGAATATGCACATGTCATTAGAGGTACAGCTTTCATTTGGTGGCCAGGAGGGACACATATGAGGAGGAAACTCAACCCCCCAGTGATGGCAAAGAGGAGAGAGGAGGAGCCCGAGTCCTTGAGGCATTCACGAGCCTCCACTCCATTGCCCACCACTGGGCTCCTTGATTTGGGAGCCAAATAAACTCCTATATTTTGGTGCCTTGGTTATGAGGTTCTGCTATTCTGTAGCTAAATTCATGCCTGATGGGCACACATGATTATCCTTCCCTGATGATGAGGATGATCACAATATAACAAAAACCACTATTTATTGAAACACTTTTTGCAGGCATCGTACTAAACACTTTACTTAGATCATGTAATTTAATAAATACATCAACCCTATAAGGTAGAACCACTATTGTCCCCATTTAACAGATGAGGAAACTGAGTCTAAGAGAGATTTAAGCCACAGCCATGCTCACACAGTAAGAAAGTGGTGGGTCTAGGATTCAACAACAGGTTTACTGTCTCCCAAGCCTGTGATTGTTCCACTGTACACCATGTGGCCAGTTCCCAGGAAAACCTTGGGAAAAGAATAAAAATAAGAATGATAGCAGTGACGACAGTGGTTAGCATGTATTGAGGAAGCATTATTCGTAGTCATTTACTAGTCATTTACTGAGTAGCAAGTGCCAGGTACAGTGCTAGTGCTTTACCTATAGAAGCTCATGGTGAATTCTTCAAAGGGCAGGGGCTCAGCCCTCCCTCCACAGCCCTCAGCACAAATGACTCTGAATGGCTGAACGGTGATGGGATCATCTGAGCTGGGATTTATAGGAAGAGTAGGAGTTTGATAGATGATGAAGAAGAAACAAGTCATTTAAGAGATAAGGACCCGTAGAATCAAGGGCGCTTTGCCAAGTTTTGGTTCTCAGAAAGGTTTGGGTGTGGCTAGGACTGTCACTGTTCCCCAATGTCCATTCTTGCCTCCTTTCTGTTAAAAATAGCATATCCCTAACTTTCACCTGAGCACTTGGCCCCCAGCTATAGATGACATTTCCCAAACTCCCTTGCTCCCGGCTGCAGTCATCTGATTAAATTCTCTTCAGTGGAATGTGTAACTTACCTGTCATTTCTTTAAAAACAAAGTGCTTACTTCCTACTTCCTGTGAACCAAAGCATGGGCAAGATAATGACCCAGCCATGATCATGGAGGGGAAGGTGGCATACTAGGACCTGCTGTGGCAAGAATATGGAAGGAACCTGGGCCCTCATGCGACTTTGTGGAGCAGAGCTGCCCTGTCAGCTTGGACCACTCATCCTTGATTGTTAGGTAAGAAAGAAGTAAACTGTTATTTTATTTAATCAGCTACAATTTGGGGCTTCTTTATTACAACAGCTTAGTCTGTGCCCTAATATTTTGCATCTGAACCCAGACCAAGTCTGGAGGAAGAGTCACCCGGTTAATTCAGTCCAACTCCCAGGAGAAGAAAGAAAATGAAGAGGTAGGGGAGGCTTGATCTGGGGAGCTGGAGAAAAGCTGCAGGCCCCTCAATGTATCCAGAGCAAATTAATAATTTTGTCAATTTATTAATTCACAAATACTTACTGAGCACGTGCTGGAAAATCCCCCCAACTGAGTCAGCTGTGTTTTCTTCCCTGCTCTATTTTCTCCATCTCACTTATCACGATCGAAAATTACATTATCTATCTTGAGTGCAGTAGTATTTACCAGAAGGTAAATTTATGGCATCGGGGAAGGGAAAGTTAGCAAGTTTTGCAAGAAGAAATATTATGTGGGAAGTTAGGGAATCCACTGGAACTGGTATAAATCATCATGACTGTGTGAAGAAATAGACAAAATAAGAGGGAGTTTGCAGCCCAGCAGAGGTCTGCTTTCTGATGAGCACAAGGGGGAGGTGAGCCCAGAACATGGGTGGGGGGTGGTAGGATGGGGCAGAGGGTACAATGGCAGCTGGATTGGACTCATCTCTCACAACTCAGTGGCTTGGGTCTTGGGGCCCATTCAAATAGTAACAAGAAAAGCCCTGTGCAGCTGGAGTAAACAACAGTGAAGATGGGTAACTCAAGGTTGGGGAGGAGGAGGGGACTGAGAAGAACTGTCCAGCAGAGTGAGCAAAAGATCACAAGGGATGACACTGAATCATGCAGAGAAGAGATTGACCTAGAACTTCTGGGGTCTGTTTATACTTATCTCTCCCACTATGTCACTCGTAGCCAATTCCAACAAGTCAAATGATTAAAGTCTATGTAGTCTCCCCTGTTTAGTCTGTTGACCAGACACCCAGGGAGGATAAGGTGTGTGTGTTTATTACCTGTTCACTGTCTGTCTCCCTCACTAGAAGGAAACCTTCATGAGGGTGAGGACCTGGTCTGTCTTCTTTACTGCTATCTGCCCAACACCTAGAACAAAATCTGACACATAATAGGAGTTCAGTAAGCAATTTTTGAGTAAATGAGTAAAGTAAGCAGACAAATAAATAAAACAACAGCCAGTTCCAATAATTCTAGAACAGAAAGATATAACTACTTTGAGATGGAGAAAACAGAAGAAGCTTTCCTTTAGGACTATGGGCAGGAAAGTAAAGTTTAAGATGAGGTTCCAGGAAGAGAAAGAGTCAGCCATGCTGAGAGTAGGGAGAAAGGTGTTTCAGGCAGAAGGAACAGCATGTGTGAAGGCCTCCAGGTGGGAGAGAGTTTGGCATGTTCCAGAAACAAAAAAGAAGATTGGTCTGACTTCAGGGAGGTGCTATGAGCAGAACTGGGAGAGGTCAACAGGGGCTGGATCCTTAGCTGGGATTTTATTCTAAGACAATTTATTCCTACTCTACGTCTAGGGAGACATAAACCAATTTTGCTTTGGGAAAAGTGTGTAGAAACTGAATTGGAGGCAGGCAAGAGTATTGGTGAGAGAAACAGTGAATAGGCAACTGTAGTAGTCTACAAGAGAAATGATGTTGAAATGGACTAAGTTGGTGTCTATAGAATTATAAGCGAACTGGGTAGACTTATTTAGAGCTTGCTGATGGATTGGATATGGGAGGTGAGGGAGAGAGGACTCAAGAATGCTGTATCAGCTAGCTCTTGCTCTGTAACAAATCACCCCTATATTCATGGCTTGAGAAACAATCATTTATTATTACAGATCATGCCTCTGTGATTGGTTATCAACTGGCTGGCCTAAGAAGGGTTCCCTATTGATCTCAGCTGGCCTTGCTCTTACTTTTGTGGATCAGCAGGGGTGGGGGTAATGGGTGCTCTGCTTGAATCTAGGCTCATCTGGGTTAGCTAAGCTGAGGCAGCTCTGGTCCAACAGACTCTCTTCTGTTTCCTCCTGGGTGAGCAGGCATGTTCCCCTCATGGTCATAGCAGAGGCACAAAAGGCAGCAATCACACAAGAGCATTTCAAGACTCTGCATCACATTTGCTAACATTCCCTTGGCCAAAGAAAGTCCCACAGGGCCATGGAATTGTGCTTTAGCATATGGGAAGCACTGCTACCCAGTTAAATGGCAAGAGGTGAGGGTACCATGAGGGGTGAGGAATTGAGCCATTATTACAACCTACCACAGATGCTTCTCATGCTTCTGGTTAATTTTCATTATAATTTCCCTCTTGGTCCACTCCAAACAATTCTCCTTTTTTTCCACCCACAGGACACCACTCCTATTTGTTTATTCTTGGAGGTTCCAATAGGAAGGAGACAGCAGAACTAGAAACCTGCTTATGCAGTTTGGCCTTTCTGCAGTGGATTGGAGGGTAGAGGTACCGCACCGGGTAGATGGAAGTTTTACCCCTTGGAGTTTGGCTCTGAATCCATGGGGCTCAGCACGGATGTAGATTTTGGCCACAATATTGTGTGGGCTGATGCTGATCATGGGACACACAAGTGCAGGTTTACAAGAGCAACTGAGAAAGGCCTTGGCCAAAATGCAGAGAATGTCTGCAGCTTAAATACTGGAACGATTATATAATTTGTGGGGCTTTGCAAGCTAATTTGTTTGCTGCCTTTTCAATTTGCCATTCAGTTTCCATGGTTTCACGGTTGGTCAGAGATGGAATATTTAAACCCAATAGACAAAGCCTGAAGTTGAAGAGCTAAAATGGCTGTGGAATTGTTTTATAGCACAAACTGGTGGAAAGACGACTGTGTAGGGAACTGAGGAATTTAGAGTCTGTCCTGGCTTTGCTGCCTTCATGCCAAATTCCTTCTTGGTGCCTCAATTTCTCCATCTGTGATGTGGTGTGAGATCTTAGGTGGCTCCACCCAGCTCTGTAGTAACAGTAACAATAACAATAATAAGTAGAAATAACAGGTGTAAAAATAGCTAGTGTCTATTCAGTGATTACTTTTTGCCAGACGTTGTGTGAGTGCGTTATGTTCATTTTATTCTCACAATAAGCACAGGAGAGGGAGATGCTATGCCTTTTTCAAAGGGTCATGAAACTGAGGCTTGCCCAGAATGGCATGGCTAATAGTGCCAAAGCTGTGGTAGGGACCACATTTCTCTTATTTCAGATCCTGGCGTCTTATGCCCTGTATCCCCTTTCTCCAGGATTCTATTTTCTCTAGTGCTATGTAGTGGAACTTGCTGTTGGAAATGTCCTGTGTGTGCATTATCTGACTCCGTAGCCACTGGTTGCTTGGAGCTCTTGAGCACTTGAAATGTGGCTAGTGTGACCAAGGGACAGCATTTTAAATTTTATGTCATTTTAATGTTTTAACTAGCTTTTTAGAGTCACATGTGCCTGGCAGCTCCTGTGTTGAACAGAGCATGAGAAAGCAGGGACTTGGCCAAATGTAGTGTAGCATAATGTTTAAACAAAGGACTCTGGACACATTTTCTGGGCATAAATACCCTTCCTGCCACTTACTAGTGGCGTGACCTTGGGGAAGTTACTTACCCTCTTTATGCCCCAGTCTTCACGTGTTTAAAATGGGGATAATAATGGGTTGAGGGTGAGAACTAAATAAGTTAATATACTTAGAACAGTGCCTGGCACATAGAAAGAGCCATGTAAGTGGTTATCAGTATGATTACACCCCTAGGTGAGAAGATGAAAAAAAAACCCTGATATATATTGATGCTTTTTAACTTGATTCCCGCAAAACAGTGCAAGGCAGTGGAGCGGGCAGTGCTGGCACCTGGCCCCATCCCCTCGGATCCCTTTCATGGCTCTGTGTGCCCATCCCCAGCCACTGTGTGCTTTGTTGCTACAGCTCACACCTGCCCCTGCCACCTTCAGAGGACGGCCTTTGGATGCTGGAGCCTTCTTGACCACGGGGAAAGTGGACCTGCCTGGGAGTCTACCTCACCCCCACTCCCAGCAGCTTGTAGCCAGGAGTTGACTAGTGCGGGTGTAAAACGCCCAGCTTCTCTGTCCCCAGACAAATATCGTCCAAGTCTGAGGTGTTATTTATACCCCAAAGTCCCCCAGAGGATCAGGCCAAGGCTGGGACTCCTGAAATCGCACTCTCATAACCCCTTCCCCTCTCTGCCCTGCTCCCCCCCACCCCCATCTGGTTTCTCTTTACTAAAACACATGACCCCCAATCCCTGCCCCAGAGCCTGTTTCTGGGAAAACTGACCCAAACAGGTGCTCTTTATTTATGATGTCCAATACTGACTTCAACCCTGCAAGGTACTCCTCTACCCATTTTACAGATGAGGAACTTGAAACTCGTGGAGGGAAGGGATATTTCTAACATCGCTTGGTAGTAAGTGAGGTGAGGGTCTACAGTGGAGAAGAGAGTGTGTCTTCCTTCAAAGGCCATGCGTTCGTATTCTGATGACCACAACGTGCTGCCATCCCTACGAGGGGTAGTATTTATAGTTCGTAGGCAATGCCTAAATACGTGGCTGGTACACACTGGTTTACAGGTGGCGTCCATTCTGACTGCACCAGTTGTGAACTATTTTCAATACGATCCCAGTTTATATTCCATATCTCTACATGGCATGGCACGTTGGTGTGTATTTGGGGGGAAATGCAGATCTCCTGGAAAACCCGGGACAAACGGTGGGTAGGGCCCCTGTGCCGCCTTCCTCTCCAGAGACACAGCGTGTCCCTCTTGCTTGTCACGGCTTTCCCGCTGGCCGAGTCTGTGTGCCTAGCTCTGCATAAGGGCTGCCTTTAGCATCAGGCTGATTTGCACAGTCATTGAAGAGTCATTGAGGGCGATTAGGAACCAGGCCCCGGTGCTAGATGCAAATGACACTCCAAGAGGTCAGGGAACTTGCTCAAGGTCAAGCAACCTGTAAATGCAGAAATGGCGTTTGCACGGGTATCTTCTGAGTCTTCATTCTGGATTCTCCCCAGCCCCCCTCCCCGCCTCCAAAGAAGCAATGGATAAGATGAAATGTGGGAACTCCTATCCGTCTTGACTTGGATGTTAACCCAGGTCTTCACTGGGCCCCCCTTGCCCATTGAAGGTGTAAATGACTAAAACCCTTGTCAACCCTGGAGTCCAGAGCTTGTCCCCTGGGTTTCTGGGTTTCTGTGGGGTCCCAGAGCCTCCCTGTCTCAGGACTGCTTGAATTTCCTGCGCCTTCTCTGTTCAGCACAGTGGGGACTGAGCCATACATCTCATTTTCTCTTTGTGTCCCCCCAGGTGAATCCACTCATGCCGAGCATTGGTGGGCAGTGGAGACCTGGCTGGAGATTTTGTGGGGGGAGACATGGTGGCATCATTGATTGGCTGTCCTACCACCGTGGAGTATCACTGCTCCCTCGGTTAACCTCAATCTGTCCCCATCCTTTCGACTTCTCACTCTTCTTCCAATCTCACTCTCCACTCTGTCCCCACTCCCTTTCCTCAAAGCATCTACTCTCTTCCTCTGAAGACTTGGAGCCAACCACACTCAAGCTGGGGGCTGCTTGGTAGAAGGGGTCCCTGCCACACACATCATCCAGGCTTTCTCCCCAACGTTGACGGCGCTCTTCCGAAGTGGACATCTTGTCAGTGACTCTCTCCACCTGTTTTCACACCTATCGGTTATAACTGGGAGGGAGGGGAGAAAGGATAGATCACACAGCTCCTTTTGCCAGTTGACCTGGCACTTTGTGGCTCCCATATTCCACAAGGCACTGTTTCAGCACTGAGTACAGAGCAGGGCTATCACCCTCTGTTCCTGCCTTCTTGAGTCCTGAGCAAAGAAATCCTGACCTAATCTCCCAGACTTGACACAGCCCCTTATTCCTGTCTTTAGGACAGCCCAGCCCACCTCTGCCTTTTCCTCTCCCTCTGAGAGAAGCTTCTACTTGTGCTGGTGTGACAACAAATACACATGGCATTGTGCAAGCCCTCATTGTTCAACTGGCTCAACATGACTTTTAAGAACTGTTTCATTTCTGGACCAACGCTGTTGCAGAGATGACAGACTGACCCTCATGGTGCAGAGTAAAGCCTTCCTTATAAAGGGAGAGGGGTCGAATAACACCTGCCCAAGGTGGGAGCGTGCAGGTTGCATGAAAGACCTATCACCTGTTCTTTGATAAATCTGAACAACTGCAGCTTCAAACACGCTGATGAAAAGAGCCAACACTAGAGGCCATTTAGTATGTGGTACCTCCTATGCCTAGGTATTTTACATAGGTTTGCATCCAAATAGCAACCCTCCAAAGTAAGGATGAATATTCCCATTTAATACCTGAGAAAAAAGGCTTAAATCATGAACAAAATCATTCAAGGTCATAGTTCTAGAGCCAGGATTAGAACCCAAATTTGTTTCACTTCAAAGCCTGTGCCCGTTTTATTTTGCTGCACTGACTCTAAGCTATGGTCTGTGGGCCAAATCTGGCCCATTCTCTGTTTTTGTAAATAAAGTTTTATTGGAACACAGCTATGCCCATTCATTTACATATTGTCTATGTCTGCATTTGTGCTACAACATCAGAGTTAAGCAGTTGTGACAGAGACCATATAGTCTGCTAAGCCTAAAATATTTATTATCTGGCCCTTTGTAGAATAAGTTTACAGACCCCTGCTCCACAGGGTTAAATTAAAGGTAAAAATATATATTGAAAAAGACTCTTAGATTCTAGGATAATTACTACATCCGTGTTCAACAAGAGAAAGGTGGGCAAAGGTCAAGAATGGAATCAAAATAGTAGTATGTTTAACTGAGAGACAAGAGGAGATCATATGAATGGAATGGAAGTGGAGGGTGGGCTACTGTTCAATCAAATTGTACTAAAGATGATTGAGTCTCTCTTTGCTGGCCAACATTTCAGGGTTTATGCTATGGACTGAATTGTGACCCCCTCCTCCCCAGTTTCATATGTTAAAGCCCTAATCCTCCAATGTGACTGTATTAGGAGTTAGGGCTTTTAGGAGGTAATTAAGGTTGAATGAGGTCATAAGGGTGGGACCTTAATACAGTAAGATTTGTGGCTTACAAGAAGAGGAAGAGAGATTGTTTCTCCACTCACCCAGAGAAGAGGTTATGACTCAGTGAGAAGGCAGCTGTCTTCAAGGCAGGAGGAGAGCCCTCACCAGAAAGTGAATTAGCCAGAATATTGATCTGGGACTTTCAGCCTCCAGAACAGTGAGAAAATAAATTTCAGTTGTTTAAGTCACCTAGTCTATGATATTTTGTGATGGCAGCCAAAGCAGACTTATAAATATAGTAAAAAAAATAGTTTATAAACAAATTATGAGGGAAAGAAGAAGAAGAAAAAGGAGACGAGGAGGAAAAAGAAGGAGGAGGAGGAGGTGGAGGGAGAAGGAGGAGGAGGAGGTGGAGGGAGAAGGAGGAGGAGGAGGTGGAGGGAGAAGGAGGAGGAGGAGGAGGAGGGAGAAGGAGGAGGAGGAGGTGGATGAGCATGAGCTGCCGGCTGCCCGGAAAGGCTTGAGGCGGAGGCAGAGGCAGCCACGATGCGCAAGAAGGGGAAGGCGGGGTGGAAGTTTGAGGGGGACGGATGCTTGGTGGACTTCTTCTGAATCGCGTTTGGTTCTGAGGGGCTTCTTGCCCTGCTGTTTCGTTGCGCCGATGCGTTTGTCGCTGCTTTCCGGGTAGTGCTCCACTTGAACTCGGTCTTTGCCTCGTCCGTCGGATTTTTCTAGGTATGCTGTGTTTTGGACTGGTTTCCTGGAGCCTCTGCTTGATTTTTCGGGGATTTGGCTTGTTCTTATGCTTTTCCTGGCTTGATTTTTTCTTCTTTCTCTTGCCTCCGCCTTGCTTCCCCCTTCCCTGCTCCAGAAGACTTTGAATTACCACCGGTATTATTAATTGAGTGCTTTTTATCTCCAGACATAGATAATAGATATCAGGTTTAATTTAATGCACAGTAACACTTAGAAAGAGGTACTCTTGTTATGCCCATTTGACAGAAAATGAACTGACTTTGCCCAGGACAAAGTTGGAGAGTTAAGGCTCAAGTTCATTGCTTTAAAGGAGCCTCTAAACCAATGCCCCAATCTCTGATTCCAAAAGAAGGTTATTATTAGCCTCATCTATTAGATCAGGAAACTGAGGCAAAGAGAGGTCAATCCCAGCTGGTAGGTGGTGAAGCACCGGGCCACCTTGTGTGGTTATAGACATTTTAACCTGTTCAATAATATCTGCTCAAGCAGGTTGAAATCTAGCCAGCACTCGCTTAGCAACTCATGGGCACTAGTATGAGGCTGTATTTGCCTGAGGAATGAACCCTTTATCTGATTTTTTAAAAGATATAATATTTCACCAATCTGTGGATTCACTGGGGCTGCATCTGCCCAAAGGAGTTGTTTTTTCTGATTTGCACAAAGGCTTGGTGTGGAATAGAGCAGCTCTTGAAGAACCAGTATTCAGGCCCTAAAGTCTGACTTCAGAGCCTGCTCTCTGAGTGCACAAAGCTGGTCAATGTCTTTTCCCTGCCAAAGACCCC
Organism: Balaenoptera musculus; assembly: GCF_009873245.2. Taxonomy (NCBI): domain Eukaryota; kingdom Metazoa; phylum Chordata; class Mammalia; order Artiodactyla; family Balaenopteridae; genus Balaenoptera; species Balaenoptera musculus. The sequence goes on along the minus strand of NC_045794.1, from coordinate 91,772,664 downwards.
TTTTTCTAGTGTTCCCTCCACAAAGTTTGCATTTTGATATATTTTGCCCACTGTAAGACAGCATATAATTAAACATGATTGAAATGACCTAAACAAATAAGGGTTTGCTTTTTCCATGTAACGAGAAGACCAGAGTTAGGTGGTTTAGAGTAGGTACAAAGCCATCCAGGACCCAGTGTTCATCCAGCTCCCTGCTCTGCCTTTGTTATGGTGTAGCTTCTAGCCTGAGAGTCACAAAGTGGCTGCTGCACATCCAGCCTTCAAACCTTAATTTCAGGTGGGAAGCATTGGGGTTAGGCAAAGGATCAAAGGAGTGAGTTAGTAAAGTTGGTCTCTTTTTTAATCAGGGAAATTGTAGCTTTTTCAGAAGGTCCACCCTTAAATCGCATTGGTTAAAACCAGGACCTATGGCCACATCTAGGTGCAGGGGAATTTGGGAGATGAGTATTTTTAGCCAGACACATACCACACTGGGCAAAATTGAGATCCTCTTAGTAAGGAAAAAAAAAAGGAGACTAGATCCTATGTGTTCTTAGCAATGTCCGTCACATCCACCAAGTAAACTGCATGTATAGAGTAATATTTAACCTGTTTATCCCCTTTTATGAGTCAAATGTACAACTTCTAAAAAGAGCATTTAAAAAAATTAATTAATTTATTTGTTTATTTTACTTTTGGCTGAGTTGGGTCTTCGTTGCTGTGCACGGGCTTTCTCTAGTTGCAGCGACTGGAGGCTACTCTTCGTTGCGGTGCACAGGTTCTAGGCACGCAGGCTTCAGTAGCTGTGGTACGTGGGCTAAGTAGTTGTGGCTTGTGGGCTCTAGAGCACAGGCTCAGTAGTTGTGGCGCACGGGCTTTGTTGCTCTGCGGCACGTAGGATCTTCCCGGACCAGGGCTCAAACCCATGTCCCCTGCATTGGCAGGAGGATTCTTAACCACTGCGCCACCAAGGAAGTCCCAAGAAGAGCCTTTTTAATGTTGACAAGTAATATCTAAATCCATTTCCCCTGCCATCTAGAGCCTGTGTCTCACACACAGGATGGAGATGCTGAACTACTCTCACCCTGTGATCTTCATGATCACATATTTCAGCTTCTGCTTGGAGCCAGTGCTGCCTTCCCTCCCACACCCCTGACACCTGGTTTTGTCTACTAGTGCCCTCTCCTGCCTACCTCTTAGGCTTCCCCTGGGCCTTATAGCTCCTGACTCCTGCACACTCCCCACTGCAAGGATTCTGAGGACGTGGATCTGAGCTGGAGACTCAGTCCACTGCTCACCAGTCATTGCACCCACCACATAGCCAGTCCTCCTTCCGGGTCTGAACTCAAGACCTAGCGCCCTAACTCATTCCCCAGCCCACCTATTTGATCTTTGGCAGTGAAGAAATTAACAGCTTCCCACAGGGAGTGGCCCGTTCTAGTTTCGGCCCAAAGCAGTCCCCTGGGTGCATCAGCTAGCCTGGGCAGCCTCATTGTGGGTACATGTGCGGTTTTCATTAGGCCTTTGGGATGACTGGAAAACTGCTCATAAGTCTTCACACTGCTTTCTAGCCCAGCGCTGCCTAATAGAACTTTCTGTGATGGTGGAAATGTCCTATATTTGCACTGTCCAATTCAGTAGCCACTAGCCACATGACACTATTGAGTGCTTGAAATGAGGCTAGTGCAACTGATGGACCAAAGTTCTAATTTTATTTAATTTTAATTAATTGAAGTTTAAAATTAAATAGCCACCTGAGTCTAGTGGCTACCATACTGGTCAGTGCCTCTCTAGAGGTTTGCTCTGGAAAGTCAGGTACACGGGTAGGATTTATTGATTATAAGGCCATATTGGTGGCCATTTGTTGAATATCTACTCTGTGCCAGAGGGTTATACATATGTTCCCATTTGATCCTCCCAAGAGTCCTGCAAGAGCTGCCGTTATCCCCATTTACAGACAAAACAATCCCACTTTGGAGAGGTTAGGTAGCTTGTCCAGGCTACATGGTGCAGCCTAGATTTGAACTCAGGGCTGTCTGACCTTGAAGTTCATGCATGCTTTTTGCATTGTTCAGTCTTCCTTTCATAAGATTTTCAACGACTCACTCCATTTTTACATAGGATGTTCAACTCACTTGGTCACTGCCTTCCTCTCTTCTGGGTGACAATAACATGGAAGGTTTTACTGAACAGTTAAGGTTTTGCTATTGTCAAATCCAAGTAATAGAATTGCCATTGCCACAGAAGTTTGTTTCAGTTTACACATACACACACATACACACAGCTCCCCTTTTCTCCTTCAACCGTTCATCATAGAAGTTAAACCCAGCTTTTTTTTTTCCTAGTGAAAGGACTCTTGTAATAAGGGAAAAGATTCGTGGGGCTTCCCTGGTGGACCAGTGGACAAGACGCCATGCTCCTAATGCAGGGGGCCTGGGTTTGATCCCTGGTCAGGGAACTAACTCCCACATGCTGCAACTAAGAGCCCGCATGCCGCAATGAAGATCTCGCGCGCGGCAACGAAGATCCCGTGTGCTGTAACGCACATGGGATTTATTTACTGACACAGCCAAATAAATAAATAAATAAATATTTAAAAAAATAATTCAGTTCCCAGACCAAAGATAGAGAGTAGTGGCCAGTGGTCTGAAAGAGGCATAGATCTCCTAAATACTGCCCTTTATCCAGGTTCCTCTCCAGTTACTGGAAGTTTCCAAATGTGAAATTGACTAAGGAAACAACCAATCCTAAACCTCTGCTGACTTATAAGATGGCCTAATGCCCACCTGAAAAGTGCCTTCTGTCCCTGTGTGTCAGTGGTTGGAAGGGCATTTATGGGACCTCTCCAGAATATTAATGATTATTGGGTCTGTAGCTTCTGGGTCTACAGGCTCTATAAATGGACCCTGAAGAAAACCTTTATGAAGAAGTGGTTGATGGAGTCCGGAGTCTGGGTGTTTCTGGAGTGACAGAAGCCATATCTCGGCTCTGAGCTCTCAGCTGGCTTAGGAGGTGGAGAATGACTGTGCAGCAATGGGTGATAAAAATATAATTGGGGATTCCAGAACGGACAGCCAGATTGCCATGATTCCAGCTTGCCTGACTGCACTCCTGCTGTGATTATATCTGGTTCCAACAAATTTATTGCATCCCCTCTTTGAGAGAGAATTTCCAGGATCATGACTCTTGCTTTCTGCAACCTCAAATGATGAGAAAGTTTACCCAAACTGTCTTTGAGAAAATAAGTCAAATGCCAGATTGGGTGTTATGTTAATTAAGGTAATGGGAGTTGCTATTGATATATGCATCCAAAACTCAGTGAATTATACGGAAGTGTATTTCACCCTCACATGAAGTCCCATCAAAGGAGGAATGAAGATGGCACTGGGCTCTACTCCACACAGTCATCCAGGGATCCAGGCTGATGGTGGCTCTATGGCTGCTCTGGGCATTGAGATCCAGCTGGCAGACAGGAATAGAATGAAGGTTCACCTGGTGGGTATTTATGGGTCAAGCCTAAATGTGGCATACATCACTTCTGCCCACAACCCATTGGCAGTTCTCTGCCATATGGCCCCAACTAACAGCAGAGGAGGCTGGGAAACATAGTCTAGCTGTGGTCCCAGTGTGAAAGGAAAACAGATTCGGTGGACAGCTGGTTAGCTGTGGTGTAGACTTTAATCCCTCAGCTGTCAGATAAGATTAAAAGAGACTTGTGCTTTTGTAAAGAATCTGCTTCATGCCCAAGGGTTGGAGTGAGGTTTTTGTTTTGTCAGAGCATTGCTTTAGAGATCACTTAAGATGTAAGTTAAGAAAACTACGGGAGGGAGGGTCTAGTAACATGAGTCGGGAAAGGTCTGATTCTTTATTGGATTCTGTGTGTGCTAACCAATCATGTCTGCTCAGAAAGTGAGCTGAAATGAGCCGAAAGTTGGTGTCATCAGACAAGTTGTAATTAATGTGACCTCCAAGATCCAGAATGGTCCAATCATTAATATTTCTCCATTTTTACCTCCTGGCCCTTTCTCTCTCCCACTCAGTGTTCCAGCCATACTGGCCTTTTGATTCCCAGAATGCTGTGTCACCTCTACCACAGTGCCTTTGCACAAGCTCTTTCTATTTCCTAAAATGTACCAGACCTCCTGATGCTTCCACTCACCTCAAGCAGGAGGCAGGCAACATTCCAGTTTCTTCAAATCATCTCTTCCTTGGCCCTCTTGCCTGATGGGGTGGACTTGGTTCTAGTGGTAGGAAATATTGCCTGTGGGTTAAGCTAAGATTTTATCTTTTCTGTGGTGGATAAAGTGCTGTGTATGCCTACGGCCAACCTAATGCGTATGCCTTGTAATAATTTTAATATGCAAATTAAAGAGCAAAAGTTGGCCAGCTTTGTGTTTTTATTAACCACAATTTCTAGGCATTATTACTTTTTATTTTATTTAATTTATTTTTTACATCTTTATTGGAGTATAATTGCTTTACAATGGTGTGTTAGTTTCTGATCTTTAACAAAGTGAATCAGCTATACATATACATATATCCCCATATCCCCTCCCTCTTGCGTTTCCCTCCCACCCTCCCTATCCCACTCCTCTAGGTGGTCACAAAGCACTGAGCTGATCTCCCTGTGCTATGCAGCTGCTTCCCACTAGCTATCTATTTTACTGTTGGTAGTATATATATATATGTGTCAATGTTACTCTCTCACTTCGTCCCAGCTTATCCTTCCCCCGCCCCGTGTCCTCAAGCCCATTCTCTATGTCTGTGTCTTTATTCCTGTCCTGCCCCTAGGTTCATCAGAACCATTTTTTTTTTTTTAGATTCCATATATATGTGTTAGCATACGGTATTTGTTTTTCTCTTTCTGACTTACTTAACTCTGTATGACAGACTCTAGGTCCATCCACCTCACTACAAATAATTCAATTTCTTTCCTTTTTATGGCTGTAATATTCCATTGTACATATATGCCACATCTTCTTTATCCATTCATCTGTTGATGGACACTTAGGTTGCTTCCATGTCCTGGCTACTGTAAATAGTGCTGCAATGAACACTGTGGTACATGTCTCTTGTTGAATTATGGTTTTCTCAGGGAATTAGGCATTATTACTTTTCCTTTGTTTCATGCCATTATTTCCTTTCAGTGAAAAATCTGCTTAGTATATTTATTTGTTTTGGATAATAACAGGGTTTGTGTGTGCACGTGTGCCACTTAAAAAATTGTGCCTGGGCCAGGTTGGCACTTACAGAGGTTTAAGTTAAATAATGCTTTTTTTGGGCTAAATTCCCTCCATACACTGGCACATTATCATTCTCAGACCACATTCCCTGCTCCTGCTACTTTTCTGTAAAGTCACTCAGTGATGCTTCTGGCCAGAGCTCTTTTTAGTGGAGGTGGAGCAAATTAAAAGTTTAACAAAATCAAACAAATATTTATCAAACATCCGCGTTTTCTCTTTTAAACCTTCTTTAATCCCCATGAGTGGCCATTATATTTCTCCCTGTGTTTTCATCTCCACTCTTCCTTCTGTGCTTTCTCTTTCCATACTCTGAAGGCCCCGTTCCCAGTACAAAGTAGTGGAATATCCAGTATTTCCTTGTGACAATAGTTCGGACTCTGAGTTGTGCTTTTTTCTCTGTTTCCACCCAGATCACTAAAAGTAAAGATGCCAACTTACCCAAGACTCATCCCAAAGGAGACCCTCTGGAGTGTAAGAATATCTGATTTGTGTCCCATCCTCTCTCAGAGGATGGGTCAGGCAGTCTTAAAGGTGAGAGGGGGCACTTTTGAGAGAGGTCACCGTATCCCTCTCTCCCGCTTTAAGAGGGAAAGGGTTGGGGGCTACGTGTTTCCCATGATGAGTGGAGATTCCAAAGCCTGCTCTGGTGCCTGCTTCCTGTCTGGAAACTAAGTGAAAGCTGGTGGCTCACACAGAGACCCCGCGTGAGTTGGCGTAAAGCGACAGTGGAGGGGGACAGCTGAGAGGACAGCATGCAAGGACGGCCCGAGTTCCCAGTGCTTGGAGGGCAGGGTTGCCATGGCAGAGTGCACTGCCATTCCTGTATTCCATCCTCCTGTCTCCACACCCTTTACCCGGTGACATTGCCGTCCATCCCACAGACCTGAAGCCTGAAACAGAGCTTTGCAGCTGGCCTACAGACCTGAGTGTGATAAGAACTGCTTATTGCAGTAAGTCACCCCACGAGGGTGTGTGCATGTCACTGTGTGCTGTAGAACATTCTCCTGGACTCAGATGTTCCATTGTTCCCCCCCCACCCCATTTTGGTGCAGAAGTCCTTTTTCTGAGACTCATGGCCTCTCCAGCTCTACCACCCCCCGTGTTTCCTCCTGGCTGACATTTCTCAACCTCCTGGCCCCTCTTCCACCTTCTTGAAGATCCTGACTCAGGAGTTTCCTAGCTACAACCCTTCCTACTGTTATCAGGAAGGACCTTGATGCCTATGAGGTTGGCACTTCCAGTACTTTCTTCTCATATATCCTTGACCTTCTCCAATTCAGTGATCTTCACCTTCATCAACCTCAGCTACTCAACTCCCACTACCCAACCCTATGTGTGACTTTCCTCTCTTCATCTCCCTCCCCCATCCCCTTTCCCTCCCTCTCTTCCTTCCTTGGGTATCAGCTCTATGCCCGACCCTATACTGTGCTTTGGGGATACAATAGTGATAAAAACAGACATAGTCTTAATCCTCAAGGGACCCACTTCTGACTACAGTTTTTATTCTTTCCATTCTCTCCCTCCTTTGCCCCTAAGACACCCAATCACTGACTTCTAGTTCTGAGACTCCCATCAGCCCTTGGAGTACAAAGTGCATTGTCCCAATCACTCCCATATTTAGTTTTCACATTAATCCTGCAAAGCATATTCTACTACTGCTACTATGACAAATAATAGCTAACCCTTATATTGTCAGTGATTCAGACCTGCCAGCACTACCTGAGGGTTTTCTACATACTCACTCATTAAATTCTCACAAAACCCTCTCAAGTAGACATTACTATTATCCTCATTTTACTGACGAGGAAACTGAGGTACCAAGCACTTTTGCAATGTGCCCGAGGTCTCACCACATGAGGTGATTCTGGAATGAGGGTTGAGGGCAGGCAGGTGGCTTCAGTGTGGCATGGGGATTTGAGGAATGGGGCAAGGGTCTTGGGAAGACAGGGTGGGGAGGGGCCAGGAAAGGAACAGGGAGTGAGCTCGGGGTGGCTCTAGCCATAAGCAAATCATTCTGGGAGAAAAGAGGGTCAGCACAGGTTAGGCGGGCTATGGGAGAAATGCAATCACCTTCCATCCCATGCTAAACAGTAATGCCACAGTTGAATAATTCTGATGAAGAAGGCGGTTTTATCTTTCTCAGGAAGCTTGGAAACACTTAACCTTCTTGCATTAAGGGTCTCTGAGGCTTATCCTATTTGAATTAGAGAAATGCATGGGGTCTCCAGTCTGTGAAATCCCAAAGGCGCCTTCTTTCCGCCCCCAGCTCTCTGCTCCTCTCTGCAATGTGAACTACAATCATCAAACAATACTTGGCCTTTATCTATCCAGAGAGTTCTCTTCTGTTTTTTCAAATTTCTTTCCAAGGAGCTAAAAGCTATTAATAGAGCTGATGGTGGTAATTAGGAAGGTTGAAGTTTGCTTTTAATTTTTATTTGAATCATAAACTTGTGGCTTGTACTAAAGTTAAGTACAATCAGAAATAATGCCAAAGAATTTGTGAATCAAAAAAGAGATTAGTTTAAAACCTCCATGTTATGTCCGTTGTGAAAAACGGAGGGCTAGTCACTGGTCCCTCTGTGTTCTGTGGACCAGGGTTATACATTTTCTCTCTAGCATCCAGCACAGATGTTATTGCTAGGTAGTGCCTTGTATAACTATCTATAGTCTGTTCCCCCCACTAGATTCTAAGTGTAATGAATCTCTCTCCCTCTTTTACTGCAATTTTCCAGTGCCTGGTATGTAGAGCTTGGCAAATAAGTATTTGTTAAATATGAGAAACGGCTGAATGGATGAAGCCAAATGAAGTCCAGAGCTGCCGGGGCTCGTGGTGTCCCTGCCTGCATTAACTTTATCTCTATTCGGGATTTCTGTGCTTGGCGTGGGGCATGATGAATAGAGCATTCTGGGAAGGAAGTGTTTATTTCTGTTTGGGTGGGCTCGGAAATCAGCACGCTGGGGTCCTGGCAGCACAGGCCCCACCAGTGGGAGGAGGGCGTTGGGACCAGGCAGGGTTGGAGCTGGGGAAATTGGCCTGGTCACAGAGGCTGGTTCCAGAAGGGACAGCTGGGACATCCAGGTGTAGGGTCTGGGGGCTGCATTTATCTTAGACCCAGGTTTGGTAGTGGGGTTTATTGGAGTAGCTGAACAGGTGGGCAGCAAAGAGCAGAGGGGTAAAAGGCACATGGTTTTGGCGGAAGTTAGTGGTGGGTTGTACACTGGGATTGGAACTCCCTCCCTGAGGCAGGGAGGGGCAGATCTGGGACCAGAGAGGAGCAGACCAGTAAACACTAGAAATGATGTGAGGATCCCGTAAAGGGCCTAGGTGTGGTGGGTCCCAGATTTTGAGAAGCATATAGTGCAGGCTACTCAGCAAACTGGAGTGTGTATCCAGGTAGAGCTAGAATAGATCGCTAGAATGGGGGAGGGGATACTGCAGCTTGGGAACCCAAGGCCTCATGATCTCAGTGGTCAGGAGTCTGATGAATATAACCCAAATCTAAATTAGAGAATTATACAGAGAGAGGGGATTGTAACTATGTGATCTCTTCTTTTTGGGTCTGGCTAAGGTTTGACCCTGAAGGTTATTTTATTGAACTAGAGAGAGCTAGTTCCCATCCATGGGAGGACAGTGAACTTCAGAGGTGCTGTGCTCCAGAGAAGAGGTTCCCAGACCTGGTCCAAGAATCATGAGTGTGAATTAAAGATAGTATAGCTTGGGGTGGGCTGGAAAGACCCTAACTCATGTTGGAGGGAACCTCAAGATCTTACATCAGGATGACAATATTGAATATCAAGTCTAAGGAGGTGATGCAAGGTGGAAATATGAGAGAAAATAATGAGTACTAATCTTAGAGGGGTAAAGGACCCCCAGGCCATGAAAAATGTAAGAAGAGCAAGTGGCATAAAACCAAGTCCTTGTAAAATATATTGATAAGATTGCTGGGCCTGGTCCATAGTGGGTGGAAGGTAAGGATAGCAATGGGATGGTTGGAGAAGCTTGCCTAGCTGGATAATGGGGAAAGAATTCTTAAGTATGAAACAATGGTTTTACTTTGGGGATATTCTAGTTCTAGACACAAATGGAAGCCATCCCCTGTGTCCATTACACGTTTACTAGTTGGCTTCTGTGGACTTGGAGGCTTCCACTAGCAGCTATGGTACTAGATTTTACCTGGTACTTGGGTAAAACAAACAGGAAATACCCTGCTTTCCATCTCTATCTTCTTCTCTCCCCAGATAATGTCTAATCATCTCCCCCAAGGCCTTCCAAGCGCAATCCAACCCCATGACCTCACCTAATTTGATAATCTCTACCTTTACCACCTGAACTGCCAATTATTTTATGTAACCACATACAACCTTGAGACTACTCTCACAGACTGCTAACTTCTCTTACGATGCTCTACAACTTACAAGACAGAAACCAATTCCTCTAAGTTCCTGTACGTTCTGGCCCCACTCTATTTTTCTGAGTTTATCTCCCGACACCCCCTTGTCATACACTGTATTGGACCTATTTCAGAAGCCACTTCAGATTCTCTCAGCCTCACCTGCCTACCTGTCTTCAGGGCCTTTTGTGCTGGCTGTCCTTGCAGGTCTACCAGTTAGCCCTATGCAGTTAAACAGGAATTTTTGGATAATTGTGACTCGATCTGCTAAAAGCTTTTTGGCCATGTGCACGTGATGATCCACCTTTCATCTCTGAACATATAAAATGGGTGCAAGGATACCAGGAGGGCTTAAGGGCCCAATGCTTAGAAGGGTTTCATGCTTGGTTTAATGCTCCACTGTAGCTGCCTTGAAAGTTTTAATAATTTTTGACCAAGGGCTCTGTGTTCTCATTTTATATCTGGTTCATCCAGCTGTGTGCATTTTGACCAAGTTCATGCAGGCACAACCTGACCACACCTCACTTAAGTCCAACACTGCCAGCCTCTTGCCTCCTGCCCTAGAGCTTTCCTGTTGAAGCTGAAGGGTCAGGCACCTTTAGAACTGGGGGTGTTGCTTATGCACCCTTGGGAGTCAACTCTTGATGGGTTATAAGATATACGAGTTGAGGGATACATTCTCCCTTCTCTCCCCTGCCCCTGGGTGGACACTCCTGAGATGCCCTTGATATGGCTGATTGGAAGATGGCCCTGCAAGGGGGAGCAATCCATTGTCCTTAGCAGTGGCCAGCTTGCACCCGCCTTGGCTTGCTCTCCTTCTCTGACTCACCCCCTTTCTCGGTTTCTCTTGCTACTAGGCCTGCAGTCCCTAGTTGAGAAGGAGTGCCCATCAGTGATAGCTATGAGTTATTACTAATGTTATTCAGGGTGAATCACTGATGGAAAGTCTTGGGGAGACAGGTCGTGGCCAGTCTCTGTACACAGCCTTCCCCAGCACCTCGTAGGTGTGTTGACATCATAGACTGTGGTACGTAGGAGTAGGAGACTTCATCCCCACGTCGCTCTGCCTGGGCTCGAGTCCTGTCCCCATCACTTACTCGTCACAATCTCATGGCTGTTGGCATGCTATTGGACCGCTTTAATCTCAGGGTCTTGTACAGACGGGCAATGGTAACAGTGCCCACCTCAAGGGGTTGTTGGAAGATTAAGTGCATTTCATGAGAAAGTTAGTGCAGGTACTGGCACTTGGGAAGTTTTCATTTGCAGGTTAGCTGTAATTATTCCCATGTGCTGGGTAAGACGCTGAAGGCTGAGACTCCAGTCCTGGGCCCTGAGACTGCTGAGTGTACAGGTTCTCTGTCTAAACGAAGGATGTAGGGGAGGTGCTCTCTTCTATAGGCTTTGAGGATGGTCAGATGTGCCTCAAAAGCCAGGTCTGCCTCATGTTGGCAAGTCACCAATATTTGCTGTGCCTCAGGCTCCTTATATGGAAAATGGAGAGAACTTTATTTTAGGGAAGTTTTAGGGTAAAAATTCTTCTTGCCTGTCACAAAATGTATTCTTTTCAGAAGCATTGCATAAAAGGTTCAGAACTTCAAGAGATGGACATTGATTAGAAAGTTTTTAAAAAATTCAAATAGCCTTTGCTTTTTACTCAAGATGCTATCAAGTAAAAATAGATTATTACCCTGCTGGTGAAGTCTCCTCCATCTGAGCAGACCTGGAGACCTCTCCCCATTTTGGGTGGGTGGGAGTGGGGAGATGGGAGGGCAGGGAAAGATAAGCTGATAATGGGAGCTTTGTCATTAGAGAGGTGGGGCTTCCTTTATTATTATTATTTTTTCTAAATCACTTTCTATAACTTATATAAATTATCTCCTGGGAACAAAAGGGCTTAAGTTCTCCTGGAATCCATGTGTCCATTCTGTATGTTCAGAGATGAAAGATGGATGATCACATGCAAACAACGAAGAAGTCTTTTAGCAGAATGAGTCAGAATTATCCAAATTTCCTTTGGCGCCGAAATCTACTTAGGAGTCAAGACGGTAGCAGCAGTGAGAATAAGAATAAGAACAAACACAACAGCAGCAATTGCTCTTTTTTGAGCATGTGTGTCGTTATTTTCACTCATTTTGTATGTTGGGCATTATCACTCTCATCTTAACAAACAAGGGAAGCAACCCAGAGAGGTTAAGTGATTTGCCAGAGATAGCACAGGACTTAGTAGCCACCAGCGGAGGAGGGATTTATATCTGGGTTTTATCTGACCGTCCTCTTAACTTTCCCCTTTAACTGTGGTACCATTTTGCCTCTTTTGGTTGTGACAGGGATCCATGGAGATACAGTCTATGAAGTGTCCGAGATGTAGTAAGATGATGCTAAATGTTAGTTTCCTTCCTCTCCTCTTCAAGGTCATTGCCATGCAGTCCCACATTTCCCACTTTGATACAGACCTTAACTCTCCCTATGGAAACATCTTATTCTGGACTCAGCGTTTCAAAGTAAGTCATTCATTTCCCATTGCTATCTTCCCAGAGGCTCCCCAGTTCCTTCTTGCTCCAGCTCACTTTTTTGTGACCGTCACAGTCGCAGTGGTAGCCCGATCCCCTTTCCGTTGCTGGAGGCTGCTGTGCTGGTCTCTCCATCATTTCTGCTCTGCTGGGCATCAAGGGGAAAGTGGCTTCCTTCTCCAGACTTCTGGGCCAGCAAACACACGTCACGCATTGGAGCATTAGGCAGCTTCCAGGGCATCTTAGGCACGGATAAAGCACTGATGCCCCCCTGAAAGATTCCCTTGCAGCGAAGTAAGTGTTCTTCTCTGCCTGCCAGAAGCAGTGTCCACGGCTGACCTACACCCATCATCCTGCTGTGTGCAGTGACCAGGGTATAAAGTACAGTCTCAGAGAGCCCAGGAAAGGAGAGAGGGAGGGTGACTGATAACAATTACTTTGATGGTAATAACATTTCCTGATTGCTTGCTAGTGTTAGGCACTGTAGAATTAAATATTTTATTTACTTGCCTTGTCTCATCAAATCCCCCCCAATACTATTCAGTGGGTGCTTTTATTTCTATGATGGTCACTGTCAGCCCTGAGAACAGTGACTGACAAATAGAAGGGACTCAGCTTGTATCTGTTAAGTGTTGAATGAGTTGCCTTTTTCACTGACGTCATAGAGGTTCAGTAGCTGCTTAAGGTCACACAGCTAGTGTACGTTTGAACCCAGGGAATCGGAATCTAGAGTTTGTTCCCTCAGCCGTTATTCAATACGGTTTCCTGTTAATGAGAGGCTAAATGAGAGGCAAGGGGTCTCAGTAAGCTGAGCCCAAAGCTTCCTGAATTTGAGCCTCAGCTTCGCCACTTACCAGTTTTGAACAAAGCCCTTAACTCTCAACATCAGACCCTGTTGGCCAGTCCCCTCCTGCCTCCACTACAGAGTCAGTATCATGGGTTGAACTGTGTTCCCCTCCCTCCAGATTCATGTATTGAAGTCCTAACTCCAGCACCTCAGAGTGTGACTTGATTTGGGATAGAGTCTCACAGAGGTAATCAAGTGAAAATGAGGTCATCAGGCTGGACCCTAATCTAATATAACTGGTATCCTTATAAAAGAGGGAAATCTGGACACAAAGAGATCCATACAGGGAAGACGATATAAAATGACACAGGGAGGACCTAGAGATGATCATACTAAGTGAAATAAGTCAGAAAGAGAAAGACAAATATCATATGATATCACTTATATGTGGAATCTAAAATACGGCACAAATGAATATATCTATGAGACAGAAACAGACTTACAACATAGGGAACAGACTTGGGTTGCCCAGGGGGAGGAGGGGTAAGGGAGAGATTAGCAGAGGCAAACTAGTATATATAGAATGGATAAACAACAAGATCCTACTGCGTAGCACAGGGAACTATAGTCAATATCCTGTGATAAACCATAATGGAAAGGAATATGAAATAGAATATATATATGTATAACTGAGTCACTTTGCTGTACAGCAGAAGTTAACACAACATTGTAAATCAACTATACTTCAGTAAAATTAAAAAAAAATGATACAGGGAGAAGACAGTCATCTACCGTCAAGGAGGGAAGCAGAGTCCTTGGAAGGAAGCAAACCCGCTGACAACTTCTTCTTGGATTTCTAGCCTCCAGGCTGTGAGACAATGAATTTCTGTTGTGTAAGCCTCCCAGTCTGTAGTGCTTTGTTATGACAGCCCTAGAACTAATACAGGCGGGGAAAAGGACTTCTGAAGATTCCCTTGCAGCTACGTCTGGCCACGTGGCACAACTGCTAGCCAATGAAATGTGAGCCACCTGAGAGAAAAGGATGCTGGAGGGTTTCTGGGAAAGCCTTGCATTCCCGGGAGAGGCGGCTGATATACCCATTTCCCCCTCACCTGCCTTGACTGCGGATGGGATGTCTGGACCATTTTATGACCATGAGAGAAAGTACAAGAGAATTGTAGAGATGCTGGCCCTGCTGCCACTGCCTCCCCCCTGGCCCATAACTGCCTCCTTCTAGCCTCTTCCTTCGTTAAACCACACTGATAAGGGCTTCTGTGACTTGCAGCTGAATAAATTCCTGATACACACGCTCCTGGAACGCGCTTCCTCTTCTACAGAGTGCGTCTGACCACGTTTGTGGTGCTATTACACAGAGGAAATGAGATTCTACATAAAATGGTGCTGTGAATGGTATAACACCATGCCACTGTGAGTTACGGTCACAATAAACAAAACCCTCCCCAAAGCTATCATTTCAATTTAGAGCTTCTTCCCAGCCCCTGACTATAAAGCTCTGTGTTGGTCCCCCACCAAGGAGCCAGCCAGATGGGCTGAAAGACATTTTGTTTCCAGTCCTTCAGCTTGATTATTATTTAAAGCTAGAAGGAGACCTAGAGATCTTTCAGTTCAAACCCCTTCTTTTACAGATAAGGAAACTGGGGACCAGAGAGGCTGAGTGAGTTGTCCAAGGTCACAGAGCAAGTCTTTGGCAGAGCCAGGCCTTGACTCTAGGAGTCCTTGGGTCCCAGAGCAGAGCTCCTCCCTTGCATGTGCTGAGTAGACTCTGAGACTCATGTAAGAGTCTATATCTGAGAGTTGATTAGGTAAAATGCTTTTTTGACTTAGGGCCCCCTCTGAAATCATCCCTTTTCCCCTCTTTTCTGAGCAGATGTGACTTCTTCTTTCCAGATTTCTGTATTGACCTCTTTTTTGTTTTTTTTTTAAATTTGTCTTAGGCTTTATTTTACTTTTTTGTTTTCTTACATTAATTTTGATTGGAGTATAGTTGATTTACAATGTTGTGTTAGTTTCCACTGTACAGCAAAGTAAATCAGTTACACATATACATATATCTACTCTTTTTTAGATTCTTTTCCCATGTAGGTCATTACAGAGTATTGAGAAGAGTTCCCTGTGCTATACAGCAGGTCCTTATTAGTTATCTATTTTATATATACTAGTGTGTATATGTCAATCCCAACCTCCCAATTTATCCCTCCCCCTCTTCCTTCTTGGTAACCATAAGTTTGTTTTCTACATCTGTGACTCTATTTCTGTTTTGTAAATAAGTTCATTTGCACCATTTTTTAAGATTCCACATGTAAGTGATATCATATGATATTTGTCTTTCTCTGATTTATTTCACTCAGTATGACAATCTCTAGGTCCATCCGTATCACTGCAAATGGTATTATTTCATTCTGTTCTATGGCTGAGTAATATTCCATTGTATATATGTACCACAGCTTCTTTATCCATTCCTCCATCGATGGGCATTTAGGTTGCTCTCGTGTCCTGGCCATTGTCCTCTTGACCTCTTTTGAGCACATGCACAGTCTGACCAGCACCACCAGATTTGTTTTCTTGTCTTTCTTCCCCTGCCACCGTTAATAATGATAGTTACCATTGCTGCCAATTTACCATGTGCCAGGCACTGTGAAAGTACTTTCCAGACATTGTCTTAAGTAATAATTGTGGTAACACAATGATAGCAGCACTACTGTTCCCATTTGTAGATGTACTTTTTGAGCAGTGGTGAGATTAAGCCACATTCTCTGGGTCACTCAATTGATCCAGCATTCTCCCAGCTGTGTGATAAAAGGCCTTCAATTTAGTTAAAATCCGGTCAGTAAGTTGTCAGTTCTGGGTGCCCTGCTGGGCACTGGGGGTAGAAGAGTGCTGTGGTCTGAATGTTTGCATCCCCCCACCCCAAATTCATAGGTTGAAATCCTAATGCCCAATGTGATGGTGTGAAGTCTTTAGGAATTGTGACCTTTGGGAAGTGTGGCCTTTCGGAAGTGATTAGGTCACGAGGGCAGAGCCCTTATGAATGAGATTAATGCCCTTATAAAAGAGGCTCCACAGAGCTAGCTCATTCCCTCTGTCATGTGAGGATAAAGTGAGAAGTCTGCAACCTGGAAGAGGGCCCTCGTGCAGCCATGCTGGTACCTTGATCGTAGACTTCCAGTCCTCAGAACTGTGAGAAATCCATTTATGTTGTTTATAAGCCACTCAGTCTATGGTATTTCATTAGAGCAGTCTGAATGGACAAGACAAGTGAATAAGACATTGCCCCTCTCTTCAAGGAGCTAACAGGTCTTGAGAAGAGACTCATCAACTAAGATGCTATGTGGTGCAATGGTTATGGGAATACCTTTTTTTTAAAAAAAATTGAGGTCTAGTTGATTTACAATATTGTGTTAGTTTCAGATGTAGAGCAAAGTGATTCAGTTATACACATAATATGTAAATATCTATATTTTTTCAATTCTTTTCCATTATAATTTATTACAAGGTATTGAATATAGTTCTGTGTGCTATACAGTAAATTATCATCATTTATTTTATATATGGTAGTGTGCATCTGTTAATCCCATACTCCCAATTTATCCCTCCCCATCTTCCCCTTTGGTGACCATACGTTTGCTTTTTATGTCTGCAAGTCTGTTCCTGTTTTGTAAATAAGTTCATTTGTACTATTTTTTAGATTCCACATATAAGTGATATCATATAATATTTGTCTTTCACTGTCTGACTTACTTCACTTAGTATGATTATCTCTAGTTCCATCCATGTTGATGCAAATGGCATTATTTCATTCTTTTTTATGGCTGAGTAGTATTCCATTGTATGTATGTACCACAGCTTCTTTATCCATTCATCTGTCAATGGACACTTAGGTTGCTGCCATGTCTTGGTTATTGCAAATAGTGCCACAATGAACAATGTGGTGCATGTATCTTTTTGAATTAGATCTTTCATCTTTTCTGGTTATACAGGTTATGGACATAACTTGTGGAGCCAGAGAGACTGGGCTTGAATCCTGGCAATGCCACTTATTGGCTGTGTGACTTTGGATGAAGTGCTTTATCTCTGTGTGCCTTGGTTTTCTCATCTGTAAAATAAGGATAATAATACTTTCCTCATAGATTGTGGTGAGGATTAAAGTAGTTAATACATGTCAACTGTTGAGAACTCAACACATTTTAGCTATTGGAATTATCGTTTTTATTTTATTTTATTTATTTTTAACATCTTTATTGGAGTATAATTGCTTTACAATGGTGTGTTAGTTTCTGCTGTATAAAAAAGTGAATCAGCTATACATATACATATATCCCCATATCTCCTCCTTCTTGCATCTCCCTCCCACCCTCCCTATCTCACCCCTCTAGGTGGTCACAAAGCACCAAGCTGATCTCCCTGTGCCATGTGGCTGCTTCCCACTAGCTATCTATTTTACATTTGGTAGTATATATTAGTCCATGCCATTCTCTCACTTCGTCCCAGCTTACACTTCCCCCTCCCTGTGTCCTCAAGTTCATTCTGTATGTCTGTGTCTCTATTCCTGTCCTGCCCCTAGGTTCATCAGAACCATTTTTTTTTTAGATTCCATATATATGTGTTAGCATACGGTATTTGTTTTTCTCTTTCTGACATACTTCACTCTGTATGACAGACTCTAGCTCCATCCACCTCACTACAAATAACTCAATTTCGTTTCTTTTTATGGCTGAGTAATATTCCATTGTATATATGTGCCACATCTTCTTTATCCATTCATCTGTCAATGGACACTTTGATCCTCACAGACTTTAGGTAAATAATTTGAACCCAGTTCTCTTTGGTTTCAAAGCCTTGGTTGACAATCACTCCAATGAACCACTGGGTTCCTGCAGATCCCTGCTTTCAGCTTCTCCTGAGCTGAAAAAGCCAGGAACTATTAGAGCACCATAACTGATGCCTTTTTATGTGTGTGCACATGCATGTATTTCTATCCACAAACACAAACAATGAGCCCTTGAGGGCATGCATGTGGATGGCATGTTCTTTATTCCCTAGGATCCATGCAGAAATGTCACCAGGACAACAAATCTTGACATATTTGCAAGGCACTAGGCCACAGCCTGATTGGAGGGGATTGCTTTTTCATTTTTTTTAATGGCTACATTAATACTGTATTTTACAGTTTGAACAGCTCTTTTTTGCCCATCATTTCACTTGGTTCTCACAATAGCTGATCAGCCGACAGCGCAGGCATCACTTTTACTTTTCAAGCAAAGAAACTAAGACCCAGAGAGGCAGAGTGACTTGGCCTAAGTTTGCACAGGATCTGCCTGGTCCTAAAGAGGCACAGCTACTTTTGGGAAACATTGCTAATGAAATAAAAGCTCCCAGCCAGTCTGGAGTACTCCTCCAGAGCAAAAAGTGTCTTCAAGTCAGGGTTGGGAAGCAAGAATTTTTTATTTGGTAAAAGGGTGCTTTTTTTTTTTCCTTATGGACTTCACTCATCTCTCTCAAATTTCCCAAGGATTTCTCTCCATCTTCTCTTCCAAATACCTCATTTTAGTTAGATGACCAGCATGGCTCACTGGCTGGGTAGGAGCCTGGAGACTGAGGGTGCTGAGTCATGATGATACTGATGATAATGATGATGATGGCAATGACCAACCTGTGACCCCGTAAAATCTGTAAGTCTCCTCCAGGGTTCCGCCTCTCACCAGGAAAACAAGGCCAGTGCCAGAGACCAATCATCAGGGTGCCTTGAGATTACGCCACGGTGATTGGTGCTGAAGGCAGGGACCGGCCGTAGAGGTTTAGCCTGAGACAAATGAATAGAACAAGAGAGGAAACACCTTGCTCCCTGTGGCTGGAACCTCTTTATATAATAATAGCTCACATTTACTAAGTGCTTTATATGTTTTAATTTCCAATTTGAATCGTTCATTGCTTGTATCTAGGAAAATAATTGACTTTTGTATATTAACCTTGTACCTAAAACCTTGCTGTAATTGCTTATTAGTTCCAGGAGATTTTTGGTTGATTCTTTGAGATTTTCTATGTAGACAATCATATCATCTCTCTCTATATATATAATACATATAAGGGCGGTGCTTATATGTATTAACTCATTTAACCTTCATAAACAACGCTAAGAGGTTGGTTTAAATTTTATTCTTATTTTATGACTGAGGTCATTGAAGTACAGAAAAGTTTATAATTTGACCAAAGAAATGCAGCTAAAAGGTGGCAAACCTGCAAGTTGAACCCAGCAGTCTCATCCCAAACTCACACTATTAATCCACATGGCATTGCTTTGTAAGATTCACGTTTGTTCCCATTTTAAAGGCATAAGGGGGTATAACATGGAAGTTTCATGGCCCCAGTACTTCACCTCTCCCTGGATCTATGCCTTTGCTATGTAACTTTGCAGAGCCCTCCACTGTAGGCAAAAGGTGCTTCTCCATCCTTTGATTCTGGACTCGGTCATGAGACTTACCTTGGTTGACAGAAAAAGACAGAAGCAACGGTGCGCCAGTTCTGAGCCCAGGCCTTAAGAGAACTTGCAGGTCTTTGCTTGTTCTCTTGTGCCTCTGCCATTGTTAGGAGAAGGGCATACCTGGGCTAGTCTGCTGTTCCTCGAGGTGAGGAGGATGAGAGACACGTGGAGCTGAGCTATCCCCCTTAGGCTGCTCCCACCAAGGACAGTCAAGAGTGGATTTACCGCTCCCCGCAATCCCAACAGGCCACAGATGGATGAGTGACCCCAGCTGAGATCAGCTAGCATGACTTCGATCAGCCAAACTCCAGCTGACTCCCCAGAGTAGTAACAGATAAATGTTGAGGTTTTGTGGTGGTTTATTACTCAGCAAATCTAATGGATACCCGTGGTGATTGTGGAAAGACCAGAGTTTCAGAGTTGAACATTCATTCAAGTCACACCTGTACCAGTTATTAGCTGTGTGATCCTGGGCATGTTCCTCAAACTCTTTGAACTTTAATTTCCTCATCCTAATGGGGATAAATATGCCTAGAGACACATGTTAATGGGATTAGTGGAAGCATCTAGTATGGCACCTGGCGCAGATGTATGCTTAATAAATACGAGTTTCTTCATTCTCCCAATTGCTCTTTCACTCTGGTAAGCATTTAGTGAGTGTCTGTGTTCACAGGCTCTGGGATGGGCTCCGCACGCGGTGGTTGAAGTTAATACCCACTATCAAGGAACTTGGTGGTAGTGGCCCAGAGAAGAAATGTGTCTGGAAAGTCTCAGCAAGAGGCACTAGAAGAGGATCTGGCCAGGCAGATGAGAAGACCAAAGCACAGGACCACTGTTTAGACCAAGGTAAGACTCAAGTTTATCTGGAAACTAGAGCACGGGGTTGCATTCTGGGCAGAGACTTAGATGATTTGGTAGAAAAGACAGTCATGGGAACTGGAGTATCAATATCTATTGTCACAATAATGCTGTGTAACAATTACCCTAAAACTCTGTGGCTTGAACCAAGCATTAATTATTGCCCATGAATCTACTGGTCAGGTGGGTGGTTCTTCGGGCCTTGGGTAGGCTCATATGGTTTCTGTAATCAGCTGTGGGCTTGGTAGGAAGCCTGTGGGTCTTACACAGGCTCTCTCTCTTAGTGGGCTTACAGTGGATTTTCGTTCTGTTGCAGGCTAGCTTGGACTCGGTCTCAGGCTACCCTGGGCATGTTCTTATGGCATGGCAGAGATGTGGGAGAAGGAAGGAGGGAGGGAAGGAGAGAGAGACAGAGACAGAGAGAGATGAAAAACAAAGCCAGACTTAAACCTGGCACCTTGTCAGTTCTGCCACGTTTTGATTGGCCAGAGCAGTTCACCAGGTCAGGCCAGATTTAAGGAGGTGAGGAACTAGATACCATCTTTAGATGTGTGTGTATATGTGGTGGTGGGAGGATTTCAAAATTCCACTGCAAGGGGCACTGGTATAGGAAAGACATTAATTTGGGCCACGGGTATAGTCAATCTACCATAGTTCCTAATTAGAATGGCCCCATTACTAGGTGTAGGGATCGAGGTCAGAACAGGAACAGCAGCCAGGGCCCAGGCTCGTATATTTCTCCTGATCAGGTCTAGGATTGGGGTAGAGCTGGCATATTCAGATCCAAGTAGAGCAGGTACCACAATGAAATAAAGCATCAGTGACGATGTGTAGGCAGCCAGGAGACAGCTCTTGTGTGATGAGAATTTCTACCCACAAAGCTTTGCGGTTGTCTATGGGATAACATCAAAATCCCCCCATCTCACCCTGCCAATTTACGTGCAACATAATCTTTGCAAGAGGCAGATTTTCTTTTAAGAATATGAAAGTAATACATGAGAATTAAGTAAAATTGGTATAATTCATAAAAATGGGAAAATAAAGTAAAACAAATCACCCAGTTTGATCACCCAAAGACAATCACTGCTAACTCCTAATATATTTCTCTAGCCACCTTTTCCCTCCTGTGTATATATGTGTTTTAATATATTACACAAATAAATATATATTATATTTATTTTTAAAATAAGCATTTAAAAAAACACAGTCTGTAAGGAGACCTGCTTTTATGTTCTGTTTGTTTTTGTCAATTTATGGAACACAGTCTTGACTCCAATAATTCAAACTCTCTCCATCTATCTATCTATCTATCTATCTATATATCTATCTATCTATCTATCTATCTATCTATCTATCTATCATCTATCTATCTAATCTGAATATCTAGAATTTTTTCCTCTTTTTTATTGAAGTATAGTTAATTTACAATGTTGTGTTGTGTTTTTTTTTGAAAGGAAAAGACAAATACTTGGCAATATACTTGAAAAACTGAAAAGAATTAACAGTAAAAATCTATTACAAGTAATAAGAGAACTTAATAGGTAACAGGATATAAAACTGATAAACAGAATCAAAAACTTTCATATATATCTAAAAAAACCCAGAAGATAGGAAAGACCCCATTAACAATAAAAAGACACTTAGGAATAAACAGGGAAATCTTTAAAATAGTCAAGGAGAAAAAAGCACACTTTAACAAATAAAAATAAAAACGATGTTTTTAGATTGTTTCAGATTCATAAGGATGTCAATTTTCCCAAGTTAATGCATAAATTTAACGGGATCCTAATAAATTCTTTTTCAGATTCATTTCCATTATAGGTAATTACAAGATATTGAGTATAGTTCCCTGGGTTATACAGTAGGTCCTTGTTGTTTACCTATTTTATATATAGCAGTATGTATATGTTAATCCCAAACTCCTAATTTATCTCTCTCCCCCCACCCCGAATATTTAGAACTTGAAAGGCTTTGCTTTCTTTTTTTCAAAGGTAAAAATAACAAAATGACTCAAATTGTAGAGTAGAAGATACATAAAATTTACTCATAACATTCACAGCATAGACAAACACCAGAGAGTGGATTCCACTATGGTTTCTGGTTCCGCACGCTGAGGAACTGGGGTGAGCTCTTGCCAGGGATGGGATGGGTGGGATCCCTGTGCTGTTCAGGTGTGGTTGGCACCCTGTGTCTTCAGGCAGGCGCTGGCTCTCTCCTGGGAGTTCTGAGTTGCCCAGTACTGGAGCGTCTGGCTCAAGTTCTCAGACCTTCCAACTGATGTGAGATCATTCTGAGTTTGTGCTTAGGTACTCGCTCCCAGTTCTTCTTTGGTGCAGTTGTTGGAGGAGCACTTAGCAGAAGATCTACCCTCTTATCAAATGTTCAAGTATAGGGTACAGTATTGTTAGTGATGAGCGCTGAGAACTGTTCATCTCGTATACCTGAGACTCTGTACCTTTTGGCTGGTTCCTCCCGGTTTCCTCCTCCCTCCCCCTCCCCCTGGCCTCTGGCAACCCCTATTCCGCTCTCTGCTCCTATGAGTCTGACCCTTAGATACCTCATATATGTGGGATCGTGTAAGCATTGTCCTTCTGGGCCTGGTTTATTTCACTCAGTATATCGTTTTCCGGGTTCATACGCTTATCTCCAAAGGCATCAGTTGTACACATTCAATATGCACAGCTTTTAAAAAAACAGTCGAATGTTCATCAGCCGATTTCCGTGGATGACGTGCTGCCTCTGTGAGTTTCCTGTCATCCGCGATGCTTTTGTGTTGCTATGGTTCTGTTTCTCTCTGCCTCCCAGACTTTGCCTCTTTCCAGGTCTTAGGTGACCCGAGCCTGTATTCTCCGTGTTGGGGGGGCGGGGGGGAAGGTAGGGGAGGGGCAGACAAGCTGCACCAGTGGAATCTGGCATTTAAAACGCCCAACTGAGAGCGACTTTCAGTTTGGGTTTCCATAGGGCACTGACCCATTCCTTTCAAACGGCCCCGGCGCTTCCTGTGTATCACCAATAAACACCGCCCCCGCCCCAAGATGCAGCAGTATAGCATATGGCACTCCTCCTAACCATTTTCAGCTTCTGTCACAAGATGGTCAAGGCAGAGAGGTTTTTTTTTTTTTTTTTTTTTTTTTTGCATAGTTACAATCGATCATATTGCCCGTAACTCTTTTTTACCCCAAGATATTGTATTTTATTGGATCAACTCAAATTAAAATTTTTAGCATAAACAATAGGATATCAAACATACTTGGAACGTAAGAAGAACTGTGGCAATCGAAATAATAATATGCATGAATTGCCAAACAATAGCTCGTTTAATCTTGACAACAATAGGTAGATACTATTATCATTAGCATTTTATAAGGAGGAAGTGAAACCTTAAAGAGGTTGAATAATTTTCACACTGTCTGATATCCAACCTCTTGGTGACAACGCTACACGCTGTATTACTGCTTAAATTCAGAACCTCAGATAATTGTGTGAAAAGATTTATTGGAAAGGAGTGGGGTAACAAGTACTTGGTTTGGAGTGAGGATATTGCCCATTATTCTTGAAAGCTTATGTCACTTAATATTATTTTAGCAATATTTCCCTGAGCTCTGACATATTCTAAGGAAACGCCCTTCAAAATGGTTACATAACATTCCATACATGGAAAAATTTTAAACATGTATTCTCTTATAATTGAACATTTCGGTTGTTCTTAACATTGCTAGTATATATAGTGAACATCTACACATAAAGCTTTTTTTTTCCCCTTCCAAATTTAGGATCTCTTCCTTGGGCTAGATTTCCCAAAGCCGGATGATTTAGAATAATAAAGCCATGGTCATTTAAAAAAGACTTCTGAAACCGTTTTCTAAATTACTGTCCCAAAGGGTGCACCAATTTAACCTCTCACCAGTGATGGTTCAGAGAGCTCATTTACTGCTAAGAGGTAACGTTTTTCAGGAGTTACTTTGAACAGTGGAAGAGAGCTGGCCTGGAGAGCTCCAAAGGTGTTTCAGATGAAAGGCACGGTTTGAAAGGGGATGTCAAGGAGACAGGGGACAATTGGCAGGGCTGGTGGCTGGAGGAGGTTTAGCTGGGGAAGCAGAGTGCCAATAAGCACAGGGACAGAATTTGGGGACTTCACAGTCTCCAGGTTCTGCTCCGCTGGATCCCACATGCTTCCTGGGAATTCCTTTTCAGCCGCCAAGGCCCTGCTCCAGTGCCCCCTCCTCTGTGAAGCTCTCTTGGGCTCCAAGGTAGAGGTAGGGTGACGACTCCTGCCTGTGTGCCCCATTAGACTCTGAAGGTTACCTGTATCCTGGTACTTACAACACAGGACCCCAGCACTGCCTGTGTTCCTATAGCACAGGAGCTTACCTAAGGCAGGGACCGCCTTTTACTCACTTCTGTGTCCCTATCCCTTAGTGCCTTGCTCATGGTAGGGGTCGTTGGAGGTTTGTGGGCAGGATGATTCCATCAAATGGGCCCTCTGTCACCTTGACTTGCTCCATCTTAGTGGCTGTGCCTGTCATGGTGCACACAAGCTTTCCCAGGGCAGGGACTTTGCAATATCCAGTTGAACTTTCCTGCTCACATCTTTCCTGGCTTCTAGTCTCCGTGTCCTGCCTCTGCCCATGCTC
Organism: Balaenoptera musculus; assembly: GCF_009873245.2. Taxonomy (NCBI): domain Eukaryota; kingdom Metazoa; phylum Chordata; class Mammalia; order Artiodactyla; family Balaenopteridae; genus Balaenoptera; species Balaenoptera musculus. The sequence continues at coordinate 91,747,763 of NC_045794.1, read as the reverse complement.
ACCTGTGGGCTCAGAACCACCTCAGACCCCAGGGCACCTCCTGATTGTTGATTAAGTTGCTCGTTTGACAAGTACTTGCCGAGCACCACCGAGGTGCCAGGCATCGTTCTCGGCACTGGAGGAGCGGCCGTGAGCGAGACAAGCCCTGTCCCTGCTTCTGTGGAGCTCTCCTTCTCGTTGGGGTGGGAGCACGATCAGTCCTGGTGGTTTTCAGGGCGGCGAAGGGGGTGGGGATGAGGTGGCATGGGGTGGTCGTGAGACAGGCTGGGATCTGGGACCTGGGACCCTTTGCTGCAGGGCTTGCACCTGGACAAATGTCATCTCAAGCAACAAAATTCAAAGAAACTATAAGGGACTGAAAATAACTGCGTGCATGAGCAATTGGGGCAAATTATGAAGAGCTGGAAGCAAAAGCAGGGTACTGCGCATGCCCCGTGCACACAACATCACCAGAGGGGTGGGCAGACCACCTAAGCCACCCTTCCTGCTGGACCTCTGGGCCTGTCCCTACTGTCACCCCAGGTAAGGAACCAGTTCATCCCCGCTGAGGGAGCTAGCAAGCGAGCAAGCAAGGGAACCTGATGTTTGTGCTGGCTCCCCCCTGCTGCAGCAGGGACCCCAGTAAAGCCTTGCCTGAATTCCTTGCCTGGCCTCTTATCAATTTCTATTGATTAAGCAGGCCAAGAACCCTGGTCGGTAACAGTTAGGGGAGGTCTTACACTTAAGCTGAGGTCTGAATGACGAGGAGGCACCAATCCTGGAAAAACACTGGAGAGCAGAGAGGGAACAACAGAGGGAACAGCCCATGCAAAGGGGCACCAAGCAGTAAAGACAGAAAGAAGAGCAATGTAGATCAATCACAGGGCATGAGAAGAAAGGGTATGGAAGACGAGGTTAGCAGAGCCCAGATGACTCTGGCGTCTTGGGTTAGAGGAAGAAGTTTGCATTTAATTCCAATGGTGACAGAAAGCCAGTGGGAACTTTTAAGTAGGAGAGGGTGTGATTAGACGTACATTAGAAAGAAAATCACTCTGCTTGTCGTGTGGAGAATGGGTAGCAGGAAGAAAGAGGAAGCTCCGGGGAGGTAGGTGAGGAAGGTCTTGCCCATGTTCTAGGCATGAGGTGCTGGTGGTCTGGCCCAGGTGGCCGTCATGGAGGAGATGGAGAGAGGTAGCTGGATTCCAGCCATGTCTTGGCAGTGGAATTCTGGGTGCAAGGACAAGGCAGGACTCTAGGATGGTTCTAAGGTATTCAGTCTGCATGTCCAGGTGAACTGAGGTGTCTTATAAAACACCGGGGGAGGAACTAAGATTTTTCTTTCTTTCTTTCTTTTTTCCCCGGGAAAAGGGTAGGAAAGAGCCAGGAATCAGGAATCAGGAATCCTCCCCTGTGTGCTAGACCCTCTAGGTCTGGGCTTCTGACTCGCTCTTTCCAGTCTGGTCCAGAGACCAGGGTCTTGTGTTTGAATCCTAGCCTAGGGAGATTTGGGGTACATCCTCCAGGTACATGCTCTGCTGGTATACACCTGTCTTTTTTGACCCCATCCCCATTTGTGCCCTATTCTGGCTGCCATCCTACCTAGACTTCTTCCTTTTCTCTATAGTTTGCTCTGTACCCTGTATTGCCCCCTCCCAGCCTGCCCCCAGCTCCCAGTGTCTGGTCCATTCTAGAAGGCAGAGTCTGCAGGTGATGGCCATAGCAGACCAGGTCTCAAGATAGAAATAGTCTTGGCTAACAGATATAATACTCATGATATGCCAGGTACAAATCTTGGTTCAACAAGTCATCACAACAGTCCTATTCAGTTGCTACTATTATTATCCCCATGGAACAGAGGTAAGTGAGGCCAAGAGTATTTATGTAACTTGCCTAAGATCACACAGATGCCAAGTAGGGGAGCTGGGATATGCACTCAAGGTAGAACTACTAAGCTCTGATACCGAATCATAATTCGGTATCAGTGTGTCTGGCTGGTATATCAGCCAACGCAGCATGCTGAGGGGTCACTGGTGTTAAAACTGTGCTTAGCAGAGGCCGTTGCATTTTCTCTACCTTCTCAAATACCATTTCACCACGGATGATGGAAAACTAGAGAGGATCCAACAGAGAATCAGTTTACTGATGAACAATCCCTGTTGAGGCATTTATTCATTGGACACATTTTTGTTGAGTGCCAACCACGTGCCACCATGTGGAACAGTAACAAACAAGACAACACGTTTCCCGCATGCGTGGAATGTATGTTCTCCTTCCTATGATCCCACCTTCCATGGCACAGGCAAGTGCCCCCACTTTTCTGTCCCCCCTACCGCAATTCAGGTGCTGGGAACTCCTTGTTTATGACGTAACTATCTGTAACTGTCCTTCTGGGCTGTGCACGGTCTGTTCTATTCTCTGCTCCCTTTATAGGGTTTTTTTCTCTAGTTTATTCCCTTCTACCCACAGTCACCAAACCGCCTCATTTCAAGCACCTCTTATCCTCTTCCCTGTGTGGGCAGCTACCAGCTATATATGATGACGAACATCTGATATCCTGAGTAGAGAAGCAGAGGAAGGTAGGTGGGACCTCTTTCTAAAACTGTGGATCAGTGGAGGCCCAGTGAGCAGGCTGCAATAACCGGACGAAGAAATCAGGGCTAAGGGACAACAAGGATTGGAAAGTCAAATAAAACTAAGATTATGGTGTAAAATGCCTGCTACAAGGTCCTGTAAACTTGCTAGGTGTTGGTTGAATATCGGCGTTGAGCTCCCTAGCAGCCAAAATAAAAAGAGAAATCACAATCGGTTTGTAAGATTTTCACGGTCCATAGGTTGAAAACAAAATAATTTGTCAGTGGAACTCTAAATTTTCCTTCTACACAGAACAGAAAGAATTGATTCCTTTGTGTACTCATCCAGAGGACCCTGTCTGGTGTAGTGGGAAATATCCTTAACAAAAGTTATTAAAATGTACTAAAATGTGCTTGCTTTGTAAGTCATTTTGTATTCATGGGAAGTAGCCTTGGGAATGGCTATCTCTTCAAGGTCAGGCTCCACTTTCCTTTTTGCCTGGGTCTCCTTTGGCACCTAGAGTGGTCTTCTGTACATAGTAGGTTCTCTGTCAGTGCAATTGCCTGATTTACCCTTAATTGGGTGTCGACAGAATCCCACTGCCCTGTGTCTTGTACCCCACTGTCTCTAAGAAACATCCTCTGACTTAAAAATTGCTGGTGGGAAATAACTGAGAGGGAAAATAATTACTGAGGAAAATAGAAACAGTGTTTCCTAAATTTATGGGCATTCTTACAGAGATATCTTTTAGGAAGTAAGAATTACCATAAATCCCAAGGGTGAACAATAGCACTAGATGTAAAAACAAAGAAGCTAAGAGTCAGCAAAAACCTTCGGCAGTCTGTGCACCTTGTTTTCTGGAAGACAAAAGGAACGGCCATCAGTTGGTTTTATGGGTCAGCTAGTTGCCCCCTTTCTATCCCACTTCTCCCAAACCCCTGCCATTTGCAGAATGTGAGGCGGGATCTTCCTGAGGATGTTCCAGAATAGAAGTTGCTCATTTCCAAGAGTGACGACATCCCCATTAGTTACTTCTGACTGCTTGCAAAGAGAGCATGGCTGGAAAGGGGGAGATTTCTTTTTTTCAGAATTGCAGCACCAGAAGTGCGCAAACAAGCCAGATCAGGTTGGCTGTTAGGGGGCGGCGCTTAGCTCCTGCTCCATACAGAGGGTGTCCATTGGAGTAACACCCTCACCGCCATTATTCTTCCTCTCGGAGAGCAGAGACTCACCTGATTGGTTGGTTTGGAGAAGGAACTGGGCATCCCTGACTTGGCCCCTTCCTGTTCTTCTCTTCATTCTACCCGCCTGCAGAAAGCATGCCCCCTCTACTCCTCCATGCTGTAGGGTATTTTTGGGGTCAGGCTCCATGGGGGAGCCTACAGGGGTTCAGCACTGTTTGTGACCAGGGAGGCAAGTCTGCCCAGTTCTGGGGTGTGGCATCAGGAAGCCAGTTGTTGCCATTCCCTTAAGCCTTGTTGTCTAACAGCCGTATCAACGGTGAAAGTGACATTTCAAATCCTCCCTGCCTGTCTCCTTGGCTTATTTCTCCTTTGGTCTTGTACCAGAGTAAGGAAGGGGTGTCCTGGATTTGGACCCCGTCAACTCAGACATTGACCATAACAGAGTAGTTCCTAGGAGGACCGAGGATGGCTGGTGGGTCTCCTCAGAGTATAAGAAGGGACCATCCACAAACTGCTGTTGATGAAAGCAGGTGGTAGGTATTGGTGGAAGCCCAGGTCTCCAGGTGAGGGTTTAGAAGCAAGCAGGGTGGGAAAACCAGGTGGGGAACCTGTAAATGACATGTGTATATTTGTCTGTTCAGCATCCATCCCCCCTTCTTCTGGTGACTGTGCCCAACTTCCATTGGGAAGCCACTTGTCATGTGGGGTTCCTCCTACCTTTCTCTAAGGGTGGGTATCAGGCCAATGAATTGCAATTTGGGGACATTTATGGAGCTATTGGGAAGGAGAAACTCTGCATTGGGACTGGTAGGTTGGAAGGATGCAAGTCTGAGGTCACCAGTGGACATCTTGCCACCAAGGGGGAGATGCATACATCATATGTACATATATACAAATACATATACATCATATATACATAGATAAACGTACATATACACACATACATATACATCAAATACATCAATATGAAACCAACACAGAGGAAAGCAGAGGCAAGAGGTAGATACTGCGCCTGTACCCAGCTATGCCAGAAGCTAGCCACCTGGACTTCTTAGCTGAAGATACATTCCCTCTTTACTTAAACCTGTTTAAATCAGTTTTTTCCCACTAAAACTAAAATAATAACAGGTAATAAATAAATCAAACAGGGGCTATGATTTGTTTGGAAGGAAATGGAAGCCGTGCATTTATTCTTTCTCTCAACTGCATAAATATTCAATGAGCAGTTGCAATGAGCCAGGTTCTGTGGTGGGTCCTGGCGATACAGAGATGAAAAAGGCACCATCCTTGACCTTAGAAGCTCAGGTTAGCTGGAGAGAGACAGATGAGCAAGTGACCATAATGTGATAGAGTACATGAGCTAGGAGAGGCACGAGGAGAGTGCCATGCTAGCCCAGGGGAATGGAGGGAACCATTCCTGAGAGGGAACACTCTGGGCCCATCCAGCAAGATTCTTCCCTCCATCATTGCTAAATTACCACTCTCACACTTGTTGGAAACAGCTTCTCTGAAAGGCTTGCAGATTCTCCAGGGGACACAAGAAGGGAAAGCACAGGTCTGCTGTGCTCTGAGATCTCCCCAAATCATTTGGAGTTTCTATGAAACCTCCCTCCTTCCCATCTTTCAGCCACTAGAAAGGGTAGGAAGTATGGTCCCTTCCTCTGGGCTTTACCTCCAAATATCTAATTCTCTCACTCCCCTCTCCCAGATTTCTGGTAGATTATCTCCTCCTCTTAGCCCAGTCTTCTTTATCTTTTATTTAATGCCTCTACTTTGCTTTGTTCAGGGCTCAGCTCTTGATTTTTTTCCTCTCAAGGCTTTTAAGATGGCTGGGACTATTATGGCTGTAAAGCAGGCATTCTGAAAACCAACTGAGCTTTTGTTTTAGGTTGTATCTCCCTTCCCCACTGAGGCAGAGTGTAGAGAAAGATTTTGCTGCTGGTTGACATGGTAGAGTGTGGAGGGTAAAATTGAGAAATACAGGGGAAACTTTCTCAGTTAATGTCACAGAATATTATCCTCCTATAGCACCTTCTACATCTTCCAGATAAGGTTTCTGTGTTGGGAAAATCCAAATTTTCTTAACAGTGCAGATTTTTCCAAGTTCAACATGATTTTCACAAAAGATCCAACTAGAGGCAGTGGTAAGTCTACATAGGTACTCTTGGGAAAGAGAAAAATGCTGGCAGTGCCGGGGCTGGGAGGCAGGTCACCAAAGAGGACAGAAGAGCTGGTGTGGACACAGGTGTGGAGATGGTGCCTCCACTTATGGGTTGAAGAGAGCAGAAAGCTGTTCTCGGCTGCACAGACACCTTGAGCACCCATGTTAACTCCATTGGTAGTTCCACAATGTATCACCCATCAGGAAATTTTTCTCTCACCAATGATGGAACATAAAACTTCTCCCCTCCAAAGAATAAGGAGAATGGTGGCAGTGGGGAGGTCCCATAGCTCAGCGCCACAGTACTCTAAGGTCTGTGAAGATAGATGAGCATCTTGGTTTACCCCCTTCCAGCTGCGTGACCTTGGGCAAGTTACTTAAACTCTCTAGGCCTCAGTTTTCGGATCTGAAAAATGTGAAGAATGATAATGCATGGGTTTGTTAAGACAGTGAAGTGAACTATGGTATGCAAAGTCCTTGGCAGAATGCCTGGTACGTAATAAGTGCTCAATAAAGGTTAACCATTATTCTTGTATCATTTTTAATTTTCATTGTCGTTGCTGTTGTTCTTCAGGAGGATGCTGTAGATTTTTTGCTTTGGGTCTATTTTGGTTTTTTTGCCAGTGACTCACACTGTTCAATGTTAGACTAAGGATGGATAAGGGTCAGGTGGCACTTCAGTCAGGTTGGCTGTGAGTGTTCCTTGGTAAGGTAACAGTCACACAAAAGGGCAGCTACATTGGAACCACACCACAGAAGTATGAGCAAAGAATATGTGAGCTGTGATGACATGTTCAAGTTCAAGCTAAGACTGATGTAGACCAGCCATGTTAGAATCATAATGGCAGGTATGTTTTCTTCTTTCCTATCATTGAGGTCCTAGTCTAGATACCATAAAATGGTGACCACAATGATAGCACTTGTTAGAAGTGGAATGGTACCTTAATAATATCATTTGACGTGAAAATGCCTTTCCAGATAGGTAATTTACAATGTAGTATAGGAAAAAAATGTATGCCGTGTTTTCAGATAACTTGAAACCATCCATGTAACCCCAGGGGTCTATAGGTTGCATATTAAGAATTTCTTTCATTGTGTAAAAAAGGAAAATCAAAATGGAGTTGGTATTGCTAAGAGAGCTCTCTGAAATAGAGCCAGGGGGCCATTGAGGAAGTGTGACTCATGCACATCTCAGCCCAGATGCAATCTGATCTTTAACCACTTCTTTCTTAATGTAGGCATCCAGAACATCTGCCCAATGTTCCAGAAACTCAAGATACTTATGGCACCCTTACCCTAAAATAACTCGTGACAGCCTATCCCTTAAGGACCGATATTTCCTGTCTTGCATCAAGGTCAATCATAATTCTTGAACAACCTTGTGGTTTTACCTTTATAAGCCCCTAACTCCTTCTGTTCTTGGAACTCTTTCGGTTTTACCCAAATCTGTGTCTCCTGAATTGCAGTTCTTAAGACTCCCCAATAAAGCTCTTTGTTCTTTGCAGCCTTGATACTGGTGATTGATTGACAACTGGTCTCTTTTTTTTTTAACATCTTTATTGGAGTATAATAGCTTTACAATGGTGTGTTAGTTTCTGCTTTATAACAAAGTGAATCAGTTATACATATACATATGTCCCCATATCTCTTCCCTCTTGCATCTCCCTCCCTCCCACCCTCCCTATCCCACCGCTCTAGGTGGTGACAAAACACTGAGCTGATCTCCCTGTGCTATGTGGCTGCTTCCCACTAGCTATCTATTTTACATTTGGTAGTGTATATATGTCCATGCCACTCTCTCACTTCGTCCCAGCTTACCTTTCCCCCTCCCTGTAGCCTCAAGTCCATTCTCTAGTAGGTCTGCATCTTTATTCCCATCTTGCTCCTAGGTTCTTCTGACCATTTTTTTTTCTTTTTTTCTTTTAAATTCCATATATATGTGTTAGCATACGGTATTTGTTTTTCTCCTTCTGACTTACTTCACTCTGTATGACAGTCTCTAGGTCCATCCACCTCACCACAAATAACTCAATTTCGTTCCTTTTTATGGCTGAGTAATATTCCATTGTATATATGTGCCACATCTTCTTTATCCATTCATCTGTTGATGGACACTTAGGTTGCTTCCATGTCCTGGCTATTGTAAATAGAGCTGCAATGAACATTTTGGTACATGACTCTTTTTGAATTATGGTTTTCTCAGGGTATATGCCCAGTAGTGGGACTGTTGGGTCATATGGTAGTTCTATTTTTAGTTTTTTAAGGAACCTCCATACTGTTCTCCATAGTGGCTGTATCAATTTACATTCCCACCAACAGTGCAAGAGAGTTCCCTTTTCTCCACACCCTCTCCAGCATTAATTGTTTGTAGATTTTTTGATGATGGCCATTCTGGCCGGTGTGAGATGATATCTCATTGTAGTTTTGATTTGCATTTCTCTAATGATTAATGATGTTGAAAAAATAATAAAAAAGGGGGAAATGTGGTGGCCCCCAAGCTGTAAGCTTATTCAGCTTTCTGCTTTCCGGAGAACTGCTTGTCTCTTTCTTGGTATGCACTCCTGACGCTGCGGTATTGAGTGTAAAAAAGGAAAATGGCTTGCGGCCAGTTTCGTTCCAGGTGCATGCTCTGGATCTAAGAGCCCCTGGTTGTTGCCCAGAAGAAGGACGTGCTGCCCTGAGGGGGAAGTCTGTATCTCCAAAGAATGGCCCATAAGGCATGCTGACGCATAGATAGTGGCGCATAGATAGTGGCGACAGAATTATGTGGAAATACAAGGTTTACTGATTTATTGTCTGATATTCGTTCCGTACTAAACCTATATATACATTCATGCTCTTTGAATAAACTTGCCTTGCAACCATCAGTTGTCTTGGCCCTTCTGATCCCATACTGGTGCTTTTCAGTTCCTTACCCCTCACCGCCAGGAACTTCTAGCTTTCTGCAGCCGGTCTGCGGCAACATTCTTTCATGTGTTTGTTGGCAATCTGTATATCTTCTTTGGAGAAATGTCTATTTAGGTCTTCTGCCCATTTTTGGATTGGGTTGTTTGTTTTTTTGATATTGAACTGCATGAGGTGCAGGATACAAAATTAATGCACAGAAATCTCTTGCATACCTATACACTAATGATGAAAAATCTGAAAGTGAAAATAAGAAAACACTCCCATTTACCATTGCAACAAAAAGAATAAAATATCTAGGAATAAACCTACCTAAGGAGACAAAAGACCTGTATGCAGAAAATTATAAGACACTGATGGAAGAAATTAAATATGATACAAATAGATGGAGAGATATACCATGTTCTTGGATTGGAAGAATCAACATTGTGAAAATGACTCTACTACCCAAAGTAATCTACAGATTCAGTGCAATCCCTATCAAACTACCACTGGCATTTTTCACAGAACTAGAACAAAAAATTTCACAATTTGTATGGAAACACAAAAGACCCTGAATAGCCAAAGCAATCTTGAGAAGGAAAAACGGAGCTGGAGGAATCAGGCTCCCTGACTTCAGACTATACTACAAAGCTACAGTAATCAAGACAGTATGGTACTGGCACAAAAACAGAAATATAGATCAATGGAACAGGATAGAAAGCCCAGAGATAAACCCATGCACATATGGTCACCTTATCTTTGATAAAGGAGGCAAGCATATACAGTGGAGAAAAGACAGCCTCTTCAATAAGTGGTGCTGGGAAAACTGGACAGCTACATGTAAAAGAATGAAATTAGAACACTCCCTAACACCATACACAAAAATAAACTCAAAATGGATTAAAGACCTAAATGTAAGGCCAGACACCATCAAACTCTTAGAGGAAAGCATAGGCAGAACACTCTATGACATAAATCACAGCAAGATCCTTTTTGACCCACCTCCTAAAGAAATGGAAATAAAAACAAAAATAAACAAATGGAACCTAATGAAACTTAAAAGCTTTTGCACAGCAATAGAAACCATAAACAAGACAAAAAGACAACCCTCAGAATGGGAGAAAATATTTGCAAATGAAGCAACTGACAAAGGATTAATCTCCAAAACAGACAGCTGGTCTCTTTAAGAGCCAACAGTCTGAGCCATCTGTCTATCACCTAGATCACCCAGCCCAGGGATGTACACATAGTAGGTGTATAACAGATGTATAATAGGTATATAGTAAGCGCTCATTCAATTGAACTGAAAAGTCTTCAGGACTCAATGATTTCCAGTTGTAATGGTGAACAAGAAGCAATGGAACCCATGCTTCAAGTGTTTCCCTCTCGGATCTGATGAGACGGGAAACTGTCTTGGACATACCAAACTCAAGGTTTATTGCTGAAGTATCAGTCTGTACAGAGCTCTGCCAGAGGGATGAGATGAGCAAGCTCAGGAAATGAAGCCAAAGATGGGAAAATGCGAAGGTGGCCAGGTGGTGCATCAAGATAGAGGAGCGAGGCTAAAGTCAGGGGTCTGGAAAAAGGGAGGGAGTCAGGGGTGAATGGTGAGGGAACCAGAACAATTCAGGCTGGAGTTGAGAACCTTCAGCATGTTCTGGGAAAGGTATCACCTGCCTCTGAATGAAGCCCACTGGGAGGAATAGGTGTGATGGAAGGAAAATGGAGCTATTCACTTCCCTCTTGATAAACAGATAATTTTAGACAGTCTGGTGGTAATAAAAGACTTTCATGGGTGAGATGCAGCTCCTTCAACTAAAAAGACATTCCTGCTGACTCAGAGCAGCTACTTAGGATCTCCATGGGCAGATTTTGGTGTAAAAGCTCCAGAGAAAGCCAGGGACTGTTCCCCAGGTCAGTGCTTGGACGAGCAGAAACAAAGGGTCCATCTGTAGGATCTGCTGCACTGTGCAATTAGGACCTGCTGAGAAATGGCAGGTGAGGTCAGAAGAACGCATGTAGCTAAGAAAATCCACCCTGACATGCAATTTTTATTACACACAAATATAGTACATGTCAGGGATGTGTCTGGGGAGGGGAAAGATCGTTGCGAGGTCCAAATTCATAGGCAGAAGCCTTTGCCTGGGGGTGCCCTCCTCACCCTGTTTGGGAGCAGCTCCCAGGAGGCAGGGATGAGTCTATCCCTTCAGCCTCCCCTTCCACCACCCTGACTGCGCTCTGCTCATCCCCTGGAGTCTAAATCAAGTCCCAGCTCCATGCTCAGCAGAGTTGCCCACTCGTTTGACTTAATTCTGTGATTCACCTTCTAGTGAAGGGAATTTCTTTGATAAGCCCATCGAGACTGAAAACTTAAACCTCCCAAATTTTCTTAGTAAAAAGCTTAAGATTTCTCCCAAACTTGCCTGACAGATGCAAACTGCTCCCAGCAGCCAGGGTAGATGGCCTTGAGCCCACTGTTGCTATGAGACCCCTAACCCTCAGAACATGGCTTCAGGGCCATGGATGTTAGAAGTTCCAGCAGAGACATTCTCCAAATACAGTCTGAGGCATTCTCCACTGGTGTTGCCCACCAAGCGCCCATCTCTGTGGCTGCTTAGGAGTCAGATGGGCCGAATTGGAAAGATCTGCCTCTGCTCCTTGCCAGCTGTGCGACATCAGGCAACTTACCTGCTCTCTGTGACCTGGCTCCTCATCTGTAAAATAGAGATTATAATACGCACATCCAAGAGCGATGGGGGTTCTAAATGGGATGATGCATGCCAAGCACTTAAAGGAGTGCCTTGTTCAGGGTAGCACGCATACATGCGTTTGTGATTGTCTTCATAGATATTTAACTTGCCACCTACTTGCCTGTCTCCTGTCATTTGCTTCTGAGCTGGGTCTTTGATGGAGAAAGACTTGGCCGAGATCCCCTAAAATCCATTACCACCCCAATATGGCAGAGGACCATTGAGCCAATGGCTGCCATTGCTTTCTCACTGGGTGTTGGCCTCAGGTTGCTGGGGTGAGCTGGGCAGGATCAGGTGTGAGTGGTGAGGCCCTGAGACCTGCTTTTGTCTGGGCTAGAGGGCAGAGCAGGCTATTCTGGGGGCTTAGATTTGCCTCTTTCCCCCGGACTCCTAGTTTTTCTAGTTTGTCCTTCAAGGATGGGAGGTGTTGGGGGTGGTGATGGTCATGTTTCTCCTTAGTTCCTCTCTCCTTGAGAGAGTAGTTCCGAGAGGGTAAAACAATCCCCAAAGCCACAACAAGGAGAATATTCCAGCAAAAGAGGAGCTTTCAGGCTCTCTTGAATCCCCTCCCAGAGCTCCATTCTCCAGCACTGGGTCCAATCCTGTCCTTCCTCCTGGTCTCATATCGGACCACTACACTGAGTGTACCTGTAGGCAGAGGTCCCTCACCCTGGCTGCACTTGGAAATCACTTTGGGAGCCTTAAGAAGATACTATGTGAGCCTCACCCAGGATCAATCAAGTAGGAGTCTCTGGGAGTTGGCTAGGGGAACCTGTATTTCAAAGGTCTTTCTAGGTGACTCCAATCTGCAGCCACAGTCAAGAGGCTCAGGGTTGGAGAGCGTGCAGGCTCTGAATCCATTCTCTGCTCCCTGAGTGCAGCTTATTTCCAGCTTGGGCCTGTGATCAGCCTGCCTGGCACACCTCTGTGCCCTGTCTTGACTGTACAGGTTTCAGGAGACCCCGCAGGGGCTCTTGCCATGGTTTAGCTCTAAGGCTCTAGACATAGAGGGACTAAAGCTGGCTGTCACTGGTCTCAGTTTCAAAATCTCTGTGACATTTGCATGCTTGGCTATTGTTTCAGGTTTACACATAAAAGAACAACTGTGCTCCTTGTCTCTTCCTCCCCGCTGCTTGCATTCTGACCCTATTTGTTTTTTCTTGGTTTAATAAATAAAATCTCAGTGTTGGAGAGGGGATGACAAGTAGCTTATCCCCCTTTGGCGATAACGATGAAAATCATGCCTGCCATTTATTCGGCACTAACTAACTACACATCAGGCATCATTTCAGGCGCTTTGATTCCATTAACTAATTTATTTCTCCTAATAACCCTATGGGGTTGGGCCTTTTGTTATTCTCATTTTAGAGCTGAAAAAATGGAGGTCACTCAGTGGGTATGTGGTTGAGGCAGGAGCTCCGTCTTTTTCTGTGGACCTTGAGCCGGTGTTCTTCATCATTGCTCTGAACTTCCTGAATAGAAGGGAGGCATCTCTTGTTCTTGAACTGTGGTCTCACTGCCCTAGGAGGCTGCTGGGTTTTCCTCGGTGCCCATGGCATGTGCATTCCTTGTGAAGCAGTCCTCAAGTCTCCTTCCCCATCTACTGAAGTGGGATAGAATCCTGAGATGGATGGAGCAGTAAGAACAGAGCCCCTCCTTGGCTCTACCCTCATCAGGAGAGGTGAGTACCCTCGCTCTGGCTGGGACCCTCCCCAGGCCAGCTGCAAGGCTTGAGAAGGACTGCCCAGGCTTGAACTCCACATGGAAACCTGTCTCTTCCACTGGGATGATTTTTCCCCAGGAAGGGTCAGCATTTGAGCAATTTGGATATTTCCCTGAGAAGCAGAAAGACAGTCCACTTCTGGCAGTTCCATTTCTCCAGGCATTACCTGGACCCAGTGCCTCCGCCCTAAAGAGCTGTTTAATCTGAGATCAGCTCCCGCCACATCCAGAGCTGGGTGACATTAAGGTTCAAACTCATTCAGCACCAGGGCATGTTATTTTTTCCATCCTTCACCAGGGCCCTACTATGAATTACTTTTTGGGAAAAAAAACCATCTGCAGCCCTGGCCTTTCAAATGCCAATGTGTTTGCTTATCAGATTGGCTGGAAGGAAAAATTTTTCCTAGGGAAAAATGAACTGCATGACTACTGGAAAATTAAAAAAAATTAAGTAAATAGGCAAAAAGCCATGCACTAATCAGTAAATCCAGAAACTTCCACAGAGTTTTTGTGGACTCTTCTACTTCACCAGACCTTGTCCACTGAAATGCATTTGCTGATAATTGTGAAGGACAGCTATAAGTTTTGCCTGCCTGATTAACATGATCTCTTCTGGTTACAGCACCCAGATTTTATTGTGGGAAATGTTCTCTTGTCTCTTGAATGCAGTCTTGGTAGGGCTGTCTATCAATATGCCCCACCCCCAGCCAAGGGGCGGGCATGAGACTCAAGCTCAGCCAATCAAATACTCTCTCTCCCTGCAATTTGAATCTTGACACAAAAACAACACGGTGGCATCCATTCATGCCAACAATTGCCGAAAGAGAACATCCATTTGTTCCTGACTCTCAGATCCCCAGAGTTGTCCTAGTTTCCATTCTTTCTAAGACCCCTTTCTCCAGCTTTCCATCTGAGTCTGGTAGTTACCCATACTGTGACGATAATTCATTTTTGCAGAAGTCAGAGTTGTTCACAACCAGAGGCCCAGTGGCCACTGTGATCCTCACCATGGAAACGTTGTCGGCGACACCCTCTGTAGGAAGTGGCTGTGTATTGTACAGTGGGGTCAAAGTTACTGGATATGCCCTTGTCTGTTTTTTTTTTTTTTTTTAATTAATTTATTTATTTATTTTTGACTGTGTTGGGTCTTCGTTTCTGTGCTAGGGCTTTCTCTAGTTGCGGCAAGTGGGGGCCACTCTTCATCACGGTGCGCAGGCCTCTCACTATCGCGGCCTCTCTTGTTGTGGAGCACAGGCTCCAGACGCGCAGGCTCAGTAGTTGTGGCTCACGGGCCTAGTTGCTCCGCGGCATGTGGGATCTTCCCAGACCAGGGCTCGAACCCGTGTTCCCTGCATTGGCAGGCAGACTCTCAACCACTGCGCCACCAGGGAAGCCCCCCCTTGTCTGTTTTTAACTGAAACTGTTCTTGCCTCATGCCTTGGTCTGAAGGTACAATTGTGATTAGGTAAGTCAGTCTGACTGGCTTCTTCTGAATTTGGAAGAGGGAATATGTAAAAGAGTGACCCTGTGATAACAGGAGGACACAGCAGTGGGCACACAGGGAGAAGCAGAGCTCTGACACTGTCCTTCTCATTGCTCTTTTGATCTTCTGGGACAAGGCCTAAAGTGAGGACACGCCCTCTGCTTAATTCCTGCTTCTCTTGCAGATCTCATCTTAAATGTCACCTCTTCAGAGAAGTCTTCCATGACTGCCCCCTCAAAAGTTGTCATTCCTAACCACCTTATACGATGCTTGTTCTCTGCAAACACTACCCATGTTTTCTTGTTTATGTATTTGTTAGTTAACCTTCCATCCTGGCTGCTCCCCCAAAACCACCTCTAGAATATAAGCTCCTTGAAAGCAAATACCTCGTCTGTTTTGTTTGTCTCTGTGTCTCTTAGACCTAGAACAGTGCTTGTCTCATAACAGGTACTAGACAAGTATTTTTAAAAGCAAAGTATCCCCCTTTTACTTAAGTTGTCTGTTGTAAGATGAATAGTGTCTCCCCAAAAAGTTTGTTCAAGTCATAATCCCTGGTACTCGTGTATGTGACTTTATTTGGAAATAGAATCTTTGCAGATGTAATTAATAAAGATGAGCAAATACTGAAGTAGGGTGAGCCTTAATCCAATGAATGGTGTCCTTATAGGAAGAGGGAAGTTCGGACACACACAGAGGGAGAACATGATGTGGAGACTGGGGCAGCGGTTGGAATGATGTGCCTACAAGCTAAGGACCACCAGAGATGACTGGAAATCACTGGAAGCTGGGAGAAAAGCATGGAACAGACCCTCCCTCAGAGCCTCCAGGAGGAATCAACCCTGCTGACACCTTGATTTCAAACTTCTACCCTCCAGAATGGTAAGAGAATAAATTTCTATTTTTTAAAGCTACTCAGTTGTAGTACTTTGTTATGACAGCTCTGAAAAACTAATACAGTATCCTGTATTAATACTAATACAGTATTATTTTCTTAGCATTGTAAAGAATTTGTAAGCTATCTTCT
The DNA here is from genome assembly GCF_009873245.2 of Balaenoptera musculus. Lineage (NCBI taxonomy): Eukaryota > Metazoa > Chordata > Mammalia > Artiodactyla > Balaenopteridae > Balaenoptera > Balaenoptera musculus. The sequence goes on along the minus strand of NC_045794.1, from coordinate 91,732,003 downwards.
CCTTTTCCTAAGTTGGGAACAATTCCATATCATTCAAAGCTTGATAAAATACCACTTCATTCATTCATCATTCATTAAAACATTAGTTGATTGTTTACTACAAGCCAACCAATGAGATATAAAGATAAATGGGGCTTTTTTGGTAAAATGACTCCCAGCCAATTAGCCGTATTCTCCTCCGTGCTCAGAGAGCACTTTGCAAAGCCCTTTAGCGTAGCCTTTATCACATCACATTTTGGTGAGTTTTTTTTAACTTCTTGATCACACAGGCCCTACACTTTTTAATGCTTAGTGTACCGTGCCTAGTACAAAGAAAATATTCAATAAATCCAATGAGTGAATGAGAAAATGGTGGATTAAAGATTATAGTCATAAGACAAACAGATGAATATTACTATGATACCAAAAGTATTGTTGGAAACACTCTACTTATCGTTCTCCTGTGTCTGTCCTAGGGTGAGGGAGCTAGCACTGTGAGGGAGGAGCAGGGAATGGAAATCAGGCAGTTCTAGTACTGGCTTTGCTCCTGGAGGGGATCTGCTCATTGTGGCTTGAACATGGACGGCCAGAGTAAATGGGCAAAATTGAAGGACAGGGAGCGAGGGAAGGAGAGAGAGAGAGATCGATTCTAGCTCAACTTCCCAGCAGTCAGCGGTAAACAAAGGTAAACTGAGCTGGCTTGGGATGTGATGAGTTCTGTCCTGCGTTAGGTGTTCAAGCAGATGCCAAGATAAATGATGCTTGACAGGAATCCTGTAGACTGAGGATACTCATGGAGTGGGTGGTGATTAGATTAGATGGTTCTTTAATTTCCGTTCCAACTTTTAGGCAAATTATAAGTCACCTGGGTGACTTGGGCCAAACCACCCCCTCTCTGGGCCCCAGATTCTCATCATCTGAGGGAATTGACTCTAAAAGTCCCCCAGAGTGGGAGTTCTGCAAGTCTAATGGAACTAAATATGTCAGAAGTATAGACAGCTGGACAATTATGATGGGAAGCAGTAGGCTTCCTGAAAAGGAAGACCACTGGGCACTCCTACATAGCAGTGTGATGCAGAGGAAGCAAAGCTTGTTGTTTCAGGAAAATGTGAGTGAAATTTCTCTGCTAGCTCTAAACAGACATTCATGTAGGGTCTTTTGTCCTTGAAGTAAGGATTTCTAAAAGACAGGGGGGTTCAGTGGCATAGGCAGGATTTGGATGTCTGACTATGAACACATGACCTGGGCTATCCGTCAAACTGGAGTTCAACGACCAGGCCATGGAGTGTCTAACAGTTTGCTGTCCTAGTTTCTTTCATAATGACCTCTTGGCAGTAGACATGTGATTGCCTCATGTTGCTTTCTCACTTATGTAACTCATTTTGTAAAATCTGCTTTTCCTAACAATTAATTTTCAAAGAAAATTAAGTTTGCAGTAACGACTTAGCAAGATTGCAAGGAAACCACTGGGTACAAAATAATGGACAAAGGAGTACCAAAGAGAATCACCCCAAAACAGATGTGCAACAGTTATGCCCAAGAGGACCCAGTCACGGAGAAGGGTGGTGGGATGGGAGAGTAGGGACATAAAAAATGGAGAAGAGGTTCTCTTTAACTTATATAGAGATTTATTGAGATTGACTTCTTTTTTTTTTAAATTTTATTTATTTATTTATTTATTTATTTATTTATTTATTTATTTATTTATGGCTGTGTTGGGTCTTCGTTTCTGTGCGAGGGCTTTCTCTAGTTGCGGCAAGCGGGCGCCACTCTTCATCGCGGTGCGCGGGCCTCTCACTATCGTGGCCTCTCTTGTTGCGGAGCACAGGCTCCAGACGCGCCTGCTCAGTAGTTGTGGCTCACGGGCCTAGTTGCTCCGCGGCATGTGGGATCCTCCCAGACCAGGGCTCGAACCCGTGTCTCCTGCACTGGCAGGCAGATTCTCAACCACTGCGCCACCAGGGAAGCCCGAGATTGACTTTTAATGAGATTAAAGGTAAGTGACTACAGTGAACTATGGGCTTCCCAGGTTCTGATCACCTCTTTAGTCTTTATTATTACCTGTGTAGCTCTTTACTGTTTTGCAAAGTGCTATTATAGCTGTTATTTATTTAGATCTTCATAAGAACCTTGCACATTAAGAAACTGTTATCTCTATTTTGCCAGTTAGGAAAATGAAACTAAGTGAAGAGTTAAGCTCAAGGTGGCGTAATCATCCTGAATCTTTCAGCCCCAAGCCCAGCATCTCCTCAAGCCCAGCATCCAATATTCCACTGCATGTCAACCCTGTGGTACCCTGCAAACTCTCACTTGGCATCAGATGCTTTGTTCCAAAGAAAAGATGATGGCTGACCAAACTTGATCGCTCTTCTGGTTTTGTGACTAAGGGCTCAAGCTCTAGGTTTTATCACCTGTTTCCAAATGGGGGCGATTCGTTTACTTTTTTGACTCTTGATTTCAGTAGAGACAGTAATTCATGTTTCACAAATTTCATAGTGTCAGTTTATTCATTCATTTCATTCATTTATTCATTCAAGGAATGTTTCCTTGGCACTTAGCCTTTGTCATGTGCTAGTGTTGGGTGTGCGGAGCTCAAGACTGTGTTCAAGACCAAAGACATATATCCATTTTTGTAACTGTATCACTTAGCTGTACACCTGAAACTAACACAACATTGTAAATCAACTATACTCCAATAATAATTTAAAAAAAGATAAGAAAACTCAAAGGAAATAAAAAAGTTGAGGTAATGATATGACATAGCTCAATGAGTTCATAAATATAAAATGTTTAATTTCATCTGGTATATAGTGAGAACGACATAAGCATTAGCTATTATCATTATTAATAAACTGATGGCAAAAACCATATTATTATATAAAAGTATCCTGAAAAATACTTGACAAAATTCAGCATTTCTGATAAATTCCATGTAGGCAAAATAGGAATAATAGGTACACCCTAAATGTTATAAAATATTTATCAGACATATGGGATCATATTAAATGCTGAAATACTAAACACTCTCCTTCTGAAATCTGTATCAAGACAGGATATTCATTATTATTTAACATTCCTGGAGGTTCCAACTAATGCAATGTGAGTAAAACCAAAAAAAAAGTAGAATAATTACCAGGAGAAAATAAAATATACTAATTTTTTTCAGTCGATAGAAAGTTACAAAATTTACTTAGAACATGTGACAGACTCTACAAAAGCAAGTGTTATAAAGTTGAAGGATACAAAATAAATATACAGAACTCAATAGCTTTTTCAATTTATACTAATGAAAACCAGCTAGAAAATAAAGTGTAAAGATTCCAATCATGCTTGCATTAAAAACTATAAAATACATAGGAATAAGTTTTGTAAAAATGACATAATAATAGAAAAAGAGCAAAGACATAGTGGGAGTGAAAGTGTTTCACAAACTCTAAGTTGCTAACTAAATGCAAATTGCATTGTTATTACCCCTTCTGGAATATTTGCATCTTAAATGACAATGGCTGGAAGACAGATGAATTCCTAATGGTGGAATTTTAGGCATTCTGGTGTGTGTGTGTGTGTGTGTGTGTGTGTGTACTTGTGGTAGGGAGTGGTTGACAGTAAATGGGGGAGGAAGTTGGAAGGAGGGAGCATTTTTTACTTAGGGGAAATTTCCATTAAATCTCCCCATGGAAGGACAATATGGCAGGCTTGCTCTAGAGGTGGGGGCAGAGAAAAAGAGCTCCACATTCTCTGCGGAGCCCCAAGGATAAGCTTGTACCATTGTTTGCTACTCAATCATTAGGAGAATCAGAGTTTCCAGTCTCTGATGAATTTTCCTTGTTTCTAAATACTGTCTTTGCTGACTCTGTCTGAACTTCAAAGCTGATAATGAATATATTTTAACTTCCCTCAAAGGGAAAGAGGTTGCCCCTTTATTGAAAACATCCATTCTCCCCAGAAGCCACACCATCACTGATCACACTTCTTAAGACTGGAGGACTGGAGGCCTCGATGAAAACCTGGGCTGGATTTTAGTCCATTCCAGGAAAGACCTTTTTCCTTTTCCAAAGTTCTCGTGGAGAGCTCCTGTCTCGGCTGTCACACCTTCCATAAGAACCTGGTGTCTGAGTTTTAAGTCTTTCAAATGCCAATGCATTCACATATGCTAAATATCGTCTGTTTCTGGCTATGTATTAGGTCCTGGGATCTCATACTTACTGTGTTTAGCCCCATTCTGAGCCCTGCACACAGTAGCTGAGTGCTTGGGACAGATACTACGTGCTTTAGGAATTGTCTCCATCCTGGGTCCTGCCTGGGTCTCATTGCTGCTCCTGCAACATCCGACTCTCTTTACTAAGTTTGTGACTTGGATGATGCTTCAACCCCATCAACCTCAACCTGAGAAGCTCCCTCCACTATCACCTCCTCTTTGAGCTTTCTTTAATAGTGGCTGCCATGACACTTGGCACTGTGCTTAGTGCCTAGCAAACATTCTCCACTCTTCATAACAACTCCAAGATGAGGCTTAGAGGTCAAATGGTTTGCCCAAGGTCACACACTTGTCAAGTGGCAGGGCTGGAATTTAAAGATCTGCTCAGTCCCTGTCTATGAGACCCTTGTGACTCCTCTTAGATTCTTGGAGTTACTCCAGTATTTTTACATAAGCATCTATGAATGAAGGACAGCGAGAGGTAAAGCCTCAATTAATTGCAGGTGTTATTATGAGGGTGGCACATAGTGGGTTTCTTGAGCACCTGTAACCCAACTCTGGTGTGTGTGAGTCCCTAGAGGTGGAAAGAATCTCTTGTCATTCGAAACCATTCATTCATTCATTTAGCAAATATTTGTAAAATGCCTCCATATACCAGTACTATTTCAGGCACCAGGAATACAAAAGAGGGTGGGGAGTCTTCTGGAGAGGTTGGGGAGATGAATTTCTAGTTCATGTAGAGTGGTCAGCGAGACGGTAACATTTGGACAGAGACCTGAAGGCAATGAAGGCATGAATTTCAGGCAGAGAGAGCAGCAAGTGCAAATGTCCTGAGGCAGAATCCTTGCTTGGTCTATTTGAGAAACATCAAGAAGGCCAGTGCACGACAGATGAATGGATAAAGAAGATGCAGTACATATATACAATGGAATATTACTCAGCCATTAAAAAGAATGAAACAATGCCATTTGCAGCAACATGGATGGACCTCAAGATTATCATACTAAGTAAGTCAGACAGAGAAAGAAAAATATCATATGATATAGCTTATATGAGGAATCTAAAAAAAATGATACAAAGGAACTTATTTACAAAACAGAAACAGACTCACAGACTTAGAAAACAAACTTATGGTTCCCAAAGGGGAAAGGGGTGGGGGAGGGATAAATTAGGAGCTTGGGATTAACATACACACACTACTATATACAAAATAGATAACCAACAAGGACTTACTATATAGCATAGGAAACTCTGCTCAATATTCTGTAATAATCTAAACGGGAAAAGAATTTGAAAAAGAATAGATATAGGTATATGTATAAGTGAACCACTTTGCTGTACACCTGAAACTAACACAATATTGTAAATCAACTATAGTTCAATATAAAATAAAAATTTAAAAAAAAGAAGGCCAGTGCAGCTTGATTGAAGAGAGTGAGGGGGAGAGTGGTTTTGAAGACTTTAGGGAGATAGAGGAGAGAAAGATCAGGTTGGGCTGGTCAGGCATTATAATAAGTTTCCTTTACTTTGCATGAGGGAGGAAGCCACTGAGGGTTTTGAGAGGAGGTGTGACATGATCCAGCTTATGTTCTGAAAGATCATTCTGGGTGCTATTTCTAAAACACTCTGAAAAACGGAAAGACAGAGGCAGGGTGAGCAGTTAGGAGGCTTCAGTAATCATCCAGGAGAGGAAGATGGTGGCTTGGACCGGGCTTGTTGCAGTGGAGGTGGAGAGCCATGCTCAGACTCTGGATAGATTTTGAAGATTGAATTGACAGGACATACTGATGGGGTCTGAGGGAGAGATGAGTCCAGGATGAGTCATGTTTGTTATTTCCTGGGAATATAAGTTCCCTCTATTAAGATGTAAATTTCACGTGGGCAGAGATCTTCAGCTGTTTTATCCAATCACAAGTGCCTAGAACAGTACCTGACACATAGAAGATGCTCAATAATTTTTTCTTTTTTACTGACAAAAGTATAGTTGATTCACAATATTGTGTTAGTTTCAGGTGTACAGCAAAGTGATTCGGATATTTATATATATATATTTATATACGTATGTATATGTATATACGTACATATATATTCTTTTTTTGATCAATAATTCTTTCTTTAAATAAATATGAGAGAAACTGGCTTAGGAGTGGGCTTAGTAGTATCTGATATGCCATTTATAAGCACATTCTCCCGGTCCACAGCTTGTCTTTTCATTCTCTTAAGAGTGTCTTTTGAAAAGCAATGTGCTTCATTGCCCTACTCAATATTCTCTAATAATCTATATGAGAAAAGAATCTGAAAAAGAATGGATATATGTATATGTATAACTGAATCACTTTGCTGTATACCTGAAATTAACACAATATTGTAAATCAACTATACTCCAATATGAAATAAAATTGAATTAAAAAAAGAAAAGCAATGTGCTTAATTTTGATAAGGTCCAGTTCTTCATTTAAAAAACATATCACGCTTTTGGCATCATAGCTAAGAAATCGTTGCCTATTCAAGGTCGCAAAGATTTTTTCCTATGTTTTCTTCTAGAGTTTTTATATCTTTATGTTTCCCATTTAGGCCTGTGATCATAATCTTTTTAATAAGGTGTGAGGTATGGATTGAAGTTCTCTTTTTGCATATGGATGTTCAGTTGTTCCAGAACAATTTGTTGATCTGAGTTGGTTTTGGGGAATAAGTCCAATGTCAGCAGCTGGACAAGTAAAGGGAGGACAGGCAGAGGAGCCAGCAGGTGCAAAATCATGGTGGTGAGAAGAAAGGGAGGATGCATTCATGGGACTGTATGGGTTTTGTCTTTGGCTGGGACACAGCATGTGAAAGGAGAGTGGTGGGATTTAAGGAGGCGAAGTCCAGACCATGGAAAGTTTAGCACATCCTCGCATTTTCCTTGACTGTTAGAGGTGGAAGTGTTCTTGGAGATTACCAGTTTCCTCCCCATTTTACACATGGGCAGATGAAAGTCCAAGAAAGGGACATGACTTAATTTTAGAGTTTGATTACTGCTCTGCCTTTACATGTTTTACTAACCAGAATTACCTTAGATAAAAGGAAAAGATTAAACAGCAACCACAAGAACAACAACAGTGAAGCCAGGGTCTTAAAGAGAAAGTGAATCATATGCTATTTTTGTCCAAGACTGCTCCCTACCGAGAGGGTACTGATCAATGCCATCTTGGAGAGAGGACTCTAATGGCACGGTGCCCTGTCTGACCTGATAATTTTATCAGTGTCTGCGGTGAAGTTAGGGGAGACACTGTCATCAAATGTGTGAAAGACTGGAAGTTGGGAGTGGGGAAGATGTATTGAGTGAGAAAGTCAGGATCCCAGAAGATGCGACAGCTTAGAATTCTAGACCAAATTTAATGAGAAGACATTAAAAAAAGCAAATGGTAGTTTTATGCTTGGATTCGCAAATCAGCTGAACAAACAAAGGGTCGGGGATTCAAGGCTGCACAAGTCACAGTGGATGGGTGTCTAAATGGATAAAAGCCCATTTGAGGAAAAAGAGTAAAATCTTGAGCTGCATCAGGAGAAGGTGAGGGTCCTGATCTGCTATTCTGCTTGGATCAGACAACACCTGAAAAGCATTCAGTTTGGGGCACCACAATTTAAGATCGACATGGCTACCAAATATGGACTCCAGAACTAGACTGTGCCGGCTTAAGTTCTGGCTCTGTCTCCTATTGTCTGTGTGACTTTGGGCAAGTTGCTTAACCTCTCTGTACATCAGTTGCCTCATCTCTAATAACAATGTCATGGCTTGTTGTGAAGTGCAAATGAGTTATGCATAAAGTGCTTAGTCGGTGCTATGTTGGGATTAGCTATAATTGTTATTTGGTTATCATTTACTGAACACTTAATCATGGTGGATTCCATGCTACATGTTCTTTATACATCATCTCATGAAATCTCCATAATAATCTTACAAGGTAGGTAGTTTATGCATATTCTATAGATGAAGATGTTGAAGTCCAAAGGGTTAAGTATAAAGCCAACTCACAAATACCCTTGATATGATACCCCTAGAACTGAACTCCAGGCGGCCTGACTCACAAGCTGATGCTTTCTACTATTACATGGTACTGTCCCTTGAAGCTGATTCCAAGGAGAATGACTAAGATGGTGAAGGGCTCAGAGCTATGTCCTGAGGTTTGCCTGGAGGAGTGGGGATGGAGGTTGATGACTAACTCTAAAGAACAGATGCCACATGTAGGAGGAATCAAACTTTTCTGGGGTAGAAGTAGTCTTTATCTTACAGGAGATAAATTTTGGATCCATCAAACAATCACTAGAGATGGAATAGTTGGCTTCATGAAGTAATGAGTTCCCATTACTGGAGGTGTTCAAAAAGAGCCAGGTAGAATTCAAGCAACCAGAGAGATGGTTGGAATAGATGTCTTTCAAAGCTTCTTATAATGCTGTGATTGTCTATTGCCATGTATCTTTGTTCCCAAAGTAATTTTAATGATATTTATATCTTCCCAATTCTAAAGGGCATCGTGAGGGTTAAGAAAAAAGTGTTCATCAAGCATGCCAAGATCCAGAGAGGAAATGCACTATTTTAAGATAACCTATTATTATAACACTATATGTAATTGCCAAGTGGTTAATGGAACCAAGAATTTGCTAAACTCATGCACATAACAAACTGTGACAATTTCTTAGAACCAAATGTGTTTATTGCATGTGCCCAAGTATTGTAGTTGATAATTGCTATTATGTCCTATTCCTTAGCCCTAGTACATTCTCATCAATCATTTGAAGGTTTCAAAAACGAAATGTAACCAAAACAAAAGCCATTTTGCTATGCATTTGGAACCTCCTGCCCCCCCACCCCGCCCCCAGAATGTCCTAAAAATATAAATGCTGAAATTCCTAGTAATGAGGTTTTTAATTTAATTACGAGATCTGGAAAGGGGATCAAGTTGTGGTCTCATGGGGATTGGTGATGCTCGTTTTTGGTGTTCACGTTTGGGAGAGTGGACCACGGCCCTTGTCCATTTCCAGTTTGCTTCTCTAGCCAATGACATTGGCATATTTTTGTCCAGTTGAGCCAATGAGGCTTAATTGCCCGCTAATTTTGTACTGCATTGAATTAATTTCAAGACCAAATTAATTAAAACAGATGAAGCTTCCTTCATCAATTATTCATGAACTTGTTAGAACAGGAGAGAGCACATCAAGTGCATTAAGGATATTACATTGTTGAAATGAACTTCTTTTTGGTGCCCATTAATGGGACTTTGGGGGATCCCAACATGGTTTATCCGATCTGTGACTTTGTTCTGGTTTGCTCTGGTAAATAACACATATATGTAGAAAAAGCTATTTTGAAAGGGGTGGAGGGCAGGGGACAGAATTACACACCAAAGGAAATATCTCCATTGCAAATCAAACTCTCCAGCTGTCCGGTTTCTATGTGTAGTAGGAAAATTACTAAACAGTGTGTAGAGATAGTGGCAGAGGAGGGGAGCAAGAAATGGATGAGGTTAGGGAGAGGGAGAAGGTTTGGTTTATTAAATTCACCAGTTTAATGTTTCTTACAAGCATAATTCTTGAAGGGCATTCAGTAAATGCTGACAGGTAAGAACTTGATTAAGGCAGTATCCTAATGATGGGTGTGGTCCACTGTGGCTGCCAGAATCTTGCTTCTAAGAGGTAGGCTCCAACTTGTTGAGACACTTACTTACAAATTCACCCAGAGGTGGTCTTCTTAAAGTCAGATTTTAATGAAAACAAAATAAAAGAGTGTATTAAGAATGATTGAATGCATACTCTGTAATGAGGGCACTATGGGGTGGGCTGCAGAGTTAATATTTGTAGGCTTCTATGCCACAGACTCTAAATGCAGTCCTGTTGGACTCTATTACTCTTCGCCGAGGATGTAGCAAAGATACTTTGCAAGGGACCTGTGGTTGCCAAGGGGTTGGGGGGTGGGGGAGGGATGGATTGGGAGTTTGGGATGAGCAGATGTAAACTATTATATATAGAATGGATAAACAAGGTCCCACTATATAGCACAGGGAACTATATTCAATATCCCGTGATAAACCCTAGTGGAAGAGAATACAAGGAAGAATGTATATATATTGAATATATATGTATAACTGAATCACTTTGCTGTGCAGCAGAAATTAACAAGACATAGTTAATTAACTATACTTCAATTAAAAAAAATAGATGCGTTCCAGGGAATTAGTCTCTGTCCTAGGAGACAATCACACAGCCCAACTGCTAAGTCTGGAAAGAGAGTGAAGGTCCCTTCTAGCTAACTGTGGAGGTACCAGTCAATCTTGGGCTGGTTCTGAGAAGACCTTTTTTGAGCATTTGGTATCTGTCAGGCACCGGACCAGGTACAAAGTTGAGCATGACGTGGTTCCTCCCCTTGAAGATTGTAATCTCACCAAGAACCTTTCTGAGAGTTGGTGGGGGGAGAGGAGGCAGGGAGAGTGGCTGAACTCTGACGCAGGAAGGGTGCTGCATCCCGTTCCGGTGGAAGCTATAGGTGGGAGACAGCACAGGTTCTGCCGAAGAGTCCCAGTTTTAGACATTCTGTTCCTTTGTCAGGCATAACTGCTGACCTATGCTTTAGAAAAGACCCCTACAGTAAGAGGAATGGGAACCAACACTTGCTGAGTATCTACTATGTGCCAAACATCATACTCATTACTTTACACATCTAATCTCACTTCATCCTCATGACTGCCGTGTGAGGAGTTAGTTCTATTTCTCTGGGCTCCTGCGTCGCAGACGAGCAAACGGGGTTCAGTGAGGGTAAGTGGCATGGCTAAGGTCACTCGCGTACCTCTTCCATGTTGATCTGGAATTCTGAAGTTAGAAGCAGCAGAAAAGAATAGATGATGTCGAGGTAAAATGGGGCAAGAAAATGGGAAGGAGAGGAGGGAAGATGGAGAGGAGTGTCAGTGTGTGTCTTTGGTGGAGGTGGGAAAATGGTGCTCTAGATTTTGAAACGGGAGTGATATTTCTGTCCTATTACAGGGGAGTAGAGGGCCTTCAGGAAAGGAAGTGACTAATTGGCAAAGGCGTGGGAAGTTAGGAAGGAGAGAGAGAAGGGAGAAAGATGAGACACTGGAACGATTTGGAAGGTGTACATCCCACACCCACGGGTTGGACAGATTTAGTTTCTAAGCAGATTCCTGGGAGGGGGGAGGGGGGAGGGGAGAGAAGAAGGGCAGAAACAAGGGCACAGGAGGAGAGAGAAGGAGGCAAGGAAGATGGAACCCTGAGTAAGCATGGGGTCAGGATCCCAAGGTGTTATAAGGGCTTGGCTGCTGTTTGCCCTTGGGCTTTAGGAAGATTTTAACAATAGTTTGAGGAAAGGTTTCCACAGTGCTCTCTGCATGTTTAGAAAAATTGTCCTTTGCGATTGACATCTCGATGCATTCCTATAATAACCATAATGGCTAACACTTGTGGAGCACTTCCTGTCTGCCAGGCACACTCTCATTTAATTTTTTCAAAACCTTGTGGGATAAGTATTATTATTTTTGTTGTTATTATTATCCCCCTTTTATAGAAGTTGAAGCCAAGGCCCAGTGATAACACAGAGAGAAACTCTAGACTCTTGCTGTAACCACTGGGCATTACTATCTTCCTTCTGGGACCTGTTTATTCTCCTTATTCTGATTGGCCCATGAACCTGCCAAACCAACAAGTTATAGTGATTGAAAAACCCCCAAAGGAGTATCTTCCTTCCTTCATCCCTCCGTCCCTCCCTTCCTTCCTTCCTCCCTCCCTCCCTCCCCACTCCTCACCTCTCCCTTCCTTCCTTCCTCCTTCCCTTCCCTTCCCTTTCCTTTCCTTCCTCCCTCCCTCCCTTCTTTCCTTCCTTTCCTTCTTTCTTCTTTCTCTTTCCTCTCTCCCTCCCTCCCCCCTCTTTCCACCCTCTCTCCCTCCCTTCCTACCTCCTTTCCTTTCTTTTCTTTTCCTTTCCTTCCCTTCCCTTTCCTTTTTTCTCTCTCTCCCTTCTTTCCTTCCTTCCTTCCTTCCTTTCTTTCTTTCTTTCTTTCTTTCTTTCTTTCTTTCTTTCTTTCTTTCTTTCTTTCTTTTTCTTTCTTTCTTTCTTTCTTTCTTTCTTTCTTTCTTTCTTTCTTTCTTTCTTTCTTTCTTTCTTTCTTTCTTTCTTTCCTCTCTCCCTCCTTCCCCCTCTCTCTCTTTCCACTCTCTCTCTCTTTCTTTCTTTCATCAGGAAATATTAATTACAGTCCTTCTGTGTGCCAGGTAGAGTGTTAGGCTTGGAAAGTACAGTGATCAGCAAAAGAGTCATGGTTGCTGCCCTCAAATAGCTTACAACTTAATGGAAGAGACAGACATTAAGCAAATGATCATGGACAGAAACACATGCAGCTCATTCCGCTACATAGAATGAGCAGATGTACTTGGGAGACTGATTCAGGCAAGGATTCAGGGAAGATGTCCCTGAGATGGTGACACTGAACTGAGGGCAGAAGGTTGAATGGGAATTTTCTAGGTCATGGGGAGTTGAGGGAAGATTGGGAGGGTGTGATGATGGCTCCAGGTAGAAAGGACAGGAAGGGTGGAGACTTGAGTTGGGAAGAAGCGGCACACGTGGTGAAGACTACAGATGGGTTCCTGTAGCCTCAGAGGGGACCGTGAGTATAAGAATGGTGAGAAATGTAGTGATGGGGGGAAGGACCAGCTCACCTGGCTTCCGGTGCCAAGACATCTTGCGTTTATTCTCAGCATGGAAAGCCAGTGGAAGGCTGTAAACAGAGGCAGGATGGTGATGTTCTGCCTGTTTGTGGGGAGTGAGAGGGGAAGGGAGCAAAGGGGCTGGGGGAGACGGTGAGGAGGGACTGCTGAGCCCAGGTTCCAGATGGTGGCATCTTGAATTAGAGTGGCGGTGGTGGTACGAAGGGCAGGGGATGATCCAACAGATGTGGGCTCTGTAGATGGCTGGTGGTAACCTTAGGCCATCCCGTAATTCAGGATCCATAAGAGAGGGTTGTGCAGAATGTTATACATACAGCCATAGTTCTCCCTATTGGATGGAATGTTAACTCGGACCCATTAGCTTTAAAGTACATGTTTGGAAGTATTTTAGTCACACAGAAGTGCACGTTGTTTGGCATTAGAAGGAGTTTCAAGACAATGAATCATTTCCAGAGAGGGATAAAGGAAAAACACTTGAAGTACTTCCGTATTTTCCTTCGGTCCTCTGATTGCCTCCATTTGCTTTGGAAAATGAAGGGGACATCAGAGAACAGAAGGAGTCCAATGGCACGAGAGACCTTGCTTCCATTAGAATCTGCCAGTAAGTGGCAGAAGTCACTAGGTGGCCTTGGCATGTCACAGCCCATCTCTTGCTCTCTGCAGGTCCTACTGTGGTGTGATGGAGGTTGATTAGGTGACCCCCAGTGAACCTCACATCTTCAACAGTCGGAGGTATCCTAACACACCCATAATCTCTACCAACATATGTTATGTGCCCCAGCATCACGGACAGCCTCACCCTTGAGTCTGGGCTTGGAGGAGACATTGAATCAATAATGCATAGATAACATCTCTATTTTAAGAGGCTGGCTTTCTAAGGTCAAGAGGAAAATATTCACCCCAAAGGAAAAGCATCATGTACCACATATCATGTTTAATCCAATTCTGTGCACTACGGTGCAAAATGGAACAAAACAAAAATGACACACCACACAGAAAGACACACCCTGAGAAGTAAGTGTAAGCAACAGAGAAGAATGAATAGCTTCTGCTAAGAGTGACTTAGAGTTTAAAAAGAACATCAACTTCTCTGAGTTTTGATTTCTCCAACTATAAAATTGGGATGAGAATTTTTACCTCACAGGTTGCTGCTCAGATTACATGAGATAATGAGAAGAAAGTGCTCAATTCAGAGCCTGACCTGTGGTATGACCCAGGGAAGTCATCCTTTGCATGGTTCTTTGTGGAGCACGTGAACTTGGAACCATCTAGACCTGGAGCCTATGAACAGAGGCAGACCCCGTTCTCACGGAGATTCCATGTTAAGTGGGGAGAGAGAAAGATTGAACAATACACCAGGACACTTCAGAGAATAGAATCATGCTAGGAAGAGAATAAAGCAAAGGGCTGAGGCTCTTTTAAATTGGGTGGTCATCTCTGAGGATTAAATACTTAAGTTGAAACTCTAGGGATGAGAAATGATGTATCACATGGGTGTGAAGGATGGACATTCCAGGCAGTCAGAAAAGCCAAGCCTTAGGCCCTATGGCTGGGCAAGGTGGGCCTCTTAAAGGAGCAGAGGGAAGTTGGCAAGGCTGAGTGAGGGAGCAGGCAGGAGGGATGGAGAGAAGAGGACAGAGTGCCCCTTGCAGGCCAAGGCAGGAGAGCTGGGTCTTATTCTGAGAGCAGTGGGAACCATCAAGGATTTTAGGTAGCGATGTGACCCAATGTCATTTGTATTTTATTTATTTATTTATTTATTTACTTATTAACATCTTTATTGGAGTATAATTGCTTTACAATGGTGTGTTAGTTTCTGCTTTATAACAAAGTGAATCAGCTATACATATACATATATCCCCATATCTCCTCCCTCTTGTGTCTCCCTCCCACCCTCCCTATCCCACCCCTCTAGGTGGTCACAAAGCACCAAGCTGATCTCCCTGTGCTATCACAAAGCACTGAGCTGATCTCCCTGTGCTATGCGGCTGCTTCCCACTAGCTATCTATTTTACATTTGGTAGTATATGTAAGTCCATGCCACTCTCTCACTTCGTCCCAGCTTACCCTTCCCCCTCCCCGTGTCCTCAAGTCGATTCTCTATGTCTGTGTCTTTATTCCTGTCCTGCTCATTTGTATTTTAGAAAGTTCACTCTGGCTCCTGTCCGGGACCTAGATTGGAGTTGTAGTGAAGGGAGGATGGGGAGACCAATGAAGAGGCTGTGGTCAGTTGTTTGCACAAATAGGTGTGATTGGTCCCCTCTCAGTCTCCACTCTTCTTTTTTTTTTTTTTTTTTTTAATAAATTTATTTATTTTTATTTTTGGCTGTGTTGGGTCTTAGTTTCTGTGCAAGGGCTTTCTCTAGTTGCGGCGAGCGGGGCCACTCTTCATCGCAGTGCGCGGGCCTCTCACTGTCGCGGCCTTTCTTGTTGTGGAGCACAGGCTCCAGACACGCAGGCTCAGTAGTTGTGGCTCACGGGCCCAGTAACTCTGCGGCATGTGGGATCTTCCCAGACCAGGGCTCGAACCCGTGTCCCCTGCACTGGCAGGCAGATTCTCAACCACTGCACCACCAGGGAAGCCCTCCACTCTTCTTATGTGTGACTTTTCAGCTCTTCCCATCAAGGTGTGGAGTCTGTATCACCACTGCTCACACCTTGTTGGCCTTGTGACTTGCTTTGTTTATGGAATGGGGTGGAAGTAACAGTATGCTCCAGCTTAGGCCTCAAGAAACCAGGCATGCCTTCTTGGAACCTGAGCCAACTGTCGTGTGAATGAGGCCGGGCTGACCTGCTGGAGGATGGACAGCCATGTGGAGCAGAGAGGAGCTATCCCAGCTGAGGCCATCCTAGACCAGCTGGCCCCCAGCCAAATCTACCAGCTTACTGCAGATGCATGGGTGAGCCCCGCAGAGAACCCCCCCAGCTGAGCCCGGCTCAAATATTGCTGACCCACAGGACTGTGAGACAGATAATTGATTTTAAGCCACTAAGTTTTGGGTGGTTTGTTACACAGCAAAAGCTAACTGATACAGAGGCTACTGAGGTTGTTCAGACCAAAAATTATGGTGACTTGGACCTGGATAGTAGTGATTCTAGGGAGGTATAAAATGATATGGAATGTTTTGGAGTTAGTGTTGACAAGTATTGATGATTGATTGACTCTGAGAGTGAGGGAAAGAGAGGAAAAAGGACAGTACTAATGAAAAGAGCAGTAACCAATGATGATAATATGGTCTTTGGGTTAAGAGCTAGAGATGTCATTCCTCAATGTTTTCTAATTTGCTGATTTTCCATAGGCATGAATCAAGACAGAATAGTTCAACTTCAAACATATCCACTAAGCACCTACCATGTGCTAGGGTCTGAGGATAATAATAATAATAATAATAATAGTCAATACTTGTATAACATATTCCATGCACTAGGCACTGTAATAAGAAATTTACATTGAAGTCATTTAGTACTGTTAGCAAGCTTGTGAGGTGGGCACCATTGTTGCTCCCATTTTATTGATGGGGAAACAGAGGACTGGAGAGGTTAAGTAAGTTGCTCAATATCGCACAGCTGGTAAGTAATGAAGCCCAAATACCACCAACTCAACTAGTCTGACTTCAGAGTCAGACCATTAACCACCATGCTCTGGTGAACAATGGATAAGCCGAGATCATCAACCCGAGAATGTTACCGTCTGTCCAGGGATGGATGTATGAAGGAAGTGATTCGATCCACAGGCCTTTAGGACAGGGGTGGGCAAACTTTTCCCACAAAGGGCTAGACTTTAGGCTTCGCCAGACATATGGTCTCTGTGGCAACCCCTCGACTCGCTGTTATAGCCTGAATGCAGCTAGACAATGTCGAAACGAATGGGTGAGGCTGCGTTCCAGCAAAGCTTTATATATAGAAACAGATGGCAGGCTGGATTTGGCAACAGATCACACTTTAGCGCAAAGAAAAGAGGCCCAACCCAGACTAAGGGGAAGGGGTGAGGTCAGAGAAGGCGCCCCCTGAGTTTTGGCTCAAAAGGCAAGTGATAGTCAGGTAAGAGAGGAGTGGGAAGGGAGGCCACCGGGAGGCAGGTGTGGCACACAGCAGAGCGGGTAGGGCAGTAGGGCTGGAGCCGTGAGGGTCAAGTGGAAAGCCTGCCTGGGACTTGAGTCTGTAGGAGGGGGTGGGGCCCAGTTCTCAGACCACCTGGCGAACTTGGAGAGGAGTTGGGGGCGCTTGCCCTGCACCAGGAGAATGCTGTACTCTGGTTTGCATTCCTGAGACCTTCCATCAGTAATATGGACTGTGGATGGGCATGGGGCCAGAGGGGAGACAGGAGGACCAGGACCACCTGCAGGGATGGAAGGAACCAGGTGTGTGGGCCAGTGAATGGGTAGGGGAAGGATTTGAGGAGGGGGTGTGACATCACATAATAAAAGAGAAAATGTCACCAAACCAAACTGGGGTCCGCTTGCCCGTGGGGAGTAAAGCCAATCTACTGACACCGGGTTGTGTTGAAGAAAAGTGCAGCGTTTATTGTAAAGGCGCCAGACAAGAGTGCAGGGGTAACTAGTGCTCAGAAAGCCTGAACTCCCGGATGGGCTTCAGCAAAGCTTTTTTAAAGGCCAGGTGAGGGAGGGGAATTCCAGGGTATGTGATCAGCTTGTGCACAATTCTCTGATTGGTTGATGGTGAGGTAACAGGGCGGTGTCACAGGGGTTAACATTATCAACTCTTAGGCTCCAGTAGGCCTGGGGGCTACATGCTCCTGGTCATCAAGTAGTTAATTTCTTCCCTTTGGTGGGCGTTTTAGCATCTGAAAACAATTCTGGAAGTGTGCATCAGATACTGTTACCTAGGTCCTCACTGAGAAGATGAACCTTGAACAGGGACCTGATGCAAGTGAGTCCTGTAGGAATCTGGGGGAACAGCGTTTCAGGCAGACGGAACAGCACATGTAAAAAACACATAACCACAATAATACTGCTTAGCTACCCTGGGCCAGATCAGTGGTTCTCAAAATACGGCCAGATCAGTAGCATCGGCAGCACTTGGGAACTTCTGAGAAATGCAAATTCTCCAGACCCATCCCAGAACTTCTCTGAGGGTGAAGCTCGTAAAGTGTGTGTCTCTCTCTGTGTATATGCATTTTATATATATTTTTATTACAGTGTAATTTACATACTGCAAAATTCAACCCTTTAGTGTGTGTGCATATATGTTATGTATATAAATATTATATGTTTTTTAATAGCATAATTTACATACTGCAAAATTCAACACTTTTAGTATACATTCCTGTATTAAACTTATACCATCATGTAACCATCACTATGATTAAGATAGAGACCAGTTCCATCTCTCCCTAAAATTTACCCCACCTCTTCTTCCCAGGCCTTGGTGACCACCACTGATCTGTTTTCTGTGCCTCTGATTTTGCTTCACAATTTGTGTTTTCACAAGCATGCCAGGTGATTCAGATTTACTCTTAAGTTTAAGAACTATGGTATTATTCTAAATCCTCAAGCGAATTTACAAGGCATTTATGATACCCATTTTACATGTAAGGATTTCTCCTAGGGCTCTCTCAGGAATTCCAAATTGCCCTTATTCAGGGCAGTGTCACCTCCTACTTAAAGGCTTGCGTGAGGGTTGGCGCAATGGGATTCATCTTCTATCCCCAATACATACTAACACATTTTTCTAAATACAGAAAAGCATATGGTCTCAAAAGAATGCTGGTAAATAAATACTTTCCCCCTTCATTATCATTAAAATATAACCTGTGGATTATATAAATGCAAAAGCCTTTATCACCAAGCCTTTATCTTAAAAAATTAAACAACACATACATTTGAAGAATAAAAGTTTGTTCCCCTATATCTGATCCTCCCTGACTTCCCATTGACTTCTCTCAGAATAATCACTGAGAGGCTGGCATGTTGATTTTTAGACATATATATGTGCATACACAAACAGATAAGACTATATAGATTTGTTTTTGTTTTTTTTTAAAGAAAAGCTAATAGGTGCTATATTTACTAAGTAATTTTATATTTGATATTGTTTGCCCTAGAACTTACATTTCTAGCAATTTAATAATTTAGAAAAATCAAAATAAATTTGAAATGCAAGTCATTTAGTGTATTGGATTAAATATATCAGACATAGTTTTCAAGGCATTGTTGAGTGGAAAAGAATGTAAAGGACTTTTATGGGGTCAAAAAGAAGAGGAAACTGAAAACTACAGTGAGAAGCAGTCTTCTTTTTCGTTTTTGGTTTCCATTGCTAAGAGGATTGTGTTTAACGGCCACATAGAGATAGAATATGTGCCTTTGGCTCCCTGAGAGGGTTGATTGGAAATGAGACAGCCACTAAAGCCAGGACTCTCAAATAGCTACATCCTCAGTGAAAGTGTATATGAGAAAACTTTGCCCACCAGCCTAAGGAGGTAAGAGGGGAAACTGTCCAGCTTCTTCTCTCAGTGTGGAAAGTCTCCCTTAAGAGGCTGTGGGGTGGGAGGGGGAAGCTGGGGCAAAGGGAGAGTAGCATCGACATACATACACTACCGAATGTAAAACAGTTGGCTGGTGGGAAGCAGCAGCATAGCACAAGGAGATCGGCAAGGTGCTTTGCGATGACCTAGAGGGGTGGGATAGGGAGGATGGGAGGGAGGCTCAACAGGGAGGGGATATGGGGACATGTGTATGCATGTGACTGATTCGCTTTGTCGTGCAATAGAAATTAACATAGTATTGTGAAGTAATTATACTCCAATAAAGATCTATTAAAAAAAAAAAGCTAAACATAGAATTACCATACGATCCAGCAATTCCACTCCTAGGTATATATCTAAAGAAACTGAAAGCAAGCATTCAAACAGATACTTGTGTGCTGATGTGTATAGCAGCATTATTCATAATAGCCAAAAAGTGGAAACAACCCAAATGTTTGTCCATGGGCAAATAAAATGTGGTACATACATTGGAATATTATCCAACCATAAAAAGGAATGAAGTACAGATACCTGTTACAACGTGGATGAACATTATGCTTAAGTGAAATAAATCAGATACAAAAGGAAAAAAAAAAAAGAAGTTGTAATCATAGACCTACTCTCATGTAGGGGTAGGATTAACATTTGTACTACATTTGTGCTCTTGGAATGGCCAAACTGAGTTTGAGTGAAAATTTGGCCGTACATGAGCAAATTGTTTTGGCAAGGAATGCCCTCTAGCCAGATAGCATAGGATTACCACAGATAAAGTCCCAGTGAAGATGAGTTCACAATAAAAAGTTATATATCACAAAGCAACACTACACTAAGTCAGAGCAAGTCAGCAGTACAATTAGGACATCTCACACTTTGTATAATTAATCTCTTGGATGGCAATTATAAAAGAAATATTTTAAAAATGATCAAAGCTATAAAAGAAAGAGTTAGAAAACAGCTCTTAGTAGCATTGAAAAAGAAAATAGCAGAACTTCTAAAAATGAAAAAAATATGATAGATTAAAAAAAACAATGGTTGAATTAATCAGCAGATTAAGACCCAATTAAAGAGAGGATTGATGAACTGGAGCTAGTTCTGAGGAAATTATCCAGAATGCAGTTATTACAAAGAAAAAAGATAAAATATGTTAAATAGGAATTAAGAAGCATAAAGCTAGAGTGAGAAGGTTCAGTGGGTATCTAACAGGAAAGAATAGAGATAATAAAAGAGAAGCAACATTTGATGAATTAATGGTTGAGACTTTGCCAGAATTTATAAAAGACATGAATTCTCAGTTCAAAAAGCACAAATGTTGAGCATGAAAATAAAAAAATTAGATTATGCTGAGGCATACTATCACTGCAGAATAATAAAGAGAAAGAGGCTTTTAAAGAATATTTGTCTTTTGCTTTTATACATGAATGGCAATTTGGTAATGTAAATATTATTCTTGGGCCATATTTTCTTTTTCTCAAGATTTTGCAGATATTGTTCTATTTCTTCACATATTGAATGTTCTGTGGAAAAGTCTTAAGTCAGCCTGTTTTTTCATTCCTTTGACTTGCCATTTCTCCCACCACTGACTGGGTTCAGGAATTGACAGCTGGAGCATCTTTCATAAACTTTCCTGTCATCCTTTGATGATCATTG
The DNA here is from genome assembly GCF_009873245.2 of Balaenoptera musculus. Taxonomy (NCBI): domain Eukaryota; kingdom Metazoa; phylum Chordata; class Mammalia; order Artiodactyla; family Balaenopteridae; genus Balaenoptera; species Balaenoptera musculus. Next base: position 91,710,986 of record NC_045794.1, on the reverse strand, counting down.
GTTAGAGCCATTAATGGTACGCAGTTTTAAAATTTATTCTTAAAATTATCATACAGTTAAATTGATCTTTTTTGGGGGTACATTTCTATGGCTTTTAATACATGTATAGACTTGTGTAATCATCCCCACAACCAGAATATAGAACAGATATACCATCCCCAAACCTCCCATCTGCTATCCCTTTATAGTCACACCTTTTCCCATCTCTGTAGTAAAATTTGTCAACCACAGATCCATTCTCCATAAGTATAGTTTGACTTTTCAAGAATGTCATATATATGAAATCATAGTTTGTAATCTTTTGAGACTGACTTCTATTATTCAGCATAATACTTTTGGGATTCATCTAAATTGTATGTATTAGTAGGTCTTTCCTTTTCATTCCTGAGTAGGGTTCTATTGCATGAATGATCTACATTGTGTTTATTCATTTACCCATTGAATGACATTTGGATTGTTTCTAGTTTGGGGCTATTATGAAGAGAAGCTATAAATATTTGTGTATAGGTTTTGTTTGAGCATACATTTTTATTTCTTCAGGGTATATACTGAGGAGTGGGATTACTGGGCCATATGTTAATATATCTTTAAGTTTATAAGAAACTTTCAAACAATTTTTCAGAATGATTGTACCATTTTGCATTTTCATCAGTAATGTGTGAAATGTCTAGTTTCTCTGCATCATCACCAGTACTTGGTATTATTGGTAATTTTTTTTTTTTAGCTGTTATAATAGATGTGTGGTAGTATCACATTGTGGTTTTTGCACTTTCCTTGTGACTAATAACATCTTAATGAAGTGTCTGCTTTAGTCTTTTGCTCACTTTTTTAAATTGGGTTGTTTGTTTTCTTATTGTAGAGCTTTGGGAGTTCTTTATGTGTTCTGCATGCAAATTATTTGTTGGATATGTGATTTGAAAACATTTTACCCCAGCCTATAGCTGTCTTTTCAATCTTTTAGCAGTGTCTTTTGCAGGGTAAATGTTTTAAATTTTGATGAAGTTCAATTTACCTTTTTTTTTCTCTAAAAGATCATGATTTTGGTGTCATATTTAAGAACACTTTGCCTAACTCAGCTCACAGAGATTTTTTTCTACTTTTTTTTTTTCCTAAAATTTTTAGTTTTGTCTTCATCTTTAAGTCTGTGATCCAGTCTGAGTTAATTTTTACATATGGTATGAGGTATTGATCTGAGTTCCTTTTCACACATGGACTTTCAGTTAGAGTATCATTGAATTGCTTTAGTATGTTTGTTGAAAATCTATTTGCTATATTTACGTAGCTCTATTTCTCAACCATATTCTATTCCATTGATCTCTGTGTCTATTCCTCCACCAATACCATGCTGTCTTAATTACCATAGCTTTATAAGAAGTCATAAAATTGAGTGGTGTAATTCCTCAACCTTGTTCTTCTTTTTAAAAATTGTTTTAACCATTCTTGTTCAACTGTCTTTTCCTATGAATTTTTGAATCAGCTTATCTATCTATAAAAATTCCTGATGGCATTTCGATTGGATTTTTGCTAAATCTGTAGATCAGTTTCAAGAGGGCTGACATCTTCACTATGTTGAGTCTTCTGGTCCATGAACACCATAGGTCTCTCCATTTATTTAGGCTTTCTTTGATTTCTTCCATCAGCCTATTTTAGTTTTCATACAGATCCTATAAGTACTTTGTTAGATATATAATTATATGCATTTTAGTTTTACTAGGTAGGGCCCCCAAAGAGTGTATTAATTTATCCATGTACTGGTGGTTGAGAGTATCCATTTCCCAACACTCTTACCCACAGTTGATATTGTCAATTTTTAAAATCATTTTTCTTATTATATATGTTTATTTTAAAGTGATTTATTTTGTAGTTAGACAAAGTCATCTTCCTCCAACTCTCTTTAGACCTATCCTGTTGAATTTAGAATGTGTGTCCTGAACACAGGGCATTGCTGTGTTTAATGTATGTACCACATTGCACAGATAACTCTTACCTCTTGCCACCTCAAAAGAAAGGCTGCTGTGAGACTCACTTAACATCTCTTCAACTTTCTAAAGAATGAACCTGACCAGTTTCCAGAAGAGCATTTTGGATCTGGGATTCCCTGAGACAGTTCAGAGTAAATGAGGTGTGGATTGGTTGCTGGAGACCCAAGTTGAATTTCCAGCTCTGCCACTGACTTGAGCTGTGAATTAGGGAAACCACCTTGCTGTCCTGTCCTCAGTTCCCTGTAAGTTTAATGAGACTGAAGATGCAAAGATTGTTCTAGTTCTGTGCTTCTGGTTTATAGAAATGATCAATTATACTTCTCAAGTAGGAAATAAAGAAATAGAGGAATGGAGAAAAGAAAAAAATAAGGAGAGAAAAAAAAGAACCAAAAGGAGAAAAAGAAACCAAGGTCTGATCACTGCCTCACTAGGGGTTGACTAATTGTCCAAATCAGCAGTCACTCCAAGAGAGCTTTCCCAAGAGGGAGCGGATGATGTCAGTCACCTCTAGAATAAGTCCAAGTGTCTGACCTCCTGATTGGGGGTCAGAAATTCCATTTGCACACTCTAAGACAGCTATTGTTAAAATCTTCCTTTGCTATTTTTCAGTATTGTCATTATACTTCCTTTGTGCAGTAGACCAATAAATGTGTTAATCTTGCCGATTTCATATGTAAATGTGGCTTTTGAAAATGTCAATTTCTTGGAGGCAACAGGTGGTAAACAGAAAAGAGAGAAAAACAATGATTTTTCAGTAGAAGGGATGGAGATTCAGAGAGATCAAGATACTCAATTCCACAATTATTTATTGAGTGCCAGATGCTGTGCTGGGTGCTAAGGATTCAGAGGTGAGCCATTAGTGACACTTATAGGAATTGTCCAAAGAGATAACCAGTAAGTGGTGAAGCCTGAGTGCACCCTGGTCTGTCAGGCTCTAACATCAGTTTAGAGAACACTAAACCATGCTGCTTTCAATATCTGTGAGGCATGTGGCTGAACCCTCTGATTTACCATTCTGCATCTAGTTAACTTCAATATTTCCTAACTCGGTAGGAAAGTAACTTTGCCATTTACATTGCTGACTAGGCATTTGATCATAATAACGCTACTGTTATAATAACGATTCATTTATTGAAGGCTTCTCACATGCTAGAAAAAAGATATTGATTGTTGATAGCCTTTTTTTAACTTTCATTTTGAATAATTATAAATTCACAGGAAGTTGCAAAGATAGTAGAGGTCCCTGTATCCTTTACCCAGTTTCATAACTATTATATATAACTATGTATATAACTATATATATATATATATATACACAAAGTATATAGCTATATATATACACACATTGTATATACATATATAATACATTGTATATATAATGTATATACAATGTATTATAGATCTCTCTCTCTCTCTCTATATATATATATGGTTATATTACAATACCAAAGCCAGGAAATTGGCATTTACAACGTGTGTGTATAGTTCTATGCCATTTTATCACATATGTAGATTTGTATAATCACCACTGCAATCAAGATACAACACTGTTCCATTACCACAAAAATCTCCCTCTGCTACCCCTTTATAGCCACTCTTATCCCCTTTCCACTATGATCTCTAGCTCCTAGAAACCACCAATCTGTTTTTCATCTGTATAATTTTGTCATTTTGAGAATGTTATATGAATGGAATCACCCAATATGTGACATTTTGAGGTTGGCTTTTTTCCTTAAGCTTATTGCACTTGAGATCCATCCAAGTTGTTGTGTGTATCAATAGTTTGTTTTACTGTATTTCTGAGTAGTTTCCATGGTTGTACCACAGTTTGTTTAACTGTTTTCCTAATGAGGGACATTTTGATTGTTTCCGTTTTTGGCTATTATAAGTAAAACTGTTATGAATATTTTTGTGTGGACACATACTTTCATTTATTCTGGGATAGACTTTCCATGAATGTAATTGCTAGATTGTATGATAAGTGTGTGTTTAGTTTTTTTTTAAGAAACTGTCAAACTCTTTCCCTAAGTGGCCACACCATTTTACATTCCCACCCAATATCTAGTTTGTCCACATCTTTGTCAGCATTTGGTACTATCACTATTTATTTTAGCTGTTCTAATAGGTGTTAGTGGTATCATGTCCTGGTTTTAATTTGCATTTCCCTAATGACCAGTGATGTGGTACTTCTTTTCATGTGATTATTTGCCACTCATATATCCTCTTTGGTAAAATGTCCATTCATGTCTTTTGCTTGCTTTCTAATTGGATTATTATTATTTTTTTTAATTAATTAATTAATTTTATTTTATTTATTTATGGCCGTGTTGGGTCTTCGTTTCTGTGCGAGGGCTTTCTCTAGTTGCGGCAAGTGGGGGCCACTCTTCATCGCGGTGCGCGGGCCTCTTCACTATCGCGGCCTCTCTTGTTGCGGAGCACAGGCTCCAGACACGCAGGCTCAGCAATTGTGGCTCACGGGCCCAGCTGCTCCGCGGCACGTGGGATCCTCCCAGACCAGGGCTCGAACCCGTGTCCCCTGCATCGGCAGGCAGACTCTCAACCACTGCGCCACCAGGGAAGCCCGGATTATTTTTTTTTACTGTTGAGTTTTTAAAAAAATCTAAACACTAGTCCTTTGTCAGACATGTAGTTTGCAAATATTTTCTCCCGCTCTGTAGCTTATCTTTTCAGCCCTTTTACAGGTCTGTCTCCAGGTGAAAGTTTTAAATTTTGATGAGGTCTAATTTGTCATTTTTTCTTCTATGGACAGTGCTTTTGATGTTGTGTTTAAGAAATCTTAACCAAGTCCAGTATCCTAAAGATTTTCTCCTATATTTTCTTCTCAGAGTTTTATAGTTTGTAGTTTATGTTTAAACATATGATCAGTTTTGAGTTCATCTTTGTATAAGATGTGAGGTTTAGATTGAGGGTCAATTTATTTTGTTGCCATTGAATTGCTTTTGCACCTTTGTCAAAAATCAGCTGGCCATACTGCTGTGGGGCTATTTCTAGGTTCTTTAATATAGTCCATTGATCTGCATGTCTTCCTCTGCCAGGACCACACAACGTTGATTACTGTAGCTATATAATATGTCTTATATTGGGTAAAGTGAATCCTCCCACTTTATTCTTCCTTTCTTAGTTATTTTGGTTCCTTTGTCTTTCCAAGTCAATGGAAGGATGATGGTTTTTTTCAACAAATGGTGCTAGAACAATTGGATAGCCAGAGGCAAGAAAATGAACCTAGACTTAAACCCTCACACCTTATACAAAAGTTAACTCAAAATGCATTGTAGACTTCAACATAAAATGCAAAATGATAAAACTCTGAGAAGAGAACAGGAGAAAATCTTCATAGCCTAGGCATGGTGAAGAATTTTTACACTTGATACCAAAAGCATGATCCATAAAGGGAAAAAATGGAAATACTGGACCTCATCAAAATGAAAAAGTTTTGCTCTGGGTGAGATCTGTTAAGAGGATGAAAAGACTAGTTACAGAGTAGGAGAAAATGATTGCAAACCACATATCTGACAAAGGGATATCTAGAATATATGAAGAACTCTCAAAACTCAATAGTAAAACAATTTAATAAGAAAATGGGCAAAAGCTATGAACAGACATTTCAACAAAGAGGATATATGAATGGCAAATAAGCCCATGAAAAGATGTTCAGCATTATTAGCCACTAGGGAAATGCAAATTAAAACCACTATAAGATATTATTACACACTGTGACGTCAAATGCTGGTGAGGATACAGAGAAACTGAATCACACATACACTGATGATGTAAAATGGTATAGTCATTCTGGAAAATACATTGGCAGTTTCTTATAGAACTAAACATGGAAGTCTCATTTTTTGCATGTTAACTTTATAACTACCAATGTTGCTGAACTCTAGTTAGCTCTAATAATATGTCTACAGGTTATCTTAGCTTTTCTTTGTAGAAAATTATTTCTTTGAGTCATTATCCTTTGTTTATTCCTTTTCAATTCTTGTATCTGTTACTTACTTTTCTGTTCTTACTGTGTTGGCTAAGACCTCTAGGATAATACCTTATTCCAGACTTTAAAGATAATCTAATGTTTCATCGTCAGATTAGAGGTTTGCTATAGGATTTGTGTATACCCTTTATGAGTTAAAGGAAGTCCTCTTCTAATCCTAGTTTTCCAGTACTTCTTTTTTTTTCTTCAAAAATTGGTGTTGAATGTAGCAATTAAAAAAATCCATCTATTGTTATGATCAAATTGTTTTTTCCTTGAATTTGTTAATGTGGTAAAATAGATTGCTAGATTTGGTTGTGTTTTTGTTTTGTTTAGTACTTTGATGGGAAAACCTTGTGTCCTGGCGTATGAAGGTATCCTTATACAATGGTCTTCTGTTTCTTCTGAGACTCAGAGGTTTTACTATTTCTGGACTAGTCTTCACATTAATTTCCTGCTCTGGGATCCTCATACTGTGTGAGTAGTGTAAATTCTGACCACATATCCACCTGTGGAGTAAACTTGGACTTTGACTTTTCATGAGAGATACTTCATTTCTCTACTTAGATCCTTAGGCAGAAGACACTCTTCTTTGCTGCTTCCCTGGGCTTATATTTTTCAGAAGGTCAGGCCTTTTAGGATTCTGAGCCCTATTCTCCTAATCCTTGGGTGTTTATTTCTCAAGCCTCTAGCCATTTGTCCTCTTTCTGGGCTGGATGCTTCCAAACTGCTGTGACATAAATGAAAACCCTTGAAGGTTGGACTTTGAGCTCTTTGTTTCTGAAATCTGGGAATTTCTTTTTCTCTTCCCAGGATCAATGTATATTAAATTATTTTTATTATTATATTTCATCTGAATCCAAATCTGGCCTCTGTACCTCGACACCAAATTACATCTTGGAGACAGAGTTTTGTGTGAAGTAGAAAAGAATAGCTTTATTGCTTTGCCAGGCAAAGGGGGCCACAGCAGTCTAATGCCCTCAAAACTGTGTGCCCTGACCTGGAGGGAGTAGTGAGGAGTTTTATAATAATGGTTCAAAGAGGGCGTGATCAGCTCGTGGACATTCTTCTGATTGGTTGGTGGTGAGGTAAGTGGGAGTCGGCATCATCAATCTTTTGGTTCCAACCGGTCTGGGGTCTACGTGCTTGTGGGCAGCATACAGTTAACTTCTCCCACCAGGTGGGGGGTTTCAGTATCTGCAAAACAGCTCAAAGATATTGTTATGTGTATCCCTTGAAGGGGGGACCAGGACCCTGCCCCAAGGCTGCACTATTATTTCTTGACTGTTCCTCCTTTGTCTCCACATCCCCTCCCTTCCTTAATTAGCATCTGTTGAACCTACCTGGTGGAACTCAGGGAAGGTCATGGAGGCTGAACGAAGCCTATTTCCTGGGGGGACACAGAAAAGCTTTTGTGCCCAGGAGCCCCACAGGGTCCTGCTTGGTATCACATCTAACATATCTATAATTGGGGGGTTGGAGGAAGAGTTAAAGTAGCTTAGTCTACCATATTTCTAAAATTTTTCTCCTTTTATAATATTTTTTTCCAGGAAGGAATATTTTTAGATTTCCAAACTGCTGTGATATTATAAGGAAATACAATGTAACTATAAAGTGAATCTCTAGCAGCCAGCTGCATCATTGGGATATTAGTGCCTACCTCATGGGGTGATTGGAGTGATTAAATGAAATAATGCCAGATAGTAAGTTTATTCCAGTTTCCGGGCCATTCTAATACTCAGTAATTGTTAACTATTATTAAAATGATTCAAATTATCCACACTATCTAGAGACACCTACTGCTCTGTTAGGGTAACTTTTTAAATTTAAATAAACTTTATTTTAGAGTACTTTTAGATTAAAGAAAAGTTGTACAGAGAGTTCCCAAATACTCCTCACCCAGTTTCTCCCACTGTTAGCACCTCACATGACCATTGTACATTTGTCACCAGTGAGGGACCCCGTTGGTCATTAACATTTCTATTAACTAAACTCCACACTTTATTTGGACTTGATTAGCTGTTACCTAATGCCCTTTTTCTGTTCCAGGATCCCATCCAAGATACCATATTACATTTAATTGTCATGTTTCCTTAGGCTCCTCTGATCTGGGAGAATTTCTCAGATTTTTCTTGTTTTTGATGAACTTGATGGCTTGGAGAAGTACTGGGAAGGACTTTTTAGAATGTCCCTCAATGTGGGATTGTCTGATGTTTTTGTCATGATGGGACTGTGTAGAGTTACATTTTAAAATTGAAGGAGAACTGTCAGGATGGAATGTGTTAGCTGTTCACTTCCTGCTGAGGTAAGAAGGAAGGGAAAGTTTGTTGAATTTCACCCCCAGGGTAATTACATAGGGCTATCATCTGGTGACTCATCCAGGGACAAAAATGTCCATAGCCACCTCACAAACACTTAATGTGTTATGTATGTGATATATATCTAATCTGTACCTGTGTTTATATCTGTATCTATACCATTTCTTTTTTTTTAATTTATTTTTTATTTTATTTTTGGCTACGTTGTGTCTTCGTTGCTGCGTGCAGGCTTTCTCTAGTTGTGGCGACTGGGGGCTACTCTTTGTTGCGGTGCACGGGCTTCTCATTGCGGTGGCTTCTCTTGTTGTGGAGCATGGGCTCTAGTTGCATGGGTTTTAGTAGTTGCAGCACATGGGCTCAGTAGTTGCGGTGCATGGGCTCTAGGGCGCAGGCTCAGTAGTTGTGGCGCATGGGCTTAGTTGCCCTGTGGCATGTGGGATCTTCCCGGACCAGGGATCGAACCTGTATCTCCTACACTGGCAGGTGGATTCTTAACCACTGTGAGACCAGGGAAGTCCAGGATCTATACCATTTCTATCTCTCTCTATATACACACACACACGTGTGTGTGTGTGTGTGTGTGTGTGTAATGGATTATAATCTTAAATCCTAAAAATGACTCATCCTGGTAGGTTCTATTTTCTCTATCTTACAGAAGAGGAAACGAGGCTCAGAAGCCTTACGTTCCTTGCTGGAGGCTTCCTACCGACAGGTGCTGGAGTTGGCATTTAAACCCCATCCAGCTGTCCCCAGAGCTGGAACTTCTAGCACCATGCTCCTCTGCCCCCGACTAGCTACATCCTTGGGTCACATTTGACCAAGGACCACAGTGGTGAGAATGCCCATAAGATTTATTAAACCTTTGTCCTTTCCCCAAGTTTGTTATTTGGGATACAGCTGCTCATGAGTGTGGGATTTTAAAATAATAGTGACACTGCTAATTGTAACAGTGAAAATAATTTTCAGCACATCGCTTCTCATCCTGTTCCCCTTTCCTTTCTTTATCTTCATTGGGTTTGCTCCCCATTCAGACACCCCCCTTACTAACAGTCCCTGTTCATCTGGGGTTGGAAGGAAGGCTGTGCATGACCAAAACATTCATGATTATCCATTTATTGATCAGTTTCCATAAAATTCCCTCACAGTTTTCTCAAGTTGTCTGCAATCTGATGTCCTGATTACTCCCTTATTAGGTTTTGCTTTGGATGGAATTACTAAGCCAAATTGAAATTCTTGGTTGTTATGAAGCATTTCCAAGACATCGCTCAGAAGCAAGTCAAGAGATGCCTCTTGCCTGCTTCTGCCCATTAGATTTTGGATCAAGATTCACATCCCATGCCATGCCCATTAATGTGAGGTTGTTGCTTTATTTATGACCTTTACTCGGTATATTGCAGTTTATTTCTGTTGTCTCATTTTCACCAACTTATATCAAATTCTGACTCTCACCTTGCAAGGCTGCAGAAGCTGCATGTCTGCATTACTTTATTTAGCAGATGCCTGGACCAATTATAATTCCTTTGCCTTTTCCTCCTCTCTCCTTTCCTTGGACAAGGTGGAGGAGAGTGAGTAAAACCAGGACTTTCTCTATGTTTATTTTTAAACACAGTCTCTTTAAAACTTAAAAGATATCATCTCCTTCCTCAGGAAGCTGGCAGCTGTCTGGCCCAGGGCCACAATTACAGCTTTGTCATTAAGATTGGAAGTCACCCATCAGTACCTCCTCTCCTCTGTTCAGCACATGCTGATGGGAATTCATTTACTAGATCAGCATGGAGGACAGCAGGACCTCTTAGGAGTTCTGAGAAGTGGGAGTTCAGAAGTGCACTCGTGTCAATGGGGGACCACCCTACATTGCTTTCCCCAGAAGTTCCTGGATTTTTCTCTTGCTTGTCACCTGTCCAGCAGGTCTATTGAGGTCACTCAATAGATGCTTAGTTGGGTGGGTGTCAGGTGATGTGGCTTCAGGGCAATGAGGGGGCAGTTCTCTAGACTGGAACCAACAGAGGGGTTGAAGTCAGATAGTCTTCATTTCTAGTTCCAGCACCATCACTTATGCCCTTAGCTGTGAACTTAGGCAAATTACTCCATATCCTGAAAATGCCATTTTCTCACCTATAAACTGGGAGTTAAAATACTTAATCCATAGTGTTCGGGTGAGCAGCAAGCATATCAATAAGGGAAATATACCTAGTATTCCTGCTTACAGCATGCCCCATTGTGATCTCAAAATAATATTCTAGAAAACTGTAAAGCTTTGGGCTAGACTGAAGCACAGGCTCTTGGGGAAAGGGATTGGATCTTGGAATGAGATAGACCTGCATTCAAAATCTGGTTCTACCACTTATTAATTTTATGACCTTGAACAAATCGCAAAGATTTTGAGACTCAGAATTCTTACTCGTAATACAAGAAGAATTATGTGGAGTACATAACATATGTGCAAAAACTATTAGTGGTTTCCTTTTCCTTCAACTTCGACCTTGACCTTGACCATCGTTTGTTTGGGTTATTTCACTTCACATGGCTGATGTTTGGTCATCTGAGAAGGTGGTCATGTGGATTGATAATCTTAAGATGACCAAGCACCTGGAGAAATTTTTCTTGTTCTAAGTTGTGTGTGTATATGTGTGTGTCTGTGTTTTTCCTTTTTCTTCCCACACATTTTTATCTCTTTTATTCTCTCCACCTGTGATCTACAGGCTAAGTCTCAGGCCTTTTATTGACTCTGGGTTAGCCATACCATTTGTACCTTAGAAACCTGCCATTTAATGCAGAGACAGGGTGGGCTGAGGTTGGAGTGTGCTCCTGTCCACTGTCCCTGCAAAGACCCCAGCTCTGGGGATTATGAAATCCCTACTTCTTGCCTCCTAATGACCACAGGGATGGAAATTTAACCTTCATAACTCTTGAGCAAGGATATAAGAGAAAAACTCAACTTCCTCTCATTGCTTATTCTCCAAAAACCTCTCTTCCATGAACTTTTACTGCTTCTACCTCCCAGCCCTGATGAACCTGGCTCAGTCATTGCCACAATGGGTCTCAATGCCCCTATCTGCAGCATGGGGATAATATGGCCTCTTACCCCATATGGGGATGTCAGGGGTGCTAAAGCAGGTGTTATAGACAAAAAAGCTTGCAGAATCTCTGTCCTTTGTGAAGTGTGAAGATGGGGTGACTCCTTCCTGCTCCCTCAATTCCTCTGGTTTTCCAAGGACCTTCAGAGTTAAACCAAAGATGGTTTTGTTGTGTGGCTCTTCTGTACTAAACACTTTCGTTACCGAGTCTAAGCTCACTCTGTTCGCTGCACAACAGGCCAATAAATCGGGAGACAAATTGTTGAGGCAAGGAAGAGTGGCTTTATTTGGAAAGCCAGATGTCCGAGAAGATGGTGGACTAGTGTCCTAGAGTACCATCTTATCGGAGTCTGGATGCTAGTTTCTTTTATAGAACAGAGAGGGAGAGGAGGTGAGGAAGTAAAGTAAAAAGGCCATAAGTCTTGCAAACTATCTCCTGGTTTTGGCCAGCCTCGGGCATAGGATAGGTTAATTTCTTCTTTTTTGCAGCCATTCACAGGTGGGCAGTGTCAGGGTGTTTCCCTGTGAGCTAAACAAAAGCACTTTAGTTTAACATTCAGGCTGAGGGGCAGGGTTCCCTGAGGCAGGCAGTATGTATGCCTATAGCTATAGGCAGAACATAAGCAATGGAAAGCAAATGTCAAAGTAAAAGAAACAGATTCAACATGGAGTCAGATTTTCTTCCCTGTTACACTTTTCCACTATGGGGCCTTCCATAGCAGCAGTGCGAGGCAGGTATTGCCCTTCCAATGTCAAGATGAGGAAACTGAGGCTTAGCTGTGCCAGTCACCCAAAGTCACTCAGTCACTGAGCTGCAGAACTGATCCCCCCATTAGGTGCTCTGAGCACAGAGCCTGGAGTGTACACTCTTTTCAAGAGCCTTCAAAAATATTTACGACCTGAAAAATGATGATTAGCTCAAACATAGTAAAAGAACACTATACAGTCAAAATGAATATTCATTTAATTAAATATTTACAGAATATGACAGGTCAACTTGCCCTGTGCAACTTTTCACTTATATAGTTATACATAAATTATATCAACGTGGAATGTGTGTGCATTTTACTGGTTTGTTAGCTGCGAGATATATGAGATAGGGCCTACAGAAGCAAAGGAGAGGAGATTGGTTCAAGATGGCAGAGTAGAAGGATGTGCTCTCACTCCCTCTTGTGAGAGCACCACAATCACAACTAACTGCTGAACAGTCATTGACAGGAAGACACTGGAACTTACCAAAAAAGATACCCCACATCCAAAGACAAAGGAGAAGCCACAGTGAGACGGTAGGAGGGGCACAATCACAATACAATCAAATCCCGTAACCGCTGGGTGGGTGACTCACAAACAGGAGAACAGTTATACCACAGAAGTCCACCCACTGGAGTGAAGGTTCTGAGCCCCACGTCAGGCTTCCCAACCTGGGGGTCTGGCAATGGGAGGAGGAATTCCCAGAGAATCAGACTTTGAAGGCTGGTGGGATTTGATTGCAGGACTTCGAGAGGACTAGGGGGAAAAGAGAGTCCACTCTTGGAGGGCACACACAAAGTAGTGTGCTCATCAGGACTCAGGGGGAACCAGACCTACCTGCTAGTGTTGGAGGGTCTCCTGCAGAGGTGGGGGGTGGCTGTGGCTCACCACGGGGATAAGGACACTGGCAGCTGAAATACTGGGAAGTACTCCTTGGCGTGAGCCCTCCTGGAGTCTGCCATTAACCAAAGAGCCTGTAGCCTCCAGGTCTGGGTTGCCTCAAGGCAAACAACCAACAAGGAGGGAACTCAGCCCCACCCATCAGCAGACAAGCAGATAAAAGTTTTACTGAGCTCTGCCCACCAGAGCAACACCCAGCTCTACCCACCAGCAGTACCTCCCATAACGAAGCTTGCACAAGCCGCTTAGATAGCCTCATCCACCAGAGGGCAGACAGCAGAAACAAGAAGAACTACAATCCTGCAGCCTGTGGAACGAAAAACCACATTCACAGAAAGATAGACAAAATGAAAAGGCAGAGGACTGTGTACCAGATGAAGGAACAAGATAAAACCCCAGAAAAATAAGTAAATGAAGTGGAGATAGGCAACCTTTCAGAAAAAGAATTCAGAATAATGATAGTGAAGATGATGCAGGACCTTGGAAAAAAGAATGGAGGCAAGGACGGAGAAGATGCAAGAAATGTTTAACAAAGACCTAGAAGAATTAAAGAACAAACAGAGATGAACAATACAATAACTGAAATGAAAAACACACGAGAAGGAATCAATAGCAGAATAACTGAGGCAAAAGAACGGATAAGTGACCTGGAAAACAGAATGGTGGAATTCCCTGCCACGGAACAGAATAAAGAAAAAAGAATGAAAGGAAATGAAGACAGCCTAAGAGACCTCTGGGACAACATTAAACGCACCAACATTTTCATTATATGGGTCCCAGAAGGAGAACAGAGAGGGAAAGGACCTGAGAAAATATTTGAAGAGATTATAGTCGAAAACTTCCCTAACATGGGAAGGGAAATAGCCACACAAGTCCAGGAAACACAGAGAGTCCCAGGCAGGATAAACCCAAGGAGAAACACACCGAGACACACAGTAATCAAATTGACAAAAATTAACAACAAAGAAAAATTATTAAAAGCAACAAGGGAAAAACGACAAATAATATACAAGGGAACTCCCATAAGGTTAATAGCTGATTTCTCAGCAAAAACTCTACAAGCCAGAAGACAGTAGCGTGATATACTTACAGTGATGAAAAGGAAGAACCTACAACCAAGATCACTCTACCTGGCAAGGATCTCATTCAGATTTAACAGAGAAATCAAAAGCTTTACAGATAAGCAAAAGCTAAGAGAATTCAGCACCACCAAACCAGCTCTACAACAAATGCTAAAGAAAATTCTCTAAGTAGGAAACGCAAGAGAAGAAAAGGACCTACAAAAACAAACCCAAAACAATTAAGAAAATGGTAATAGGAACATACATATTGATACTCACCTTAAATGTGAATGGATTAAATGCTCCAACCAAAAGACATACACTGGCTGAATGGATGCAAAAACAAGACCCATACTTATGCTGTCTACAAGATACCCACTTCAGACCTAGGGACACATACAGACTGAAAGTGAGGGGATGGAAAAAAGATATTCCATGCAAATGGAAATCAAAAGAAAGCTGGAGTAGCAATACTCATATCAGATAAAATAGACTTTAAAATAAAGAATGTTACAAGAGACAAAGAAGGACACTACTACTATCAATCAAGGGATCAATCCAAGAAGAAGATATAACAATTATAAATATATATGCACCCAACATAGGAGCACCTCAATACATAAGGCAAATGCTAACAGCTATAAAAGAGGAAATCGACAGTAACACAGTAATAGTGGGGGACTTTAACACCTCACTTACACCAATGGACAGATCTTCCAGACAGAAAATTAATAAGGGAACACAAGCTTTAAATGACACAATAGACCAGATAGATTTAATTGATATTTATAGGACATTCCATCAAAAAACAGCAGATTACACTTTCTTCTCGAGTGCACATGGAACATTCTCCAGGATAGATCACATCTTGGGTTACAAATCAAGCCTCAGTAAATTTAAGAAAATTGAAATCATATCAAGCATCTTTTCTGACCACAACACTATGAGATTAGAAACCTATGGACGCTAAGGGGGGAAAGTGGGGCGGTGGTGGTGGTGGTGGGATGAATTGGGAGATTGGGATTGACATATATACCCTAATATGTATAAAATAGGTAAGTAAAAAGAACATGCTGTATAACATAAATAAAGAAATAAAATTAAAAAAAAAAAAGGAAAAATAGCAAAGTAGATTAAATCCCTGGAAGAGACTGAAACAGCCCAAAGTGAAACCCAGTCATAGAGCGTGGTCCATCCAAACTGCTTTAGCCTTTTTGGGAGTTTAGCTAAGGCCTGGTTCTGGGTTTGTCTGTTCTGTGGGTTGGGTGAAGGTGCTTTCAGATTTACTTCTAAGGCTTACAGGTGAGTCAGCGACTTCTACAGTCCCTCATCTTTCCACAAAACTGTCTATGACCATATTCACTTTTTCTTCTTTCCTTTATGCCACATGTTTGGTCTTTAGGACCTACGTGATCTTAATTAATCCCTTGTATGCTTCTGCCATGCAAAACTGTAATTGTTGGTGGGGTTCATTGGATTTCTGCCTCATACTCAAAAGAGGTTGTGGTCCTCCCATTCCCATTGTTGAGAAATGTAGCTGTGACTGAACTCAGGTTTGGCTGCTTGCTCTTCAAAAGCAAGTACTTGAGAAGCAAGTGTTGGTAGATAGGAAAGTTGCTTTAATTAGAAAAGCCAGCAATCTGGGGAGAAGATGGACTCATGTCCCAAGATCCAAAGATTCTGTTTGGCCATGAAAGTTTTTGAAGGGAAAAGGAAGAAATAATCTCAGTTAATCATTAAGGTAGGAGGTCAGATTCTTCCTCATTTTTCCATTGCTGTCTTCTCCTGATCTTCCATTGGATGTTATCTTTCCCACGTGGTCCACTTGCAGTTGGATGCTATCTTGCCCACTTGGTCCACCTGCAAATTTGCTAAGGGGGATGCTGAGGGTACAGAGTCAGTCATTCTTTAACTACTTAATTCTTCATTCTTTCTCCTTTTAATCTAGGAAAGGAATCAAAGGGTTAGGTAAGGTGTTGTGTACATTCAGTAGAGCAGAATTCAGGAGTTAGGTTAATTGTTACCTAGTGATCTCATTTTTATAATTAAGGTCTAAAGAAAACAGAGATGAACAAACAGAAAAAGGGGCAAAAGAGCTGCTTCCATAGCTACTGCTTTCATTTCCTATAGGTCTACACTGAAAACAAACCCAAGGACACCAGGCCTAATTTGCCTATCAGTGATGACCTCCCTGCTTGTCTGCCTAGTTCTATTGGCGGAAACATGCAACATATTCCCCAGCCTGGGCACTGCCATCTGTCACGGTGTCTTCTACCCTGGCAGCGGGCTGACTCCCCACAAAAATTAGGTAAATAGAGAGCCCTGAGTCTCTCTAAGAACTGCCCTCAGCAGAAGTTCATGTTCTCACCTAAGCTCATGCCCCATCCACAGGGACCGCCTGCATCTAATGACGGGTACATGTAGGAGGATGGGCTGAGGCCTCTGTTGTGACTATTTCACAGCTCAGCTTTTCCCTCTGCCTCACCCCACCCCCTCTCGCTTCTTCACAGCTTATCCCAAGGACACCCTCCAACATGCTTCCGGCATGAGGATTTTCATCTCAGAATCTGTTTCCTGGGAAACCTGGCCTGAGACCCTTTTATATTACAAATGTTTTATTATGTCCCCTTTGTAGGAAATTTATGGATAATATACCTACTTCAACAGAAAATTAAAAAGAAATCCCCAACCACAAAAAGCACATTAATGTTTAATAAAATAGTAATGCATTTAATATTCAATAAAGTAATAATTTATCAGGTGAAACTGTATCAGAAGATAAGAAGCATTCAGGTGCATGTGCCATAAAATCACCATGAATTTGAGAGACGCATGATCCAGGGGTGTTGTTTTGCCAACCTGAATGCTGCCAGCAGTGCTGCTGTGGGAGACAGTGTGTGAATTAGTTATCAACTCCTGGGAAAGTTCTGAACAAAACAAATATAATATTCTCTTGATTTACATGGTAGTTGTACTCCTGGATAATTCAGTGTAAAAATAGTATAGAAATAGGGAAAAATACTTTGTGTTTTTATGTAAAGCAGAGAAAGGTTCTCAGGCTGGATAACTATATATTTGTGGATTTTCTTTTCCATACAGGTTTGTGTGTTGGGATGCTAGGAGGTCATGAGGGTCATGGGACAATTTTTTTGTATATGAACGTGACCATTGCAGGGAATAATCACACTGGGTCCCCACCTATAAGCGCACCCATCAATGAGACAGTCCTAAATGTTCCCATAAGTTTTCCATATGCCTCCTGGGAATACTGCTGGCTCTGCTAAAAGGAAGGCCAGTGGCAGCTGCTCCCAGTGTCTCTGATTCTCTATTAAAACTCTCCAAAACTTTTTTCTACAAATGAGTGCTGGACATTTCTTCTCTCTCACCTCTTTTCTCCATCTTTTCAACTTAACTTTTTTTCTTTTCTTGCATGTGTCTTCTTCACATGAATTAATATGGCCTCTTAGACTTACACAGTGCTCTAATTCATCCATTTCCTGGATCAACACAGCAAAACCTCATGCCTGAAATTACCAAAACAAAGTATCCTTCCTCTTTGGAAGGTAGAAGAGAAGGCTTTGGAAGAAGAGAGACAGATGAAAATATGTATATGTTAATTTTTGAAAATATCTGTCATAGAGAATTTATCATATTTGTCTTGTTTATCATTGAGAATATTTGAAAATCTAATCATCCAACAACAGTAGACTGGTTAAATTAATTATGCTAAATTCATGCAATAGTCTTTGATGATATAGCTTTCAAAAAGTTTGTGTGTGTGTGTGTGTGTGTGTGTGTGTGTGTATACATATGAAGTATCTTTAATGACACAATAATATTCATATATTAAATTTTAAATCACTAGTTTAAACAAACCGGTGTGTATGATTAACTCCTCCACTTTTTATTACTGGTTATGTTGATACATCAAAATATCTCTCAGTAGGATAAGAAATTATGTCTTCTTTTTCTTATGTCCTATGTTTTCTAAATATTTTATAGTGAACATTTGTGATAAGATTAAAATTAAGTTATTTGTAAAAAAATAAATAACTAAAAGGAAGGCCAGTGGAGTAAAGGAAAGGAAGTGAATTTTGAGTAGTAGCCCCCAAACTGAAGACATCCACATGTCACATTTGTCCAGCAGGACCCAAGTTTGAACCCAGCCCTGGTGCCTCTCCTATTAGCCCACTCTCCTGTTCTTATTTAGGAAAGGTCAAGATTGAAGGAAGGACTTGTCCAGGGACCCCACTGCCATCCTCTCTTTTATCCTCACCAACTTGAGGAGTGTTGAAATGCAGAGCCTTTTTAAGCGGACCCTCCCCATCCAGCCTCAGGGGTCACACCAGTGCCCTCTGAAATGCTGCCACATGGTCTCTGCTGAATTAGCAGCTTCTATTTTGAGCACCATGGTGGATGGGCTGTGGCCCCACCTTTCTCAAACTCCTTTTTGAGATAGACAGTTTAATGGGCAAGTTTAGCTTTCATGGTTTGACAGCCTGGTAATTGGTAATTAGTTGGTGAAGGCTGTGTTTTAACAGTTGCAGAGGCCATTTGCGAGGGTAGTTACTCTGTGGGGGAGCACACCTCCACTCCCTTCCCTTTTCTTTCTTATTTCCCGTGTCTTCCTCTGAGCCTTCCTCTTTTCTTCTGAATCTTTCTTTTTTTATTTTTCTTTTTTTAATCGAAGTATAGTTAATTTACAATGTTATGTTACTTTTTGGTGTACAGCAAAGTGATTCAGTTATGTGTATATATATATTCTTTTTCAGATTCTTTTCCATTATAGGTTATTACAAGATATTGAATATAGCTCCCTGTGCTATACAGTAGGACCTTGTTTTTTATCTGTTTTATATATAGTAGTGTGTATCTGTCAATCCCAAACTCCTAATTTATCCCTCCCCCTCCTTCCCCTTTGGTAACCATGTTTGTTCTCTATGTCTGTGAGTCTGTTTCTGTTTCATAAATAAGTTCATTTGTGTCATTTTAGATTCTGCACATAAGTGATGTCATATGATATTTGTTTCTGCCTGACTTACTTCACTTAGTATGATAATCTCTAGGTCCATTGCTGCAAATGGCATTATTTCATTCTTTTTTTATGACTGAGTAGTATTCCATTGTATATATGTACCACATCTTCTTTATCCATTCACCTGTCATTGGACATTTAGGTTGCTTCCATGTCTTGGCTATTGTAAATAGTCTTCTTCACCTTTCTTAATTAGACTGCTCCACTTCTCACGTGAAGATGTAGATGGTGAGGGGAGGGAGAGAGTTGGTGGGGGAGAGAGAAAATACACTTACAAATGCCCAATTTCAAACTGCACTTCCTTTCCAGATCCTTACTCCTTGCCACGTTGTCTTAGTCTGTCTGGGCTGCTATAACAAAATGCCATAAACTGGGTGACCCAAAACAATAGAAATTTATTTCTCACAGTTCTGGAGTCTGGAAAGTCTAAGATGAAGGTGCTAGCAGATTTGGTGTCTTGGGGAAGAGGGTCTGCTTCCTGGTTCATAGATGGCCTCACATTGGAGGTAGTGAGGTTGCTTTTATAAGGGCATGAATCCCATTCATGAACGCTCCACCCTCATGACCTAATGACCACTCAAAGGCCTTAGCTCCAAATACCATCACTCTGGGGATTAAGATTCAACCCATGAATTTTGGGGAGACATAACATTCAGTCTACAGCACAATGATGTAACAGTCCATGGCTGGAGGATGCTGAGAATCCCCTTTGCCCTGTGCTATCTCTTTGGTAGAAGATTGGGGGAGCATATAAGGCTATGGGTTGCAGAATTAGTCATAGAACTAACAAAATAATTTTCTCTGCAAGGGTTCTTTCTTTGTAATCAGTGGAGACTGACACACTAGCCTAAGTAAGGAAGAGGCTTGTTCAAAGGCTATTAGGTATCTCACAGAATTATAGAACTTTCTGAACAAGCCAGCTGGCAGGTAGGACAAGAACCAGGGCCCACCACAGCATCTCAGCATTGGAAACATGTGTACTGCTTCTGTGGGCTGCTGCCATCAGAGGACCAAGGGCAAGCACCTTCTGGCTTTGTGAACCTTTTCTTACGATTCAGATTCCTCCTCAGAAACAGATGCTGATGGCCCTAGCTTAGGTCAAGCCGCTCCTTCAGTGGTGGGGGTAGGGGAATGGTGTGTGTGGTACGGAGTGCAGCCCTGTGATTGGCAGGGAGAAAGGGAGGTTTCCCTAAGGGAAGAATGCTACCTAGACTAAAACCATGACATCCATCAAAGGAAACTAGAACTGAAGGCTGTATTGCTCATTTTCCCTTTTAATGCTTGAGAGCCAACCCCATGATCCCGTGCTAGAACACGCCAGTAACAGACAACTCAAATATTGAGGCCACCCTCAAATCTAGCATCTGTGGGAGAATCAGCCCCAAAGCAGAACTGAGTTGTTCTACCTCCAGGTAACTCACTCCTCTTGCTCCTAGCACGTTTTCCTGGAGTTCCATAGAGAGTCAATTCTGTCATTCAAGAGATGATGCATTAAAGATTTGATGATGGAAACCACATCTTCTTGGGTCATTTCTTACGCAGGCTTAAACATCCATCGTTCCTTCAACCATTCCTCAATCTCTTGGTGGTTTCTGGCCATTGAACACGTGCATTCATTTCCAGAATTACACATCTCTTTACAGTTGCTTAAGGCAGATTCCAATTTGCAGATCATACCTCCATTCAAGAAATATTTATGAAGCACCTGCTTGGGTCAGCCACTGTAATAGATGCTAGAGATACAGTACAAGCAAACATAGACCTCCCCTCTACCTCATTATCTGGATCTTGGTCTAGGACTGACCACCTTCCCCCCTCCCATGCCCCTTTCCCTCTATTAGACAGGCTTCATGGGGAAAAAATGGAAGAGGTAACAGAATTATCTCCACCTTTTCCTGTCCCCAGCCCTAGAACACCCTGAATTAAGTTTCCTTACTTTCCAATCAAGAATGGAATTTGTTCCTTTCCAAATAAAATATGTAACTAACAATTGTTGAGCATCTGT
The DNA here is from genome assembly GCF_009873245.2 of Balaenoptera musculus. Lineage (NCBI taxonomy): Eukaryota > Metazoa > Chordata > Mammalia > Artiodactyla > Balaenopteridae > Balaenoptera > Balaenoptera musculus. The sequence goes on along the minus strand of NC_045794.1, from coordinate 91,689,870 downwards.
CACATGTTAAACGTGACATTAAGCAATTTCTTTTCCTTTATCCCTTATCAGCAGCCTCTTGGGAGTAAGTACACTGGTCCACTTTTTACAGATGAGGTGCCTGGGGCCCTCAGAGTGTAAGTGAATTGCCCAAGGACAAGCTGGTATGGGGGCCAAACCACGTGTCTGTGATTTATCAAATAGGAAAAAATCCTTTGTTTTCTGCTGATGACAAGACCATGAGCCTCTGGAAGAAAGACACTATCGTTGGTTCATCTCTGAACTCCTAGCACCCTGCACATGCTAGGGGCTCAATACATGTTGGGTGACTGGATAATCGTCAGGTTCTTGGGGTGTGAACAGACTTTTGAGGACGTGGAGTCCATCCATATCTTACATGCTTTCCAAAGGGATGAGGGAGATGTCTGTAGCTCCCTCTGTAGGCCAGGCTCCCTCATGCCTTTGTTGATCCTCCTGGAGGGCAGGTTCCCCGCCCCTGTGTTATTTTGGCCTGGCAAATACCCATTCATCTCTTAAGCGTCACGTTAAATACCATCTCCCTGCCTTCCTGATTTGGAGTTCCTGCACTCTCATTTCCACAGTGCTTTGCACAGACTACCAAGGTACCAACTGCCTTGCTGTGTCAAATTATCTGTTGGCTTGACTTTCTTTCCACTAGGCTGGGAGCGTTTTGAGGGCAGGGGCTGTGTTTCTTCTTTGTATCTTCAGCATCCAACATAATGGGTGTCATACGGCAGATGGTCAGTGAATATTTGTGGAATGAATGAGTGAGTGAATAATGGATATATCTTGGAATTGATACAAAATCCAAGAATGATTATCTCATGACCATCGACTTCATGAAGTTCCCGGTGTCAAAAAGTATAATCAATAAAGCCTAAAGCTTAGCATTTTGTTTAGATTTCAGGAAAACAGTCAGAAATCACTTTATGAAACGATTCTGTGCAGCAAGAATAGGAACCAGGAAAATTATCACTTTCCACCAGAAGGAGATCAATGAGTTTTTATAGCTCTGTAGACAATGCGTCTACAGAAAGAAGCATAGTTAGTACTGATGATAAACTTTATGAATATGCACAAATTTTCACACTCTATTTAATGACTTAAGTAATTACCTAAAAATGTTTCATAAACTTGACCTTAACTAAGCAAAAGGGTCCTAATGTGAATTCTCTCTTAGAGAAAAACATGGTCCAGGCTAAAAGGAATTTTTGTTTGCTTGGTTTTTATTGTGTTCCTCCTCCAGTGTCAAGAAGTTTAGGGAGATAGAAAGAATAGCATGAAGTAGAAATACGATCTGATTTGAGACTTGTCATTCTTAGCAAAACAATTCCACATTGGAGAGCTTTTTACTGATTAAAGCCAACTTCTTTCTTAGAGGGGAAGCTCACATTATGTTATTCTACATTTCCTTCAGAAAGAGGGTCTTGTATTTTTTGTTTTTCTTAGTCATATGTGGAGCTATGCAAAGAAAATCCCAAAGATATGCACCCAATTTTCTACAAGTTTCAGCCCTTCATGTAATAAGGCCTGCCCATAGGACATTGGAACTGGGATGAGAGTGAAAATGATCTTCTTCCCATGGAAAGGGATCAGTGTAATAATAGGACCCACTTATATACTGGGTCCTATTGTGTGTCAGGTGCTTTCCAAACATCACTTCATTTAACTCTCACTGGCCAGCCCTGTGGTATTGTCATCCTCTCCCGTTCTCATCTGCCTGGTGGAAGGCAAACTCGTCTCTCAAAACTCTATTCACTTCACAACGGCCAAAATAGGCCTTGTAAAATTGAAGTCTGATGATGTCGCTCTTTCACTCAAAAGATACATGCACCTTTATGTTCATAGCAGCACTGTTTACAATAGCCAAGACATGGAAGCAACCTAAGTGCCCATTGACAGATGAATGGATAAGAAGATGTGGTACATATATGCAATGGAATATAGCTCAGCCATAAAAAAGAATGAAATAATGTCATCTACAGCAACATGGAGGGACCTAGAGATCATCATACTAAGTGAAGTTAGTCAGACAGAGAAAGACAAATATCATATGATATCACTTATTTGTAGAATCTAAAAAAAAGATACAAATTAAGTTATTTACAAAATAGAAATAAACTCACAGACATAGAAAACAAATTTGTGGTTACCAAAAGGAAAGGGGTGGGGGAGGGATAAATTAGGAGATTGGGATTACATATACACACTACTGTATATAAAATAGATAAACAAAAAGGTCCTACTGAATAGCGCAGGGAATTATATTCAGTATTTTGTAATAACCTATAATGGAAAAGAATCTGCAAAAGAACAGATATATATGTATGTATAACATAGTCACTTTGCTGTACACTTAAAACTAACGCAATATTTAAATCAAAACTCTACTTCGATAAAAAAAAAAGGTGGGCTTTCCTTGTAAAATTGAAGTCTGATAGTGTCACTCCTCTACTCAAAACCACCTGCGGCTCCCCGTCTTACACAATGAGAATGACTCCCTTGGCTCAGGCAGGCTCTGTAGGACCCGCCCCCTGTGCCACATCACCTGTCCGGTCTCATCTCTTATCACCTCCTGTCACTCAGTCTCTCTGCTCCTGCCTTTCTGGCCTCCTTGCTGTTCCTCCAACTGCCAGGTGAGTTCTCATGGCCTCACCTGTTGCCATCTCAGGGTCTTTGCCCTTGGTCTTCCCTCTACCCAGAGTCCTCCCCCAGATATCTGCACGGTTTTCACTTCATTCCTTCAAGTCCGAGCTCAAATGCCCCATCTCAATGAGACCTTCTTTGAGCCTCCAGTGCATTTAAAACTGGACCCCTCTAGTAGATTCCCCTTACTCCTCTTTTCTTTTTCTCCTCAGATTGCAACACCTTCTAATATACTATGTAGTTTACTTAGTTATGTTGCTTGTGGCTCTCTCACCCCGTCCCTCCACTGTGTCCTCCATATACCACTAGAATGTAAGTTTCATGAGGGCAGGCACGTTTGTGTGTGCTTCCTTTATCTTGGCCAGTTGCCCAGCCCATGACATGTGCTCAACACGTATCTGTGGAATGAATCAACAAGAAAACAGGATTAGAATGCTAGAATAACTTGGCTGGAGTGACACAGCTATTAAACAAAGGTGTAAGTGTTCCACCAGGCCAGGTTTGTCTCAGCCTGGGGCCAATGCCATCCCCCTCTGCAATGCTGGGTCTGTATCTCTTTGTGGGCAAAGAAAAAAAAAGAAGGATGAAAGGGCAGTACATATTTAAATGGTAGGAAACTTTTGTGGGGCTGGTGGTGTGTGTGCTTTTTTTAAGTCACACTGGGTGAGAAAACACAGTACGGAAGCCAGACCTGAATCTGGGTCCCAGCTCTCCACTTTCTAGCTGTATGACCACAGCCACGTTACTTAACTTCTCTGAAACTCATTTTTGTCATCTGCAAAATGAGGATGATGATGGTCATCATGAAGTCATCATTAGAATGAAATTATATGATACCAGTAATGTCAAGGTAAGAGTTCCATAAATATAGGTCATTACATCGTGAAATGATAAAAGTTAATAGTGCTTGAGTGCTCTCAGATTTTCTCCCTTTTCCTGGTTGCTAAGATGAATTCTGACCTAGCCCAGTTCAGTCTCTCCCTGCTCCCCGTCTTGCCCAATGGAAGGACATCCAGTGTAGGTATTTAAGTTACGTGTATCTTGCGTGGGGTTCAAGACACACAAGCAAAGACTAGTTGAAATTATTTTTACCTGTTTGAACTCTGGTCTTTGGCTCTTGCACTGCCTCACCCAGGGCCTAAGCCCAGCAGGTCCCAGCTCTCTAAGGAGTGCACTAAATTATTGAATTCCTTCTCGACCATCCTCTTCCGATGGAGCTGGGTCTCGTTTATCCCTAATACGTCCCTAATTCTCCATCCAGATTGTGTTAGGTTTCGCATTCCACCACTACTGTACATAATTTACCACTTCCCCTCACAGCTAGCTCACTGCCTATTACTTTGAATTATTTACAGAAGAAATTCTGACTTGAGAAACTAAGATTATGTCACAAGTTATTTGTGCAAAAAAGAATGCGAGCTTTCTTGGACTTCCCTCCTGCTTTCTAACTTCCCTTGTTTGCATTTCTTAGCTCTGGCCCAGCATTTTAGAAACATTAACCAAGTTGGTTTCTACAGTCAATCTCACATCAAAATGAGAGAAGTTACTGCTTCCATTGAACAGAAGGATAAAGGGAACAGTTCCCACGTAGAGTCTTGGGAAGATGCCCTTTCACAACTTACGGCTACAGAAATCCCTGGAGGCTAAGATCAATTTCCTCTATAGCTTATTTAGGATATAATGTAATTGTGCCTTTTATTTCAATTTAATTATCATTCAGGGCAGCAGAAAAGACATTACGGAATTTTTTGCTAGTCTTATATATGTACTTGCATTGCTGCATACCATGAATTTCTTCTTTCAGAAGCTAGTTCTTGACCCTTTTTATAGTTTTAAAAAGACACTGTCCTGAATGTTTCTCTGACCACAGGCACAGGTGAGGAGTTTTATAAGGACTGTAAAATGACTTCTGTTATGGCCTGTCCCTAAGCATTGTTCTCCACACTCCATCTTCAAAACCATTCTGTTGCCTAGATTTGAGGGGTGGGAATTAATCACACCCTTCCTCTCAACTTTGAGTCCAGAACAGGATGAGAAATAGTTGTCAGACAATAGAAGGGTAAAATACTCCTTTTATAAGGGATAATGCTAGGTTGAAGAACCTGCCTTGGGTCTGTGGCAACAATCAGGCATCTGAGTTTTTATCCTTGAACTGAGGCCTCAGAATGTTGCATCCAAGGGAAAGCTGGGGTCTATGAAGCTGTCCCTCTTATCCAGAATAGCTGCATTAAACATAGCAAGGTCAAAGAGTGAGGTCAGAGAAGGATGAGCCTTGAGACCTGCCCCTAGAATGCAGGTGTGGACCCTGATCCTAATGTGTGTGCCCCATGGTGACAACAGTGGAGTAGAACATATCCAATTTGCAGCAGGTAGATCAGAAAGGGAGGCCCAGATAGGATGAATCCACACATGCTTATTCCCCTTTTCTGGTATCACCTCTCAGATAAGTCATCACTGTATCCAGAAAGCAGGGGATGAAATGTTACTTACATAGTGTTTCACCATGGGAGCAGAAGTTTCTGTATGGAAACATGAAGGCTGGGAAGAAAAGGTACGCCTAATATCTCTCTTGCAGATTATGGTCCAGACCATTTTCCTTAGACCGACTGTATTGGTCAAGCCCCTTGTGGGTGCAATTCATTGAAACCCCAGCTCAAATTTAAGCAAAAGGGACTAGAGTGGTTCATCAAATCACAAAATCCAGGACCACCACTCATTTTGTACATGGCGTATCAGGAGCTCAAAGAATATTGTCAGGATTCTGTCTGCTTCGTTCCTTCTCTTGTTTTCCTCTGTTTTGGCCCTATTCTCAGGCAAGCTGTCTGCTTTTGGTAACAGGATGGCTGCCAGCTTACATCTTCTCAGTGATGCTGGTGGGGAGGGGGAAGAGAATCTCTTTTCCAATAGTTCCAACAAACTTACTGGAGGTGAGTCTCATGGGCCTGGCCTGGGTCATGTGCCCATTCCTGAGCCAGTCACAGTGGCCATGGTGAAGGAATGCTGTGATTGGCTGGGCCTGGTTCATATACTGTCCCTCCACTGGAATAAGGATGGAGGGAAAAGTTTTATCCAAACCACATGGACTAAGGTTAGAGGAGGAGAGCCTTCCCCAAGAAGACCAGGAGACACACACAGAAAAAAAATCACAGCCTTTTATATTTTTACTGATCCCTATGGATTTTTTTTTAAAATAAGCTTTTTATTTTAGTATAGTTTTAGATTTACAAAAAGCTTGTGAGGATAGTACATAGAGTTCCCATATACCCCACACTCAATTTCCTCTGTTAGTAGCATCTTACATCACTATGGTACATTTGTCACAAGTAATGAACCAATATTGATGCATTATTACCCACTAAAGTCCATGCTTTATTTGGATTTACTTAGTGTTTAGCTGATGTCCCTTTTCTGTTCCAGGATCCCGTCCAGGAAACCATATAACACAGAGGCATCAGGTCTCTTAGATTCCTCTTGGCTGTTATACTTCCTCAGATTTTTCCTTTTTTTTGATGACCTTGACAGGTTTGAAGAGTGCTGGCCAGGTATTTTATAGAATTTCCCTCAGTTGGGATTTGTCTGATGTTTTTGTCATAGTTAGACCAGAGTTGTGGGTTTTAGGAGGAAACCCACAGAGGTAAAGTACCATTTTACCTCTTTCACATCATATCAAGAGTATATGCTATAAACATGACATGTCACTATTGACAGATACCATGATCACCTTGCTGAGGCTTTTTTGGTCAGGTTTTCCAGCTGTAAAGGTATTGATTTTCCTACCTTTCCATACTGTACTCTTTGGCAAAAAGTCACTAGGCACAGTTTATACATAAGGAATGACAATTATGCCCCATCACCTTGAGGGTGCAGTATCCACATTAATTATTGTGAAAATTTCTGTGCAGGAGATTTGTCTATTCTCCCTCATTTATTAATTTATTCAATCAATCATTTATATCAGTATGGACTCATGGATATTTGTTTTATACTTTGGGTTGTAACCTGATTCCACATTCTTTATTTAGCTCAAGTAGCTCCAGCTTTGTTCTTGGGAAAGGTCTTCTTGCAGTTGGTTCCTGTGTCCACTTGTCTTATCCCATCACTGTGTTTTTTCCCCCTACTTTCTTGCTTCCTAGCATTACAGGATGCTCCAGGTTTATCCTGTATATTTGTGTATTTCCTGCCCTGATCTTAGAATCAGTCATTTCTCCAAATATCTCTGGTTCCTTTTATTGTGGAATGGTTTTAGAGACCAAGACCAGGGTGTTCGATGTGCTTGTTGCCACTGGGGTGTCCATGCTTTTAGGCCCTTTCAGCTGATAGAACAAGGAAATAACACGTTGTATACTAATAGGTGTATATACATATATCTATAAATACTTCTGTATGTAACCCTCTGTATCTATATTAAGCTAAACATGAGTTCATGTTTATGTGTTGAACTCTGGTCCATTACCACGTGGATCATTCCAACCTTCTCCCCTTTCTTGTCTGTAACCTTCCACTCTACAGCGAGAAACCAAGTTCCCATCTCTGTTTGTTCAATTCCAGTATAAATGGTTGGTTGATTCAATTCCAGTATAAATGTGTAGTGGTTTCAGAATTATTAACCCTTTATCTCTTTGGAGTTGATGTTTTCCTTGTATTGCTATTTACCTTGCCTTTCCACTAACTGTGCTATTCAATCTAGTAGCCACGAACCATGTGTGGCTATTTAAATATAAGTTAAAATTAATTAAAATTAAATAAAAATTGCATGTTCAGTTCCTCAGTTACCCTTCAAGCCACAGTTCAAGTGTTCTATAACCACCTGTGGCTAATGGACAGCATTAGAAACAGCATACTTCCATCATTACATAAAGTTCTATTGCATAATTTAGACGCTGTTTTTTTCTGTGTTCCTCTGTTACGTGTCTGGTAGCCACAGACCAGTTCTGTCTTCCTAGCCTTAGCTCTCAGAGAGAACCTTGGCCCAGGTCAGATCCAAGAACTCCTACTTACCCAAGAAAGGGAGTTGAGACGTCATATGCTGAGATCTGGGAGCCAAATGTGCTCTACCCCGAAGAGCACAGTTCTGTATAAGAATTGTCATGGCTCACAGAGAAATACAAGACTGAGACTGGGGATTGATCAGAGAAGGCATCCCAAGGGAGACAATGCTTGTGCTACGTCTTTAGGATTGCTGCAGGTATGGTGAGAGAATGGAACAGCACACGAAATGTAAGGGCGTGCGTACTGGATGTATCATATTTGGTAAATGGAGCCATAGAGTGTCAGAGTGTTTGCAATGGTGAGTGGGTTGTGGAACATGGAGGAAGTGGCAGGGTATAGACTTGGAGAGTTGACTGTGAATGGATTATGTCTTGCAAGCAGTTTTGGACTTCATGATGAAAGTTGTGAGGAGTTAGGAGAGAGTTTTACACTGGAAAGTGATGTGATTTGATCTCTAGTTTAGAAATATCACCCTGGTGGCTGTTGGTGAAGCTGGGAATAGAAGAGGTGGGTTAGTATGCAGGGGGAAGAGGACCAGGATTTTTTTTTTTTTTTCAGTTCTCATATCATTTAATTTTCCAGTAGTTCTTAAAATAGTTAGCCACCTTCTATTTCTTGAAACTAACCTCCAAGAATTTTCCTGACAAACCCTCTCTCCTAGGTCTTTTTATCTTCCTGTTTTTCTTGAGTGTATTAGTCTTCTATTGCTTCCATAACACATCACCAAATCTAGTGGCTTAAAACAATGAAAATGTATCATCTTAAAGTTCTGTAGTTCAGACATCTGACACATGTGTCACTGGGCTAAAGTCAAGGTGTCAGCAGTCTGCATTCCCTTCTGGAGACCGTAGGGCAGAATTAGTTTCCTTGTCTTTTCCAGGTTCTAGAGGCACCCACATTCCTTAGCTCATGGCCCCTTCTTCCTTCTTCAAAGCCAGCCATGGTGGATCAATTTCTCTCCCCACATCCCTCTGGCCTCTCTTCTCTCTCCCTCTTCCACTTTTACCTTGTGATAACATTGGCCCACCCATATCATCCCAAACAATCTCCCATCTCACAGTCATTAATTTAATAAGTCAATTCTGCAAAGTCCCTTTTGCCATATAAGGTAATATATTCACAGGTTCCCGGGATTAGGTGGGGGCATCTTTAGGGGGCTGTTATTATGTCAGCCCCTCTGAGTGTCCCATAGTCGTTTCTGGAGTCCATCTGTAAATTCACAGTCATCCTTGGTTCTTACCCCAGACCAGCTACTGGACTCATATTTGGAATCTGTTTTTATCTCTGTGCTACATATTTGGAAAAATAGCCTTGTGAGGAAAGGAAAAGTTTGTTCTGTGGAGCTACCTAGGATAGAATTAGCATAGAAATGAAGATGAGGTTGCCCCCAGCATCTCATATCCCCTCGTTGCCCTGGCTATGCAGCACTGTCAAGTTCACGGTCCAGCCATGTGAAGGAGCAGAGTGAGGTCCAGACAGAACCCACTGTGCTGCTCCAGCGTGGCAGAAAGGTGGGAGGGGGTCAAAGCAAAGACACCAGGATGGTGGAACTGCACCCACAGAGGGAGCTTTTCATAAGAACAGGAGGAGAACGAGCGCAGAGAGAGCCACGTAACCTGGGAGGGCAGCATGTAATTGGATTCAGACCTCTGCTGGGGCAAATTAGGACCCTGCTTTTCCCAGAACAAAAAAGATTGTAAGTTTTTTATGGGAACAGATGCAAAGACTTCTGGCAAAGAGCAAAGCTTGCCTCTCGGACTGATTGCTCTGTGATATCAGACTTCATTAGTAGAAGTGTCTACCTAGAAAGATAAAGATAATTATTATTTACTGAGTGTTTAGCATGTCCTGGGCTCTTTACAACTATCATCTCTAGCCCTCCTAGTAACCCTGCAGTCTGTATTTAAGAAACGAGGGGATTGAGGCTTAGAGAGATGTAAAATCCCTACAGGATTTATATGAAGGTCTGTAAGATATTAAAGCTAGAGCTCTTTCCACACTACTATATATAAAATAGATAACCAACAAGGGAACTATACTCTATATCTTGTAATAACCTATAATGGAAAAGAATCTGAAAAAGAATAGATTTATGTATATATAACTGAATCACTTTGCTGCACACCTGAAAATAACACAGCATTGTAAATCAACTATACTTCAATTAAAAAATACAGACAAAAAAAGAAAAAGAAATCTAGAGCTCTATCAAACATACTGCACTTGAGGGCAGTTGTTGGGGAGAGAAACAAGGTAGCCCAAGAGCCCTGGAGGACTCAAATCCCTGGAGCAGTGAGATGGGCTTGTGGTGCCATCCTGGAAACAGGTATTCACAAATAAGACTGTGTTCAGAGGAGGCCAGTAATGACGAGTCTGAGAACCATATATGGGAACTGTTCTATGGGAAGTTTAGTCTGTTTCAGAGAGGACTCTGAAGGCAGCTAATTTATCTTTCTAAATATCTGAGGGTGGACACATGCAAAAACAACCCAGCAGTAATTACAGGGAAGTAGTTCAGTGTTGTAGAAGGAAGCGCTCACTAACCGTCATGGCTCGCCAGCCCTGGGGTGAAGCCTTGTGGTTGCCTACGTCACATGGCATGGCACGTCTGCCTCACTGCAAGAGTTCCAGCAGAATGTGTCTAAACAGGTATCTGTCAGGTGTGACCCAAAGAGGATTCCATCCTGAGGACAAGCTGCACACGTGCCTCTCAGATTCCTTTCGCTCTGGGATTCTAAGATCATGGAATTCTTCCTTTCTCTTTGCTTCTGCATTACCTGTCCCCTTCTTAGGGCTCTCTCCAAAACGCTTTCCTCCAGAGAGCCTTCCAAGACCACAGCAGCTCACTATGATGCAGGCTCCTTAGAAGATATATCTTTGGTCTTATAAACCAGGCGCCAGTAAACTGTATTTGTAAAGGGACAGGTACTAAATATTTTAGGCTTTGTGAATAAAATGGTTTCTGTTGCCACTACTCAGCTCTGCTATTGTGGTAGGAAAGTAGCCACAGATAATACCTAAACAAATGCGGTGGCTCATTTCCAAAAAAAATTTGTGTTTATGAAGTCAGATTGGGGGGCTGAATTTTGTGTTCCTGGGCACTTACTTGCGGATGCCTGATCTAGACCATTTATTTTGTGAAAAATAATGTCTTGTTTAGAGTTATCTTCTAATTTTTATTGAAATATAGTTGATTTACAGTGTTGTGGGGTATTTTTTTTCGTTTTTTGTTTTTGTTTTTTTGGCTGCATTGGGTCTTTGTTGCAGTGTGCAGGCTTCTCATTGCGGTGGCCTCTCTTGTTGCGGAGCACGGGCTCTAGGCGAACAGGCTTCAGTGGCTGTGGCGCACAGGCTTAGTTGCTCTGTGGCATGTGGGATCATCCCGGACCAGGGCTCGAACCCGTGTCCCCTGCATTGGCAGGCAGATTCTTAACCACTGCACCACCAGGGAAGTCCCATAAATAGTCTTTAAATAGCCTCATAAGCCTAGCATGATGACTCCAATCCCAAGTCAATTTCACTAAAACTTGTGGCTTTGAACAAAGAGTCATGGAACCATTGACATTTTTGTAGGTCCGAATGAATGACAGAGAGCAAGTGATTAAAAATCCCATTTCTCAGATGAAAACCTTTAAAGCCAAGGCAGGAGCTATGTCTTTTCCAATGTCACACAACTAGTTGGAACCAGATGTCCTGCTCTGTTGGCAAATGAGCTCATCCTGCACTGCTGGGGGCCATGGTCGTTTCTGGCCACCATAAGACTGTCACTTATTCTGGGCCTGCTGTTTGCCAGACAGAGAACTAGGAGCTGGAGACCCAGAGGGGAGGAAAACTCAGCCTTTACTCTCAAGACCTATGTGGGATAGAGATGAGGGGGTCAGCTACGCCCCACAATGCATGCCTCTCTTTGTGTTACTGACAGTGAATTCTCCCAGCGAGTTAGATTCAGACAACGGGACCACGCGGGGTCCTCTTAGTAATAATGGCTGCCATTTATTGGGCTTTTCCCACATACCTGGCATTGTATTAAGCACTTTGAATGTGTTTAGTTCCTTTCCTTGGATGACCCCAAGCCCTCTTACTACAAACATATTAAAATTTTAATTAAGGGAACACACCATGGCACACACACAGTCTCCATTTAGTGTGTTGCTTCATTAAGTATCTTGCTCCTAACAGGAAGTGGGAACTTCTGGGTGACTTCAGACAGCAAAAAAATCCATGTACCTCAACTATGTGGGTAAAGTGTAGCTATTTCCAGAGTCAGGCCTCAAGGCTTCACGCTGCTCTTACAGCTGGTCACCCCACTGGACATGCTTCCTTTGGTCCCCTCAGGCAATGGACTTTGAGGGGACACATTGCCGCTTCTACACAGACCAGGTCCTTCTTAACGCACACTAATTCCCGTTACTCCTACAGCCCCAACGTCTGTGGAAATTTCCTGCATCAGTGACATATGTTAGCCATTGCCAGGCCCAATTCCCATCACAGCCAGGTAGATAAACAAAGAAATGCTCACCCTAAATAAACTGTTACAACCTAACAGCTCCACTCATGGTCTGGAATGCATGATAGGCACTTAATAGATATTTATTGATCGATCATTTATTTTTCCCCCAAATCGTGCTCACACGGTGTTTGTAACACAATACACATACCATCAATTTTCTGTAAAACTCCAGGGACTTGAGAGTGAGCTCCCTTCGAGCCCAAGCCCTCTCTTGGTTATTTTCTGCTACTGTCTGTATCTGATGGTGAAATGTGCTCACAGGGGAACAATGGCAGGGAGGCCTTTCTCTTTTGCCGTCAGTCCCCATGCCGAGAGGCAAGCCAACATTTTCCTGTGTCTGTTTGGGTGCTCATAAACGGACACCAGAGCAGAGAGGACAGAGGAAGAAGAATTTGTGTCATCAACCAAGATTCTGTGCTTTGCCGGTCAGAATGGCCATCATCAAAAAATCTACAAACAATAAATGCTGGAGAGGGTGTGGAGAAAAGGGAACACTCTTGCACTGTTGGTGGGAATGTAAATTGATAACAGCCACTATGGAGAACAGTATGGAGGGTCCTTAAAAAACTAAAAATAGAACTACCACATGACCCAGCAATCCTACTACTGGGCATATACCCTGAGAAAACCATAATTCAAAAATAGTCATGTACCACAGTGTTCACTGCAGCTCTATTTACAATAGCCAGGACATGGAAGCAACATACGTGTCCATCGACAGATGAATGGATAAAGAAGATGTGGCACATATATACAACTGAATATTACTCAGCCATAAAAAGAAATGAAATTGAGTTATTTGTAGTGAGGTGGATGGACCTAGAGTCTGTCATACAGAGTGAAGTAAGTCAGATAGAGAAAAACAAATACTGTAGGCTAACACATATATATGGAATCTAAAAAGAAAAGAAAGTGGGTCTGAAGAACCTAGGGACAGGACAGGAATAAAGACGCAGATGTAGAGAATGGCCTTGAGGACACGGGGAGGGGCAAGGGTAAGCTGGGACGAAGTGAGAGAGTGGCATGGACATATATACACTACCAAATGTAAAATAGATAGCTAGTGGGAAGCAGCCGCATGGCACAGGGAGATCAGCTCGGTGCTTTGTGACCACCTAGAGGGGTGGGATAGGGAGGGTGGGAGGGAGACGCAAGTGGGAGGGGATATGGGGATATATGTATACATATAGCTGACTCACTTTGTTATACAGCAGAAACTAACACACCATTGTAAAGCAATTATACTCCAATAAAGATGTTAAAAAAAAAAAGATTCTGTGTTCTGAAGGCTGTGTACAGAACCGAGTTGAAGTCCATTGCAATGCAAGTGGTAGGGAGATGATCTTGACCCGGTGTGACAGCACGGTGCGTTTTATAAGAGCACGGTCCCATTGAGCTTGCTGCAGCTGACCTAATCAGATCGGGCAGAAACATGGGAGGTAGAGAATTGGAGGTGTGTCTATTTCCCCAGGGAGAGCAATGGAAAAACACAAGGAGAGAGAGCTGAACAGGTAAGGCCAGAGTCTAAGCTCAGCTCTGCTGCCCTGAGTGGAGCAACTTGGGGTAAATGACTTAACTTCTCATAGGAAAAAGGAAGGAGCAGCAGAAAGGGCTGTATTGGACGCCCTTTAATGTCCCATCACACTCTGACACTTAGGGATTCTCTGGAATCAGGAAACATTGCTTTGATTCTGAATCAGACAACGGGACACCCCATCGTGGATTGACTTGTGCCCATCCCCAAAAGATATGTCCACTTGCTAAACCCCAGCACCTGCAAACGGGACTTTATTTGGAAAAAGAGTCTTTGCAGATGTACTTAAGTCAGAGATCTTGAGATAAAACCATCCTGGATTACCTGGGTGGGACCTCAACCCAATGACGAATGTCCTTATTAAGAGAGAGAAGACAATATGAACACAGAGGACAAGACAATATGAACATAGAGGCAGAGATCATAGCGATGGGGCCACAGCCCGGGAATGCCACCCAAAACTGGAAGAGGCAAGAATCGAATTCTCCCCCAGAGCCTAGATGAAGGGCAGTCCTGATGACACCTGCCTTTCAGACTTCTAGCCTCCAGAACTGTGAGAGAATACATTCCTGGCTTTTTTTTTTTTTTTTAACATCTTTATTGGAGTATAATTGCTTTACAATGGTGTGTTAGTTTCTGCTGTATAACAAAGTGAATCAGTTATATATATATACATATGTTCCCATATCTCTTCCCTCTTGCGTCTCCCTCCCTCCCACCCTCCCTATCCCACCCCTCTAGGTGGTCACAAAGCACCAAGCTGATCTCCCTGTGCTATGCGGTTGCTTCCCACTAGCTATCTATTTTACATTTGGTAGTGTATATATGTCTATGCCACTCTCTCACCCTGTCACATCTTAACCCTCCCCCTTCCCATATCCTCAAGTCCATTCTCTAAGAGGTCTGTGTGTTTATTCCCGTCTTACCACTCCTGGCTTTTTTTTTAAAGTCACCCAGTTTGTGGTAATTTGCTCCAGAAGCCATAGGACACTAATATACACCCCCAAAGACATATAGAAAGAGGGACTTATGTCAGGAATGAAGCAAAGCCGTGATTTTTCAAATTCCATTTAATTTTTCTGACTTAAGACCCCTCAGCTATTTTTTGGCTGCGGCTTTCTGCCCAGTCTCCTCGGAGCATAAGCACTTGATAACTGATCTTGCGGAACATTCGAACACAGGTGGCTTTGCTGCCTGCTTCTCCTGAAAGGATAGAATTGCCACTGTCCCTTTCCTGCCACGGCCCGGGGAAGTGAGGACCAGCGGGAAGACAGCCGCCTGGCTGGTTCTGCACCCACAGACTTCCACAGCTCTGCGGAGCTAGCCGAGGAGGTGGCCTTTCACATCCATTTTTAAGGCAGTCCAGATCAAAAGGGTGGCCTCCAGAGAGCTGCCATGGCAGGCAGAAGCTCTGGACAAGGATCCTCTGGGACTCTGCAGGTAACACGTGGGGGATCAGAGACTTGTACTTTGGTGCTGGAGGTTATGCCTTTCTGCTCATTCTTCTGTCCTCCAGAAGTCTTGTCTTTGGGTATTGCCTCCCTTCCAGAGTGGGGTGGAATGAGAACGAGCTGTAGACTCAGAGAAGGCAGATCCTCATTCAACACTGGCCCTTCCCAGCTGTCACCCTTCATCCTCCAGAGACTTTGTGTCTTCATCCATGAAGTGCAGGCGATGACGGCCACCCTGCAGGGCCCTTGATGATTAAGTATATGCTGAAATCACTGCAGCTCATTTTACTGAATGTTTATTTTGTGCCAGGCATGATGTTAAACACTGGACAGGTATTATCTAGCAATTCTTATCCAGCTGCTGAGACAGGTGTGGCTGTGATTTCCACTTACTACAAGAGGAAACAAGGACTTAAAAAAATGAAGTAACTTGCCCCACATTATGGAACCAGTGTGGGAGCAAAGCTGGACCCAGGCACAGGACTGTCTTTAGTAAAATCTGTGCTTGACCCTCCCAGCTGTTACGAGAGTAAATCTGTTGCATTGCTCTGGTTTGCATTTGTTACAGTTTTAAGAATACTGTTTTCTTTCCATGAGTCTCTGAAGTATTCCTTTTCTTTCCTTTTTGTATTAGAGCAGGCCAGGGGTGGCAAATTATGGCCCACAGGCCTTATCTGGCCCACCACCTGTTTTTGTAAACAAAGTATTGTTGGAACATAGCCACGCCCATTCATTTACACAGAGTCTGGCTGTTTTTGCATGGCAATAGTTGAGTTGAGGAGTTGCAACAGAGACCATCTGGGCTGCAAAACTGAAAATATTTTCTATCTGGCACTTTACAGAAAAACATAAAGCTGAGCCCTGGGGTAGGGGAGAGAGCATGAGCTTCGGGAAGAACTGGTTTCAAATCCTGACTCTCACCGTTTCCTAGCCTGGATAAACCCCCTGGCCCTCACTTTCCTCCTCTGGGAAGCAGGCAGGCTGACACCGGTCCCCAAGGGTTGGATGAGGAAGCCTAGCAGAGTGCCTGAACACGTGTCCCCTCCCGTGTGCCCTCCTCCTCCTCTCCCTGGCCCCTGTGACCAATCTAACCAGGAGCCTTTCCCGGCATCCTACTCTGCAGCCTCCCCAGCCTTCCTGGAAGGATGCTTTTTCGCTCTCTCAGTTACTGGGTGGTCTGCAGGCTTCCCCACCCAAACTCTGCCCTGGCTGTGCAACACTTCTGTTCATACCAAACAGGTCTGCCTCTTCTGGTAGGCTTTCCTTGCCTCTGAGAGGCCCAGGACCCTCCTCCAATGGAGAATTGGATCAGTCCTGTCCGGTCCCGACATCCTTCCACCAAGCTGTGCAGAAACCTGGCATCCTCACGGCGAGCAACCTTTAGATTCTTTGAAACATCCCGCGGCTTGGCCCCTGTTTTCCTTGACTCCCTGCCAAACCCATTACACGTGTCAGAGCAGCAGGGGGCTGGAAGAATGACGATTTCCATTTGGCTTCTGCGGCCGCTTAGTCTAATTTGCAACTGGCTTTGAAATATAGCAATTGCTGTTTTTGTTGTTGGGATTTGGAGGCTGTTTCAAGTTCTGTCTCTTTTCTCCTGTTTTTCTCTTAGCTCTTTCTCTTTCCGGGATGGGGGTGGGGCAGGAGGCCTCACAAGTGACGAAACTCAAGCTTAGCTGCCACCATCAGAGCCCGCACTCTTACATGGACTCATTTGCTCCAGCACCAGATTTCATTAACTGAAGGGCTGCATTGCAAGGCGAAGCGTGATCATGAGGTTGGAACTAATCTGAACATATGGGATGATTTTACCATTAGCTACAATTCCGGACTTGGGAGGGGGCGTGCTGGTGTGGGCGTGTAGTTTAACCAGGATTGTATTACCCACGTGGGGTTCCATCCATGATCCCTGAGTCCCTTCTCTCCAGGGTGGCCTCCTTCTCCTATTCACATCTTTCACCCCGCAGCCCCTGCCAGCCCTCCTGGGGAGGAGATCGTGGCCACAGGAATGAATGAAAGTTCACAGAATCAAGGACTGGTCTTGCCAAAGAAAGTTCCCAGCACCTCCTCGTTGACAAATCCAAATAAGACTCTTCTATCCTTTTCTGCTTGACTTCTTGGCAAGTGTGACACTACTGACCACGCC
Organism: Balaenoptera musculus; assembly: GCF_009873245.2. Lineage (NCBI taxonomy): Eukaryota > Metazoa > Chordata > Mammalia > Artiodactyla > Balaenopteridae > Balaenoptera > Balaenoptera musculus. The sequence goes on along the minus strand of NC_045794.1, from coordinate 91,672,594 downwards.
CCTTTGACCTCAAATGAGTTCTGGGACTTTGGCCTCTCTTGCTGTTCTTCCTTCTCTGGACCCTTCTTCCTCCATCCATTTTTGCAGGTTTATTTGTACATGTTTAGAAGCAATCTCATTGCTAGACAAAGTTAGGAAGTTTTGGGAATCAAAATAGAGTAACTACCATACTACTCCCCCGATACTTGCCCAGCTGCCCTGTCCCCCTCCCGTTTTTCTACCTCCTTTTTTTTTCTCCTTTCTCTCCCTTTCTTTGTACAGACTTTTTTTTTTTGGTCACACCACACAGCATGCGGGATCTTAGTTCCCCGACCGGGGATTGAACCCTCGCCCCCTGCAGCAGAAGCACAGAGTCTTAACCACTAGACCTCCAGAGAAGTCCCTCCCCATCTCTTAAACGAGATAGTTGGCCTGCAACAGGGCTGTTGAGATGGTGCATGCAACAAACATACTCTAAGTGCCCTCGGCGTGGCCCTAGAAGTCCACACAAAGAGGTGGCCTTCGTCTCTGTCCTCCTCAGAGAGCAGCGTACGCCCTTGAAACATATAAGGTGAAGAGGCGGGGGAGGTGTTTCCCTGGCAGAGCCAGGAGGGTGTCTTGACTGAAGTAGAAATGGTTATGAAAGCCTGATTTGCGAGCACAAGACCACGAAGCACTGCCTCTCTTCTGACAGGTGTCAGGTGAATTTCCTCCAGGCAGATATGCTTTGGATGGGATGACACAGGTTAGGTTGCCTTCATCTGAGAATCGCTCATAATTAGATGACATGAAGGGCCTACACTTAAGAAGAAGAAAAACAACCTGGATTGGATTCAAGCATTTTCCTTTTGCATGCTTCTCAATGCACACCCATCCGAGAACTTAGGGCTGCTCCCTGCTAGTACATTCTGTTTAGAAGTCAGTGCAAACAAACATATTTACTGAGGACATCCTATGTGCAAGGGGCTGGCACGGGGTGTGGGAAGGCAGAGTTTGATGGGAAAGACATATTCATGTGTAACTAGATGACTAAGTGGATTCCAATGTTGTTTACATGGGAGGATTTGTAATCAGGAGGAACTTGTGTTTCTCTATCACATGTTCTTTGAGGTGCCCCATCTCCATGGCCAGCCCTCTAGCCCAAGATCCATCCTTTCCTTCCTGGACCGCAGCAATCACCACCTCACTGGTCTCTCCACGTCCAGTCTTGCCTCTTTTCTGTCCAGTCCCAACACGGCAAGCCACAGAGAGCTTTTAAAGAGGCAAATCATTCAATGGCAGTCTTTTGCATTAAGCCCTTGACCAGCACCTTGTAACCTGGATCCCCCACTTGTGTATAAGGGATCTTAGCTCTCCTCTTGACCTTGCTCTTGAGTCCAGCTACTTTGACCTTTACAGCCGCGCTCCTTCCTGGCTCAGGGATCCCGCTCACATACTCTTCCCTCTTCCTGGAACTCCTACCCAACCTTTGGCTCTCTACTCGACCACACCTCCTCCAGGGAAGCCTTCCCTGCCCTCCCAAAGCAGGTCAGCCTCCTTTCTGTAAGCCCTCACTTTCTCAAACTCTGCCTTTATAGTGTGTGTGAAGATTATTTATTGACTAAGGAATGTGTGATTGGTGGTTTGACTGTTTTATTCACTGCTGTGTCCTTAGAGCCTATCACAGGGCTATGCACATTGTAGACCTTTGATGTATTTTAATTGACTGTATGAATAAATGGAGAGGTTAAATCAGATAAACAAATCATATTGCGCCTATCTGTTGATCTCTATCACTCTCTCCTTTCAAATCCTTGGGCTGGTATGTCGTAGCCTGGTAATAACAGTGACAGAGAATATATATAGCACTTTTTGAATTTTTTAGATTTCATAAAATACCTTCACCTGCATTCCCTAACTTGATGTTTACAACAAGCCTGTGACTGTATTCCCACTTTACAGATGGGAAAACTGACCTTCGGTGGGATGTAGGTATTTGGCAGAAGCTGTGCCAGCTCTGCTGCTTATTAGCTGTCTGAGCTTGGACAAGTCAGGAAAACTCTCTGAGCCTCAGTTCCTTCAAGGGCAAGTCAAGTTCTCCCCACTGAGCCTGCCCACAGCAGCTCTGCCTACCCACACCGTGGTGTGTTTCATACTGTATTTTAATTTAAAAAAAATTCTCTTCTCTCCTGCACCAGACCCGAAGCACATTGAGGGTAAGGATTGTGTTTTATTCACAAGCACAGTGCCCAGCACAGAGTAGCCCTATCTTAGTCCCTTCGGGCTGCTATAACAGAATACCATAAACTGGGTGGTTTGTAAACAACAGACATTTAATTTTCACAGTTCTGGAGGCTGGAAGTCCAAGATCAAGGTGCTGGCAGATTTGGTGTCTAGTGAGTCCGGCTTCCTGGTTCATAGACAGCTGTCTTCTTGCTGTGTCCTCACAGGGTGGAAGTGGGGAGGGAGCTCCCTGGGGTCCCTTTATAAGGTCACTGATCTCATTTATGGGGGTTCCACTCTTACTACCTAATCACCCCCCAAAGGCCCCACCTCCTCATACTATCACATTGGAGTTAGGATTTCAACAAATGGACTTTGGAGGGGTGGGGAGGGGGACACAAGCATTCAGTCCATAGCAATCCTCAAAATGTCTGCTGAGTGAAAAGCTAATGAGACAGCGCATGGAGGAAATCTCCCAAATCATGATACTAACGTGGTGATCATGCATCATCGCCCAGAGTGGGAAAAGATCATGGGCTTTGGATGAAAGTCTGTAGCCCCTCTTGGCTGCAGCCAGGGTCACTCCGAGGGTTAAACCTCGTTGCTGGGCACATGGGAGGGACTCCTGGTGCAGACACATCATTTAAAATTGCTGCTTGCACTTATCTTGCAAGCTCCGGCGACATAGCATATGTCTCTTATGATTTGTATGGAGATTTCTAGGTCCCTGAATCTTTAAGGATCACTCAGAATTGAGTGGGTCTGAGTCTGCCTTTTAAGCCTATGATTGCAAACTTGAGTCTTTACCTCATTCTCCTGATTGGGTTTTCTCTTGATTTTTCGTTGTGTGTGTCTGTTAGTTTTCACTTCCCACGAGTTACCTGATTAACCCGCCATGTTTCCTCACCCAAGAAGAGGGCAGTGGTAAGAAAGCTGGTCACAGGCCCCTATTTTTGTGATTCTACTTTTTATTTTTTTCATGTACCTCTTGGTAAATACTCTATTCAATCTGAAGAATGTTAATTTTTTTCTATCAATCATTTATCTGTCAACATCTTTCTCCATTCCCTTGCACTTGATTGAAATGATCCTCTGAGGCCATTTTTTTCCTTAGGCAACCATGGGGTGTGTGTGTGTGTGTGTGTGTGTGTGTGTGTGTGTGTGCATGTGTGCACGCGTGCATGCGCATGTGTGTTTGTGCAGGTTTCAGAGGGTCAGGGATGATTTTGGTGCATGACATACGCAAGAATCAAGTAACTGTATCAGGCTATTAGAATTTTTTTAAGTCTAATTTCAGTTGGTTTATGTGCCTGGTGACATTTGTTTACACAGCTCTGGTTATTTACGGCACATGGTGAAAGTGGGCAAAGAAATGAATTTACAGCCTGGAATGAGTCAAATAATTCACAGTAACAGCATCTCCCTAACAGCCCCATTAAGGGCGCTCACAGACATAGCTTTGCAGCATTGTGCTCAAAACGGGTTCCTGGGCCTTAAAAAGCCCAAGCTTCTAGGCAAGCACTTTTCATGTCACACAAGCCCTCCCTTACATGGACCCCATCTCTCAGGCCACCCGCAGTGCACGCCATTTTAAAACTCCTAAATCAGATGGGTGAAAAGTATGAACTGATCACTCATGTGTGAGGAAATACAAATGGGAATTAAATACATGGAAAATGTTCAACCTCACTGATTGTCAGAAGAAAATATGAAGGTTCCATTGTATCTCTATTATATAATAAAAAATGGTAGCCATCCGGACCACCAGTGCTGGTTGGGTAGTTGTATTAATGCTATATTTATAGACTTTGGATGGCAGTGCAAATTAGTAAAACATTTTTGCAGGGCAATTTGGCAACACACATCCAGAACTATATGATACTTCGTACCTGTTGGCCCAGCATTTTTCCTCATCTGTGTGGAAAATGAAGAAATAATTCAATGAAAGAGGAAAAATACCCAATGTGCCTGAAACCCTTGCAGGCAGCGTTATCTATAGCATGTAAAATTGGAAATGACCTCCGAGAGTGGGAGAATAATTAAGTTTACTTAATCATTGTACAGTCACTCACTGGAATACTATATAATTATTAAAAAGTGATTATAAAGACCATAGAAACAATAAAAATGTGTCCAACATAGTGCTGAGAGGAAAAAGAGGCTAAAAATCTAATCTGTGATTACAAAGTAAAACATGTAACCGCATATGACAAAACTAGAGAATAGAGCTCAAAATGAGAATCTTTGGGAAAAGATCATTGTATAAATATGTTTTCTGTGTGTATGTGTGTGTGTGTGTATAAAATAACATATTTTCTTTTAAAAAAATCTTGATGTTAAAAATACTGGTGGAGGTCAGGGAAAGGCAGTATTCCATATTTATTCAGTTATTTTGGAATTAAACATGTCATGAAATCTTAGCCACTTACTGGTGGTGTAACCTTGAGCAAATTATTAGACTTCTCCGAGTCTCAGTGTCTGCATCAGTAAAATTGGAATAAAAAAATACAGCTCGTGTTTTTGGACTATGGTGGGGATTAAATGAGGCAATACATGTAAAGAACTTACTACAATACTTGACATAGCTAACCTTCAATGATTGCTATTATTATTATGTCTATCTATCTATCTATCTAATCTGATCATAGTTTTAAAAGACATAGTTGTTGACTATCCTATATCCTTTTACCACAAACCGCTAGTCAAAGCCATCATGGTACCCCCTTCCTCTTGCCAGTGATTGATCCAGGCATTGGCGTGAGAGCTAACCCTAAATAATGATACTCGGGGGGAGAAACACAAAAAGAATGGATCTGTTTTCTTTCTCTGGGCATTGCCAAGTTTCGATGTAAG